>NC_052057.2:61779615-62404928 GCF_903992535.2 Arvicola amphibius | reverse complement strand
GTACTCAGCAGAATAAAAAGGGTCACAGGCCAAAAAATACATTGTCCCTCCTTAGTTATCTAACTTTTAAGGAACAGGACCCACGTGGACTGTGTCGCGTGTATGGTAGGCCGTCAGAGCACATGGGGCTCGTTTACCTTGCTGGCCGGCCGACACGCTCGGGAGTGGGCTCCGCACTCTTGCCCATCCAGTTCCTGCCTGCCAGTCACCTTCCGTGGGGTCTCTGCTGTGCCTTGCTTGCCTCACTTACAGTGTGGAGGACAGCACTGCCCAACACAAGGCTGTGGACCGGTAAACAGCCCCCTTGTTCAACGGACAGTTCCCAAGCAAAGGCTTCTCATTGCGTTCCCTGTACTTATGTGTCAGTAAGAGAGCTCCTTTAAACCCTCCACACACTGGGTCTAACCGCCTGGGCTCGGGCTGGGTTAATTCATGAAGATTGAGACGCCTAGTGGGACTACAACTTTAAAAAGACCTCTTTGTGGCCGGGCGGTGGTGGCTCACGCCTTTAATCCCAGCACTCGGGAGGCAGAGGCAGGCGGATCTCTGAGTTCGAGACCAGCCTGGTCTACAAGAGCTAGTTCCAGGACAGGCGCCAAAGCCACAGAGAAACCCTGTCTCGAAAAACCAAAAAAAAAAAAAGACCTCTTTGCGAAACTGGGTTTTTATCATCACCGCCATTGAAAGCAACACTGGACTTGTGGAGGAAGGAAACTCTGTCTGTTGGAGGGGCAAGTTAGGGTCAAGTCCCCTGCAAAGGCTTTTCCTACTCTCCCGGCCCCTGCCTCAGTGTTCCCTCATTCGCAGCCTTCTTTCCTCCCTCCCCACCCTCCCCTGACGCCCTGCTCTCTGATGACAAACCTTCAAGATAACATACCACAAAAATCACAGAGATGAAATCAGGCGACAGAGCTGAGCCAGAGACCTAGTGTGTCGGATTGAACCCTGAGAGGAATCTCTGGACAGTCACCTCATTGGCTGGAGGACCAGAGGGGGTCATGCGCGACCTTTATCCAGGTGTGGCATTTTTAACAGATAACTAGACCAGGCGAAACTGAGAGTTGAGGTGTTTTGCCAAGAGGGTGGAGGGGTGGTGATGTCCTTCCTGCTCCCCAGCTGCCTCCACCCCACTGAGATCTTATCAGCAGAGGCGCAGAGACTCCATAGAAATGGAATCTTCCAGAGCTTTATCTCACTCTTTCCACTTCTTTTAAAAGCAGACCAAGCTGCTTTCAAGTTTAAACAACACAGATAATCCCATCAGAAAAGAGCCATAATTCCCCGCCCCCAGCTGCCCCCAGAGGAAAAACCAGAGCAGAACCAACTGAAATTCTCAAGACTTTGCTCAAGTGTGATGAGTCTACTTTGGAGCTTTCTCTGCCATCTGGGGTCATCATGGTAGGCTGACAATGATGGTGACCTTTCTCCCAGCTTCTGCCTGCCCTCCAGACTGGGCCCCTTTAAAGCCAGGCTTCTCAGCATGCATTGCCTCTCCAAGGCTCAATGCTATTGAGTGGGTGAGCTTTGTTGGCACATTCCTGTAATCTTACCATTGGGGAAGCTGAGGCAGGAGGATCACCGAGAGTCTGAGGCCAACCAAGCTACATATCTCCATCCTGTCTCAAATTGCCCCTCCCTCTCTATTTCTCCACCCCACCCATACACACTCACTGTGTATGGAAGCATACAAATTTCCTTTCTATGGATAATTTGGAAGAAAATAACATCTCCAGTTATTTGAAATAAGCCCAGTGCCGCCCCCCCCCCATAGATAATGTGAGTTAGTTCAGTTGGTAGAAGTCTTGGGGTTGCCTACCAGGAAGAGGGCTGTGCCCTTCCAAGACAATCTTCATTGAGGCCAACTGGTCCCTCCACGCTGGTCACTCTCAGACTCTCTCTCTCTCTCTCTCTCTCTCTCTCTTCCTTCCTTTCTTTCTTTTCTTTTCTTAAATTTATTTGCATTGGTGTTTTGCCATGGGTGTCAGGTCCCCCTGGAACTGGAGTTGCAGATGGTTGTGAGCTGCCATGTGGGTGGTGGGACTTGAACCTGGATCCCCTGGAAGAGCAGTCAGTGCTCTTAACCACCAAGCTGCCATCTCTCCAGCCCCCAGACCATCTTTCTTCCCCTTCTTCCCAAATCAAGGGGCAGCACATGGTCTCACTTTTCACCTCGGAGACTGGATAAAAACGGCCCTCTCCACCTTTTCAGAAGGACCAGGGAAGCTAGAGTCCCTGTCAGCCTCTGGGGGCTGGACATCTAAGAACTCAGTGTGTTCTTGGGAAGGGGAATGCAGAGGGTAGGATGGCTCAGTGGCACAGCTTGCCTGTCCTGGGGCCTCTGTCCACATGTACTCACAGGCTGGCCACTCACTCCGTCACTTCCTTTTTGACTCTGAGTCCTCCTCTAGCTGAGGCAAACCATTTACTTTAAGAGTGCCCCAAGATGGAGAAACAGCAGCCAGATAACAAACTCATCCCTTTCCTGGGATTTCTTGGTTCAGATGAGGTCAGGCAGCAAACCAGTCATCCCTGAGGTGAGATCCAGGCAGCTCAGGGAGGGCCCTACTCTAAAATAGATCCCGTGCAAACACCTGAACTACTGGTGACCAACTCATCCCTTTCTTGATTGACAAATATTTACCTAATACACCCCAGACATCCCTTCCGTCACATAGAAAGTGTGCCTGGTCTCAGGATGGGCAAGATGTTGGTTGCTGAGTTGAGCATTATGGTGCAGACTGGTAAGCAAGACAGAGCCAGGACATTCACTATAATTTTGAGGCCAACTTGGACTACATAGTGAAGTACCGGGCCAGCCAGGTCTACACTTGGGGATCCTGTCTTTTTTTTTTTTTTTTTTTTTACTATTCCATGAATGTAATTTATAGTCTTGTTTTGAAGGTGACATCATCATTGGGGGCTGGAGAGATGTCTCATCTATAAAGAGTCTTGGCTGCTCTTCCAGAGGTCCTGAGTTTAATTCCCAGCACCCACATGGTAGTTCACAACCGTCTATACCAGCATCTGCAGGTATACATGCAGAGCCCTCTGACAGGGCTCATGTAACCCAGACTGACCTGAGACTAGCTCTGTGGCTGGGACTGTCTCCCAAGTGCTGGGACGACAGGCACACACAACCGTGGCCGGCTTCCAGCTTTCCTTTAAAGACATCTTAGAGACACCCTTCCGGGAGTTTTCATGATTTTCCTTGCCTTTCTGTCTAGTCCAGGAAGGCTTTCAGAAGGGAGCCGAGCCCACCTTTGGCGAGTCCCTGACCTTTGTGAGCCTGACTGTCCTGCCGGAGAGGAGGCTTGAAGAGTCCTGTGACTGTTGACGCCTGGGGGGCAGCAGATGTTGAAAGGGCAGGTGGGGGTTCAGGAATGGAGGCGCCCAGAGACACGTAGCTTCTTTCACAATCTGGCCTGGGGCTGATCCTGTGATTGGGCGTCTCAGCCAAGAATGTCCCCAGAATCCCAAGTCACTTTTAGACACCGTTTCCCTGTCCTGTGTGCAATATCCTCGGATAAAGTGGGTTTGTGAGCAGAGGATAGCAGGCTCCTGGGGCCGTTCTGCTGCAGGGTGTGAGAAAAGGGGAAAGGGGTGGATCTTCTCTTTGTTTTTTGCTTTAGTTTTTCTTGAATCTATGGCTGGGTGTGGTGGTCCATGATTTTTTGTTTGTTTGTTTGTTTTTTAATCCCAGCACTCAGGAAGCAAAAGCAGGAGGATCTCTGTGAGTTCAAGGCTAGTTTGGTCTACAGAGTTAGCTCCAGGACAGCCAGGGCTACACAGGGAAACCCTGCCTTAAAAAATAGTCACAAAGGAAAACTCGCTGAGTTCCTTTCTCCGTGCATTATAAGCAAAACTCAAACAAAATGAGACAAGCTTCACGGAAATCTTCAATGCCTCTGGTTTTGTCTTTCCCCAACATTTTTGTGACAGGAAAAGAATGGTTGGTGTGTCTTCCCATAAAAGAGACAGATGCCTTCATGTTTATTGCAATAATATTTTTTCTAATTTTTTGAAACCAGGTCTTGCTATGTATTGTAGGCTGGCCCGGGTTTACTGTGTAGCACAGGTTGTATTTGCAATTTTGCTGCTTCAATCTTTCTAAATGGTGAGCTTACAGGAGTAAGGAGTGAGCCTCTGCACCTAGCCGATAACTTTTAACTTTTCAGTTTTGTAAGGGATGCCTCTTAGCCCCATTTTTTATGAAAGCAAAAATCCCCCCAAAACATAAAAACCAAGAATGAAAAAAACCAAACAAATAAAAGCGGTGCCTGCAAGGAATAAATAATCTCTGAAGGTTACACTGGCAGCAAGTACTGTGGGCTCGCCAACCCTCAGTTTAGTCAACCACAGATGGAAAGCGTTCGTAAGAAAAGGCTTCTATATCAAGTACATACTAAGGTTTTGCTTGATATGACCCCCTATGTAGTATAGCATAACAACTTGTGCAGCATTTATATTCTGTTAGGCCATGGTGTACCTGAGATCCCTGCACTTAAGAGGCTGAAGAAGGACCTAGGGTTTAAGCCTAGATGAGCTACATTAGAGACTCTGCCTCTAAAAGAAATAGTAAAAGGTGTGTGTGTGTGTGTGTGTGTGTGTGTGTGTGTGGCTTAGTTGATAAGTCTACCTAAAGCATGGATCCTTGAGTTTGACCCCAGCATGACAGAAACTGGCATTGTAGCGCACACCTGTAATCTTAGCCTTTAGAAGGCGGAGGCAAGACCATCAGAAGTTAAGGTCATCTTCAACTACATAGTAAGTCTGAGACCCACCTAGATCATATGGGCCCTACCACAAAAAACAAATAACGAGCCGGGTGTGGTGGTGCACATCTTTAATCCCAGCACTTGGGAGGCATAAGCAGGATCCTCATGGCAAACTGGACAGCTAGGCTAGCAGGAACTGATAAGTTCCGAATTCAACAACAGATCCTGCCTCAGAAAACAGGGGAAGAACCACTGAGGAAGACCCCCTCATATTTCCAGGCCTCTGAGGTCTCATATGTGTACAGGTGCACGTGCACACACAAGCACACCTACATATGTGTACAGGTGTACGTGCACACACAAGCATGCCAACACCCATATACACAAACAAAAAAGAAAGAGAAGAAGAAAGGGAGAAAGAAAGAACAACACTACTCAAGGCCATAGTGTGATGTACTTAAGACCAGGCCAGCATGGCTGTGAACCCTGGTGGACCAGGGACTTTCTTAGGAATCACAGTTTGACAGAGGTTGATATTCAGATAGGGGAAGGTATGGTTCTCAATAGCTTTCCTTGAGAACAGTTTCCAAACAGAAGTTTTGTTTTCCTATGATGCTACTAAGAAGTAGTTTGGCATTTTTCTTTAACGTTCCCCAAGGCAGATAGACCCAGGGGAGCTCAAGGCATGGGCTGATATCTGTCTTCATCTCCTTTTTGTGGGTGACTGAAAAGTTTTAAACACACAGAAATACAACATTCTGTTGCAAAACACTGATCCCAGCTCAAGCCTAGCAAGTTTTCATTTTGCTTAGATCTTTGTTTAAAAAGTTCTGAAGCATTAGGAACCATTGGTGCCCCTTTGCGTTACTTCTTCAGCCCATTTTTCTCACGCCAGAATTAATTACCATGCCGAAGTTGCAAATACACTTTCTATCCATGCGTTTAATTTTTATTTATATGTGTGATTCTAAAATAAAAATGCAGAGTCAGTGAGATGTTTCAATAGATGACCGGAGTCCAGTCTCTGAAACCCACAGGTGAAAGGAGAGCTCCTTCCGTGGTGTGCGGAAGACCTTCTTGTACCAAAGAAGTAGGGGTGAGGGCTCTGTCTAGGCACAAGCTCGACTTCTCCATGTCCAATACATTGTAGAGCTGTCAGTTGGTGGCAGCAACAGCCCCTTTGGGCAGCAACTCAATTAGATTAGATACAATCAAACCAGGGGACTGAAAGCTTCAATGAGTGACAAGAGATGGCCATCGAGGCTCTGCCCCCCCTGCTATTTGGCACTTTCATTTGGAGTGCCTTCATACGTGTATATATTCTAGGAAGCTTCTACTTTATCAGTTTCCCACACTACCTCTCAAATGACCTTTACTTTTAACTGTCTCTCTTCATGCTTCCCTCCCCTCCTTCTCCTCCCCACCCCTTCCCCACTCGAACCTCTTCTGCTCTCTGTCCTATCTATATCTATCTATTCTATTTTTCCTTTTCTAGGGAAATCTGTCTGTCCCCTGCTAGTCCCTAGTCCCTTATTCTATAACTAACCTCTCTGGGTCTATGGACTGTAGCTTGGCTATCATTGCCTTAACACTAATATCTATATATAAGCAAATACTTTCTGGGTCTGGGTACCTCATTTAGGATGATTCTTTTCTAGTTCCATCCATTTACCTGAGAGTTTCATGATCATGATTCCTCTCTTCTTCTTCTCCCTTTCCTCTCCTTCTCCTTCTTCGCTGAGTAATACTCCATTGTGTAAATGTACCACATTTTCTTTATCCATTCTTCTGTTGAGGGACATCTAGGCTGTTTCCAGTTTCTGGCCATTCTGAATAAAGCAGCAGTGAACATGACTGAACAAGTGTCTCTTTGGCAGGATGAAGCATCCTTTGGGTATATGCTCAAAACTGGTAGAGCTGGATCTTTTCTTTTTTTACTTGGATTTATTTATTATATATACACTGTTTTTCCTGCATGTATGCTTGCACACCAGAAGAAGGCACCAGATCTCATTACACACGTTACAGATCGTTGTGAGCCACCAGATGGTTGCTGAGAATTGCTCATGACCTCTGGAAGAGCAGCCAGTGCTCTTAATCTCTGAACCACTTCTCCAGCCCCAAGATGACTCCTATTTATTTATTTATTTATTTATTTATTTATTTATCTATAGACAGGGTTTCTCTGTAGCTTTTGAACCTGTCCTGGTACTCTCTCTGTAGACCAGGCTGGCTGGCCTTGAAGTCACAGAGATCCAACTCAGCCTTCCAAGTGCTGGGATTAAAGGTGTGCCCCATCACCACCCAAACTGGATCATGACGTAGACCTATTCCCAGCTTCCTGAGGAAACACCACACTGGTTTCCATAGAGACTGTATAAGTTCACATTTCTCCCAGCAATGTGATGTATGAATGCTCCCCTTACAGCACATTTTCACCAGCATGAGCTGTCACTTGCTCTATTGATCTTGGCCATTCTGACAGGTGTAAGATAGAATCTCAGAGTAGTTTTAATTTGAATTTCCCTGATGGCCAAGGATGTTGAACATTGCTTTAAGTGTTTCTAGCCCATTTGAGTTTCCTCTTTGAGAATTTTCTGTTTAGATCTGTATCCCATTTTTTAATTGGGTTGTTTCTTGATATCTGTCTTTTTTAAAAAAAATTCTTTTTCTTCTTTTCTTTTCTTTTTTCTTTTTCTTTTTCTTTTGTTTTTGTTTTTCAAGACAGGGTTTCTCTGTAGCTTTGGAGCCTGTCCTGTCCTGGAACTAGCTCTTGTATTCTAGACTTGTTGACCAGGCTGGCTGCAAACTCACAAAGATCTGCCTGCTTGTGCCTCCTGAATGCTGAGATTAAAGGTGTGCACCACCACCGCCCGGCCCTTTTTTTTTTTTTAAATTCTTTATGTATCTTGGATATTAACCCTCCACAGGATGTTGTTTGGAGCACTTTCACATACACCACTGACGTCAGCATCCTTTACCCCTCCTTCAGCTAGCTAGCTCTTGCTTCCCTTCCCGTTGCTGGGGCTTTGTCCAACATTAATTAATGTGTTATGGTAAAGAGACGGGAGCCTTTATTGGGAGTCAGAGATCGTGATTTCACGGGCGTCTTTGTCACTTGTCAGCTGGGCGACCTTCAGCAAGTTGTTTAGCCTCTCTGGACCTCTTTCCTAATTTGTAACAGGTGAAAAATAATAGTACCCACCTTGTTGGGGTTGTCTGGGAATCAAACAAGATAGCAAAAGGCTTTGACAATTCTAATCTTGATGAGAGATATAGAAGAAAGAACTTGGAATCAGAGTCAAAGGTCTGGATTCCTGGCTTCTCTGAATGTGGCAAAAGTGGGGTGGGGAGGGGAGGGCCCGGAATCCCAACCTCAGACAGCCTCCTGAGCCTGCGCCTCCTGTCCCTTCTTTCTTCAGCAAAAGCACAAGTTAGTACAAATCACTACACTTGAATAACCACATCAAAAGCATCAGATCAGATTTCAGAGGCCTCCATGGAGAACTGGACTGGCGGGAAAAGAGCATCCCCGCAGATGGAGTTCCTGTTCCTTTACTGGCCAGCCAGCTTTCACTTCCTGTCCACACTGCGTGCCGCCTGGTGTTATTTGTTTTGCTCGTTGTTGATTGGTTGGATGGTTTGGAGGGATATGACCTCTCTCAGGTAACCCTCGCTGCTCAAATCTGATAAGGAGCTGATGAATGACCTTGAACTTGTGGTGTTCCTGTCCCCACTTGCAGAGAACTAGGACCTCAGGTTTGTGCTCTGTGATGGATTCAGGCCCTGTTGAGATCACACCCAGGGCCTTACACATGCCAGGGAAGTACTTTACCAACTGATCTGCACCCCAACCCTGAGTATTGTCTTAAATGCTGTGATGCTGAAAGGAGAGGGTGGGGTGCCTGTGACCCCAGTAGTCAAGAAGTTGATACAGGAGAAGTGGAAGTTCTTGAGGCCAGACTGTGAGATAAACAAGATTATCTTTAAAATAGAACTAAGTAAACGAGTAAAACCCAAAATTCCAAGACTGTGATAAAATGTGAAGAAATGTGCACGTGGTGCTATGAACACACATGCTCACACACACATGCTCACACTCGCGTGCACACACTCACGTGTACACACTCGCGTGCACACATGCACACACACACAATGGAAGAGGCGGTCCTGAAGCAGGAAGATCACAGCCATGAGAGGGAAACATGGACATTTGTGATTTATCAGTGGTCAGCTCGTGCACTCAGAACTCCTTAGCTGCAAACACTCAACACACAGAAGATACTTTAGAAATATTAACGTTTTATTTACTAAAATGTGTGTATAGAGTGATGCTGCTCAAAAGCACACGTGAGCAAGCAAATAAATGCTCCTGGAAAAACAAACAAAGATGGCCGGGCGTGGTGGTGCGCTCTTTTAACCCCAGCACTCGGGAGGCAGAGGCAGGCGGATCTCTGTGAGTTCGAGACCAGCCTGGTCTACAAGAGCTAGCTCCAGGACAGGCGCCAAAGCCACAGAGAAACCCTGTCTTGAAAAACTAAAAGTAAATAAATAAATATAAAATACATCTTTAAAATATGGATAATTATAATCAAAAAGTTATTTAAATTATATTTGATATGATTTATTTGGTACAAGGCAGCCAAGGTTGGCTTAAACTTACTGTAGAACTGAGAATGACTTTGAACTCCTTCCACCCTCAGAGTGCTAGAACTACATGTAGTAGGTACAACCATGCTCAGCTTTAATTTTTCTTGGTCTTAAGTATGTATCCTTCTCTTTCATTTTTCTCCCTCCTCTGCTTTCTCCATAGGAATGGATAGTCTATATAATGTAGGTAACACAGATAATGTTTGATGTTAAAAATGCTAAAAATGTTAATTACTGGCAAAATCTAGCACACTGACAATACAATGGAATTTTATAAAAATGTTCTGTGTACGAGTGTTTGCCTGCATGTATGTAGAATGTATGTATGTGCACCTTGTGTGAGCAGCACCTAAGGAGGTCTCAAAAGGACACTGGATGCCCTGGAACCGGAGCTACAAATACCTGTGAGTCACCATGTGGGTGCTGAGAATCAAGCTCAGGTCCTCTGCAAAAGCAATGAGTGTTCTCAACTGCTGGGCCATCTCTCCAACCCCAGCCTCTTTCTTTGAGACATGATTTTGCTATATAGCCCAGGTTAGCCTCACACTAAGCGTTCTCCATTCACTGCCTTCTCATCCCAAATGGTGAGGGCAGACAATGCCCAACGGAATCTTTCCAATAGTTCATGTTGGAGAATTTGAGTTTGTTGATAAGTCTAAGATTAGGGCCAATTTTTGACAAAGGTGTTAATTCAGTAAATTCTGATATACAGCCATGCTTTACTTGATGATTGGCTATGCTCTGAGAACTCTGCACTTGGGCAGTTTCCCCGGGGACTAAATGTCAAAGGCACACAGAGCTAGGATTCTTCGTGTGCTCGTAACCCAGGGCAGTAGTTAAGCAGGGTGGTACACAGCTAGAATCCCAGCTACTTAGGAATTTGACCAAAGGCTCTCAAATTTGGGCCAGTCTGAGCAGTTTAGCACTCAAAGAGCTAGAAGACCCGACTGTGGTTCAGGGGTAGAGCATTTGCCTACCATGTGTGAAGTCCTAGGTTCGATCCCCAGCACTGAAAACAAGACAAAATTGGGTAGAAGTCTGACCTAATGGTTTACCTGTGTAGTTTCTGATGTTTAGGGGGCTAAGGAAAGGGATAGCTTGATTCTAGCCATTGGGAGACAGGCCAGGCAGCAGAGAGAGGCCTGGAGCCAGGGGTGGGTAAATGTGGAATGCTGGCAGCCTGGCACAGCAGACTTTCATGGCATTCAGCGCCAAACTCATGTTCTACTATTACATACCATCTCCAAGCTCGGGGAGGGCGTGTGTGCCTGTAATACCTGCATCAGGAGTTCAAGGCTAGCATGGACTATATAAAACCATGTCTTAAAAAGAGTACAGTAGGGCCGGTGAGATGGTTCGGCCTGTAAGGGCTCCCAACACCAAGTGTGATGACCCGAGTTCGATTCCTAGGACCCACATGGTGAATAGAGAGAACCAGCTCCTGCAAGTTGTCCTCTGACCACCGTATGCACACGATGACACTTGTGTCTTGTGTGTCATACTCTGTTTTCACGTGCTGGACCTTGGCCCAGCTCGTCCCTTGGCAGGGAAGCCCTAACATGGATGAAATGACCTCCAGCTGGGCTTGCTGGCTTGTGCCTGTAATCCCAGCACCGAAGAGGTAGAAGCTGAGGACCAGGAGGGCAAAGTCAGAGTCCTAGGACAAACGAGATCTTTTCTGAAGCAAAACAAAACACAGACCCAAGAGAAATGAGGGCTGAAGACACAGTGTGGTTGGTAGAGTGAGTACTTGCCTAGCGTGTGTGAGACTGCAGCCCTGACTTCAACCCCAAACTATCCCCAGTCTTTTGAAGTTAAATTGGAGGTCTACACTCAGGAGGTAGAGACAGGGCAATGTGGAGGAGTTCAAGGCTACCCTAGAGACACAGTGAGATTAAGTTCAATTTAGGACTCATGCCAACAACCAAATAGAACTAAAAATAAACGAAACCCACAAAAAACAAACAAGCAAGCAAAGAGAAATGATCTCTTCCAAGAGTGTATGTGATGGTGACCCTGACAGTCAGCTGCTCCTCCTCCAGGACTAGGGAAAAGAGCTGGAGGGGAAGGGGGTGATGCAAGCACCTGAAAAATAGCTTTTCCCCCATTCTTCCTTGTGCTGTGTGTGGGGAGGGGGCAGTTAAGCAGTATCTGTACCTACAGGGCTTCCAAGAGCTAGAAATCACCCAAAATCTTGGGTAGCCCATTACCCTGAGGGACGCAGAGTAATGTCAGGCTGTCACGCTCACTAACACATGCCTACTCTAATGGTTTAAAGACTGAACCATTCCCCAGCCATGTGTCAGCTCATACCTGTGTCAAAGCCCTGGAAGCAGTGATCTCACACTGCTTCTTAGAGCGTTCAGTGAGCGGACCAATTATTTCATGTTTATCTGGGCTGCCTCCCACAGAGTCTAGAGATCTGGCCGGCTACTTCTGCAGATGGGCCTGCTTTGATTTTAGTTTTGCCTGGCTAGAAAAACTGCCCTGCCAGGTGTGGAGGTTCTAGCTAGCATCTTGTCATTCCAAATATGGACAACCAGAAGCCACTAAGCGTTGGACTTGAAAGAAGTCTGGCTCTGCAACTCAAGTTCCGGGTTCCAATTCGCACTTAAACAGAGCTCCCCACCCCCACCCCCGGGGGACTCTGTGCACAATGAGGTCAGGGAGCCAGGGCCCACAAGGGTCAAAATCACTTCCCTTTCCGGGAGAGCCTGGAGCTCAGGAGCCCCGGGAGCCCCTGGAGCCTCGGTTCCTGGGAGACCAATGAATACTGATTATTTGTGTTGGAGTTCATCGGAATTTCAAAGGAACTAGGTTCTGGGTCACAGTGTAGCACGTGGAACTGGAATGGGAGGGGGACATAGAGGGTTTAGGGTCCTTTAATCCTTAGATTGAGAATATTTAAGACAAAACAAAACACTGCCCTGCCCCAGGTAAGAAGGTTCTCCCAGCTTCTCTGCCTCTGCTGAGCCCTTTTGAAAGAATGTGTGAACAGATTTAAGGTTTTTTTCACTTTTGGGCAGAAACATGTTTGAGAAATAAAAAAAAAAAAAAAAAACAAGCAAAAGTCCCCACTGCCCTTTTAGAGAAAGAAGACAAAGAGGAGGGGGCAGGATCAAACTTTGTTTGTTTGTTATTATTTTGAAGCAGATCTCACAATTTTGCTCTGCTGTTCTGGACCTCACTAGGTAGCAGGCTGGCCTTGAACTCACAGAGCTCTGCCTGCCAAGGGCCGGGATTAAAGGTGTGCGCCACTGGTTTGGGTTTTTGAAGACAGACTGGTCTAATTGGGGATTCTCATACCTCAGTTTCCCACATGCTGCTGGGATTGCAGTTTTGTGCCACCACAGATGGCTTTGGGACAGCCTCCTTGATCCTCCTGTGGTTAAAACTTCCCTCTTGGTTTTGCCCCTCCGGACTCTGCCTGAGCAGGTCCACAGTGCTTGGCGCTGCAAGCCTTATACAAGCCAGTCAGCAGAAGCTCTCCAGCCTTGCTCCCTCTCCAGGGTTGCCCCGCGCCCACGCTTTCAGGTTTCTTTTAGCTCATCCTCCACAGTGCCTTCTCTGGATGCAGCACATGGGCCTCTGACCTTTCCTGTGTCCCTTAAAAATGCCCTCTGAGCCGGGCGGTGGTGGCGCACGCCTTTAATCCCAGCACTTGGGAAGCAGAGTCAGGCGGATCTCTGTGAGTTCTAGACCAGCCTGGTCTACAAGAGCTAGTTCCAGGACAGGCTCTAAAGCTGCAGAGAAACCCTGTCTCGAAAAACCAAAAAAAAAAAAAAAAAAAAAAAGAATGCCCTCTGTTCTCATCTTCAGCCTACGCTTTCAACTTGAGATCCCCTTCCCAGAACTTCGCACGGGACACTATGTCATTTAAGCCTCAGTCCCATGTCCCCTCCTTAGAAAGGCCTTTGTTAGCTGTGCACGGTCCACACAACTTTAATGCCAGCACTGAACTCTATGTTGAGTTTGAGGCCAGCCTGATTTACATACTGAGTTCCAGGACAGCCAGGGTTACCTAATGAGACCCGACTTTCTACCCTGTCCTCCAGATACGCGGCTGGTGCCACTTTGCGAGTTCTTCTCAGCAATTATCACTTGAAATTATTATTCTATTATATGTGTGTGTGTGTGTGTGAGTGTGCCTGCGCACTACTACCGAAGAAGCATGGCGGTCAAAAGATGACTTCCCAGAGTCAGTTCTTGCCTTCTCCCTTGTTCAGAGGCAGCCCCCCTCTTGCTGCACTTTGTACTCCAGGCCAGCTGGCCCTCGAGATTCCAGATGATTCTCTTGTCTTTCATCTTGCCCATGAGTATGGGAATTCCAACTAGCTTTTAATGTGGCTTCCAGAGACCAGACTTGGGTTGTCAAGCTTGCGTGGCAAGTGCTTTTATGCTTTGGGCCATCTCTTCCACCTTTACCTGAAATTATTTTAGTTATGTGTTTGTGAGGGTTTTTCTCTCTGACTTCCCTCTCTCACTCAAGGACAGAAGCCCCAAGAAGGCTTGACCTTGTCTGCCATTTCCCAAGGCCTGTGTTTCAGCCAAGCTCAAACAAGAACTTTTTTGCTTGTTTATTTATTTGTCTTTTGAGATAGTATCTGGCTGCATATCCCAGGCTAGTCTTGAACCCAAGTAATCTGATTTCCTCTGCCTCCCGAATGTCGGGATTATGGGTGTGTACCACTGTACCTGGGAAGAAACTTTAGTTTAATCAAAGAGTCTGGGGGCTGGAGAGGTGGCTCAGAGGTTAAGAGCACTGACTGCTCTTCCAGAGGTCCTGAGTTCAATTCCCAGCAACCACATGGTGGCTCACAACCATCTGTAATGAGATCTGGCGCCCTCCTTCATGTGGGCATACATGAAGGCAGAATGTTGTATACATAATAAATAAATCTTCTAAAAAAAGAGTCTGTGAATAAATGCAAGGAAGAAGAAAGTTCTGGGAGACACCTTTGTCTTGAGCCATGGAGTAAAAGGCTCAAGTGAAAAGCAACAACCCAGCTAGACGCTCCTGGTTCGGGTGTGCGAGAAGCCCTCAGAGGCAGTGTTGGCCACTCTCACACTGTAGGCCTTGCGTCTTGACCTCGTCTGTGAAGATGAAGAGGAGGAGGAGAACAGTGACGGCACTTTGTCTTGGTAGTTGGAGCTGAACACAGGGCTTCACACATGTTAGGTAAGCAGTCTAACATGGAGTTATTGCTCCGGCCTGAAGACTTGCAGGCTTCTGTTCTTCTGAAGGGGCTTCCTGCTCCTTGAGAACCAAGCCTGATCCGCTTTGACTTTGGTTAGTGCCTAAAAGTATACCAGACATACAATCTATAGATCATAGATGCTAGACAATTAATAAAAAACACTTAGCAGGGCAAATATAAGCAAGCATATATAAAAACCTTATTATATATACTATATATAATGGATCATGGATCATACATACAGTGTTGCATTTTTAGTTAATACTAGTAAAGCAATTTCTTACGCTTGACTTTAGAAAACACTGGCTTTTTGGATCAACTTTATTTGGGGGTTGTCTTTAAAAGTCAGATGTGAAAATAGGCAGGGTGTACCTTGGTGCCTCGGGGCAGAGTGGAGCTGGAGAGCAGGCTCTCCTTGCAAAGTCAGGGTTTAAGCTTCCTTATTGCAGGAGAATGGGACTGAGCAGCAGCCCAGGTGAGGGACAGCTGGAATTTCCTGCAGGGAGGTGAGGGTCACCCCACCCTGCTTCTGCCTTTGAGCACAGAGATTCTGGGAACCAGCCCAGCGGGGACTCTCCAGGGTGCAATGGGTGGGGGTTGGAGGGGTGGGGACTGAGGGAGGGTTGGGGAGTCAGCAAACAGGCTCTAAGGTCCTTTACCATAGATAATGCGGGTGGGGAGAGGGAAACTCCCTCAGGGAGAACAGAGAGGCTGTGTAAGACCCCTGCTCAGGTGACCCCAGAGAATTCCAGGCTTCTGCCTAGCCCCACCTGTAGGGCAATTGTTCTGCAATCTGCAGGACAGTTTGGCCAGTGTATTTATCTAAATCCAATCTTGGGGGTGGGGGGAGAAGGAGAGAAGGGGTTTCTTCCTGGAGAGGGTTGAGGACAAATGACACAGCTCATGTGACCACAGCTGACTTTATTGCCACACAAATTCTTTAAAAACAAACTACTTAAGAAAAGAAGTGTGACCTTGTTTGTCCAAAGTCCCCTCCCCTACCATTGTGGGTCTGTTCCGTCCTCAATGCCGAGGCCTCAGAGATTTGACTCTGTCCCACGTGTCCCAAACCCTGCTGAAGTCGCCTATTTTATTTCCGAGTTTGGTCTCAGTGTGATCGACGAAAGGCCACCTTTTAATGTAGTCCGTGTTACATATTTGTCCCAGGACAGGGTCTGCATGCAGAAAGGGTTAAATATATGTCTGGTGAGTCAATGGAGCCAACACACACTCCTTCCCGCCTGGTGTAATTAAAGTAAGTATGTAAACAAACAAACAAACAAACAAACGATCAGGTGATCCCTAAATAAAACAACAGAGAGCATGGCTGGAAGGACCTCTTCAGCAAAACCTTTTTGGGGAATGTGGACCCTTCTGTGTACGTTAAGAATGTGGCCTTTGGAGGAGAGCTCACACAAATGTTAATAGGCAAGCTGCGACCAAACAGACTAAATAATTCCTCGTGTTTGTGATGATTGTGGAAGGAAGGGCCTTCCTCCTTCCCTCTCTCTTTCTTTTCTTTATTTCCTTCCTTCTTTCTTTCCCTGAGACAGGGTCTCTCCATAGATTCCTGTCTGTCCTGGAACTTTCTGTTGACCAGGCTGGCCTAGAACTCAGAACTCTGCCTGTCTTTGCCTGGGATTAAAGTCATCCACCACCACTGTCCGGCTAAGAGGGGCTTTCAAATATACTAGAACACCGTAGGCATTTAAGTTCCCATTTATATGAAGGCAGTTATTTATGATTCGTGTTAATGCTGTGACCATTCAGCAGGAGAAAATGTAGTACATTCTTGGTGAATGAAAAGGAACAGTCACCTCCAGTCCATGAGACAACTTGGCTGTTCTCTTTGTACATTGTTCATTCATTAATTAAGCAAAAAAACTGGGTCTTGTGCAGTCCAAGCTGACGTTCAACTCCCTTTATATCTGAAGAACCTTGAACTTCTAAAAATTAATATCTCCCCCACCTGACCTGAACGTGTGTGTGTGTGTGTGTGTGTGTGTGTGTGAGTGTAAGTGCCCTCAGCAGGCAGAAGAGGGCATCAGAGACTCTTGAGCTCAGTTGCAGGAGGTTGCAAGCCACCTGACAGGGGTGCTACAAACTTGGGTCCTCTGTAAGAGCAACAAAGCTCTTCTTGTTGAGCCCAAACTTGAACTTTGATCCTCCACCTTTTGCCTCCTATATGTTGAGATTACAGACTCCATCCTGTTTTATGTGGTATGGGGGACCAAATTCACAGCTTCCTGGATGCTAGATAAACACCCTTCCAAATGAACTACATCCCTAGTTCTATTAGCTAATTTCTCAGGATGTTAAACAAACATCTTTGGTTACAATATTTATATGCCACTATCATTGTGTGGGAAAGGGGTCCAAGGTGGGTTAGAAAGAACAGACCCAACCAGGTGGTCTTATTTAGCATGACTTGGCCACCAGAGGCGCTAGCACATTCACTAATCTCAGCATTTGGAAGGCTACGGCAGGAGGATCACTACAATTTTAAGTCCAGCCAAGGCTACCTCATAGCTCCAGGCCAGCTGGAGTTACAGGGCAAGACGTTAGCTCAAAACCAAACATTATGTTGGTAGAGGTACCTTGTCTTAGACGCTAGACCAGATCTTGGCTCCAGTGGGGAGTAGCAGGAAATAGAGAGTCCTGGGGAAAGTGGAGAGGAAGCCAGCAGCTCAGTGTGGAGGTGGGAGTTCAAAGCTTAGTGTAGTTTTATTGCATTTTGTATTTTTAGGCTGGGATTGAACGGAGGATGAGAGAGGGCCTCATGGAACTCAGATTGGACTCAAAATTGCCAGGTAGCCCAGGCTAGCCTTGAATTCCTGATCCTCCAGCCTCTACCTCCTGAGTGCTGGGATTACAAGTATGCACCACCACCACCCAGTTTGCCTTTCCTTTCTATCCAGATCTCAAGTCCAATCTCCCCAGGTTAGAGTGGAAGTCAGCCACGCACCTGGCCAGGGGGCCCATCCCAGCCTTATTAACTCGGCTTCTTCTGGCAAGTGACGTTAACATTCTTGCTCCTCATTTTCCTGCTGCGTAATGAAAGATGATTGTGAGAGCTGAGGTAGTTCAGGTGAAGGCTGAGTCCAGAGAGCGGAGGAGGGAAGAACTGGTCACACTTGAGCTGTTGACCCTTCGCCTGGACACATGTCATTGCCACTGGTCAAATGAGAATGCCCTGGCAGCCAGCACCCACCCCTAAAGACTGCAGGAAACCTTAGTATGTTTAAATTTGAGGCCTAGGACTGACTGGGCATGTAGCTCAATTGTAGAACACACATCTGTGTGTGACGTCCTGAGTCTGAGATCAAGTCCCATATACAACGAAGCAGAAGAATTATAAACTACAGGCCTTAGTGGTCATGTGTGAATTTTACTTATTTTATTTTTATATATTTTATTCATTTTTGAGATGGGGTCTCTCTGCATTGCCCTGGCTGTCCTCCAGTTCACCCATAGGCCAGGCTGACTCTCATGCACAGAGACCTGCCTGCCCCTGCCTTCCGAGGGCTGTGATTAAGGCTGAGGGACACTATAGCTGGCCTGATGTAATTTTAAACAGCAGGGGAAGAAAGTGGAAATTTCAGGTTATGAAACGTCTCCCCTTAAAACTAATTTAAAAACAACATCCTAGATGTCTCTCTATAAATGAATCATAAAAATGCAATATATATATATATATATATATACACAAAATGGAATATTTTTCAGCAGTAAAGAAAAATGAAATCATACATTTATTTTATATATTTTTTAAATATATAATTTATTTTTATTTTATGTTCATTCATGTTTTGCCTGCATGTATGTCTGGGTGATTGTGGTCAGAAGGCCTGGAACTGAGCTACAGACAGCTATGAGCTGCCATGTGGGTGCTGGGAAATGAACCCGGGTCCTCTGGAAGAGCAGAGAGTGCTCTTAATCGCTGAGTCGTCTCTGCAGCCCCCATAAATTACATTTTTAAGACTATGTTTTGAGGTGGGATCTTACTGTGCTGCCCTGGACGAGGTGGCAATGGCGCCCTAGTCTCAGCTGCCCAGGGTTTAGCCACAGGTGCACTTCCAAAGCTGACTGGTATTTAGAGGGAAGTGGCATTCACACAGCCCTGGGTTCTAATCCCAGCACTGGTAACAGGTGTGGTAACAAAGGCCCATGATTCCAGCGTTCAGGGGGTGAAGGCAGGAGGTTCAAAGGGTCATTGTTGACTACAGAGTGAGTGCAAGTCAGAGAGTGCTCTGGTGGTGCACCCTGTGATCCCAGCACTTGGGAGGTAGAAGCAGGCGGATCTCTATGAGTTCAAGGCCAACGTGGTCTATGGGGCAAGTTCTAGGACAGCCAGGACTGTTACACAGAGACCCTGTCTCAAAAAACAAAACAAACAGGCAGAAAGAAAGAAAAGAGAAAGAAATAGTAAAGGCAGAAGCAGTGAGGGGGTAGACTCCACAGCTGCAGGGCAGAGATACTGGAGCAAGAGGGACAGGATCTAGTGAGTGGATAGAGGTGGGGTGAGCGTGAACACCCGGTTCTAGCTGAGGGACTGGAAGCTGGGATGGGGAAGGGTGAGGGAGGCTCCATATTTCTCTCCCAACCTGATGCATCAGGAGGCTGCCTGGTCATCTTGGTCACACTTTCAGGTCATCAGTGAACCCCCAGAGCTTTCTGCGCCCTTACCTCACAGGACTGGAGTGCCCATTAGTAACGCTCTCCTATCGGAGTGCTCGGAGTGCTCGCTACTTAGGTGCTCGTAATCCATGCCGGTTCTTTACCATTCTAATTCTGGTTCTGTAACTCATTGGTATCACTTCCAAAACCTTCTACTGCCTGCCTTCTGTCGTATCCTGCACCCAGCTGTCCTTCTTCCTCCAGTTCACTGAAGATACCCAGTTAACCACTTTTTATTTGAGACAGAAAGTTATTACGTAGCCCTGACTGGCCTAGAACTTGCTATGTGGACCAGGCTTCCCTCGAGAGATCTGCCCGCCTCTGCTTCCTGGCGGTGGGCCTTAAGGCCTGTACCACTACACCTGTCTTCCACCCCACCCCCATTTGTCTTTGAGGCTTCAGCTAAGGTGCTACTCACTCTGGGAAGTTCTCCTGAACCCCCAAGCCCAGGATTGGAGAAGGGGGCCCAGCTGATGTGTCAGAGAGTGCTCATTGTACTGGTTAAGTAGCGACGGGGAGAACTGCCCCAGTGTGGCCTCCTCCCTGCCGACCAGTTGTCTATGTGTTTGTTCTCGCGGACAAATGAAAGAGCAAAATCTGGGGGTGAGACTTGGGTGGGAGGTGTAGACTAGGAACTGGCTCCACCAGGTTTCCATCAGGGAGGGGACGACATCATCGAGGGTGAACCCTGCAGGCCTCACCTCTCACCTGCTGCCCACTGAACTCTTCTGGAAACCCCCAGGACTTGCCCCTACTTCACTTCTTTTTGTTTTGTGACAGACGTTTTTGGTCTCTTTCATTGGTTCTTTGATTTGTGTGTGTGTGTGTGTGTGTGTGTGTGAGAGAGAGAGAGAGAGAGAGAGAGAGAGAGAGAGAGAGAGAGAGAGAAAGAGAGAGAGAGAGAGAGAGAGAGAGAGAGATATCCAGCTCTCCTGCCTCACCTGGTTTTGTGCTCGTCTCCTGGACCCCATAATTTCAGCTGTCCCTTATCGACTCTTATCTCCTCAGCTAGCTCCAGCATTGCTCCTGAACTCCTGACCTGGATTCGCAGCTGCTCCCACACAGGCCATCTGGAGAGTTCCAAGGCAGCCAGGTGGGACACTTCATTCCTCCCGCTTCTCCCGGCAATGCACACTGAGCTCCCTCCCCCCGCGTCCAGACTAGTAAATAAAGGGTTCCCATATGCAGTCACCTAAACTAAGTCTTAGAGTTCCCTCTGCCCCTCCACCTCTCTCCCCACATCTTTCTGTTCCCCCTCCCTTGGTCTTCTCTGTCTTGCCCATGAAAGTTTCTGTTTTTTTTTTCTTCTGGAAGCTGGGAACGGAGGCCCTCCAGCATGCCACGTCAGCCTTCTGCATCGGACCCCAGCACCGGTTCTTCAGGCTCTTCAGAGTTTCAGTCCGACTCCGGCTCACTGTCACACCACACTCCTGTCTGACCCTTAGCTGCTCTAATAGGTTCTTAATTGGCTTCTCTGTCTTCAGGTAGCTTCCCACGGCACAGAGCATGTAGCAAGTCTGGCCATGCAGGTCTTTCACTCGGGACCTTCCAAGCCCTCGAGGTGTACAAAATGAAGGTCAGCCCTCAGCCTGGGCATTTGCAGCCTTCATAGTCTGTGTCCAACCTGTATTTATCTCCTGTCTCTTGAGTCCATGCCCCAAGAGCTCTTGATAATATGGATTTCTGCATCGAGGGCTCTGTTGTCAGAGACTCCTCCGTAAGGGGCTAGGCCACAGTCATCCGACCATCCATTCATTTGTAGTTAGCTGTCTCTGCAGTGCTGGAATGGCGCTTGGTGCTTGCAGGCTGCAAGACAAGTGCCTGTCCTGAGCTGCATCCAGTCCCATCCCACCCCCTTTTCTGAGATTGGCAGTTTCGGCATTGTCGAGAACAGCACACAGCACACCCCACTCTCTGGGGTAATGACGGTGAAAAATGGACAAAGGGATGTTTTTTCTCTTTCTCTTTCTTTCTTCCTTCCTTTCTTTCTTTTTTTTTTTTTTGGCTCATATAGCTCTGGCTAGCTTCAAAAATTTTTATGTAGCTGAGGCTGACCTTGAACTGGTGATCCTTCTGACTCTGTCTCTTGAGTTCTGGGATGACAGGGGTATAAACTATGCCTGGCTGGTGTGTATGTGTCTCTGTGGGTACACATGCACTTGAGTGTGCCTATGTGTGTTTTGAATTTTTGAGGCAGGATAGTATTATTCTGTAGTCCGGGAGTTCTAAACTTCCTAAGCAGTCTATCGGATGACCTTAAACACCCCATCCTCCTGCCTCCACACTGCAAGTGCTGAGACTATAGGTGTGCAGCTCCAAAATGATTTAATAATGTGCCTGTGTTTTTTGCTATAAAGCTCAAACTTCCCTGGAACTTTCGATTCTCCACCCCAGCCTCCTGAGTTTACTGGGGGTCAGTTATTGCGCTCAGCTTTCATTTGCTTTGTTTTGTAATCAGCATATAAAGTAATGGGCTTTATTATGCTTTTTCAGCCATACTTTGTTCTTGTTGATCCCCCTCTCTGTCACCCTCTCCCCCCCTCCATCCCTCATCCACCTCCTGCTGGTCCCCACTTCCCATTCTTTTCCTCACGGCACATATATTCAGTTATACTCTTTTTGCTTCTTTCCTAACCCTTCCTTAAGGCCTCTTTTTCTCCTCTCATGGTCTCCTTTCTAGTTTCATAACCTGTATCCACACACAACCCTCACACATATGTACACAATATAAAAATTAAGACCTAGGGTCTGTGTATGAAAACATGTGGTATTTGTCTGGATTACTTTGTTTAACATAATAATTTACTGTTCCTCTCATTTTCCAGAAAATATCATATCGCATTTTTTTAATGCCTCAAGCGGTACAGTATTTGTGTGTACACATTGTGTGCATGTGTGTGTTTGGGTGTGCTCGCCTGTACATGTGTCTGTGGAAGATCTACTTCTGATGTCTCTCTTGACCACACTCTACCTTGTTCTTTCAGGACAGGGCTCTCACTGAACCTGGAACTTGGTATTTCTGATGGACTGGCTGACAACAAACACCTGTCTCAACCCCCCAAGCAACCGTGGAGTTACGGGGGCGCCACACCAAATCCTGCTTTTATATGGATGCCAGGGATCCGAACTTGGTCCTCGCTGTACCTCTTCATCCATGGAGTTGTTCCTCCGGCCTCTAAGGACTATTTCTTAAAGAACAGTTGAAATGAGCCAGTGATCATCAGCTCGTTGCCACAGACTGGATAATTCTAGAATCCCCTGCTTTCTCCTGGCATTTATCATTTTTTGGTTTTATTTCTAATAGCTCAAAGTGACCTGACAGTGTAAGATGACGTCACAGTTTATGCTTCTGTTCGCTGAAGTTTAGAAAGTTGTACACAGACAAAGAAGACCCTCCCTCCACATGGAAGAAAAGTGAGTCTCCTCACCGCCGCATCACGGGGCAGTGTTCCGAAGTGAGCAGGTGTGGCAGGGAATGACGGGAGAGCTAAAATTACCCTGCTGTCAATTTGAATTTCATTTAATTAATGTGGCCTTCTTCTAGTATTAGCTAAGTCTTTAGGAAGCAGTTGCTAGAAGAGAATTTGTCTCTCTTGGGATGCAGTCTATATTAGAAATAGAAAAGACAAACTGAATATCAACTAAACTGACACTGGGCATTTTATGTGAGGACTTCACTTTATTTGCAGCCTAAATGCACAGTGCTCAGGTTGACCTCAGACTCAGGTGCATTAAATAGGGCGGGTCTCTGGACTCCACCTCCGATTAGCTGTCTGAATTTCGGGGGGACGAAGCCTGCAGGCTCTGCACTAGTTCAGCAATGTTTTATTTGTTTGAGGCAGTGTCTCGCAGTATCCTCCTGGATGGCCTAGGAGTCTTTATACAGTGCAGCTCAGGCTGGTCTCCGACCTGCTGCCATCTCGTACCTCGGCTTGGGATTGAGTGCTGGGATTATAGACATGAGCTGTCCTGGCTTCCTTCCCCCCTTCCCTCCCTCCCTTCCTCCCTCCCTCCCTCCCTCCCTCCCTCCCTCCCTCCCTCCCTCCCTCCCTCCCTCCTTCCCTTCCTTCTTTCTCTCCCTCCCTCCCTCCTTCCCTTCCTTCTTTCTCTTCCTCACTCCCTCCCTCCTTCCCTCCATCCCTCCCTCCCTCCTTCCCTCCCTTTCTTTTAACACTACTGACTATGTAATGGCTATTCTCCATCTCTTCAAACTTCTACCCCATTGCTGTCAGACCCTTTCCGCGTGAGCCACCATACCCGCTTACTGAGAATGGGATGAACACACTGTTTGGTGACAGCTGGGCTACACCTACCAACAGAGCCACAGCTTAGCTTTTCTCTTTCTCTCCCCTCTTTTGTTTCTTTTTCATTTTCTGATCTTCCTCCTCCTCCTTTTTATTTTATTTTATTATTTATTTTATTTTTTATTTTGGTTTTTCAAGACAGGGTTTCTCTGTTGTAACAGCTCTGGCTGTACTGGAACTAACTCTGTAGACCAGGCTGGCCTCAAACTCAGAGATCCTCCTGCCTCTGCCTCCTGAGCGCTGGGATTAAAGGTCGCCCAGCCCTCCTCTCCTTTTAAAGACAAGTGTTTCATAAAGTTCTTTGGGCTGTGACCTTGCTACGTGGCTGAGGATGACCTTACACTCTTGATCTGCACATCTTTACCTCCCAGTGTGAGAAATGTAGCCCTGTGCACCTCACCCAGCTTTACTTCTGTGTCTGAGACAGATTCTCACAGCTGGCCTGGAACTTGTGGCTATTCTCCTGTTCCAGTCCCCAAAGAAGTGCCACTACATATGCGAACTGCCAGGCCTGGGTCAGCTCTGTGTTTTTAGTGTATTTCTTCTGGATCACTTTTCTCTCAGAGCACAGATTCCCGCCAAGGATGGTGGAAAGCTCCACGGAAGACTCGGGCCCACAGAAACATAGGTGCAGTCCACCACAGCCTCACTGTGAGCAGGAAGGAGCTGCTTGGGTTCTTAGGCTGCATCCTTACATCTACCTAAATCTAATCGCCTTCAATTCTAGCCAAACACTTACTTATAAAAATATGCTATAGATGCTGGTACGTAAAAAGAAGAAACCACAGAAACAACCCAGAACAAAAATCCCTGAGGAGGGCTCATGTGCGTATGTGTGTATATGTGTGTGTGTGTGTGTGTGTGTGTGCATGTGTGCATGAGTGTATCACTGGGGATTAAATAGGACCTTGTCCATTCAACAATCACATGCTTTTGGAAGAGTATCTCTTGAATCACTATTGTTCAGAGATCTTTAATCATTTACTGCTTACAAAAGACATTTAAACTGAGTGGTGGTGGTACACGCTTTTAATCCCAGCACTTGAGAGGCAGAGGCAGGTGGATCTCTGTGAGTTCAAGGCCGGTCTGGTCTCCAGAGTGAGTTCCAGACAGCCAGGGCTACATAGAGAAACCCTGTTTCACTCTCCACCAAAAGATATTTAATGCTAGTACCACTTAGTATCCCCATGTTACAGGCAGGAAGAAGGCACATGAAGGCTAATTAACTTCTTCAAGACAACCCAGGAGTCAATAAAGATTCATTCTGCTCACAAGAAAACTCATATTCTTTGCATGCTTCACTGTTGTGTATCAGATCCAAAGGGGAGGGAGATAAATTGCCTACTGTTCTGGAGTTCCAGCCTGCATAAGGTAAAGACAGGAACATATGCTTAGGGCCTAAGGGAGGAGGCTAAGCACCTTGAGGAAGGAGAGAGGCTTAGAAGCACATCCCTGTTGTGGAGGGCCCTGGGAGCAGGCACAGTGGTGAGCTAAAGCGTGGAAGTAAAGGCGACCCATTCAGGAAAGTGAGTGTGTTCCACCATGACTGAGTAGAAAGGAGCCACCAGAGAGTCCTCTGCTGGAGCCCTAGAAAAATTCAGGGTGTGTTCAGAGCCCAGAAAGTACCTCAGGGCAGCAAAGGAGCCTTCAGAAGACTTGAGGGTGCAAAACAAACAGTCAAGGCCGTGTAGGTGATGTGGTCTCAGCATGGGCAGAGGTCAAACGTCTGGGGTGGAAGACCCTGCTAGAAGCCAAGTGGGCCCAAAGAGCGTGAATCCCAGGAGAGAGACAAGAGGGAGGGACTCTGGCAAAAAGAAGAAAGAGGAAGGGTGTCTCAGATTTGGGGACAATCTAAAGAGAAGGAAAGCATGCTTCCTGAGGGTAGGAGACACTTGATCTGGGGTCTGGTGGCCTCAAAATGTACAGTTTGGGATGACAAGAGGTGGGAAGAAAGCAGACGGGACAAGTCCCTGGGTAATCTGGGAGGGCCAGGCAGCCTTGGGGTCAGGTTAGTGAGGTGTTGCCTGAGCTTCGGGCTCCCATGGAGGCGTTCTGCCCCAGTGGTCTCCTGGAAAAGGTTAACTGCTCTGACACCGCCTGACCACTCTCCCGAGAGAAGTGGACTCGTATCCACTTAGTAAAGAACAATGACACTAGCTGGCTAAACAGCCACTGCGTTCCTGAGAAGTAAAGGGGACGCCATTCTGAATGACTGACTGGCAAGCTTCTCCTGTGGTTGTAGCTGAGATCAATTGTAGTCATGGTAGGCTTCCTCCTTAATGTTTATTTTTCTTCTGGTTATATTTCAGACAATTAACAGTGGCTAATGACTCAGCCTTTCAAGTAATTACCGCCAGCGATGAGTGACTCCTGTAGGAATGTGTCTCTCACACGGAGGCTGGGAAAGCGAAGGGAATTTATGGCAAGGGGAAGCTCCTCCAGGCTACAACTACGCTATCAGACTTTAAATTAATCCCCTTTATATCTCTATTTGTGGCCTGGGGAAAAATGATGACGATAATTAAGTACCTTCTTCCTTCAATCTCCCCTCTTTCCCTCCACTATATTAGGGCTCCAGGGAAAGCTGAGAGTGACAGGAGGTGACATTCCCTGTACTGCTTGGCTTTGAGATGTTTCTTCTCTCCTAGGTGTGAAAGTTTAATCTCGGCTTTGTAAATAATTAATCCCCCGTTTCTTCGAAAAGCCTGGCCATGCAAGCGTGCAATAACAGACCATAAAACACTCCCTAATTGAGCAAGGGTTCGTTTTCTTGTCGCAGGCTCAGCCCCACGGAATGTGCTGAAGTCACATTCCAGCATCTTCCAGCCAGGGCGCCAAAGGGGATGAATGGGACTGCATCTGTGCTGCTGTCCCAAAGCAGGAGGGAGACCGGGAGAGGCCTGGAGACACGAGACACATGCGGGAAGCAAAGGTGGGGGACCCGGGAAGGCAGCTGGTCTGCAAGGGGAGGAAGCAATGGACAGACAGGGCCGCAGGGCAGAAGAGTGGAGCCTCGTGGAGGGGCGAAGAGCCACCTTGAGACAGACATCTTCAGGAATCATGCCAGCCTCCCACCCCACACAAGGCATTTGGAAATAAAAACCTGACTACAGTCCTTATTTTTGAGACAGTACCTTACTTTGTACCCCAAGCTGGAGTCAAACCCACACTGCCCTTCCTCAGCCCCCCAAATGCTGGGACAGCCAGCCCGTGACCGCGCAGATCATGTGCTCCAGTGGTGACTGAAGACATCTTCACCATCTTACTGGGTTACAGTTAGTGAACTCTTAGAAACACAAGTAGAGTTCATAAAGAAACACACACACACACACACACACACACACACACACACACACACATCCTGATAAATAAAAGCAGCAAACCGTACAAAACACAAACCTTTAAATGGCCTATGATGTTTATTTTTTAAGACAAAATCTCTTAGTATAGCTGGGCCGTGAAGGCACACACCTTTAATTCTAGCACTTGGGAGGCAGAGGCAGGCGAATATCTATGTGTTTGAGGCCAGCCTGGTCTACAGAGCTAGTTTCACCACAGCCAGGGCTACAAAGAAACTGTGTCTTGAAAAACCAAAATCAATCAATCAATCAATCAATCAATCAATCAATCTCTTAATACATTACCAGGCTGGCCTTAAAACTCATTGTGTTGCTAGCCTCTGAACTTGAAATCCTCCTGTCTCAGCCATGAGTGTTATGATTACAGGTTTACACCATTACAGCCAGCTGTGATGAACTCTTTAGTTTATCATTGACTCAGATTGTGGGGTTGGTTTTGAAAATTAACTCACATCATGCCCCAAAGTCCCCAAATCTGTTTTTTTTTTTTTTTTTTTTTTTTTTTTTTTTTTTTTTTTTTTTTGGTTTTTTTGAGACAGGGTTTCCCTGTAGTTTCTAGAGCCTGTCCTGGAACTAGCTCTTGTAGACCAGGCTGGCCTCGAACTCAGAGATCCGCTTGCCTCTGCCTCCCGAGTACTGGGATTAAAGGCGTGCGCCACCACCGCCCAGCTCCCAAATCTGTTTTTCATTTTCTCTTCTTCCTTCCCACTCCTCTCCTCTCTCTCATGAGATAGAATCTTAGGTAGCCCAGTCTGACTTTGAACTCGTTATGTAGCTAAGGCTAACCCTGAACTCCTGAGGACCCTGCATACCTTTCCTACATGCTTGGATTACAAGTTAATTCACCTCACTTGGCTTGCTCGGTTCTCCTTTTCTCTTTCTTCTCCTTTCTTCCTTGCCTCTGTCCTCTTTCAATCCTCTTCTTTTGTTGTTTTTTTGTTTTCTTGTTTTATTTTGCTTATTGAGACAGGGTTTCCCTGTGTAACAGTCCTAGCTGTCCTGGAACTAGCTCTTGTAGACCAGGCTGGCCTTGAACCCACCCGGAGATCCTCCAGCCTCCGCCTCCCCGGTGCTGGGATTAAGGCGTGCACCACCACAGCCCAGCTTCAATCCTCTTTATTTGCACACAGAATCTTGCTATATAGCCTAGGCTCTCTTCACATTTAGCCTCCTGAATGGTGAAATTACGTGTGCGTGCCTCTGGCCTTCAATATATTTTTTAAGAACTTTAGTAAGGTGCCACAGCTTACTTTAGTACTCACAGGCTTGCTTTGACTTGTACTGGGTGGGCGGGGTCAAACCAGGGCTCTGGGCCCTGTGCCACCCAGCCCATTGCTCAGTTGCTTTACGTTACTTTTCGTGGTTGTGTAGTTCTACGCCCCAGCTTGAAGATGTTTCCTTCGTCCAGTAAGACCTTTCTTGTTCCTTGCACTGAAGCCTCCCTCATTCCTACCTCAAGTCTTAGGCAATACTGAATGCCCTTCTGTCTGTGGATTTGGCCATGCTACATGCTTCATACAGAAGGAATTCACAATATGTGTTCCTTTAGAGTTGGCTTCTTGCAATTTGCACATCTTTGCTTTACCTTTTTGTTTTGTTTGTTTGTTTGTTTGTTTGAGTCAGGCTCTCGCTACTTAGCTTAGGCTGATCCTCTTTCCTCAGCCTCTTGAGTGTTTAGGTTACAGGTTTGTGCCACTAACTGGGTTTAGCTTTGACCTCAGTCACAAGAATCAATATTTCAAGCTTTCCCTTCTCCAAAGTCTCTCTGTGGTTCAGGCTGTCCAGGAGCATGCGATGGAGGTGATCCTGCTGGCTCAGCTCCCCAGTGTTGGTTATGTGCGAACCACTGTGCTAGCTATGACTTCATTCCTCCATTGCTAGCAGCGATGTAGCTCATAACCACACCACCTTCCACTTATTGGCAGATGATGGGCACTTAGTCCCATGTTTCAGTCATTATGAGCAATGCTGCCGTGAACGTTCTGTGTGGTCAGGTGTGCATTTTCCTTTCCCCCCAACTGACACGGTAAACTCATAACATTTTGAGACATGTTTTGCAAAGTGGCTGTACCATTTTACTAATAACATACAAAGGTGCAAAAATGTATGTACCTTTCTTCACATCTTTGGTGTTGTATTATGATCTGATGCTTAAAATTAGAGCCAGGATACCGGGTGTGAAGTGGCAGTGTTTTTGTATGTGTTTGTACCATGTGTGTGTGTGTGTGTGTGTGTGTGTGCCGTGTGTGTGTGTGTGTGTGTGTGCTTGTAATTTATTTTATTTTTGTGTGTATGAGTGTTTTGCCTGCACTGTATATCTGTATACCACGTGTGTGACTGGCACCTCAGGAAGATATAAGAGGGCATTGTGTCCCTGGAACACAATGGCTTTGAGCCGCCATGTGAGTCACATATTCTTTGAGATTGTAAGTAGGCCATGTGGTGCTCCTTTTCTGTTCAATGTACAATTGCCACGTGTTCGTCTCATGAATTTATTTGTAATTTCCTGTTGGCATGTCATGTTCTCCTTTGGTCAGTCACTCCATTCTGTGTGTTTCCCACTGCTACTTCTTTGATGCTGGCATGTAGTGTAAACTTTACTTGATGAATGAATGAAACACAGGACTAATAAATCAGTTGCCCAAACAAAATCACCCCTGTAGGTAGCTGGGAGCAGCACAGAAGTTTGGAGCAGCGCCAGCACTGATGAACACAAAACTAGGGGCGAGGGCTCCCTCTGGGCCTCTCTTATCTGGGTGTACAACTGTAAAGGAATGAAGGTGTCTCTTGGCATTCCCCAGGAGTAGCTTGGAGAAGAATTTCTTAAAGTAGTTAAGGACGGTTATGTTCTTGTTTTGTTTAAAAGACAGAGCCTTCTTACGAACTCAGGCTGCCTGGAATTCAAAATCCTCCTGCCTTAGTTTCTCAATACAGGCAGGCTTCACAATGACCAAATTTTTCTTTCAGTTTGTTTGCTTGTTGTTTTGTTTTTAGTTTGAGGAGGGTCTTCCTATGCTGTTCAGGCTAGCCTCATGATCTTCCTGCCTCAACCACCCAAGTGGGAAATTTCACTGTGCCCACAAAGGATATAAGTTATAGACTTAGATATTATTCATTTATTCAATATATACATTTATAGCCGGGTGGTGGTTGCACACTCCTTTAACCCCAGCACTCAGGAGGGGGAGATAGACAAATCTTTGTGAGTTCAAGGTCAACCTGGTCTACAGAGTGAGTTCCAGGACAGTGAAACCCTATCTCGAAAAACAACACTAACAACAACAACAACAACAACACACACACACATACACTCGTGTCTCTTGTCAAGTCTCTGACACTTGGAGACTGAATGGTAGACAGGGCCCGTATTTTTCACTGCCTCAAAGAAGTAAAGTAGTCAGTTTCCAGGCCTCTAAGGCCTCTGTGATCTTGTCAATGCTATGTAACCACTGACCCTCCTTACTCATAAAACAAAAAGATCAACTATTTGATTTTGATTAACTAAAGTGTAATCACACAAGCAGATACCCCCTAGATCCCTAAATATGTATTAGAAGTCCACTTCAGCTTCCCTTTATAGCTTATCAATGGCTTTGAGTGAGTCCCCGAACAACAAGGAATTAATATCTCTCAGCCAGGTCCAGTGGTGCATCTGTATTCCTCGCTGAGGGAGGCTGAGGCAAAGGGATCTCTGGAACCTTGGAGTTTCAGAGTGGGCATGTGGGGGTGTGTGGGTTAGGACACGGTGGCACGGACCTGTAGTCTAGACACTTGAGAGGAGGCAGAGGCAGAGGCAGAAGACTTCAAGATCGAGGCTAGCCTTGGCTACATAGTGAGCCCATGCCTAAAAACCAAGGTTGTGGGATCTAGTTCAGTTTTGGGGCACTTCTCAGAATGAACAAGACCCTGGGTTTAATTCCCAGGACTGAGAGAAAGTTTATCATCTTTAAATTTGCTTATTCTGGAGGATGACACTTGGTAAAGAGCCTATTTCGACAGCAGAGCAGAAGCTTGTACAATAGAATGTAGAGATTGTGCTCCCTCAACTCACTCCTCAGAGCTCAGCACCGGAAACAGTTCTGTTCTCCACATCTGGGAAGCTTTCTACATATAAGCATTAAAAATATATCCTCAAAAAACAAAGGCAAGGAGACTGAGAAACCCCACAGCGTCCACAGACCTTCTCACAGCAGCCTGTATCAGAGAGCCATCCAATACCAGAATACGCTGTCCTCATTTGGAGTATTTAAAAATGCTTTCAGCATTGAATTGAGCACACTTTAGTTCCAGCACTCCTGAGGGACAGGCAGCTGGGTCTCCATAGCGAGTCCCAGGACAGGCGAAGCTGTGCAGTGAGACCCTGCTTCAAAAAAATAAATACTAAGTGTCAGGTGCACACCTTTAATCCTTGCACTTGGGAGGCAGAGGCAGGAGAATCTCTATGAGTTTAAGACTGGTTTGATCTACATAGTGAGTTCCAGGGCAGCCAGCGCTACACAGAAAAACTGTCTCAAATTAATTAATGAACTATTTAATTACTCTCAATGCAACCAGTCCCAAACTTTCTGAGAGTCTGATCTTGGCTCCCTTTTACTCCCTACTCTAAATGGTCTACCTCAGACCCATTGCTTCTGAGAGGGAAGGCTGGAACCTGCCCCCCACCCCCCGTGTTTTCTTTTCTTTTTTTTTGTTTTCTTTTCTTTTCTTTTCTTTTTTTTGTTTTTTTTTTTTTTAGTTTTTTTTTTAGTTTTTCGAGACAGGGTTTCTCTGCAGCTTTAGAGCCTGTCCCGGAGCTAGCCCTTGTAGACCAGGCTGGTCTCGAACTCACAGAGATCCGCCTGCCTTTGCCTCCCGAGTGCTGGGATTAAAGGCCTGCGCCACCACCGCCCGGCCCCTGTGTTTTCTTAGTCTGTGGCTCCCGCCGTCTAACCAACAGCAGATAGTAAGTGTGTGGGGGCGGGCGGGCTGGCAAAAAGAAGAAAGAGAAAGCAAAATTTCCAGATGTCTTTGAGAAAGAGCAATGAGAACAAAGCCAAATCTACTCATAAGGGATGGCACCCCGAAGTACAAATATTTATGCACAATTGTGGGAAGAAGTGTTCTGGAAGGGTCCAGGCAGTGGGGACGGGGACACTAGGCTATTAAGGAGGTAGGGAGAGATGCACGAAAAAGCAGACTTAAGACTTAAGACGAGGAAGCGACTTAAGGTAGTGTGCGTGGGGCGGGGTGGGGGGAGAAATGTTCCCTAGACATGCAATAGGGTGGAGATGGGGGAGGGAAAAGGAGAGGGAGGGAGGAAAGAGATCCTCTCAGAGTATTGGTAGTGAGCCTCGGCCGGGTGCCCCAGGATGGCTGGTGGAACCCTGCCCCTTCCTCACTGAAAACCAGGATTTGTTCCCTCCACTTTCCACCTGCCTGTTCTCCCCGCAGCCCGACTCTCAGCTCAGAAGCAGGTTTTCACTTCTGTGAGGGGCTTTTGCTAGAACTCAGCCCCCACCGAGGCTCTGATGTCAGAGCCTCTCCAGCCACCTCCCTGAGACCCCAGCAAATCCAGAGAGGTGGATTCCGATCATGAGGAAAACTTTTTGGCCGTCCTACTTTTTCGCCTCTTTCCATCGGCTGCTCTTTTAATCTTGGTTCCTTGGGGGCATCTCTATCTCCACCTGAACCAGAAAAGTAAGAGTATAGAATGGTTTGGGGTTTCTAAATTTGGCTTCTGAAACCTGTCTCCTATCCCACAGGCCAAGCCCAGAGCCGGTATTTAGAAGCCCCAGTCCCTGGGCAGGGCTTTCCTAGACAGCTGTACCCTGCCTCTGAGCAGGTGAAGTTCCAGCCAAGTTTATATTGGGCGGGTAATAAAATTAAGGGCAATTAAACCAGATAAACCACCTTATTACAGAGGTTTACTGGTAAAGCCACTCCAAGGAGAACAGGAGGTGAGAGGAAGAAATCAAATTCTTTGCCAAGCTCTTTCATATACCATAGGACGTCACTTGATGATGGGGCAGGTCTCAGAAGTGCTTCTGTGGACGCTTTTGCGCAAATATCAACGAGTCCTTATGTAACCTAGATGGTGCAGCTGGCTCCACACCTCATCTGGGCCGTGTGGTATAGCCACGGTGCTCACCTGGGAGCCATGGTCACTCACCTGGGCCGTGTGGTATAGCCACGGTGCTCACCTGGGAGCCATGGTCACTCACCTGGGCCATGTGGTATAGCCACGGTGCTCACCTGGGCCGTGTGGTATAGACATGGTGCTCACCTGGGCTGTGTGGTATAGCTATCGTCGCTCATCTGAGAGTCATGGAGCTCACCTGGGCCGTGTGGTATAGCCACAGTGCTCACCTGGGCCATGTGGTATAGCCACGGTGCTCACCTGGGCCATGTGGTATAGCCACGGTGCTCACCTGGGCCATGTGGTATAGCCACAGTGCTCACCTGGGCCATATGGTATAGCCACAGTTGCTCACCTGGGCCGAGTGGTATAGCCACAGTCACTCACCTGGGCCATGTGGTATAGCCATGGTTGCTCACCTGGGCTGTGTGGTATAACCACAGTGCTTACCTGAGCCGTGTGGTATAGCCACGGTGCTCACCTGGGCCGTGTGGTATGGCCACAGTGCTCACCATGTCGTTCAGCACCACTATGATGCGTTTGTTGCGTGTAAAGTAAGAGTTTGGAGGAAAGTCTCTGAAATGGTCTCCTTCTCTCTCTCTGCCTTTGCCTTCCCACAGTTGGGGTCCAGTCTTGCTCCACTGTACCTAGCCATCCTCTGGAACATGCACACATGCCCCTCTTACTTGTTACTAGAAGATCATCATTAAACTGCCCAACATCTCAAAAGCTTTTATCTAGCCCAGAACTGAGAGCATGGGAAGCCCATGCCAGTCTGTCTAAACCCAAAGAATCTGAAAGTTGATCCATGCCTGAAAATCAAACTAGCTTTGTAAATAGTAAGTAGTTTGAAAGAACTACTTCCTTTTCCTTTCTTAAAATTTGTTTTTGTGTGTATGGGTGTTTTGCCTGTGTGTGAATCTGTGCATCACATGTTTGCCTGGTGCCTCTACCAGCCGGAAGAGCATGGATGTATGTCAGACACTCTGAGACCAGAGTTACAGACAGTTGTGACTGCCATGTGGGTGCTAGGAATTGGAGCTGGGTCCTCTGGAAGAGCAGCCAGTGCTCTTAACTGCTGAACTCTTAACTACTCCCCAGCCCAAGGAACCATTTTTCCAACTTTTGGCAGCATGGTGATTGCTGCTTGGCAAGAGTTAAGAATGAAAGATGTGCTGGGGGTGTAGCTCAGCAGAGAGCACCTGCCTGGCATGCACAAGCCCTGGGCTTGCTCTGTTTTCTGCTACAGAGAAAACATGGAATCAGTGTTCCCAAACTTGCTTCTCCCTCTCTATGTGTCTCTGTCTCTCTCTGTCTCTGTCTCTGTCTCTGTCTCTGTCTCTTTGTCTCTCTCCCTCTCACACACACATACACACCACCTGTACACAGACATACCTTCACTTGCACATAGGTAAACAAATAACTGAATTAAGATGTGCCTCTAAGCCTCATCCATTCATTGCACAGGTTCTCACTTTGTAGCACAAGCTGCCTAGAACGTTTCATTCACCTGTCTCAGCCTCCTAAATGGTGAGATTATAGATGTGTATCACCACTTACGGCGGCTTTAAAGCTTCCCTCCCTCCTCCCCTCCCTCCCTCCCTTCTCCCCTCCTTCCCTCCCTCCCCCCATCCCATCCTTTTCTTCTTGTGCCAGGGTCTTGTGTAGCTCAGACAGGACTGAAATGCCTGTGTAGCCAAGGCTGACTTTGAACTGCTCCTTCTGCTCCAGCTTCCATGTGCTGGGATCACAGACATGTACTATTACAGGTGTCTAACCTATGTTTGTAGGAGTCAGATTTTAAAATGGGAAACCAGGCATTGAGGAGATGGCTCAGGGAGTAAAGTGCCTGCCGTACAGACGTCAGGACCTGAGCTGGGATCCCTAGCAGCTACATGAGAGTCTTGGTGGTGTTCATCTTGCCTGGTTCCTGTGCTGGGGACAAAAGACAAACAGATCCCTGGGGATTGTTGGCTAGTCAGTCTAGCTGAAATGATTAGCTCCAGGTTCAGTGAGATCCTATCTCAAAAAAATACGTTAGAAAGATAGAGAAAGATACTCAGTCTGGCCTATGTATGCATGCATACTCAGGCTCAAGCACCCATACACGCATACATACATATGTACAAGCATCCCCATGTATGCACATACACACACATATAACAAATAAATGTTTACAATTAATAAGTAAATAAAATGTTTAAAATTGGGAAGTCAGTAGAGATCCTACCATAACCTACCCCAACTTATACTAAGGCCCCTGCCTGACCAGATGCTTCTGTCCTCTGTGTGTGTACACATGCGTGTTTACAAAGGGCAGAAGCAGAATTACCTTAGATGTGGGTCTTATATGTCTTATGTCCTTTACCATCACAAGGAGAACAGTTTTTATTGTTTTTGGTGCTGTTTTGTTTCATCTGAGACAAGATCTCTTTATGTTTCTTTGAGTGTCTTGGAATTCAATGAGTAGACAAGGCTGGCCTTGAACTCAAAGAAATCCCCTTACCTCTGCCTCTTGAGTCCTGGAATTAAAGGTATGTGCCATCATATCTACCCAGTTTTGTTGTTGCTTGTTTGTTTTTTATTTGTTTCTGCCTTTTTTGAGACAGAGTTTCTCTGTGTAACTGCCCCGGCTGTCCTGGAACTCGCTCTGTAGACCAAGCTGGCCTCAAACACATAGAGATCCACCTGCCTCTGCCTCCCAAGTGCTGGAATTAAAGTGTGCACCACTACTGCCCAGCTGGCGTTTTTATTTTTTGAGACCAGATCTTCCACTTCCTAGGCAGACCTTGAACTTGTGAGCCTCCTGTCTCAGCCCCAGGAGTAGCTGGGTTGACCAGGTCCATCCCCAAGTGGCTGTGGAGGAGCGGGAGCAGATGCCCTGAGTGTTCAAGAAGCATTGGGGAAATGATTTACAAATGTGTCACCGGGCAGATGCTTCTCTTTCTAGAAAATCCAAACCCAGCTAAAGGAAGTGAGCCCAAGGCTGAGGGTGGGTCCCCAGACTCTTAAACATTATCCCTTCTGGAGCAGGTGGTCCCCACATAGCCAAACCTCAGTTCAAAATATCTCTCTGAAGGACCAGGAACTCACACACACGGATCCAATTCAGTCCTGTTGTAACAGAGCTTGCTAGGTGGACAAAGGAGGGTTTTAGTCTCACTCATCCTCCAGACACTAGCCAGCCAGGAAGGGCTAAGCCCTTGCAGACTCTTCTCCAGTGCAGGGCGACCCCAACATGCTGTCAAGTCCTCTTTCTGCAAATATCTCAGGGATTGCATTTGGAAAGAGGATTGCTTTGATTTGTGACTGCTCTTTATAGCATGCTGAGTCTGCAGCCAGCTGTGGCAGGACACGGCTACAGCCGAGTGTCCTGTCAGCGCTGTATGTGATGGCATCTGGCATCCTCTCTGTGGATGAGTAAAGCGCAGGAGATAACTAAACCAACGCTGGGTGTCAGGATGTCACAACCCTGGCCATGGGTGAGCAAGCCACCTGTGATACTGGAGTTTTCTACTGTGCAGCCAAGTAAGCTGGAACACACAGATAGGTTAATAATAATAAAGAGTGTGTTCCAGATGAGACACATGTGTGTGGTCTGTGTGTATGAGTGAATGTATTTATGTGTGTGTGGTATGTATGGTGTGTGTGGTGTCTGTATGCTGTGTATGTGAGTGAGTGTGTGGTTGTGTGTATGAGTATGTGTGGTATGTATAGTGTGTGTGAGGTGTATGTGTGTGTGGTGTGTGTATATGGTGTGTGTGGTGTGTATGTGTGTTTGTGTGTGTGTGGTGTGTGTAACCTGGATCTCACAAATGCTAGTCATGTATTTTACCACTGAGCTACAAGCCCATGCTCAGATCTCAGTCGAAATTATTTGGGACTGAGCTTGTAACTCTGAGGTGGACAGTGTTCTTAGTGTGCCTAGGTGCTACGTTCAATCCCCAGCAGACACAGAGAAAAGACTATTTTACAGGTAATAGGAGCTAGGGGACCCAATTTCAAATGTTCAAAAGAAAATAAAAAATAAGTTCAATTCCTACCAAAATTCTTCAGCCATTTAATCCCTTCTCTTGAGGCAAACAAAGTAATCAACTTTTAATGTATCTGTTTAGAGACATTTTATACATTTTTAAATACACACACACATACACACACACACACTGCCCATCTTCCTTCCCACCTTCCTTTCATATCTCCTTATCTTTCTTATTAAAAATAAATATATTAATTTTTATGTATATGAAATCTCTCTACACACATGCATGCACACATGCACGCACACACATGCACACACACTCAAGTACCACATGTGTGCCTGTTGCTCTTGGAGTCAGAAAAGGATATCAGGTCCCTCCGGATGGTTGCGAGCTGCTGTGTGGGTGCTGGGAACTCAAGCTCAGTCCTCTTAGCTGGTGAGCCATCTCCCCAACTCCTCACCCCCAGTCTGAGATAGGGTCTCACATTCTAGCCCAGGCTGGCCCATCTTGGTCTCACACTTGCTGCCATCCTGAGTATTTTTTTTTTTTTTTTTGGTTTTTCGAGACAGGGTTTCTCTGCAGCTTTAGAGCCTGTCCTGGAGCTAGCTCTTGTAGATCAGGCTGGTCTCGAACTCACAGAGATCCGCCTGCCTCTGCCTCCCGAGTGCTGGGATTAAAGGCGTGCGCCACCACCGCCCGGCTTTGTCCTGAGTATTTTAATCACAGGTGAGAGACACAGCTGGCTTTAAGCAGACACCACCAGGGTCTTGAATATTTCTCTGGCTGATCTGGAACTCCTAGACTCAAGCAATCCACTGCTTCGGTCTCCTAGCGGACACTGGCAAACCTGGGCCACTACACCTTTGTTTACGTTCTTTTTAGACTTATATAGTAATGTATTATACATAATTGTGCAATAGGTACTAGTTTTTAAAATAATGCACACCAATCGCTCCACATTAGTACTTAGAGAAAAGCCTAATTTAATTGGTATTTTGTTTTGTTTGTTTGTTTGAGACACAGTTGGATTGCCTCCAGTTTTATTATTTGTAGCACAAGTAATAAAAGCCCAGAGACAGATATTGGGATTCAAGCTGAAGATCAGAAAAGTAAAAGCAGCCAAGTCACTAGAATTCTCACCTCTACCAAGGCTCAGACAGACAGGACTGTCCACCGAACCTCAGACTGCACTGCTGCCTGCCAGACCTCAGACAGAGACTGAGCGTGAAGCTGTCTCCTCCCGTCTTATATTACATGCACCACCACTGCCTGGCCTGTGTGGCTGATTAGTGTGGCTGCTTTGCATTCTGATCTTTGGGCAAGTTTTATTTACTAAAACACAGTAATATATCACTATACTCCAACTTGTAGCAATCATCCCGCATCTCCTTCCCAGCTGCTGAATATACAGGAGCACATTACCATGGTGTTTGTTTTTGGAGGTGGGGAACAGTGTGTCACTATGTAGCCCTGCTTGGCCTAGAACCTGTTATGTAGACTAGGCTGGTCTTGAACTCACAGAGATCTGCAGGCATCTCTGATTACTGATTCTTAAATCCATGAAGGGCTTCCCTGACTTCTGGGGGTTACAAGCATAAACTATCATGCTTAGTCCTGAGACTGCTTGAGAAAGAGAGAGAGAGAGAGACAGAGAGAGAGAGAAACTATAATTTGGTGATGCCCTGAGTACTGGGATTACAACCATGAGCCACCATGCCTGGTTATAACTGTTAATAACTTCGTTTCATGCAGTAGTTTTTCTGAGTGCCCAGAGAAGCCTTTGGGAAGCTCTTCTCAGTACTCAGGCGTGACACCGGAAGGTCCTTTTAACCGTGTCCCACATCTCCAACTATCCTTTAACTTGCTTCTCCACTTTATTAGCAGAGTGACCCCTGTAACTTTTAACCAGTATTCCCATTCGCTTTGTCGTGAGTGGCCCTTGGTCTTTGCACCCACACATTACAGTCTGTCCACAGAGGGAAGAGGGGAGCAACCCCAAAGGTCCTCTCAGAAGCTCACATTCTGTGAATCTGTGACCAAACTGGCCAAAGTGCCTTTCTCGCTCTGCGCTTGATCAGCAGTTTCCGACGGAGGGGGCCAGCCTCGTTTCCTCAGCTGCTCACAGGCTCACTGAAGACAAGGCCGTCCTGCTAAAACTGTGGCTGCGGATGGCTTGGTGACCTCTGGGCTGGCGTCTACAGTGCCATGCATTGCTATCGGTTCACTAAGATTACCTGAGATAGGCCAGCTAGCCTAATCGCCTCCCTCAGGAGAAAGCAATGGGCCCACAACAGTGTGTGGAAGCAAGCAGGATGCACTTCTGATCTCAGCCTTGGTTCCTTCTGAATCCTGCCCATCAGTAAACACACAGACTGTGGTAACTGGGTGACGCTTCGTTCAGCAGGGGGAAGCTTGGAAATGTCTATGTTTTCGAAAATAAACAACCAGATACTACTGAGTGAGTTTGGAACTGTCAGAAAAGTGAAATAAACAAAACAAAAGATGTGGGGAGAGCAAACCCCAGTTATTTACAGCGATGGCCAGAGCATTTTTACTAAGGGGTAGGTCTTTCTGGTTGGGCTGGCTCTCTCTGCCTTCCTCAGTGACCCTGCTTTGGTCACCCTTCTAGCACCGCTGATGGTGCCCTTGTCCTTGACTTTAGAGCCGCGATGAGCCGCAGTCACCAGGATGAAACTGCAGGCCAACGTAAAAGCTTTCCTCAAGTTGTTTCTGGGGAGATTCGGTCACAGCTGGTGGAAAAGCTCCTAGGAGAGGGGTCAGCACAGATGTGTGGCTTACAATGCATAAATGTTTCTGCAGAATTTAAAAAATATAATTTCAAGTTAGAAAGATTAATCCTATGTATCATGAATCAGAAGTAATCTTAACAGTAATTGCTGATTTATATATTCCATTGCAGCCATTAATTTTTCCCATCAGAGCAACACACTTCCTTGACTGAGCTCTCTAATGCGAAGAAGGCCAACGTACTGCACACAATGGCCACTAACTAGACTGCAGTGTGCAGAAGCGAGAAACCGCAAACTTCTCACAATCCAACTATGTTTACGTTAATAAAAAGCTTTTCCAAACATATTCCAGCTGTTTGCATCTGGAAGGTTCTGTCATAGACTTCGGAGTTAAAGGCTCAATCCTAGTGTCGTGTGTATGGGAGGTACTGAAATCTAAGCAGTGCCTCCTCATTCTGTGTCCCCAGCATGGGCATGTCTGCCCCAAATCTCAGGAATGGGGGGCTTAGGAAGGAGCATTGTGACTTCTAGGCAGTGTGGGATATGCAGCGAGACTTTGGATGGGGAGTCTAGTAGGAGATTTCAGTCAAGGAGGACCATGGGTCTCTAGTTTCTTCCTTTTTCTTTTGGCCTGGCCATGAGGCGAGCACCTTCCTCCCTCCTGCTCCCACCGTGTCATGCTGCCTCACCTTGGGCCCAACACAGTGGGTCCAGCTGCTATGGGCTAGAATCTGCCAGACGGGGGACCAAATAAATAGCATCTGCCTATCTCTGCTGTCTGGACTGCTTTACTGGCTCCTCCCTTCTCACAGGTGTTCTCACCAACCTCACCGAGAGTGTCAGTGTCGAGGATTCCCCTGGCCGATGTCAGCTTCCTGACACCTATCATCCCGCCGCTGTCCTGTTTCCCTTCTCACTGGGCCAGCAGCAAAAGATTGTTCTTTCTGTGTACTGAAGCAAGCTGCCCATTCTTTTGACAGTCAGGGTGGCCTTCTCCCTCTATCTCTCCCCCACACCTTGTTACCATAGTGATTTTTCTTTTTTTTCCGCCAGCATTAAAAACTTCCGTCCCAACTTCCGCCCTCGATGCCAGGCGTTGTTTTAACGCTGCCCCTTATGTCCTGTTGGAAAGTCTGCTTTGTCATTTCCAGGGAAGTCTCTGTATTTCCTTTTCCTCTTGATTATATTTTCTCCAGGGAGCTGTGGCGCGCACACCTTTAATCTCAGCAATCAGCACTCAGAGGCAGAGGCAGGTGGATCTCTGTATTCAAGGCCAGGCTGGTCTACAAGAAGATCCAGGACAGTCAGGACTACACAGAGAAGCCCTGCATCAGGGGAAAAAAAAATAAAAGAATATTTTTCTCTGAAGTTTGCTTCCCAGGGATTTTTCTATCCTGCTATATAAATGGTGTAGGAAACAGTTAAGTTTGCCTGTGGTACCACCAAGGAGATCGCTCACATGCTTCTAGTTTTCCTCATGGGACTTTCTCATGTGAGGAGGCTTCATATGAAGTGGTCAAGGTACCCACAAGTCATTGCGTGTATATATGTCCATGCATGCACGTATTCATGTATGTGTGTATGTACATGTGGCGGTTGAGGAACAGCTTTAGGTGTTAGACTCAGGTACTACTCACCATGGTTTTCAGTTTTGTTTGGCTGGGTTTATTTATTTATTTTTTTCTGAGACAAGGTTTCTCTGTGTAGCCTTGGTTATCCTGAAACTGGCTCTGTAGTCCCAGCTGGCCTTGAACACACAGAGATCCACCTGCCTCTGCCACTCAAGTGTGAGGATCAAAGGTGTGTGCCACCACTGGCCTGGATTTGCCATGTTTTTCCCAGACAAGATCTCTCACTGGCCTTGAACTTAACAGATCAACTAGGCTGGCTGTCCAGTGAGCCTCCAGTGAGCCCCCAGGAGCCCGTACGGCTCATCCAGGATTACAAGTGTACACCACCACATGTGTGCGCACGCATGTGTGTGCGTGCGAGTGTGTGTGCGCACGCGCACGAGTGTGTGTGCATGTGTGTGTGTGCGTGCATATGCATGCGAGTATGTGTGTGCATGTGTACACGCATGTGTGTGCGCGCGAGTGTGTGCATGTGTGTGCGTATGTGTGTGTGCGCACGCATGTGTGTGTGCACGAGTGTGTGTGCATGTGTGTGTGTGTGTGCTGTGTATAGGAAGTGTTTCTCTGTGTAGCCCTGGCTACTGGCCCACATGCCCTGTGTGTCATCTTTTCTGTCCTGGTTCTACAACGCCATACCCTCCTGTCACCCATCTTCCGCTGTCCCTTCCTATCAGCAGTTCCCGAGGCCCCTTTTAATACTCTTTCTTGTTGCTACACAAACATTTCCCTGGTGATGCTGTTCTTTGTTTCTCAGTTGCGGAGGGAGCTGTTTTCTGCAGCTCTAGGGATTGAAACCAGAGCCTGGTGTGTGTTGAATAATCATTTACCAACAAGCTACATTCTACGGCCCATTGACTCTTGGGGCTGCCATTATAGCCTTCATGTTGGTCATTCTGTGTGTGTGTGTGTATGGTGTGTGTATGTATGTGTGTGTGTGTGTCTGTACATGCATTCATGTGTATGAATGCTGGCACATGTGTGTCATGGTGTGCGTGTGAAGATCAACAGCTAACCTTGGGTATCAGCCTTTGCCTTCTATTTTCTTCCTTCCTTCCTTCCTTCCTTCCTTCCTTCCTTCCTTCCTTCCTTCCTTCCTTCCTTTCTTCCTACTTTCCTTCCTTCCTTTTCTTCCTTCCTTCCTTCGTTCCTTCCTTTGTTCGTTCGTTCGTTCCTTCCTTCTTACTTCCTTCCTTCTTTCCTTCCTTCCTTCCTTCCTTCCTTCCTTCCTTCCTTCTTTCCTTCCTTCCTTCCTTTTCTTCCTTCCTTCCCTTCCTTCCTTCCTTCCTTCCTTCCTTCCTTCCTTCCTTCCTTCCTTCCTTCCTTCCTTCCTGTCTTCCTTCCATCCTTTTAAAACAATGCAAATGCTTTATTTTACAGTTGTGTGTCATCATGGGTGAATATCCAGGACCCAGCAGCAAGGTCAGAGCGACCTCGAAGCCCCAGTAGGGTGAGCACATCTCTCTCTCAATCGGGACCTTTGACATTAGGGACAATAGAGAAGAAGCTGGTGTCATCCATAAATTCGACGCGTACCTGCATGCACTTTGCCGGTCCTGCCCAGCACTTTGGTTACTCTAGTCAGCCTGATGGACTGCACGCGACTCATGTCCATGATGGCGGCTATCTGGTGGATAGTGCCTTCTTTTTTCCTTAAATCAAGGTCTCTCACTCCTTTGTGCAGTAGGCCAGTTGGCCTACGAGCTTCCAGTTGTTCTCTTGTCTCTGCTTCTCATGTCCTGGCAGGGCTGCCCCAAGTTTACTAAAGTATGCACTACTACATCTGGCTTTTTTGTGGGTTCTGGGGATCTGAACTCAGGTCATTGGCTTTGTGCAGTGAACACTCTACTGACGGGGCCATCTCTGGGCCCAAGGTGGGGATTCTTTGATTCATCCAGCAAAGGTGTTTCCCATTAGCAGGTTCAACTCCATCGTTTCTAACAACAGAACTCAGCATTCCTGCCTTTGGCTTTCACTTCTTACATGTCGTCCTCTAGGTAGGGACACCGCCATCCACTCAGTGGCTCCCTACCTTCCAACACTCTCCCTTGCTATGTGTCCTCCCAACTCCTCTCCCTTACTGTGCATCCTTCTCATTAATTGGCCACCAAGCGTCTCCCATCCCCTTCCGGTCACCATGCCAAATCCCACTCAGTGTCTTTCATACATCAGGAAAACCCCTGACCTTTCCACAAAAGCATGCCTGACCATTGAGTCTCCCCTTAAACTCTTCAATGCCTTCTCCATGGTATTAGGATAAAAGCAGAACTAACTCCTAAAGACTCTGGGGCTCTGTGGGACTGTTCTAGTTTGTGCTTCTGTGATAGAACACCATGACCAAAAGCAACTTACAAAGAAAGAATTCATTTTCGCTTATGGTTCCATGGGGGATGGTCCCTAATGGTGGGGGAGTCAAGACAGCAATTGGCTAAAGTTCTCGAAGCTGGGCCCCAAGTGACATATTTCCTCCATCAAGGTTTCACCTCTTCCATAGCTTTTGAAAACCTCCCAAACAGTGCCATCGAATGGGGACGAGTATTCAAATATGTGAGGCTCTGGAGGGCATTTCTTACTTAGCCCACCACAAGGACCTTCCTTGGTATGGTTTGATTATGAACTATAACCCACTGGCTGGTTGGATGCTCAACCCCCAGCTGTACAGGAAACTCTGGGAAGTGATACTAGCTGAAAGAAGATGCTCACCGGGGCTGGCCATGTCTTTGAACTTTACACTGGCATCCAGCCTGCTCCGTCCACTCTGCTTCCCAGTTGCCGTAAGGTGACAATCTCTGAGACATGCTCCTGCTGCCACAATGTTCCTCTCAACCACATGGGCCAAGTAACCATGAATGGAATGGCCAAAACCGTGAGCCGAAGGAACTCCTTCTCCTTAGGTTGTTTTCTCAACACCCATCCCAGCAATGGGAAGTCGGACACTTGCTTCACCCGCTGCTTGAGGTTTGTAACAGTGCAAAAGGAAGCCACTGTGTGACTCCTTCAGGCCATCTTGAGCATCCTTCAGAAAGGCTACAATCCTCCTATAACCCTTTCTGAGCATTATATAATTATATTTGTAGATGTCTTTAACATCTGTGAAGTTGTTAATTTGTTCTGACTTATTTTTGAGACAGGGTCTCAGTGTGTGGCCCAGGCTGGCCTGAACTGACGGCAACCCTCCTACCAGCCTCCCAAATGCTGGATGGGCGAGCCCCGCCGTGCCTGGCAAGGTGCTAATCTGCATGCAGTGAGTTTGCACTGCATTTGAATAGTTGATGGGGAAACCATTTCTCAGAAATGCTTTTTGTTTCTCTTTCTTTTCTTTTTTTCTTGCAGTTCTGGGGTTTAAAAGCAGGGGCTCACATACAGCAGTCAAACTGGCACAAAGCCTCACACCAACCCAGGAATCCTTTACTTTTGACGACTAATTTAGGATTTATTTACAATAGATTTCCATAAACATTCTCACTTATCACATTGTATAATCCTTTGAAAAACAAAACATGTAACATACATGACACATATAAACACACACATATAGTATATAGATATAATAGATTTATCTTGCTTTATTGAGAGAGAGGCTTCTACACCAGACACATCATATTCTGATATTTTTCTCTTTGAGATGGGGTCTTGCTCTGTAGCTCAGGCTGATGGGGATTTACTAGGTAGCTCAAGCTAGCCTTGAATTCAGAGCCATCTTCTGCCTCTGTTTTCCAGAGCTGGGACTATAGTCATGAGCAGTTTTGCCTGGACAATAATTCTTGTGCTGGTGATTTATTAGCCATTGGCTGTTTTCCAGGGGTGCTCCTTATTTAACAGTGTGTTCTGTGGTTTGAGTTTTAGCTGTCCTCCTAAGGCAAATGTGTCCAGGGTTGCTCCCTAGTGTGGTCTATTGGGAGGTGCTGGAATCTTTTCATGGTGCGGCCTAGTAGGAGGTCCCTATCTATGGGGCCTTGCCTTTGAAGGGGATTGGAGGGCTTTGGTCTCTTCCTCTTTCTGTTTCCTGGCCACGAGCAGTTTTGCAGTCTTGCTCTGCCAGGAACTCCTGCCATGACCTGCTGTCTTGCCACAGGCTCTGAGCTACAGTACCAACCTGTCATGGACTCAAGCCTGGAAAAGTCTAAGTTGTGACAATAAATCGTTTGTCCTTGGAAGTTGAGTACTTGTTAGAATGTTGGCAGGACACAGCATATGGGCTGGGGGTAAGAACATGTGCTGAGCATGCATGGAGCCCTGGGTCTGTCCCAGCATCAAAAATAAACAACAGACTTTATAAAGTGGTGGCTATTTTTATCCTTGCTCTGGAGAGTAGCCATGTCACACGCCTGTCAATTGGGTCATGTTTTACAGTTTCACTGGACTCTGATGACGCCCGATGGCTGAGACATATCTCCAGCAGTGCCACCAGGGATCTTCTCTGGGATCATGTGCTGCCTCTTGGATCACAAACATTTCCCCAACGTTTCTGGCTCTCTCTGACTTCATCTCCGCCAGAGGAATGGAGCCAGGCTCACACTGCCCTTGGTGTCCTGAGAGCCTGTCCTTGTGGGGTTTCTTGCTGTGCTGCTGGAGATGGAACTCACGACCTAACACACTTGGTTTTGATGTCCCACTCCATCGGTTCCTGGGATGCCCACCACATGGCTGTGGAGCCAGCTGTCCGAAGTCTGGATAACCACCTGCAGAGGGTGCAGAGGGTCTACACTTGGGAGAAGACTCCATTTTGGATGGATAGAAGGGGGTAAGTAAGATAGTCTGGCTGGAGAGGGCAGCAAGCCCCTGGCTGGAGTCAGGAGTGAGCAGAGGGGGGAGGGAGGACTAGTTAAAGGTATCCTGACATCTGATTACAGCGAAAGAGAGAGCCCACTGGGGGAACCCACACAGGAATTGGCATTTCCTGTAGAATACCCGAGGGAAGTTCTGTGCAGAAAACCCAGAAGCCACGAGCAGGAAATTGGGGACATGGGGGGAGATGGAGCTCAGCTGTGGAGCAAGCACAGTCTGGCTTAAGCTGTGGGTTCTTCTCCAGCACTTTGGTCCCCAGAGAAAAGGACACGCTTTCTCTTTTTGTCCCCCTTTTCTAATTTTATTAAAGTGTTGGTAACTAAATCCAGGACTCAAAAACGCTAGGCAAGCTCTTTGCTGCTGGACCATGCTTCTTTTTTCTTGACGGTGGTTCTCTGTGTAGCGCTGGCTGGCCTCGAACTCACTCTGTAGGCCATGCTGGCCTCGAACTCAGGGATCTGCCACCCCTACCTCCCGAGTGCTGGGATTAAAGGGGTGCACCACCACTGCCAGGTGGCATACTTCTTTTTAAAGAGGGAATACATATATAGGAATCAAATGTTAGCTGAAAAGAGGGAGGGAAGAAAAAAAAAGAAGGAAAAAGTAGGAAAGAAAGGAAGGGGAGGTAAGTGGAGGAAAAGGAAGAAGCAAGAAAAGAAACAAAGGAGTTTAGTGACTTGGAAGGAGAAGGATAGAGAAGGTGGCAGGGCGTTGTGGAAGCTTCAGGCCGAGAGGGCTTGAGCGAAGGAGGAGCTACCAACCCTGCCACGTACACAAGGACTCCGGTGGCCACTAAAGCTGTGCCATCTCTGGATGTACTGAGTGCAAGTTAAGCTTCATATTCGGAGTTGGAGAGTAGGAGATGATACTCAACTGAAGACGTACAGAAGTGGACCGAGCAGCTAGCGCACAAGCAGATGGCAGGCATGCATGGCCTCGGAAAACAGAACAAGACAGAGCAGCCTCTGCAGTCGCTGTAGATGATCTGGCGCATCTGGCCTAGGGTAAGGGAAAGGAGGAGCGTGACCGAGGCAAACGGTCAAGGCAGGGCTGCTCATCTGCTCATGATGGCCCCAAGCGAAAGGTGAAAATCCACTACCCAAACCAAAGCAAGCAAGCAAGCAAACCCCCACGCCATCAAAGTGGGTACAACAGCTCACAAGGTGACTGATTATAAATATGCAAATCAGCACCAGTCAACGTCTTTAAAATCTAGTTTGAAATAAAATGCAGAGCACTTCAAAGAAGACCCAAGTTGGCAGAAAGACATATGATGTCTCATATTGTACATTTGCCAGTTATTTTCAAGTTAGGTCTGAACTCCAGTAAAATCCCACCACTCTGGAGCTGCTGGCCAAACCAGCCATGCCAAGCAAGGCCCAGGGAAGTAGCATCTAAGGAATTCTTTTCTTTGGGGTAATCACAAGATTTTAGGAATGGGATTTTAATGTTTAAGTTTTGTTTGCTTGGACTGGTCAGTGAATGTCTTTCCTTGAACTTGGAGCAATCTTCCTGCCTTAGCCTCCCAAGTACTGGGATTACAGGTGTGTGCCCCTATGTCCAGTTTAAGAATTAAGTCCCACCTTATCAGTATAAGCTCCCTCACATTGTCCAGGCATTCAATAAAGTTTCTAAATATAGAAGGGCCTTGTGTGGCCGTTTCAGGGAGAGAAAAATCAACAGACAAGATGGCAATCCACCTTCATATTGCCAGAGGAGAAGTGACCCCTTGTGAAGGGAATCACAGTGGGAGCCAGGGATGCAGAACTGGGAGACAGGAGCCTGAGAAAAGTCTTAGAGGATGTCTTTATCTTAGGAAAATACCAGACGGGCTTGGAAACACTCTCTTCTGAATCTCAGCATGCCTTACAAGTCACCTACATGAGTCTGCGGTGGTGGCCTATGCCTACAAACCCAGCCCTTGGGAAGCTGAGGCAGAAGGATTACAAGCCAGAGGCCAGCCTGGGGTACTTGGGTGTAGTGGGGAGCAGCGGGCAGGCCTGCTTTTCCTCCCACCCAGTTCCCGTCCGCCTTGCTAGCTTATGCCCTGAAATAATTACATGAAAACTGTATTCATTTAAACACTGCCTGGCCCATTAGTTCTAGCCTCTTACTCACGTCTTGATTAACCCATATCTAATAATCTGTGTAGCACCACGAAGTGGTGCCTTACTGGGAAGATTCTAGCATATGCCCATCTTGGGCCGGAGCTTCATCATCGCGTCTGTCTCCCTGAGGAGAGGCACAGTGGTCTGACTAACTTCCCAACATTCTGTTCTGTCTACTCCACCCACCTAAGGGCCGGCCAATCAAATGAGCCAGGCAGTTTCTTTATTAACCAATAAAATCAACTCAAACAGAAGACCCTCCCACATCACTTGGGAGTTTGTGACCAGCTAGTACACACTGAGGCCTTGCCTCACAAAACCCACCACCACTATCCAAGAGAGATTTTACAAATTCCTAGAAAACAACCCTTAAAGTATTAGTAGTGCCTCTGTTTGTAATAGTAAGTTATAAATGACTCTTAATTTTATGCTCTCCTGAATTTTCTATAATAAGCATTGGTTATTCACACCATGTGAACCATGCCTTTGTTCTCTTTAGCTTTCTGAACAGGTTCTTTCCATCACTTTGTTTTATGTAATGAAATATCATACAATAATAAAAATAACATTATAAAAATATATATTCTTTTTTGTTTATTTTTGAGAGGAAGGGTTTCTCTGTGTAGCCCTGGCTATCCTGAAACTTGCTCTGTAGACCAGGCTAGCCTCAAACCCACAGAGATCCATCTGCTTCTGCCTTCCAAGTGCTGGGATTAAAGGCGTGCACCACCACCACCCAGCTATATATTTTGTATATTACTCTATATCTTACTCTTTAAGAAATGTCTGTCATGAGAAAAGGAGAAGTAGGAAGCTTGCATGAGTGAGTGCAGAACAGGGTCAAAGGCAGTTCCCCTTGCTTGGTGGCTTCTGGGAGGTCACAGTGAATGAGTCTCTGTGTTTCACCTTCAGCAGACGTGATCCTGTCCGTGCGTAGGATTCTGTGACCGTCCTGGCAGGAATGACAATGTTCTGAAGAGACACGGGCATCCTTCCCTCTGGATGTCAGAATGTTGAAACAATGGCCTCCAAGAAACTGACGCTTCCCTAGGAATTAGGCTGAGAGAAAGAAGTGATAACTTCTGCCAAGCTGAGGAGACTGCTCTGGTGAGATCTCACACGCTTCTGTGAGCTTGACGGACCGCCTCGCAGAGACAGGCACTGACACAATGATCGTTGTGCAGTGACAGTGACAGATGAGCACAGTTCATTAGGACCCCAAAGACAGATTTGGGGGTGAGGGCATGCACCAGACCTCCAGCTGACCTTCTTCTAAAGTGGCCACACAGAATAAACCTCCCTTGTCTGCCTTTCACGACACTGTTACTCTCCTCCTTTCTCCATTTTATTTAGTGTACGCGTAGATGCCACGGCACATCCGGGAGGGTCAGAGGGTATCTAGGTTGTTCTCTCCCTCCATCATGTGAGCTGCAGGGCTCAAACTTGGGCTGTCGGCCCCGCTGCAGGCCCCTTTACCAGCTGAGCCATCTCACGGCTTTTTAATTGTCCTGATATGATGGGTGGCTCATGGTAGGTGGTTAGGGCTGCCAGTGCCCAGGCTCTGGTCCTAACAATGCTGTTCGCAATCCATTGGGATTCTCACTGAATGTGCTTTGCCACCTCTTAGAACCCAGCAACAAGAGCAAGCAATGCATGTCTCCTGTGATACCTCCCTTCCAACTCCCATGCAGCAGTTACACAGTCTTGAATTTTTGTATAGCTGTTTCATGTATTGTATTGATATTGTATTGTTAACCAGGCTACAAATTTATCAATAACCGCATTGTGTCTTGCATATCTATGGATTCTCCCGTGTTACCTGGCATTAACCATATAGTTTTATATTAAGTAATTTTAAAAATTAAGTATCCCACAAAGGAATACATATGAACATTCAGTGACCTTCAAGACAACTAAGGAATATCTAAAAAAGACCATATTCACATAAGCTACATAGCAATGCAATAGGTTTCCAATATAGTATCGGATTCCCATGAGGTATCTGGAAGGTGTCAGGGTTTACTTGATGAGCAGGTGGAATGCTCAGATTAGTTCCTTATTAGTGTGGAATTAGTCCTGTGCCTGGCATCCGTACTTAGGGCCAACTGTCTTAGTCTACCCGCTGGAGTCCCTCCCACATCTGTGTTCTTCATCATTCGTGGTCTCTGCACACAGCAGGAACCCAGTGTTTGGAGGCAATGACCTCATTTGGCTCCCAAACAATGCGGTGAGAGAATCAAAGGATCTTATTAATGGTAATAATTTAATTCTAGGAGTTGCTAATTGAGGCCACTCATGAATGTTCCATCATGCGAAGCATGTCATTTGGGACATCTCATTATTCTTCCTCCACCCTTCGAGACAAAGGTACTCAGTTGTTCCAGCTTAAGGCTCTTATGTTTAAAGGTTTGGCCAGAACTTAGAGACCTGGGGTCTTCTGGTAAAATTGGGGTTATTTTCTACCTTTTAGAATTAGATTTTGACTCAATATTTGTCATTTTCTCTTTGTCCACTTGGGGAGAAAATGGAAGCATCCTAAGATCCAGGAAGTCCAAAACATCATAAAACTACTCTGCCAATAGGAGGGATGTCCAGTGAGAAAGTTAGCAGCCATGGGCACAAAAGGCTTAGACCAGTGGGATATTAGGGTTAGAGACAAGGAGCTTGAACCACTCGGAACCAGCTCACACTAGAGAATGCTTGACCTATCTACCTTGAGGGCACCTCTTCACAAACAGGGTATCAAATGCATCTCTCTATTTAAAGTGTGGGCGTCCGCACTTGTTGGTAAGCTGGGCACACAGGAAGCAGATTGGGCCAATCCAGCCCACACCACGTGAATCGAGCCTTTGTTCTCTTTGGCTTTCTGAAATGGCTCTTTCCATCACTTCTTATTACTCTTTGAGGGTGAGTGGGGCAACAAGTATGTGTCTTTGTTTAAAATCCTTTGAAGGCCAGGCCTGTCCTGCCTGTGACACCCCCTCCCCCACCCGTTCTGCCTGCCACCCACACCTCTTCACCTCTGCTGTGCTGGGTCCTCACGTGTACTGCCTCTAACAAGGAGCATACCCAAGACCCGTGGGACCCCTGACCCTGCCTTCCCTAACCTTCTCAGGCTTCTCAATGACAGCATGGACCAAAGGCAAGTCTGCTGGGCATGTTTGGGGGAGCAGCAGGGAACGGTGTTTGGCCTGCTGACAGAGAGAAACTCTGGCACCCCACACTCCAGAGCAGCCACTGAGGCAGGCTGATGGTCAAAACTGCCGTGGTGAGTCATGGCAGAGTGAAAGGCGGTGGGCAGGAGGCAAGGAAGAAGGGAGAGAAAAGTGGAGGTGTGTTTCCCAGTGAGCCGGTTTCGCTGCCTCCCCTCCGCTGGACTGGGTCAGCCGAACTCGGTTCCTCTACACCTTTGTTTTATTTATTTATTTTTGTTTGTCTGTTTTCTTTTTCTTTTTTGGTTTTTCTGACATAGTAACAACCCTGACTAACAACCCTGGCGGCCATCCTAGAATTTGCTTTGTAGACCAGGCTGGCCTCAAACTCACAGAGATCTACCTGCCTCTGTCTCCCAAATGTTGGGATTAAAGGCATGAGCCACCACCTCCCAGCTACACTTTTTATTAAGTTTAAAAATAAGTGTGTACGTGTGTGTGTGTGTGTGTGTGCGTGTTCACACACATGCATGTGTGCCACTGTGGTGATGGAGTCCAGAAGGTAACTGTGGATATCAGTCTTAGCCCTCCACCTTGTTTGAGACAGGCTCTCTTCTTGATCCCCACAGGCCAAGCTACCTGGCCTGCAAGCTTCTGCAGATGTTCCTGCTTCTGTGCCATGCTGCCGTAGGAGTGCCAGAATTACAGATGTGTAGCAAATGTCCAGCTTTACCCGGGTTCTGGAGCTCTGAAGCAGTTCCTCAGGTCCACATGCAAATGCTCTACCTGTTTAGCCTTTATCCCAGCCCTGATTGGGTCCTTCTTATGACACACACCCAGCCACCTCCCACACTGGTCCTGGGTACCTGTGAAGGTTCTTCTTACCCATTCAGTGCCTTTCAGGCCCCGAGAGCCGATGGCATATGTTAGTTTCTATTGCTGTTCTGACTAATACCACCAGCTTGATGGTCTCCAATGTGACAAATACATTAGCTTAACAAAGTCGAGCCTGGGCCCACTGGGATGCTTTCTCTCCAGAGGCTGTGGAGGACAGTCTATTTCTTGGTTTTGTTTTTTTTATTTTTGCCTCCTAGGGGTCAATTGTTTTTCGTGACTCATGTCTCCTTACTCCATGTTCAAAGGAATAATTTAGCATCTCTCTTCTTTCTTCTTTTAGGGTGATATGTTTTTAGTTTGCTGACTTTTGTTTTTGTTTTGGTGGGGTGTCACTATGGTGCCCAGTCTGATCTTGAACTCCTAGGCTCTAGTAATCCTCTTGCCTCAACTTCCCAAGTAGCTGGGACTACATGGACAGCCACCACACTGACCCTTCTTCCCTCTTTGAGGCCCTGTTTAGTCCCTAATAAGAGTGTTTGTGTGGCTGGAGAGATGGCTCAGCAGCTAAGAACATGTGTTACTCTTTCAGAGGACTCAGGCACCACACACACACACACACACACACACACACACACACACACACACACACAATTAAAAAAACTTGAGAAAAGAATATTTGTGAACTAGGGAGATGGTTTGGTCAGCAAAGTGCTTGCTGAATAAACATGAGGGCCTAAGTTTAGCTCCCCGGAACCCACATAAAAGGGCATGGCAGCGTGCATTCATAATCCAGTGGTGATGGGGAGGAGCCAGGAGAATCCATGGGTCTGGCCAGCTATTCTTTTAAAGTGCGTGCATTCCTGGGTGTATGTATGTACACTATCACGGAGCAGCTCAGGAGTCCAACGAGGATGCTAGTCGCCCTGGTACTGCATTCAGATGTGGCCGTGAGCCTCCATGTGGGTGTTGGAACCAAACCAATCTTCCAGGGAGAGCTGCAAACTCCTGTGATCCCCAAGCCATCTCTCCAGATGCCAGCGGGTTAATCTTGATGAATCAGTGAGTGCGTTTAGTGTGCCAGGACTGTAGAATTCTCTGGGAAATAGAGCCAATCTATTAGAACGTGTGGATCCAAGTTTCCATTTTTTTTCCTCCCTGAGACAAGGTTTCTGTGTAGCCCTGGCTGTCCTGGAACTCATGTAGACCAGGCTGGTCTCAAACTTAGAGATCTGCTTGCCTCCACCTCCCATGTGCTAGGATTAAATTTCACCCAGTGAAATTTTTTATTTTTTGGTACTTTTGAGACACAATTTCACGTGTAGCATAGAATGACCTGAACTCTCTGTGTAGACCAGGCTGCCCTTGAACTCAAAGACATCATCAGCCTCCCTCAGCTTCCCAAGTAGTGGGATAAAAAGTGTGTGCCACCATAAGTGACACCAATTTTCCAATTAAAAATTATTTTAATTCAATTTATTATTTTGTGTAAGTGTATATGTGTGTATACTTTTGTGCATCTTTGGGTGTGAGTCTGTTTGTGTACTATGTGTTTGTCTGTATGTGCGTATCTCTGTGTGTGTATCTGTGTGTGTCTGCGTGTGTATATCTCTGTGTGTGTATACGTGTGTGTCTGTCTGTAGGTGTGTATCTGCATGTGTATACTTTTGTGCATCCTTGTGTATATTTGTGTGTGTATATATCTGTCTGCATCTGTGTATCTGTGTGAGTGTGTGTTTATCTGTGTGTATGTGCATGCATGTCTCTGTGTGTATCTGTGTGTCTGCATGTGTATATGTGTACGCATGTCTGTGTGTGTATCTGTGTGTCTGCATGTGTATATCTGTATGTATGTGCATGCATGTCTGCATGCATGTATTTGTGTGTGTGTGTGTGTGTGTGTGTGTGTAGATCAGAGGACCACTGCCAAGACTTTCTCAGTCCCTGCCTTGTACAGTGTTGAAGCACTGTCTCTTCTTTCTGTGTTGCATGACCTACCTCAGGTCAGCTGCTTTGAGGGCCTCTGGGTAATTCTGTTTCTGCCTCCAATCCCACCTTTTGAATCTTCTATCCTAGAATAAAATATCATCTCTTGATCAGATATCTCCTCTCTCTACTTGGCGCTACAGAACTGTCAGGGCTGCCTAGTGTTAATGGACACCTTTGCAGAGAGTAACCTGTTGATCATTAGCATCTAATGAGATGTATTTGGTTTAAGCCTGAAGAAGAAACTAAGGGTAAATTAAACATGGTTAGAAATTCAGAGTACAGTTCTGCATTCATGTATGCATACAACCTTTCTAACATTACTTAATGTTTATAGTAAATTTTAATATGGATAATATATAAAATATTAGTATTTATAGTTGCTTTACTACAGTTACATTACTTATTTTTAATTGTGTGCCCTGGCGTGAGCATAGGACAGAGGTCAACTTAAGGTGTCTTCCTTAGGCATTGCCTACTTTTGGCGATGGGTATGTCATGGAACCTAGAACTCGCTGAGTTGGCTGATTAGATGGTCAGCAGGACCCAGGCTTCTCCCTCCTGTCTCCACCTCCACAGTGCTGAGGTTATACCCATGTCACCACACCCAGTGTTTGTGTGTATGTGTGTTTTTTAAAAGCATGTTCAAAAGATCAAACCCAAGTCCTCATGTCCACATAGAAAGCTCTTTACCAGCTAAGCCATGTCCCCAGTCCTAGAGTTTTATTGAATCAAAATAATAACAACTGAGTGTGACACATTCTCCATGATTGATGGATGCCATAGCTTCGTCTGCTCTAGCAGGCCATGTTGAAACGTCATCGTACACACCAAAGGCCACCATGTTAATGTGTTGCCTGTACACACCACAAACCACAATGTTAAGCGTCATCTGAATGCACCATAGGCCACCATGCTAAAGCCTTGCCTGTACACACCACAGGCCACCATGTTAAAGCATCGCCTGTACACACCACAGGCCACAGCTTTCAGCTAAAATTCTGAGTTTTTGAGAACTGGAATCTGATTTGCAGTGAAGAATACAGAAGGGTCTCTTCTTGGGGGAAGGTGAACATGTGAATCCTCAGGATGGTGTTCTTTAAAAGAAACCATGCCACTTGTATGAGCTCGCGGCTTCCCACCCTCCCCGTCCCCGCCCTGTTCTCCACTGAGTGGTCTGAATTATGTTTGCCCTTGCCATTTGGATCCTGCACCACCCACGGCTCCCACCCTTTCTATACAGTGTATTTTCTTTATATGGCTTTCCTCTAGTGTGATAACTTTGCCTATAAATTCCCATTTCATCTAAGAAAATTCTTCCTTCATTTTCATTTGAGTCATTTGAGCTCACTGAGTGCTCTAGCACAGAACAGGTTCTGTGGGTTACAAGCAACATCGCAGAGTGTGGGCACCAATCACAGCACTGTTTAGTGTTTTGAATGACTGTTCTCTGAACCAAGCAACTTCCATCTTGCAAGGTTTAGCTACGCGTCTTTGCAGAATGATGGTCCTAGCTGGGCTTGCTGTTTACACTCCTCATGGTAAGGTGTGGAGGGCATAGGACCCTCCTGGGTTTCCTGAAGCTCCTGTTCCCCATTCTATCACCTCTGCCTTCATTGACCAGCACAGAGAGGCAAATGCCTTGGGGAGCCTGGAGTACATAGGCCAGGGAAAACTAAGGGGGGTGGGGGAGAGATCCCATCTATATAACTAAGGAGAAGCTCTCCTCGTTGCTGGGTCTCTAGGTGAGACCTGTGAAGGACGGAATACCGCACCCCACACCCCTGCAAGTAACTCCTCACCTGTGCTCTGGAAGGGAGCCAGAAAAAGTCATTGGCTCCCCACAGTGAACTTGGGTGTCAGGACCTTGGGAGGAGCATAGCCTTTGTGTCTTCCTCTGGGAAGGCAGTTTGGCGGCAGTGAGAGGAGGCATCAGTTATGTCATACCTGCCACTGTTGAGCGACACAATTCCTCTTAGTAAGCCGATAAGCTGTACCTGAGAGTTACTGGGTTCAAAACTAGCTTTAAAATCCCAGTAGCCCCACATCGTGTGGTCAGGTGGAGTTTTCTTTTCTCTAAATCTTGTTACTTTATTTGTAAAAGAGGGTAACAAAATTTAATATCCTGTGAAGATTAAATGGGATAACGTGAGGTCATCAGCAGGGTGAGGATCAAAAACCATGATTTATTGCTTTTGCAGCTCTCTGTCCCACCTTACATCATGTTAGTTCTCTCTCTCGAGTTTCTAAAGCTGATATCCAACTGGCTGCAGATGCCTTTCATTTGACCCTCATGCTATAAAATGCATATGTTTTTCTCTCCGTCTAGTCGAGGAAGGCACGTTTCAGTAGGCCTTCTATGGCCATACAGCAGGCAGTGGCGGAGGATGAATGTCTGTGCTCCAATGCGCCACTGCCGCTCGCTCTGATTTTGTCTTCTTCTATGACGTGGGTTCTGCATCCCAGAACTCTTGCCGCCCAGAAGTTGATGAGAATCATACATGTCATGGGAATGACTGGAGAGACAGGGCACCATAGGATCTGGAATGCAGCACCCCATTTCACACCCTGGGAATTCAGCCTGGAAGGGGTGTAACTCACTAGCGGGATAAAGCCGGTTCACACTCCCAAGAGCAAAGGAGCCTGGCTGTGAAGTGCTGTGAAGTGAGCTGCGTGGGCCTGGTGTGAGAGCTGCCCCAGGGCACCTAAGTGGCCGTGGGAACAATGCGACAGCATCTCTTCTGGAAGTTCACTGTGACAATCTACCCATATCCTGGTTTGGGTAACTACCTTTTGCTGCTCAATTAGGTGACTAAACTCAGTGCTGATTTGATGTGTTTGAGTTGAGGTACCAAGATTGCCTGTGTAGTAGGAAGGACCCAGGGCAGTCCCATGGGGAGGTCTACTGGACAGCTCACAAGAAAAATCTCTCTTGGTCCACCTTGATGCTTTTTTTGAAAATCAGATTAAAATTTGCAAGCTGAGCATGGTGGTACATGTCTTTAGCCCAGCACTTGGGAGGAGAGGGAGGTGGATCTCTAGGAGTTTAAGGCCAGCCTTTTCTACATAGTGACTTTCCCAACAGCCAAGGCTACATAATGTCAAAAACAAATAAATAATCTTGCAGTGTCTTTGGGTGGTAGCTTGTGTGGTCTAGAAATATAGTTCCTGTCTGCTTAGCATTTATAAGGCCCTAGGTTCAAATCCCAAGAATTTCCCCTTCCACTACACAAACACACACACACACACCAGAAATTTCCCCTTTCACCATAACACACACACACACACACACACACACACACACACACACACACAATTTCCCCTTCCACTACATGCACATACACACATACACACACAGAGCAGGAATTTCCCCTTCCACTATACACATACACACACACACACCAGGAATTTCCCCTTCCACTACACACACACACACACACACACACACACACACCAGAAATTTCCCCTTCCACTACACACACACACACACACACACACACACACACTCCCAGTTGGGGAGAAAGCTCAGTCAGTAAAACATTTGACTTACAAGCATGAGAACCTGAGTGTGATCCCCAGAACCCGTATAAAAATCTGAGCACATACTCTTAATCCCAAAGATGGCGAGATGGGAGGCAAAGACAGTGGACCCCTGGAGGCCTACTGGCCAGCTAGTCTGGTTGGCAAGGTTCCAGGCAACGGGAGACCCTCTCCTGTTCAAACCAGGATGGAAGGCAACTGAAAAATAACATGCCAGGTTGCTTTCTCACCCGTACACGCCTGTGCACTCGCGTGCATTCATGTGCACATACACATGCATACAAGTGTACATGGGCACTCACTCAAAAATAAATAGCATGAGGAAAGGAGGGAACACCTTCAAGCTCAAAGGATGTCTACCAAGCAGTCCCCTCCTCCCTCCTCCACGGTGCAGCAGGACAGCCTTAATGGGTACCACGGACAGACAGCCCCATACCAGCAGTTCCTGGCGCTATGATTAGGAATTGTCATAGCTTGTCAAAATACATCAGAAAGAGCAACAGTACATCTGGTCCAGACCGGTACGGGAAAGGCTCAGCAAGAAGCGTCCTTCAGACAGCAATGGGAGCGTCTGCGTCATGCAGCGCCCTGACATGTGTGCCCAGTGCCCAAAGAAGATGTCATACAACAGCTCCGTCCCGGCTGTGTATCATGTCACAACTGTCACCACAACAGCTAAGCGTTTTGACAAGTAGGCTGTGTTAGGATGAAAATATCCAAGGAGAGGGAGATATCCTCCACTGGAAGTTAAATACCACTTCTCAGCCTCGTCTATCCCTGGGATATGATAGGAAATGGAATCAAACGACCTCTCCAACCCACAAAACAAATTGCCGGAAACAGTTGGGTTGGCAGCTCCCAGGCACTTCTCACTAGGGGTAATTAGCAGCATATAAAAGCTAATGGCTAATTACCTTGGCCTATGCTCACATCCTTCCAAGTCTGACTTAACAGATAAACCGAGGCTGGCTTTTTCATTCAGTGACTCCTGGGTCTAGTGAGGGCACTGAGGAGCTGGGGGAGATCAGGGAGGCAGGGAAGCTCCATGAATCGCTAGTGGTCCAGGAATGGTGGCGCACACCTGCAATCCCAGGACTTGGGAGGTAGAGTGGGAGGATGGCTACAGACTCGAATCTAGGGCTACATGGTAAAACCCTGTCTTAAATAAACAGGACAAGACAAAACAAAACAAACAATGAATGGCACTCAGATCTCAGGGGGTAATTGGGTAATTGCCAGCCTCCGCAAGTTAACCTTGGAAAGAAAGTTAATTTAGAGAGGTGTGTGGGCACTGTGAACATTCCCTTGAAGGTCTGTTTTCTCCTGAGGCTGTGTGGTCAGGGGCTAATCTGTAAAACTGACTGCAGAAACATTTGGTACGCTTAATAAAACGTCAGCTAGATGAGTGACGTAGGGAGGGAATACTCACAATTCACCTTTCTGTAAACAGGAACAAAATCCTGCTGAAAGAGCCGAGTCTCCACACAAAGGTGTTAACACAGCGCGCTCCTCCAAACCCCTTTGTCTGTCCTGGAGGGAGAGCATTTCCATGAACCTGGGACAGTAGGGAGATCAGGCAAGCGGACCGAGAACCTATGTTAACATTGTGTTACCCAATAAGCAGAGAGTTTGCTTTAATTTATTTGTTTTCCTTTTTAAAAGTCTTCTTTAGGAGTAAGGGGCAAATATGATCAAAATACATTGTATGAAATTCTCTAAGAATTAATAAAAATATTACATTATCAATCCCAATACTTAGCAGAAGCAGAGGCAAATGAATCTCTGTGAGTTCAAGGCCAGCCTGGTCTACATATTGAGTTCAAGCCTAGCTAGAATTACATAGTGAGATCTTGTCTCAAAAAATATATTAATAAAAAGATTTATTCTATTTTTAAGCATATGGATGTGTGTTATATTTTTAATCATGTGTTTTGGTGCATGTATGTGTACATGTGTGTGGGTGGCTGAGGAGGCCAGAAGAAGGCAATGGATTCCTTGTGGCCTTGAATCGCAGGCAGTTGTAAGCTGCCACACGCGTGTTCTGGGGACCGTTCTCTGTGAGAACAGCAGGCAGTTATAAGCTGCCACACGCGTGTTCTGGGGACTGTCCTCTGTGAGAACAGCAGGCAGTTGTAAGCTGCCACACGTGTGTTCTGGGGATGGTCCCCTGTGAGAACAGCAGGCAGTCTTTGACACTGAGCTGTCTCTTCAGCCTTGATTGTTTTATTATGATAGGTGTCTTTCCTTATGTGCTCCAGCCAAGTTTAAGTTTACAATCCGCCTATCTCAGACTCCCAAGTGCTAGGATTATAGGTGTGCACAGCAAGCTGGAAACCAAGGACAACGTTCTGTTTTGTTTTGTTTTGTTTTGTTTTGTTGAGACAGGGTTTCTTTGTACAGCCTTGACTCTCCTAGCTAGCTCTGTAGATGAAGCTGGCCTCGAACTCAGAGATCCGCCTGCCTCTGCTTCCCGAGGGCTGGGACTAAAGGTATGCGCCACCACTGCCCAGTTCCAACTACAATTTTAACTAAACACTGGTAGGAAGGAATGGATTATTTGAATGTCTTGTCCTAGCACAGTTGGTCCGGGCTGCTGTGCCGGCACTCAGGAAGCTAAGCTGACAAATCCCAGACCAACCTGGTTCTGCAGTGAGATCCTGTCTTTAAATGCACAAATAAGTAGACAGACAAACGTGTGACTTTTTCTGGGGAGACATGGACAAATGTCTGTTGACCCCAATAGAGCACCAACAACAGCTAAAAGATTCCATTCAAGTTTAACTTAGTGGCCAGAGGAGATTAATGGGGTTATTTATACAACATAGATGACTCCAAGGAAGTTGCATTACCAAAGTGCCCATTGTAGCATAGGTGACAACTCAGGAAAGCTGCCTCCTGGATCCCTGGATCTCTCTGTATAACTTAGAGGTGAAAGAGACTCGTCTTCCCAGAAACTGCTCTTACAGGACCTTCGGGAGAGGCTCAGTGACTCTTGTAAGGTTCAGCATCTTTCTGATCCTCGTAAATGTCACCTATGTCCTGAGTCCTATGGGCTTTTCCCTTCCCTTGAGAAAGGTATGTTTCCATTGGGAAGTAACTACAACACTCTACTCCTTCTCTGCCCTTCCCTTCTTCCTATCTCCTCCCCTTTGCGATGGCCTCTGAGCCTCAGAGGAGATGCTATAGATACTTAATATTATTGTTTTTATTTTGAGTGCTGTCCTGGTACCTTGTTGTGGCTCCATAGTTGCTGGTACTCAGCAATGTGATTACTTTCTTGGATCTGTCCCTGATCCCACAGACGAGGGTTACTTACAAGAGCATTGGTACTGCAAGGCAGGTGTGTCACCGAGAAGCTCCTCATTCCGGCAAGGATAATGAGCCAGAAAACTGCATCCTCGGAGCTCTCTGAGTAACTTCCAGGTAGCTGAGTTCTCCCTGGCAGCTGTTACTGTTTGAACTGCAGGGAGAGGCCCCAGGCCTCGTGTCAAGAGCATCCTTAGCCTTGTGAGTTTGGTTTTCTTTCTGAGTCCTGTGCGCTTCCCTCCTCCCTTTGAGAGGGGATGCTCCAGTTCGGAGGAGACAGCTAGTGCCATAAACCGAAGGGAAAAGGGAACTTTCTGTCTCTGTTGGTCTTTTCCACTGACTTGGTGTAATATATTCTTCTTAGAGAATCCAGAAGGTAGGCTTCAATTCATACTGGCTAAACTGAACCTAGGGGAAGCCGAAAGAGCGTGTTCCAAAATTAGGAATGAGACCTGGGTGCTCCTCTTTCTCTTCATATTCATTACAGCACTCAGAGTCTTAGAGTAGAGCCAGGAAGGGGGGGTGGGGTGGGTAAAAGTGATGCAATTAGAAAGGGAAGAAGTTAAATTATCTCCATCTGTGGGTAACATGATTCTATACTTAAATTCCATGCTAAAGATTCTAGCAGAAAATACAAAGAACTGATCAACACTTTCATCAAAGTAGCAGCATTCAAAAATCAACATGCAGAAATGTTATAAGAAATCAGGACAAAATTCTCCTATTTAAGGCTTTAAAAATAAAAACAGAAATCTTAGTAATAAACTTAACAAGGATCTAAAAGACCTGTACAATGAACACTAAAACATTGAATAAAGAAACTGAAGAAGACCTTACAAGATGGAAAGATCCCTCACAAAAGTTAATGGATTTGCAGAATTAATATGGCAAATATAACTACATTACAAAGAGCAGCCAATATAGTCAATGAAATCCCCATCAAAACTCCAATGAGATTTCTTTACAAAACTACAACAACAACAAAATAAAGTCCTAAAATTCATATTGAAATACAAAAGTTCCCAAATAGCAACTGTAAGCAAAAAGAGTAATGCTGGAGTCCTCACAAAACCCAACCTCAAACTATACTACAGAGCCATAGCAACAAAGACATCCTGATGCTGGCAACGAATAGATTTACAGGCCCCTGGCTACGGGACAGAGGGGACCAAAGAGGACAGACGGACATGCTCAGAGAAAGCTCTCTACCTCTTGTATACCTCTTCTTTCCCTGTCCTGCCACCTTCCTCCTTTTGTGCACCTTTTGCATGAACATATTTTAATTACATGTTCAAATCTAGATTGCACACATGAGCAGAATGGGATATTTGTTTTTCTGAGTCTGCCATGTTTCTCATAACATGATGATCTCCAGTTCAACCAATTTTTTTTTTTTTTTGGTTTTTCGAGACAGGGTTTCTCTGAAGCTTTTTTAGAGCCTGTCCTGGAACTAGCTCTTGTAGACCAGGCTGGCCTCGAACTCACAGAGATCCGCCTGTGTAGTGTGAAGCGGCGGGCTGTGTCCCGCCACCAGGCTATCTTTACCCAAAATAATTACACGGAAACTGTATTCATTTAAACACTGCCTGGCCCATAGTTTCAGCCTCTTATTGGTTAATTCTCACATCTTCCTTTAACCCATATTTAGTAATCTGGGTAGCACCACGAGGTGTGGCTTACCAGGAGAGATCTTAACCTGCGTCCATCTCGGAGAGGAGCAGCATGGAGACTCCTCTGGAGACTGCCTGAAGCGTCTCCCCAACTCTACTTCCTTGTTCCCACAATTCTGTTCTGTCTACTCCACCTACCTAACTCTCTGTCTCTTAAAGGGCCAAGGCAGTTTTCTTTATTAATTAACCAATGAAAGAAACATAGACAGATAACTCTCCTCCATCACGCCTGCCTCTGCCTCCCGAGTGCTGGGATTAAAGGCGTGCGCCACCACCGCCCGGCTCAGTTCAACCAATTTTTGTGCAAATATCATAATTCTTCATCACAGCTCAATAAAACCCCAGTGCATGCATATGTAAATGCATATGTGTGTGTATGTGTGTGTGTATACATACATACATGCCACCTTTTCTGTAGCCACTCATCTGTTAACCAGGGTTGGGTGGTCTGGACTTTTCGATGGAGAAGATGCAGCAGTCTACAAGTTCATTGTGCTTATTTATATAACTTGAACATGGAGGCAGGGTTATTGCATGCAGCTGAACAAGGAGAGGTGCGGTTAGTACCTGACAAACAAGGAGGAATGATACATACAGCTGGACAAGGAGGCAGGTTTCAACCCTGGTAGAAGCTATCTCTTTAGAGGAGCAGTCTGCAGGCTGAAAGTATCTGTGGGGAGGAGGCTATGGTGGACATTTTCTGCAAACATTGTCAATACTCCACTTGGACAAGAGGAAGCCTTTGTTATCCTTCTGAGCCGCACCTAGGGAAGGCATTAGCATTCCCATGGGTATGAGGTACTGGGGTTCTTGAAGTGGCAGTACCTGTGTCAAAGAGTACATACTCACCCAGGACTTCCCTTGCTCCCCACAACTACTATCTGATAAAGCTGTCAAAATCATGCGTTTGAGAAAAGTGTCTTCAGCAAACAATGCTGGGGGAATTCGGCATCTACCTGTAAAAGAATGAACTTAGACCTATACATCTCTTCCTCCACAATTCAGAAGGAATTCAAAACATATCCAAGACCTTAACATAAGACTCGAAACTTAGAGCTATCTAGAGGAAAGAATATGTAAAGCCCTGTAAGACACAGATTAGAAAAGAACTTTCCAAGAAGTTCTCCACAGCAAAGGAAATAATTGGCATAGGAACAAAACAAAACAAAACAAAACAGGGTATAGACTGGGGAGGGATATTTGCCAGCTATACATAATGCAGAGGATTAATATCTAGGGTCTTTAAAAAAATTTAAACATTAACATCGAATATTTATCCAATGAATAATTGGGCTAATGAATTGACTAGACAATCCTCAAAGAGAAAAGTGCAAATGGCCAATAAATGCTTTAATGTGCTCAATGTCTTTGGCCATCTGGGAAAGACTAGAGCTGCACAGAGACTCAGTATCTCCCCAGTCAGCCTTCTGCCATCAAGAAAGACAAGAGCCAACGCTGCTGGGGGTGTGGGGAGAGAAGAATGTCCCCGGTGTCTGCTGGGGGTGTGGGGAGAGAAGAACATCCCCTGTGTCTGCTGGTGCAGTCCCTGTGGGAATCAGTAGGGAGTTTCCTCCAAAAGCTAAACATGGGCCTGCTGTATGACCCAGCTTTGCCAATCCTAGGTGTGGTCCTGTGAGAATCTAAGTCTGCACACCCAGAGACACTTCACACCTGTAGTTAGACTTTGCTTTGGGTCACCAGCTCACAAGTAACGACAGGGAAACTTATTAATTGTAAAAGCTCAGCCTTAGCTTAGGCTTGTCCCACTAGCTCTTATAACTTCAACTAACCCATGTTTTTAAATCTATGTTCTTCACGAGGCTTGTTACCTCATCTGCTTGTTACCCCATCCTGCTTCCTCTGCATCTGGCTGATAACTCCACCTTTCTTCTGCCCAGAGTCCTCCCTGTCTTTGGAAGTCCCACCTAACCTCTTCCTGCCTAGCTATTGGTCATTCAGCTCTTTATTAAGCCAATCAGAAGGTGGCTCTGAGGTTTTGAAAGCCCATGCTAGGCCCAGGCTTGTGTTCCTTTCCTCTGCCTCTCTCTCTCCCTCTCTCTTTCTCTACCTGTGAATCAAGATATAGTTGCCAGCTACTGCTCCAGAACCTGCCCGTATGCTGTTATATTCCCTACGTGATGATACTGTGCTAACCCTCTGAAACGGTAAGCAAGCCCCCAGTTAAAGGCTTCCCCTTTTAAGAGTTGCCTTGGTCATGGTGCCTCTTCACAGTGAAAGAACACTGACTAACGTAAATGGCTTTTTGTGTCAGGTACTTACACTTGGTGCTAGTTAAAGTTAACATTTGCTTCCAGCTGTATACGCAGGGACAGTCAAGAGATCCTATGGATGGAGAATGTGTACTCAAGAGATCTTATGGATTGAGAATGTGTACAAAGCAAAATCAGCCCAGGGGTCTACAGCTAGGATCTGGTGGCTGCCATCAATAATCTTGAAGCCTGACAAATTTTGGCTCAAAATATTCTGTTGATGAAACAGAACCTTACTGGGAGCAGAATGACTCTTGCTATGGCAATAAGAGTGTGGTCTGCCCTTGTGTTGTTGAGACCTGGAACTCTGTCAATGAGTTTGAGGCTGGCCTCCAACTTGCTATGTCGCCAAAGCTGGCAGTGAGCTTCTGACCCACCTGCCTCAGCCTCTTGAGTACTGAGTACAAATATTAAAGTTTGTTATCCCCTATCTAGCTTAAATAATTTTTGAGTGTCTGAAGGCGGGGGGCAATAGCAGGGAGGGCGTTTTCATGTTTTGAATGTGTCTTCCGATCGGGGCACCTGATCAGGCGCCTCATTCTGTTCTATGTTACTGCAACAATGGACCTGATGCTGGTTCTGCAGCTAACTCTTGTTCCTCACTCATCTCTTGGCCATCTTCTCACTTTTCAGTATTCCTGTCATCTGGGAAGGTGCTAGCAGCCGCTCCCTCTCCGCCGCTGCCCTGATGCTCCAGCTTCTTCTAATAAGCTACTCCATGACGTGAACCAATCCCAAGGCAGCTCTCCCTTTGTGTGTGACCACAAATAGACTGTGAGGTACTTAAATCCAGCAGTTCCAGCATTTTAAAGTTGTCATGAGCTAATGTGAAGCTCACCACATCGATCTCTGCTATTAAGAAGGTATGAAGGATTCTCAGAATGACTGTCCCATGTAGCGCAACCAGAGATGTGGCGGCAGATAGAGAAGCGAGCACTTTAGTGCTATCTCTTGGAAGCTACAAACACAAACAGAAAATGAAAATGACACAGAGCTGCAGAAGACTTGTGCGCTCCTGGCTGTCAGGGCCATAGCCGTGGTGGCTGAACTGATGAGGCTCTTCCTACAAGGGCTATCTTGGCTCCCCGCACCCTTCAAAACCTTTAAATTCCAGCTCAGATGGTCTAACGGGCTGGCTAGAGCCTTTTTGTAAGCCTTGCTGCTTTTCAGTGGCTTTGTTTACAACCCTTTTAAACTCTGTGGTTCTGTGGACTGCACAAGGCTGCTCCTTGACCTCGCTCCTCTTAGGAACACAGCCTGCTGCCACTCACGGCCACAACCATCCCTTTCCCCCATTGGTGTAAGTGAGAATGCCACAGGAAAAACAAGAGAGGAACTAAAATAAACTCGCTGGGTTTCATCCTGCCAGAAACTCTCTGGGAGAATAACTCAAGCAGCCGTCAGATGTGAAAATGTCAAAACCAGGAGAGAAAAAAATCTAGTCACTATATTTAAGGAGAAGTCATGCACACAAGTTGGAGGATAGTTTGGCGAAATTCGGAAACTGGAGACAGGGTTTGCGGCATGGAGACCAGGGTCGCAGGGAGGAGGAGGGGTCAGAGGAATGAGGACCGCAGACATCTAGCTCTTCAGAGAAAGGTTCCTTTATCTACAGACGGTTCACATTTGGGGGGTAGAAAGCCACGGCTGCACTGAGAGCCCTCAGAAGCTCACAGGTGCTGTTTGCAGGTGTGCCGAAGGGGGCTTTCCTGCCTCATTTCTCACTCAATAGCCTGGACTCAAGCAGAGTCCTTCCCTGCCCAGCCCCCAGCACAGTGCTGTGACACCATTGGCAGCATCTGTCTAAGTCTCTCCACTGGGAGCCAGGTGTGGTCTTGCACACATAAGTCATGGCGCTGGGAGGCAGAGGCAGGAGGACTATGAGGCTACCCTGGTCTGAAAGTATAGACCAGCCAAAGCAATAGAGATCCTGTCTCGAGACGCAGGGGAAAGAAGTACCAATCTGAACACCTGTCTGCTCCTGCAATGATGCTGTTGGGTCCATCTAAATCACTTGTCTTTCCTAGATTGCTGAGATAACCCCATCCCTGGGCGCTTTACTTCTACCTTCTTACCAGTGACAGTGAGACCACACTCCCATTGTTATCCCCTTCCTTGCTTTTTAACAGTACAGTCATTACCACTAGCGTTAGTCACCATTTTTGTTACCATGACAACATATCTGGCAAGAATCAACTTAAGGAAAGGTTTCTGTTTGGTTCAGTTTGAGGGTACAGTCCCATACTGGGGTGAAGGCTTGGTGACTGGAGCAGGTGGTGGCTGGTCTATACTTTCAGACCAGGGTAGCCTCATAGTCCTCCTGCCTCTGCCTCCCAGCGCCATGACTTATGTGTGCAAGACCACACCTGGCTCCCAGTGGAGAGACTTGGACAGATGCTGCCAACGGTGTCACAGCACTGTGCTGGGGGCTGGGCAGGGAAGGACTCTGCTTGAGTCCAGAGAGGAAGCAGAGAGAGGGCATGCTGGGACTTCCCTCATCCATGGGCTTGGAATCTCCTAGGAGACACATCTCTGGGTGAGCCTGTGAGGAAGTTCCCACCGACGTCTAACTGAAGTGGGGTGATGTCTCCTAGGTGATTCTGAATCCTATCCAGCAAGTCATCACACCTCTTAAGACATTTATAAAAAGAATGTGTTATGGATGAGTGAGATGACTAAGTGGGGGCACTCAGCACACCAGCCTGACGACCTGAGTTTAATTCCCGGGTCCCTGTTTAGATGGAAAGGGAGAACCAACTCCACAAAGTTGTCCTCTGACTCATAAGGCACCATTAACATACATACACACCAATAAATAAAGGGTTAGAATATTTACAAGTACTGATTTTTTCTACAATTACATAGAAATATATCTTATTTTAATGTAAAGTTTATTTATTTATTTATTTATTTTGAGGCAGGGTTTCTCTGTGTAGCTTTTGGAGACTGTCCTAGAACTCACTCTGTAGACCAGGCTGGCCTTGAACTCGCAGAGATCCATCTGCCTTTGCCTCCTGAGTGCTGAGATTAATGGTGTGTGGCACCACTGCCTGGCCAAAACAAAGTTTTTAACAATATTTACTTATATTGACATATAAATAACTCATAAATAATTCAAGGACTGTTGATGAACTTGACGATTTATCTATATGTAATCAATACCATAGTCGAGACACAGAATGCAGCTGGGAGGGGCTCCATGGTAGTGTGTTTGCACACACAAAGACCTGGCTTCAAACTTCATTACCCCTCCCGTGCCAGAAAAAAAAAGGCGTAGAACATTTCTACCATTCCCAGACATCCCCTTTCACCTCTTTACAGCCAGCTCTTTCCCCAGCTCCATCTCCAGGCAACACTGATGCGCTGTAAACAGCCTGGATCAGACAAAGGGGGAAAAAAACCATGTTTGTTCTAATGGGAAAGATCTAGTGGAGATGAAAAGTAGGTAATGCAGATAATATTGGATTACACTTATTTTCCTCTTTTTGAAGTTTATGTAGATGGAACCACTGTGGCGTGGCATGTATTCTTTGTGTCTGGCATCTTCCCTTCGGCAAAACACGTCTGAGACTCATTCATGTTGTGAGTGCGTCAGTGGCTGACTTCTTTCATTATGGATAATGTGGTGGTTTGAATGAGAATGCCCCTCATATATCTGGATGCTTGGTCAACAGGGGTGGAACTGTTTGAAATGATTAGAAGGATTAGAAGGCATGACCTTGTTGGAGTGGGAGTGGCCTTGTTGGCAGAGTGTGTCACTGGGGGTAGGCTTTGAGGTTTCAAAAGCTCATGCCAGGCTCAGCTTCTTTCCCTCTGCCTGTTGCCTACGGATCAGGCTATAACTGTCAGCTATTGCTCCATTGCCATGCCTGCTTATATGACGCCAAGATCCCCACCATGATGGTAATGAGCTAACACTCTGAAACTGTAAGAGATTGCCCAGTTAAATGCTCTGTTCTGTAAGAGTTGCCTTGGTTATGGTGTCTCCTCACAGCAATAGAACACTAAGACAGATGCTATTCCATTCTAAAGATGTACCATAACTGACTTACTAAATTCACCAGTTGGTGGCTATTTGGGTTGATTTCAAGCTGGGATTTTTTGATGTAGAATAAATGTGAGCTAATGAGCTAATATGAACAAAACATTTGTGCACACAGCTTTGCATGGGCACTGTTTTTTTTTCTCCATAATTGCTAAGTCATGTGGTAACTGTATATTTTACTTCCTAAGAAACCGATTAAATTCCCCAATATTAAGCGCTCCAACCCAGCCATCCAGTAAATATGTGGGCAAACTATCTGAACAGACAGCTTACCAGGGAAGAAATGCAAATGACCAGTAAATATTTGAAAAAGAATTCAGTATCTGTAGCTGTCAGGGAAATACAAACCACATTGAGATTTCAAGTCAGTCCTGTCAGAATGGATATCATCAAGAAAACCAGCAACTTCATCTCTTCAAAATGATGTGCAGAGAGGGGAAGTCTTGTAAACACAGAGTGAGAATGTGAACTAGGCAGCCATAATGCAAATCAGTACTAAGGTTCCCCAAGAAACTAAACACAGAGCTGCCTTATGATCTGACTGCACCGTTCCTGGGCTGTAGATCAGCACACAACAGCACTATTCATAGCAGCGGAGATACGCAACCAGGTTGGTACCCAGCGATGAATGAACGCTAAAGGAAAGGTGATGTAAATACACAATAGGGTCTGATTCGGCCATGAAGAGAGTGAGGGCCAATGAGATGGTTCAGCAGTCAAAGGTACTTTCCACTAAGCCTGACAACCCTTGCTTGATTTCTGAAGTTCACATGGCAGGAGAGAACCCTACTCCCAGAAGTTGACCTCTGACCTTCACACATGTGCCATAGCACTAAATAAATAATAAATGTAAATAAGATTATGTCATGTTCTGGAGAACAGGTAGAACCAGAGATCATGCTAAACAAAATAAACCAGACAGAAAACCAATACTGCAGGTTTTATCTTGCGTACAGAATCTAGATTTAACATACACACAATCACATGTGATATGTGTAATGGTCTGTCCTGTCCCTTTAAGAGATGAGCCCTGCTCACTACTCCCTTCCCCCCTCCTGTGAGGCAAGCAGATCTTCCTTCTGTTTCCAGCCTGAGCTCCTTCCCTTTCTGTCTCTCTCCCAAAGAGTCATCTTCTGCCTCTCTCCCTTCTTCCCACTTTTCCCCCTTCCCCCCTCCTCTCTATCTCTCAGTTTCTCTTTCTCTCTCTCTCTGCCTCTTTCTCCTACTCCTCCTCCTTCCTTCCTCTCCCCTGTCCCTTTCCCTTCCATAACCCACTAAATAAATATCCAACCTCACTCTGCATGGTATGCCTAATAGGTCTCTCACCTGCCACACGGCTCCCTGCCTGGGGCTTGCTGCTCCTTGTGGCCCACTGCCCACTGCCCACTGCTGCTACTTGGGGACCTGCACTGTGTATTTAAGCCATAACAATATGCATGTGTAATAAAATTATAAGAGGTAATATGAGGCCAGAAAGGACTTAGCGGGAGGGGAATCAAGAGAGGTTAATGGAAGGAACAAAGACAAAAAATTGCATGTTTTCTTTCATAGGAGGGACAAGGTAAATGTGAGGAAGGTATAATAATAAATGTGCATAAAATGTCACTATGATGCCTATTAGTGTGCATGCTGACTAAAAAATCGATTTCAAATAAAGAGAGAGCAGGGCATGGTGGTGCACATCTTTAAGCCCAGCATTCAGGAAGCCGAGGCTATGAGTTCAAGGCCAGCCTGGTCTACACAGTGAATTTCAGGACCTACAGGGCTAGGTAGAGAGACAAGAGAGGGGGGTGGGGAAGAAGCTGTCTGTGTTCCACAGCAGCTATGCCATTTTGCGTCCTCGCCAGCAGTGCACAGCAGCCCAGCCGCTCTGTGCCTTTGGGGTCATTGGTGTTTCCAGGGTTTACATTTTGATCATTCAGTGGTTGTGTTTACCTCACTGCGGTCTCGTTTCCACTTGCCGATGACTAATGTCGCAACTGCTTCTCAATGTCTCCTCGCCGCCACCCAGTCACTTTGTTGGTGAGATGCCATCTCATATCACTTGCTGTTTTATTGGGATCTTATTTTCTTTCTTAAAGATTTATTTTAAATTATGTGTTTGTATGTGGTGTGTGTGTGCATGTGCGTGTGTGTGTAGGGGAAGGACATGTGTATTCATATAAGTGCAGAGACCCACAGAGGTGTGGGATCCACTTGGGGCTGGAGTGGCGTGGGTGCTGGGAATGAGCGCTGAGCTCTGGGCCTCTGCAGGAGCAGCGCAGCTTCTAATCAATGAGCCGTCTCCCTCCTGCCCCAGGAAAGCTTCTTTCTGTATTATCACACACGTCCCTCAACAGGCATTTGCACTGCAAATACTTTCTTCACTCCTTAACTGCTTTCCATTTTCTTCCTTCCTTCTTTTTTTCTAATGTAATTTTTTTTATTGATTCTCTGGGAATTTTACAGCATGCCCTCCAATCCCACTCATTTCCCAGTCCCCCCATATCTACCCTTCACTCTTGTAGTGCCCCCACAAAGGAAACTTAAAAAGAAATAATAAAAATTAAGTTAAATTTAAAAACACAATTAAGAATATTTAAAAACAAACAACATCAAACAAAAAAAGCAAAAAAAAAAACAAAAAAAAAAAACCTCACATTGCTCCTCCATCTTTCCCGCCTCTCCATCACCTCTTCAATTGTCTTAGTGGCTTTGGGAGCTACTGTGTGTCATGCAATGCAGCGCACTGCGCCCCCATCTGCGCTCTATACGCTAGAATCCAGTTCGCAAGCTTCGGGCAAGGGGCTGGAGGTTGAGGAAACACACGCAGAGACAGACAGACACATGAACCTCCAATCACTGGTACAAAGCCCTTCTTTAATAGCACCATGGAGACTTAAATACCCAGCAGTCATTGGCCAACAGGTGAAAATCCCATCCTCTGATCCTCTAGGGAAGGCACAGCTTCTAGTAACTTCAATTAGAAGGCTCTAGACAGGGAAGAGCAGCTGTCCCAACAATGCAGTAGAACCTTTGGTCCAGACCAGCTTTGCTTGCAAATATCGTTGCGTAATGTGTTATTTATCGGTCAGGTTCAAGGCCTCTGGCTTCTGGTACACCATGGGTACCGGACCCTCACCGAAACTCTTCTCAGCTATCCTGCTGTTGCTCCGTCATAGAGATCCTGCAGCTATGGTTCCGAAGGCCCAGTCCCTTCACACGCTCCATCAGCTCATAGATGGAGTGCCAACTCCAAGCCGTGGATGTGTGCATGATTGGCAGCTGAGTCGTCAGTCAGAGTTCTGGGTCCATCCCACGCGCTCAGGTGAGGGGTGGAGCCAGCTCCCGGTGAGGCCATGTTTTCCAAATGTGTGTGTAGTGGGGAGGGGGCAGTTCTTCTATGAGGGATAGGACCAGATCTCCTGTGCCAGAGTCATGTGACCCAGGGCTGGTTACAGCAGGGTCAGCTCTCCAGTGAGTGGGGGCCGGCTCTCTCAGCGCCAGTGCAGGGCGGGACCAGCCCAGCACTGTCCTCATAACCCCAACACACAATTCAACACTGGGTTCACATGGGCCTCCGTTCACACAGACAGCGGACATCAGTATAGCTTACAGCTGCAGCAGGGCTACAGACCCAGACATGGTCAGCAGCAGCAACCCAGCTCAGAGGTCACCATGGCCCAGGTGGCTGCACAAGCCTTCCAAATTGACATGGACCCAGCAGCGGCATGATCCCTGGAGTCCCACATAGCCCCAGGCGGTGGCCCAGAGCCCAGCACAGCCCTCCATAGCAACAGGAGCCACAGGCCTCGACACAGATCCTGGCTGTGGCAGGGCCACAGATCCAGACACGGCCCCGAACACAGTTCAGGCCTGGTCATCACAGCCATCACCCCCGGCTAGGGGCAGGGGAAGACAGTGCTGGCCACCTCAATCTGCAGTTAGTCCTGACAGCAAAGTTGCACCCTGGGGTGCCGATACTGCCACGGGTGGTGGCCCAGACCCCAGGCATCTGCACTGCCCTCAGTGGCAGCCGGAGCCATGGACAATGACGCAGACCCTGGCTTTGGCATACCCAGGGACCCAGCGCAAGCCTGGAAGTCTCCACAACCCAAGGTGGCAGCGCCCGAAACTCAATCAGAATGTTTCCTGTGCTGGCAGGGCTGCCTGTGTCATCCCAGACACCCGGGATCCTCACGCTTCTGGTGGTAACAGGAGCCGGCGAGCACCAACACCGAGGGTTGCTGCAGAAAGCTCAGATACATCCCTTGGCAGCAGCCCGGGTCTGTTCCCGCAGGACGTGAACCCTTCTGCCTTTGCTTCATTCTCATATCCACCCCATGGGTATGAGCACCTCAAGTCACCAGGCAAGCTTACCTGCTTGGGGAATTTTTTAAAATGAAAGTGGCCCCTTTCTTTCTTTCTAACTTTTTTTATGTGCATTGGTGTTTTGCCTGCATGTCTGTGTGAGGGTGTCCCTGGAACTGGAATTAGAGACGGTTGCAAGCTGCCATGTAGGTGCTGGGAGTTGAACCTGAGTCCTCTGGAAGAGGAGAGCAGTCAGTGCTCTTAACCACTGAGTCATCTCTCCAGCCGCCCTGCAGAATTTTATTTTCTTTTCTTTTTTTTTTTTTTTTTGGTTTTTCGAGAAAGGGTTTCCCTTTAGTTTCTAGAGCCTGTCCTGGAACTAGCTCTTGTAGACCAGGCTGGCCTCGAACTCAGAGATCCGCCTGCCTCTGCCTCCCGAGTGCTGGGATTAAAGGTGTGCGCCACCATCGCCTGGCTCCTGCAGAATTTTCTTAATGGTGTCCTGAAGAGCACACACTTAAAATGTCTTGAGAAAGTCCTGTTTTTAAAAAAAAGCGTGTCACAGTGAAGGTGAGCTTTAAGGTCTCCTTTGCTCAAGCTACACCCAGTGAGACAGACCACTTCCTGTTGCCTATGGATCAAGATGTAGTACTCTCATTTCCTTCTCCAGCACCATGTCCTGCCATGATGAACTGTAAGCCGTCACCTCTGTTAAATGTTTTCCTGTACAAGAATTGCTGTGGTTGGGGCTGGAGAGATGGCTCAGCAGTTAAGAGCACTGACTGTTCTTCCCGAGGACCTGGGTTCCATTTCCAGCACCCATATGGCAGCTCACAACTGTCTGTAACTCCAGTTTCAGGGGACTTGACACCTTCACACAGACATACACACCAATGCACATATAAGAAAAATGAATAAATTCTTTAAAAAAAAGAGTTGCCATGGTCAAAGTGCCTCTTCACAGTACTAGAAACCCTAACTAAGACCCTCACTATACTGGCTGGTTCTCTGTGACAACTTGACACAAGCTAGAGTCGTCAGAGAGGAAGGAGCCTCAGATGAGGAAAGGCCTCCATGAGATCCAGCTGGAAGGCATTTTCTCAATTAGTGATCAGTGGAGGATTCCCTGCCCATGGTGGGTGGTGCCATCCCTGGGCTGCTGGTCCTGGTTCTATAGGAAAGCAGGCTGGGGGACTGGAGAGATGGCTTATCAGGTAAGAGCACTGACTGCTCTTCCAGAGGATCAACATTTAATCAACATTCAATTCCCAGCACCCACATGGCAGCTCACAACTGTCTGCAATCCAGCTCCAAGTGATCTGACACCCTCACACAGACATACACACAGACAAAAAACCAATACACATAAAATAAAAACAGAAAAATAATTTTAAAAAAGAAGACCGAGCAAGTCACGAGGAGCAGGTCAGTAAGCAGCACCCCTCCATGGCCTTTGCATCAGCTCCTGCCTCTGGGATCCTACCCTGTTTGTGTTCCTGTCCTGACTTCCTTTGGTGATGAACAGCAATATGGAAGTATAAGCCAAATAAACCCTTTCCTCCCCAATCTGCTTTTTTGTTATGGTATTTTATCGCAGCAAAAAAAAAAAAACCCTAACTAAGACACTCAGCAATGGAAATATCAGTGAATTCAAGTCCCTGACCTAGACCTGGACACACAGAAGACCCTAACAAACCTTAGATGCCGTTGTCATCATCACTAAAGTAAATGTGAAGCCACCAGTACCGACCGAGGGAACCACGCATGGCAAGCAGTATTTATAAAGTGTCACTCTGGGTAGTTCTCTGCTGCAGGAGCCTTCCCAAAGGGTAACACACCACACGTTTCCCCCTGGCAGCATGCTTTCCCAACAAAAACTTGTTTACAATTTGTTAAAGCCATGTGTCAATGGATTCCTTCCAAACTACTAAGAATAGAATAACCTCAAATTATTATTATTATTTTAACCACAAAACGCCCACCTTAAAAAGTCTCTCTTGGCTGTTGCTGCTTCCGCTTCAGGGAGTCGGGTGTAGAAGCATCTCAGTGAGTTGATAGCTTATCTGTGCTGCTTGCCAGTTCCACCGCACGTCAGGACAAATGGACCTGCCTGGCATTTGTCTTTCTCACTCGGAAGTTTTATCATTTACAGCTGGGATGCGTTCAGCCCACCTGGCAACATAACTGATCTCCCACATTATGTGTGTGTCATTCTTGAGTTAGCTTTGCAGGTTTAGGATCTTGGCTCAAACACTGGTTTAATAAGACTTTAACCACACAAAAAAGGTGGTTCTGGTTCCTTGTGATCATTGGTAAGCCATACGCTCAGAAGTCTTTTTCTGTCCTCCGAGGTGACTTCCCCAAAGGATGTAAACACAGAAGGACTGAACATGAGGTCAGGAGGTTGTGATGGTAAGGGGACTTTTGCTGTCTGAGCTAGGTGCGCGCTGCTTGATGCCCGTCCTGGGCTGAGACATCCCGAGAGTACTGGATGACTCACTTCGCACTTTCACTGGCTGGCTGCTTCAAACCACACCACACCAGGTACACACTGCTCAGCTTCCGCTGTTCGTCATTTACTTCAGTAAGACTTAACTGGGTACTTGCATGCCTGCCCACTCCTGAATTATATTCCCTGTCTCCATGTTTGCCCAGGGCGTGATACTTTGTTTCCAGAGATAGGACAGCTGGTTCCTGGTGTAAAAGAGTAATTCCATTTTCAGATCCCACAAATGACAACGATGTCTCTGGGTGTGAATCAGCAATTCACAGATCCCATAGTTCTAAGCGTGGGCACAGTGAACGAGGGGTTTGTGCCAAAGCTGCCCTTGGTGAGTTAAAGCCTATTCTGCCGGCTTGTTGTCTAGTGCAGAGCTGAGATCAAAGCCAGGCCCTCACAAACGCTACGCAGCTCTCTACCGCTGAGCTGCACCCACAGCCCAGTTATATGCCTTCATTTGATTTGTCTCCAATTTCCTGTAATCTGTTCTCTGCCTCAGAAGAGGTGAAGAAATGCAGACTGAAACAGAAAGCAAGCACCGGGGGTATGAAAGGGGTGCAGGAGGTCAATACCAAAGGCCAGGCATGGGTGAAACCTGCCCTCCCCCGTTTGAGCCCAGTGCACAGGCCCATGTGTATATCACCTTACAGGCTAGAGCTGTAGTTCTCCAGCTGAACCATGTTTACCTGCCATCTAGAGGGTTCTGAAGCTACCTAGTGTAGCCCCACCCTCTGTGCTTAGCCAGGGTGGTTTAATTAATGAGATGCAGATGAGCATCTTTAAAAACACTCCACAGGGTCAAGACCAAGGGGAGCTTCGGGAGTTCTTAATAGTGGGGATCCCCACTTAGCATCTTCTCCTTGGGATCCTGGGGAAGTCCTAAGGGCTGTTCAGCAATAGAAGAAATCCCCACTTCCGTTTTGTGGAAAAGGAGGCGGGGATGGGGAAACCTGAGAGCCCTGGGAACCCCCTGGCCCTCAGGAGGCTCTTAACCTCTCCACAGGGGGGCTCCCAACAGGTTGGGGCGGGTGGGGAGAAGTGGGGTTGGGGCGCTCCACATGAATCTACTGCTCCTTCTGGTTCCTTGCATTCTTTGGGGACCTTTGGAGATTTTACAGTTGACCTTATCTCGAGTGAGATTTCAGAGAAGCTGGTACTCTACCCTGATGTGGAATGCCCCTCGGTACTCTGTAAATGTTGTATTACCACTGGTTAATAAAGATGCTACTTTGGCCTATGGCAGGGCAGAATATAGCTAGGTGGGAAATCCAAACAGATAACAGGGAAAATGCAGCTGGAGTTGGGAGACGCCAGCAGCCACAGGGGAAGCAAGATATGAGGTAACAAGCCACCAGCCTAAAATACAGAATAATAGAAATGGGTTAATGTAAGTTGTAAGAACAAGTTAATAATATTTCTGAGAATATAGGTCAAACCGTTTGTCATTAATATTAAGCCTCAAAGTGGTTATTTGGGAATTGGTGGGTAGGAGAGAAACTTCCAGTTACACTACCCCATAATTCTTCAATTTGGCATTGACTCTGCCTGGCTGCAAGAGTCTACATTTACTACATAACACAGACATACCACATACATATACACACTAATAATAATAATTAATTTAAGAATTAAAAACACCAAATAGTTATATAAACCCATTAGCAATTTCAACACTGGAGTCTCCTTTGCTTCCAGACCCAACTATTCCCACCTTTTCTAATGCCCCCAAGTTATCGCGAATCAATCCCAGACTTTTTTTTTTAAATAAACCATTATATCCTTAAAGTCTTGAACACTGAAGCACATTTTGAGGCTAATGGTGGCAAGTTCATCTGGAGGCCTCTGGAACCATGAGGCTCGGGACTACTGTAAGAGTTAAACCAAGCTCTCCAGGCCTTGTTAGGAATCATGATTCACCAACTCATGTAAGTCTGCTCATAAGCTTAGTACGTTCTGTTTAAAACAGAACACAAACCAAACCAATACAACACCAGTATGGTGTCACACACCTCTTGGGAAACGGAGACAGGAGAATTATGAGGCTTGGGGCAGCCTGGGCTACACAGCAAGAGCCTGTCCTAAAAACACTGTTAGGAGGCATGGCCTGGCTGGAGTGGGTGTGTCCCTGGGGGTGGCTATTGAGGTTTCAGAAGCTCAGGCCAGGCTGTGGGCTCTCTCCCTGCTGCCTGCTATTGAGCTCTTTCTGCAGCACCTGACTGCTGAGTGCTACCATGCTTCCCTCCGTGACTACAGTGGATTAACGTTTGAACCTGTGGGCCAGTCCCAATAATGCTTTCCTTTGTAAGAGCTGCCACGGCCACGGCACCTAACCAATGAAGGTTGGTTATCATGGATCCTGTAATAAGCAGAAGGCATGAGTCGAGGGGCCGGAGAACTAGGTAAAGCCTGGCTTTCGTTTCATCTCATCATTTCATTTAGTTAATTTATTTAGTTTTGGTTTTGTACATAGGTTTTCTCTGTGTGTAGCCCTGGCTGACCTGGAATTTGCTCTGTAGACCAGTCTGGCCTCAAACTCAAAAATGAGCCTGGCTCTGCCTCCCGAGTGCTGGAATTAAAGGCGTGCAGCACCTCTGCTGGCAGTTTATTTATTGGAGACAGGGTCTCACTGTGTAGCCCTTCCTGGAACTCATGTAATCCAGGTTGTCCTCAAATTCCCAGAGATCTGCCTGCCTCTGCCTCCGTGTGCTGGGATGGGAGCCATGTGCCCCCACTCTTACCTCATCGCTTCAGAGACAAAGGTGTGGCGGTCTGCAGATGCGAAGAGACTGTCGCTGTCCTGAATTCATAATGAGCGTAGGTCAACACCTTTCAGCAATGGGAAAAATAATTATAAATGAGAGTAAAACAATTGAGGATTTGCTTTCCAAGAGTTGAGAGTCTAAATGGGTTCTCTACAGAGGCATACTTTATAAACACTGGGTAGCAGTGATGCTGAGATTGGAAAGCTGAACGGTGAGAAAGAGTCTAGAAGGGGTCAGACAAGACGTACCCTTGGGCCAGTAACGCCAACACTGATTTCCACAGAGCAAAGACGCTGGGTTGAAACAGACATGGTGAAACAGGATTATATGCAGACCACTTAAGTCCAGCCTGCTGAAAGGAGTGATTTTGATCAGAGGGAAGCAACAGTCATAAAACGAAACCAAACCAAACAAAACAAAACAAGCAACTTTTCTTTTGTATAGACAACCATTCTTCCTAGGCTGCTGTTGATCTCTTGGTCCTCCTGCCTCCGTCTTGACAGTGTTGGGATTATAGTAAGTGCCACCATACCCAGCTCCTGGCAACTTCTACTTCAATGCTTTCAAGTGTCACCTACATAAAATGGTGTGTGTGTGTGTGTGTGTGTGTGTATCTGTGTGATGGCCATAGGCAGTGACAATCAAGTGCGCATAAATTTTAGTTGTAGAATTCAAGGTCTCCTAGTCCGGTGTTATTTGTGTATCTGAGCTATGAAGGACAAGCCTAAAGAAGGATGAAAAAAGCCTTTAGAGGGAAGCTTCTATGCTGGGGTGATCCTGAACCCTGGGGTGATTTAACCCTCATATCAGCTGCTACAACTGGTTCTCTTCAGGTGGCAGAAACCATGGAGGAGACTTCAAACCCACTGTTGCTGACTACGGGGCTCTGTTCCCAGAGTTGCTGATTTCGTCTGACTGAAGTGCATCCAAGGCAGTGGCAGAATTTCGCACTCTTCAAGTGAGTCTACGGATGGCTACACTTGTGAACCTCTGCCTGGACGAGAAACTCACCATGTCTGGAGCACTTCTCAGGAGCAGGAATTGTGTTCACTATCTGGAGACTGCCATGTAACTTCCTGTGGGATGCTGGGCAGTGCCCTGTTCTGAGGTAGGGGTGCAAGATCAGGCCTTAGGTGGTATCCATAACCTCTCATTAAGTTGGATTTGTTTATGCTGTGGAAAATTTGTTTAATGATCCAAAGATGTGTTGCATTCTTTTATGTTGCATTTGTTTAACTCTGAGAAGCTGTGTTACTTTGCCTGTTAAAAAACACCCAATTGGTCTAGTAAAGAGCTGAACGGCCAATAGCTAGACAGGAGAAAGGATAGGCGGGGCTGGCAGGCAGAGAGAATAAAATAGGAGGATAAGTGATCAAGGATCAAGAGGAGAAGGAGCAGCAAGACTGGAAGTAGAGGAGGCTGGTAGGGGCCGGCCGCCTAGCTACACTGCCAGTCACAGTCAGCCATGGAGTGAAAGTGAAAGCTGTAAGCAGAGGAAAAGGCCCAGAGGCGAAAGACAAACGAGATAATTTTAAAAAGGCTGGCCAGAAATAAACCAAGCTAAGGTTGGGCATTTATAAATGATAAAAACCTCCGTGTGTGATTTATTTGGGAGCTGGGTGCCCTCCCCCAAAAGGGTAAAAGTTGCAAGTAAAAAAACAACAAGTGGATAGTCATCACAGATGACGGTGCTCCTCCAGGACCAGAGGAGGACACCGAGATCTTCACAGACAACCTCTCAAGTTAAATGTTCACCATGTTGAGCCTAGATCATAATCCAGAATTGCCAGGCTAGATCAGAGCAGTTTTGAATAGCCTGAGCATTGAGAATTATATGCCAGCAGGTGACTGTCTACAAGGCAGGTTGTCTTCAGCCCCCCCCCCCCCCCCCGCAGCTGTTGGTGGCTGGACTTTCACAAGCAACAGTGTGACCAACTTAGAGCGTGAATAAGCAAGCAGGTACTGCCATGGGTTTATGAGAATAAAGAACATCCATCTTCACCCATAGCCTGAAAAACAGGCCTCTTAGCAAGTCAGCCACTTTGACATTGGTACTGTAGGTAGCAGCTCAACTCAAATGGTTGTTGTTCCCTTTAATGAGTATGTATATATATTTGCATTAGACATTTTTAATTTTATTGTTATGTGTGCATTCCACAGTATACGTGAGGAAGTCAGAGGATGAGTTTGTGGAGTCCATTCTCTCCCTCTCCCTTTCCAGGAGGCCTAGGGATTGAATTCAGGTAACTGGGTTTTAGCAACAAGTGCCTTTACCCTCTGAGCCATCTTGCTGGCCCTATTTTTGAATTTAAACAGGAACAATAGAAGTATGGAAAGGGAAAGGGAGAGGAATTATGCAATGGGAAAAGATTCTCAAAAGAAATTTGTAGAAGGAGCGGCAGGCTGCGTCCCGCCACCCAGCTCCTTCACGGCTAGCTTTACACCCAAAATAATTACACACAAATTGTATTCATTTAAACACTGCCTGGCCCATTAGTTTCAGCCTCTTGTTGGCTAATTCTCACATCTTGCTTTAACCCATCTTTAGTAATCTGTGTAGCACCACAAGGTGGTGGCTTACCAGGAAAGATCTTAGCCTGCGTCTGTCTCAGAGAGAAGAGTCATGGCAACTGCCTGAGGCATCTGCTTCACTGCCTTCTTCCTCCCAGCATTCTGTTCTGTCTACTCCACCTACCTATGTTCTGACCTATCAGGCCAACCAGTTTTCTTTATTAATTAACCAATGAAACAACAGATAGACAAATTACCTTCCCACTGCTCCTTCTACAGAAATTCTTAAGGCTCAGTCAAATGCCCACTTGTAAGATTGAGTATGACAAACAAAAAATTGGAAGACATCAGCAAATCCCTTAAAACCAAGAAAAAGCAATCAAACATATTAAAGAAACTATTCAAGACTTGAAAGCTGAAATAAAGACAATAAAGAAAACACAAGCCAAGGAATTATACAAACATAAGTCATGAGAAAATGATCAGGAACCACAAAATGCAAGCATGAACAGCAGAATACAAGAGATGGAAGAGAGACTCTCAAGCACTGAAGATACAATAGAGGAAATAGACTCGTCAGTCAAAGAAAACATTAAATATAACAAAAGCTTAACATAAAATATCAAGGAAATACGGGACACCACGAAAAGGCCAAACATAAGAATAACAGATATAGAAGAAGGAGCTCAACTCAAAAGCACAGAAAATATATTTAACAAAATAATAGAAGAAAACTTTCCCAACCTAAAAGATATGCCTGTGAAGAAACAAGAAGCTTACAAAACACCAAATAGGCTGCATCAAAAAAAGTCCCTTTGCCACATAATAATCAAAACACTAAACATACAGAGTAAAGAAAGAATATTAAGAGCTGGAAAGGAAAAAGTCCAATTAACATAAAAGCAGACCTATCAAATTACACCTGACTTTTCATTGGAGACAGTGAAAGCCAGAAGTTCCTGGTCGAGCATTATGTGGACATTAAGAGACCATGGATGCCAGCCCAGACTACTATATTCAGCAAAACTTTCAATCACTATAGAAAGACAAAACAAGATATTTCATGACAAAACCAGATTTAACCAATACCTAACCACAAACCCAGTCCTACACAAAATACTAAAAGGAAAACTCCAACCCAAGGAAGTCGGCTACACCAAAAAAACACAGACAATTGATGGTCTCATAGCAGCAAATCCCAAAGAAGGGAAAAATGCACAAATTAACATCACCAACAATGAAAACTAAATTAACAGGAGATAGCAATCACTGGTCATTTATATCCCTTAATATAAATGGACTCAACTCACCTATAAAAAGGCACAGGATAACAGATTGGATATGAAAACAGAATCCATCCTTCTTCTGTGTACAAGAAACATACCTGAACCTCAAAGACAGACATCGTCTCAGAGTAAAGGCTTGGGAAAAAATATTCCAATCAAATGGACCTAAAAAACAAGCAGGTGTAGCTATTCTAATATCTAACAAAATAGACTTCAAACTAAAATCAATAAAAAGAGACAAAGAAGAACATTCATATTAGTCACAGGAAAAATCCATATCCATCGAGAGAAAATCTCAATACTGAACATCTATGTCCCAAATACAAGGGCACTCTCATATGTTAAAGAAACACTTCTAAAGCTTGAATCATACAATAAACCCCACACACTAATTGGGAGATTTCAACACTCCACTCTCACCACTGGACAGGTCAGTCATACAAAAAATGAACAGAAAAATAAGGGAACTAACAGATATTATGACTCAAATGGACTTAATAGACATATATAGAACATTCCATCCAAGCATAAAAGAATATACCTTCTTCTCAGCACCTCATGGAACCTTCTCAAAAATTGACCACATACTCGGTAACAAAACAAACCTCAACAAAAACAGAAAAATTGGAACAATCCCATGTATCTTATCAGATCACCATGGTATAAAACTAGAAGTCAACAGCAATACTAATTCCAGAAAGTCCACAAACACATGGAAATTAAACAATGCTCACCTGAATCATCAATGGGCCAAGGAAGAAATATAGGAATAAACTAAAGACTTCCTAAAATTAACTGAAAATGACCACACAACATACCCAAATTTATGGGACACAATGAAAGCAGTGTTAAGAGGAAAGTTCATAGCACTAAATGCCTACATAAAGAAGCTGGGAAAATCCCACACCAGTGAACTAACAGGACATTTGAAAACTTTAGAACAAAAAGAATCAAACTCACGTAAGAGAACTAGACAGCAGGAAATAATCAAATTGAGAGCTAAAAATCAACAAACTAGAAACAAATAAAACAATACAAAGAATCAATGAGACAAAGAGTTAGTTCTTTGAGAAAATCAACAAAATAGTCAAACTTTTATCCAGACTAACCAAAGGCAGAGAAAGACTATCCAAATTCACAACAGAAATGAAAGGGGTGGTGCAGACATAACAACAGACATGGAGGAGACACAGAGGACCATCAGGTTATACTTCAAAAACCTGTGCTCCATAGAATTGGAAAACTTAAAGGAAATGGACAACTTTCTGGATAAATATTATTTACCAAAATTAAATCAAGACCAGACAAGCAAATTAAACAGCCCTATAAGTGTTGAAGAAATAGAAACAGTCATTGAAAGTCTTTCAATCAAAAAAAGTCTAGTACCAGATGGTTTCAGCTCAGAATTCTACAAGATTTTCAAAGAACTAATACCAACACTCCCCAAATTATTTCACATAATAGAAACAGAAGGAACATTGCCAAACTCTTTTTATGAGGCTACAATTACCCTGATACCCAAACCACAGAAAGATATTACTAAGAAAGAGAATTACAGACCAAACTCACTCATGAACATTGATGCAAAAATACTCAATAAAATACTGGCAAATCGAATCCAAGAACACATCAGAACCATCATCCACCATGATCAAGTTGGCTTCATCCCACAGATGCAGGGATGGTTCAACATATGAAAATCTGTCATCATAATCCACCATATCAACAAACTGAAAAATAAAAACCACATGATCATCTCATTAGATGCAGAAAAAGCTTTTGACAAAATATAACATCGCTTCATGATAAAGATCTTAGAGAGAACAGGGATACAAGGAACATACCTAAACATAATAAAGGCAATATACAGCAAGCCAACAGCTAATAGCAAACTAAAAGGAGAGAAACTCCTAGCAATTCTACTGAAATCAGGAACAAGACAAGGTTGTCCACTCTCTCCATATCTATTCAATGTAGTTCTTGAGGTCCTAGCTAGAGCAATAAGACACCAAAAGGAGATCAAGAGGATACAAATCAGAAAAGAAGAACTCAAACTCTCACGGTTTGCTGATGATATGATAGTTTACATAAGCGACCCCAAAAATACTACCAAGGAACTTCTACAACTCAAACACTTTCAGTAATATAGCAGGATACAAGATTAACTCAAAAGAAATCAGTAGCCCTCCTATACATAGATGATAAATGGGCTGAGAAAGAAATCAGAGAATCAACACCCTTCACTATATCCACAAATAGCATAAGATAACTTGGAGTAACTCTAACCAAACAAGTGGAAGACTTGTATGACAACAACTTTAAATCTTTGAAGAAAGAAATTGAAGAAGACACCAGAAAGTGTAAAGATCTCACATGCTCTTGGATAGGTAGAATAGCATAGTAAAAATGGCAATCTTACCAAAAGCAATCTACAGATTCAGTGCAATGCCCATCAAAATCCAAGCAAAATTCTTCACAGATCTTAAAAAAACAGTACTCAACTTCATATTGAAAAGCAAAAAACCAAGGATAGCCAAAACAATCCTGTACAATAAAAGAACTTCTGGAGGCATCACAATCCCTGACTTCAAACTCTACTACAGAGCTACGGTACTGAAAACAGCCTGGTATTGGCATAAGAACAGACAGGAGGACCAATGGAACTGAACTGAAGACCCGGATATCAATCCACACACCTTCAAACACCTGATTTTTTGACAAAGAAGCAAAAAATATCAAATGGAAAAAAGAAAATGTATTTAACAAATGGTGATGGCATAACTGGATATCAACATGTAGAAGAATAAAAATAGACCCATATCTATCACCATGCACAAAACTCAAGTCCAAGTGGATCAAAGAGCTCAACATAAGGCCAGCCACACTGAACCTTACAGAAGAGAAAGTGGGAAGTACACTTGAACGCATTGGCACTGGAGACCACTTCCTAAACATAACCACAGCAGCACACACACTGAGAGAAACAATTAATAAATAGGACCTCCTGAAACTGAAAAGCAAAAAACATGGTCAACAAGACAAAACAACAGCCTACAGAATGGGAAAAGATCTTCACCAACCCCACATCAGACAGAGGGCTGATCTCCAAAATATACAAAGAACTCAAGAAATTAGTCATCAAAAGAAGAAATAATCTAATAAACAAATGGGGTATAGACCTAAACAGAGAATTGTCAACAGAGGAATCTAAAATGGCTGAAAAACACTTAAGGAAACGTTTAACATTCTTAGCCATCAGAGAAATGCAAATCAAAACAACTCTGAGATTCCATCTTACACCTGTAAGAATGGCCAAGACCAAAAACACTGATGACAGCTTATGCTGGAGAGGATGTGGGGAACACTCCTGCATTGCTAGTGGGAGGCAAACTGGTACAACCCCTTTGGATATATAATAGTGATTTTTCAGAAAATTAGAAAACAACCTTCCTCAAACCCAGTAATGCCACTTTTGGGTATATATCAAAAGGATGCCACAAGGACATGTGCTTAACTATGTTCATAGCAGCTTTGTTTGTCATAGCACCTGGAAACAACCTAAATGCCTTTTGACCGAAGATTGGATAAGGAAAATGTGGTACATTTACACAATGGAGTACTACACAGCAGAAAAAATAATGAAGCATGAATTTTGCAGGCAAATGGATGGAGCTAGAAAACATCATTTTGAGTGAGGTAACCCAGACCCAGAAAGACAATTATCATATGTACTCACTCATAGGTGGTTTTTAAACATAGAGCAAAGAAAACCAGCCCACAAATCACAATCCCAGAGAACCTAGACAACAATGAGGACACTGAGAGACTTACTTAGATCTAATCTACATGGGAGGTAGAACAAGACAAGATCTCCTGAGTAAATTGGGAGCATGGGGACCTTGGTGGAGGGCTGAAGGAAGGGGAGAGGCAGGGAGGGGAGCAGAGAAAAATGGAGAGCTCATTAAAAATCAATAAAAAAAAGAATTAAATAAAAAAGAATGAGTCTGAGGGGCTGCAGAGATGGCTCACTATTTGGTTAACACACAAACTGCTCCTACAGAGGACCCAAGCTTGGTTCCCAGTACTTGGTTCCCAGTGAGCTGCAAAACTCACCACCACCCTGCCCATATTCACAAGCATATGCCCACACAATACACATAATTAAAGATTTAAAAAAGCTGGACAGCGGTGGCACTGGTGGCAGTCCAATCTCTGTGAGAGCAGGGCTAGCGTGGTCTACAGCGTGAGCTCCAAGACAGTTAAGGCTGTTACCCAGAGAAACCCTGTCTTGAACTCTTCCTCCAACCTGAATACCCTAAGAGATAGGTACAATACTGATCTGCTGCGTGCAGGCCTGGACGCTGAGAACACTGGCTTTCTCTGCTTAGGTTTGTCCCTCAAACTGAGATCAGGGCAAAGGAGGACGTAGTGGCTAGGAAACAGCTGGGTCAGATCAATAGCTGTTGTTGAAAGTGTTTGCTATGTAGCCCAGGATGGCTTTGAACTCCAAGTCCCCAGCCTTTGACCTCCAAGTGCTGAAAGTGCAGGCACGTGGCACACACAAACATAGGAATCTCAGTGTCACATCTAGAGTGCTTCCTCCTTTGAAACATCTCAGAACCGTCCCTTCCCCCTCCCGCCTGCCGCTGGCTTCGAGCAAATGTGTCTTGCTGTCTTCCCAAGCTGAGCTATCCCTCCCTCCAGCAACCCTAGATGGCTGCCAGGTGAGTCTCCTTAAGCCATTATTTTTTTTTTTTAAAAAAGAAGGTTTTTGTTTGTTTGTTTGTTTGCTGGGCAGTGGTGGTGCACACCTTTAATTCCAGGACACAGGAGGCAGAGGCAGGTGGATCTCTGTGATTCACAGTTTGAGGCCAGCCTGGTCTACAGAGTGAGTTCCAGGACAGCCAAGGCTACACAGAGAAACCCTGTCTTGAAATATCAAAAAAAGAAAAGGAAAAGAGAAGGAGAAAAAGAGAGACAAAAGAAAGAAAGAAAGAAAGAAAGAAAGAAAGAAAGAAAGAAAGAAAGAAAGGAAGGAAGGAAGGAAGGAAGAAAGAAAGTTCTTAAAAAGCTACCTAGACAGGTCTCAAACTCCTTGGCTTTTGAATTCTTGGGTCAAGTTTACCATTCTGTCTCAACTGCTTTTAATATGTCTTTCCACTGTTTCAAAACTGAAGACACCTTTAATTGGCTAAGTCAGTTTCCACCTCGTCTCCTTGGCTCTCAGGAGTCCCTACAACCCAGCAAACATGCTTCCACTTCTGTCTCCATAGCCACCATAGCCACCTCCTAAACTCTCAGTCCAATCAGGTGAGCCTACTGCTTGCTCTAAAACAGCATCCCCCTCATGACCAGCATCCTCGCCTGGAAAGCCTTCCCTATTCCTGTTTATTGCCTGCTCAGTGCCTGAGTTGAGTTGTATATATCTATCCCAGTCCACAGCTGGCTGCGTTTCGCTCAGTGCCCGAGTTGAGTCGTATGTGTCCATCCCAGTCCACAGCTGGACTATCACACTGGTCATTACCATCAGTCATAGGGTGTTGTTCTTGTTAACTGGTTTTCCTCAGCTGGGTCGCAAATGGTTAAGATTGAAACCTGTCACTTTTTCTTCTCATGTAGCCTAGGAGGCTAAATTTGTAGCAAACACCAATAAATATTCAGCTTATTGAACACAATATTAGTATTATAAGCAGAAAGACCAATACTCAAATTCTCCCATGGTTGCTTTTACCAGTACTTTAAGAAAAATTATATTTTTCTTTCTCTGCTTTTTAAATAAGTTAGGACAATAATCAAAGGGAGGAAATACTACAGTTTATAGTTATAGATGCTAACAAAACCTTCGCCACTCTCTGTATTCATCAACGGCATTAAAACTGACTCATTTAAAGTAAGCCAGTACACAGCTAGGTATATCGTGGTTCTGAGTCTTCAAGAATAGAACGTTGCAGTCATTTCTTTTCTTTTCTTTTCTTTTCTTTTTTTTTTTTTTTTTTTTTTTTGGTTTTTCGAGACAGGGTTTCTCTGTAGCTTTGGAGCCTGTCCTGGAACTAGCTCTTGTAGACCAGGCTGGTCTCGAACTCACAGAGATCCGCCTGCCTCTGCCTCCCGAGTGCTGGGATTAAAGGCGTGCGCCACCACCGCCCGGCCGTTGCAGTCATTTCTAAGGCCCTCAAGCTGATACAGTCTTAGTGCTATTTAGTTTCTATAATTGTACTGGAATTTATTCTTTATGTGTTTTGTTTGTTTATTTGTTTTTGTTTTTGGACACAGGGTTTCACTGTGGAACAGCCCAGATTGTCCTGGAACAATTTCTGTAGACGAGGCTGGCTTGAACTCACAGAGCTCTGCCTGCTGCCTCTGCCTTCTAAGTGCTGGGATTAAAGGCATGTGGTGACTGCCTTACTTATTTTATATGTTTTGAGATATTGTCTCACTATATAGCCCAGACTGACTTCTAACTCAAGCTGAGATTACAGGTGTGTGCCACCGCCACACCTGGCCCATGTAGGTGGCCTTTTTTCTTTGTGCAATTATTAACCCTCCATAAAGACCATCTTTATTCTTGGAACTCTGTCTGTGTATATTTGATAGGTCAAGAAACAGAACTGAAACTTCTCATCTTCTGTTGGTTGAAAATAGGAGTGGGGTACAGTTTAGTAACAGAATCCTTGTCTAGCTTGCTGGAGGTTTAGGTTTGATCTTTCACACCATTAACTAATTAACTAACTAACTAATTAATTAATTAAAATCACACAGGATTGGGGGTGTAGTTCAGAAGGAGAGTACTTGTTTACCATGTGGAAAGCTTAGGGCTTGATTCCTGGGGTGTTTTGTTTGTTTGTTTGTTTGGTTGCTTGCTTTTGTTTTGAGAGACAGAGAAGCTGGGGCAGGGCATTCTCTGTGTAGCCTTGGCTGTCCTAGAACTCACTCTGTAGACCAGGCTGGCCTCAACCTCAGATCTGCCTGTCTTTGCCTCCTGAGTGTTGGGACTAAAGGCATGTGCCATTAATACTTGGCCTCGATTCCTCTCCCCCCCCCCCCCAAATACATTAAAAACACATAAACTTTATTATAAAAACATCTTTGCAAATAAATAATAAGTCAGACTTAATCCCTAATCCTACAACAAGAAGAAGAAATTATGAAAGTAAGCAAATGCTTGGAAAAAAAAATCTACCTAGGCGGTGGTGCCACACGCCTTTAATCCCAGCACCAGGGAGGTAGAGGCAGGCAGATTTCTGAGGTGGAAGCCAGCCTGATCTACAGGACAAGTTCTAAGACAGCCAGGGCTACACAGAGAAACTTTGTCTAGAAAAACAAAACAAAACAACAACAAACTACGTGTGATTTGAAAGGATAACTATGTTCTCTTGTCCCTCAGCCACGGAACCAGGACCCCAGTGTTTAATCAAACTTGAAGGTCACCTTACCTGTTCTCTAAGACACTTGGAGTTCACTTCCCTTTCAGGACTGAAAACACCTGCTGTCCTGGAGGCTGCTCCATAAGCACTGGCTCAGGGGGTGGGGTGGGGCTAGCCTGTGCCTGCAGAGGGAGGAAGGCTCTGCAGACGCCTCTGGACAGTAGTCTTTTGCTCTGTCGTCTTCCTCAGGTACTGCAGGTTCTAGGGCAGAGGGAAAAAGGTGGTTTTGTTGTTTCAATCTCAGATTCTATCATCCCTTTGGAAAGACTGAGATGCACTCAACCGTCCATTAAAGGTACACTGGGCACCTTGACAGGCAGTACGAAGAGTGGACGGCGAATTGTAACTGGGAGCGGGTAGTCAGCTATGAACTCAGTTTCCTGTGTGTGAGAGCAGAGCTCACCATCTGGGTGGACAAACCAGGTGTTCCAGAAAGCTCTCGCTGCAAGCTCCCAAACCCTCGGGCTCTCCGTCTATTTGAGCTGTCTGAACACTGTAGGCACACAGAGTCTAGGCTTATAGCATACACGTGTTTTGTTGCCCTAAATCAGAATGGGGCAGTAAAGAGTGCAGTTGGTTAAATTACTGTGTAAAACTTTAAACTGACCCTCTGCACACACAATTTAAAAATGCAAAAGGCTCACTGTGGTGGGTGTTTGGGGATTATGCTTTTTAAAATAATTTATTTAACTTTGCTTTACATGAATGGTGTGAAGATATCAGATCACTGGAACTGGAATTACAGTCAGCTGCCTTATGGGTGCCGAGAATTGAACCCAAGTCCTTTGGAAGAGTAGCCGGTGCTCTTAACCACTGAACCATCTCTCCAGCCCCGGAGATTATGTTGCCTTAAAAAGTTGGTTGTCAAATCTTGAGTAGGGTAGGGCCTGGGGAGAGAGGTCAGCTGTTAGAACGCTTGCCTGTGATACATGAAGCCCTGGGTTAGGGTCCCCAGCCTCACCTTAATTGAGTATGGTGGACAAGCCTCTAATCCTAACAACACTTGGGGGTAGAGGGCAGCTGACCTGAATTCAAGGTTGTACTTCACTACATAGGGTTTGAGGCCAGCCTGAAAAACAAACAAGCAAGAAAGGAGTGGTGGCTCCACACTGGTAATTACAGCCTTTGTCCTCAGAGCAGAACAACTGATTCTCACTCCTGCTCTGCACACAGCCCTTGAATTTTTCTGACCCTGAGATTGTTTGCTTTGTCCTCTAAACACACTTTGGTTATATGTGCCCAGGGCACCATGGACTATCTTAGTCTTCTGAACACCGTGGCTGGTATAAATTAAAAAATTAAAAGGTCGTTTATGGTTAAAAGGTAATCTACAGATTCTCAAACTTAGATTTGTGTCCTTAAAGAGGGTATCTGAAGAAAAAAAAAAGCAAATCGTTCCAGGATCCGAAAATTGCTGCTTCCAAATAACTTTAACCCAGTTATTGTGACTCTCAGCTGAGCTAGAGCCTCATTTGTGTTTTGAGACAGACTCTTTCTACGTTGCCTAGGGTGGACTTGAAATCCCCCTGTAGTCCAGACAGGTGTCAAACTTGCTATCCTCCTGCTTCAGCCTTCCTAGTCCCAGAATCATAAGTGGATGTCACAACCCCTGGCTTAGCCTTTTTAGTTTAGAGGGAACAGAATCGTACCAATAATTGTATTCCCACCCCTCGCATTACTTTATTCTAAACTCGGTATTTCAAATACTCTTAGGATGTGTGGCCTTAGGATGCACACCAACTGCCTTTAGGTGGTTAACATTGAGTTTCGGGCACAATGTAGTTTATGAGGCAAATACAATTGGGAGGTGACCTCTGGTGCACTTTGTCTCCGAAAAGACCTTCATTTCTATGTAGGTGGGTTAAGACCACAAAAACACAGGAAATCCGTGCCATTAGAAAACAAACATTGTGAGCTCCACTCACATTGTACAGATCAAATCCTTTGTCCACCTGTCTCTGACCAAACAGTATCTGAGTCCAGAAATTCAGGGCTCCAGGTTCGAGCTGCTCGGTTTCTTTCATTTCCTGCTTGCCTCTGGATAGTGGAACCATCCCCAAAATTCAACTAAGTATGCAGAAACTCTGATCAAACGTCAGAAAACCTGAGAAAACACAGGACCAGAGAACACCTGGGAAGCAGCCTGTATCCCTGCTGCCCCAGAGAGCCCACGACCACTGAGGCTTCAGAGGCCCATTCTCTCTGCCATGAATCACCACACGGGGCCTGCTAGAGCCATAGGGATCCAAGAACTCACCTCTCAAGTCAGGGCAGCTATGCCAACCATTCACTCCTTAAATTTCCCATTTCCATCAGTGACCTTCTATGAATGTGTCTCGTGGTCATTTGCTTTTGTCTGTGTGTTGCTCGGCTGGTCTGGGGACCTATGTATGTTCTCTGTCCAGTTTCCTGCAGGGTCTTCTTTATTATTCTCTTCAGCTACATCTCATATACCCCCTGCTTTTCTCTACAACTTTTCTTCTCCTGTCCTTATCCCCTCCTCCCTTTATGTCTTAGTTAGAACCTTCTATACTTTGATAATACCTAAAATCTATAGACTCTAACAGTATCCCAATTTTCCTCTCTTACTTTACTGACTTTGATTTTTTTCTTTTCTTCAAAATTGATCTAATGTTTAATCCTTATCATTACCTGCCTTGTCTTTTAGTATTGACCTAATACTTGATCCCTATCCAATCGATCATTTTAAAGTCAATGTAGCACTTAATACATTTATTCTCACCTACTTCTTACTCTTAATCTAATTATTCTAGTCTGAGTATATAACATAGTATCCTTGGTTGTTTATTCTTCAACAGTTTTTTGAAGACTAAGGGACCAATGTTATTAATTAGCTACTACGACAATTGCATAGCAGTGATACCATCCAACTCTGCTTGCTCTCCCAAGTAATATCCTACACAGACAATGAGATATAACTTAAACCAGGCATTTGGATCTCCAGCCCCAGGAATCACTTTCTAAACTTATCATTAGCACATACAAATCCCATCTGGATGTTGCAAATATGTCAACTGAAAGCACGTATAGCTAATACAAATTAAGCCAAGCAAAGACATAACATTGGATGCTCAAATATCCATGTAATAACATAAGAAACACAAGAAAACAACAGAGCACAACACTTCAAAAATTATTAATCCTACAGCTATGTCATCTAATGAGAGTGAGCTTGGTGAAATCCCAGATATAGAATTCAAAATAATAATTTCAAAGATACGAAGAGCTGAGTGAAATAAAGGGGGTGATGGATGATACAGAAAAGGAATTCAGTATAGAGGACACCTGAAGAAAAGCCAGCCTGCACCACTGGCTCCAAAAGAACAGAGTAAGTCTGTGGAAAATCTCAGCAGCAGAGTGGAAATCAGTGTGGAGGGTCTCACAGGCTAAAAGTGGAGCTGCTCTCTGATCTAGTTTTACCACTCCTGAGCATACATGGAAGGACTCCGGGTCCTCCAGTGGAGAAACTTGCACATCCCTGCTCCTTGCTGCTCTATTCACAACAGCTAGGCAGTGGGATCAGTGTACACCGTCCTCAGCTGATGGTAGATAAGGAAGATATAATGCATATACACAATGGGATTTTATACAGCTATTAAGAAAAAATAAAATTAAGCCATGCATGGTGGCACATGCCTTTAATCCCAGCACTAGGGAGGAAGAGGGTGGTGAATCTCTGAGTTTGAGACCAGACTGATCTACAGAGCAAATTCCAGGATAGTCAGGGCTACACAGAGAGACCCAACTTAAGAAAAAAAATCAAAACAAAACAAACAAAAACACATAAAAAGGAAAAAATGAAAATGTGAAATTTGCAAGCAAATGGATGGAACTGGAAAATACTATCCAAAGGGCAGTAACCTAAGCCTAGAAAGACATTACTGCAGGCTCTTCTTCAGCAGTGTATCCTAGCTTAGAATCCTTGGATCTGTGCCTTTGAAGAGCCTAGGAAGCTAGAGAGGGCCCACAAGTGGGAAAGAGGAAGAAATCTTAAGGGAGGGGAGGTAACAGAACATATATGACAGGAAGTAGAGGGGAGGGGCCCTGGAAGAGCCCCTGGGAATACTTAACAGTTTGAGCTGAGGGGGTACACGCAGGTGTACACACTGGTTCAGTGAGGAGGAAGGTGACGAGTGGGTTAACCAGGACTGAGGATGTGAGAAAAGACACCAGAGGTTTCCTTGCAGTGAACTCTGAATGCTACAACACTAACCTGCCAAGCAAGTTGTGTCCACTGGTGCAGTAGCGGCACGAAGGTTGTGAGGTAACCACCTCCTTTTGGAGTAGATCTGAGACCTGCTCCACGGGAAGGAATTCAGGTCTGGTACTATAAAACAGGACCAAAGCCCAAGACTTGGGGGCCATAGGCTCTAGGGATGAATCCACTACTACTGTTTTGCTAAATGGCATCTTGCCAAACTGCCTTCTGAATACTTGTATTTATAAGCATAGATTCGTGTTGCCCTTGGCCTTGGTCAGAGGAGCTTCTCTCTTCAGTGGTCACAGTTAATGCAGAAACTTCTAAGTGGTCAAACTGCTGAGAACCATTTTGTGCTCTGCTCCTTCCCCCAACCAAGGGTCGGGGAACATCGTGGAAGAGGAATGGAAAGACTGCTGAAACAGGAGGATGCATGGGAGTGCCATGCAGTGCTCGCTTTGGGACACAGCAAGGCCACTGCATTCATGGGATGTGTCTCTGAGCACCTGTATGAGAGCGAGCCAACGTCAGCCAACGTTCCAACAGACATTGCTACTAGACTTGGGGGGCTACCCACAAATGAAGGAGAGAGCATGAACATGGAGGTGGCATGTTGGAGGTGCCTGGGGACTGCGGGAGGAGGAATTGAGAATGCGTATGTAAGGCGGATTGTTTCCGTGTATGACGTTGTCAAAGAATAAATAAAAGTCTACTAGAGAGAGAGAGAGAGAGAGAGAGCAAGAGAGGAAGAAAGGCATAAAAGTTATTATGTAAGAGAAATTATAATTTATTTCATATGGTATGATTATAGAGACAAATGCATGGACTGGTATTCAACTGTAAATTTAAAAATAGTTTGCTCTATACAGATGAACATACATACCTCATGAGAGTTCTTGCAATGACTTTCCCTAGAAGCAGTTAGGAAACTCTAGTAAAAGATTTTTCTTAGCCGGGCGGTGGTGGCGCACGCCTTTAATCCCAGCACTCGGGAGGCAGAGGCAGGCGGATCTCTGTGAGTTCGAGGCCAGCCTGGTCTACAAGAGCTAGTTCCAGGACAGGCTCTAAAAAAGCTGCAGAGAAACCCTGTCTCGAAAAACCAGAAAAAGAAAAAAGAAAAAAAAAGATTTTTCTTATAATACTAACTCCAATAATATAAAAGCATATCTAGGAACACACTCAAATATGTAAGAATTATGAGTTGGAAAATATAACTGGAAAGAGACTTTTCTGAAAAAAGAAAGTACAGTGTAATACTTGTATTTCTTTTCTTTAAAGCACTTCATAAATGTAATGCAAATAAAAATAAGAATATATAATATTTGCTGCTGTAGCTGTTCAGTTGTTTAGATGGGGGTGTGAGTTATGTATCCTAGGCTAGCCTCAAAATCAAAGTCCTCCTATCACTGCCTCTCAGATGCTAAATATATTTTCTTGAGGAAGCAAGAAACCTACCACAAAATTCAGTGATTCATAGAGAACAGTGAAGATCAAAGGTTGTTGGTAGAACCCTCGCCCGGCATGCACAAAACCTCAAATTCGACCCCTGGACCCACATTAACTTGGCATGGTGGTGCACGTCTGCAACCCTAGGACTTGTGAAGTCGGGGCAGGAGGATCAAGAGTTCAAGGCTATCTTCCACTACCCAATACTCTGGAGGCTGAGGCAGGAGGATTTCTCGGAGTTCCAGATAATCTTGTGCTACATAACAAGACCCTTTCTTAGAAAGAGCACAAGAAGAAATGAGACATTCAACAGCCTCAATACTGCCCTGACTGCAGTGTCGTGGGGTTTCTCCCACACCCAGCGCAACCAGGCCCTGCTCTGGCCAGGGCTCCCAGGGAAGCAGCTTCTGAGACAGACGTTACAGAGTTCATTCAACAATGAAGGAAGAATAGGGTAGAAAGAAGGGCTGACTGAGGGAACCCCCCCAGAACTCCCCAGTCTTCAAGTGGGAACAGGGCGGACTTTCTCAGTGTCCACCACAGGTGGAAAGCAATGAACCCTGGCAAGCCTTGGCTCGGGGCAGAGCTGAACAGCAGAATTACCTCGAAGCAGGTGTGAGTGTGTAAATGAGCCTTTCATCTCAGACTTGCATTTTGTTATTGTTGTGTCTACACAGATATGTACTGAGACACACAATGTGACCCTGCCTCGGCACGGGGCCAGTTTACAGATGCTTGTTTCGTTTTTCCAAGACATGGTTTCTCTGTATAGTCCTGGCTGTCCTGGAACTCACTCTGTAGACCAGGCTGGCCTCGAACTCAGAGATCCACCTGCCTCAGCACCCTCCCTCCCCAGTGCTGAGCCCAGTTAACAGATATTAAATGAACAAATTCTTTATTAATAAGTATGACACAAGGGGAAAGGAAGAAAGGAAGAGAAGAGAGGGGAGGAGAGGAGAGGGAAGGAGTGAGAAGGAGAGAGGAGGGGAGAAGAGGGGAAGAGAGGGGTGTGCTAGGATCTAGAATCCCAACAGATGTACCTGGGACCAGGAGGATCAAAATTGGGAAAACTGCTTTGGCAAAATAAAATTAATAGGTGGCCGAAGATGTGGCTCAGGGGCAGAGTACTTGCTCAGCTTGAGCAGAGCACTGGGTTCAACTCCCGGTAATGCCAGAAGAAAGGAAGGAGGGTGGAGAGGAAGAGAAGTCTATGTACTGCGGTTGCCTTTGCTTCCGACGTGCTGTGGTAATGAATGCTCACCAAGTTCCCTGGTGGAAAAGACCAACCCAGTACACTCATCTCTCCGGACATTCTTTCTGCCTGCTTAGGACAAGCTGTTTGGAAAACATGCACCAGTAAGCTACTACAACTCCAACCAGCATCGAGTTTACCCGTACTGTAGTCTGTGTCGGTCATTTCGGCCATGCTTCAAAATGAAGTTGCCTAAACTCCTAAAGACATCACTTCCTTGCTCCCCACTGTCACTGGCTGGGCTTCCAGGCAGACCCTGAAGGCTCATCTGAATCTTGGGCAGAGTTCTGTCTTTGGAGCACTTGCACTGCTGACCTCTGTGCGGGGCACAATGGGGTTCACATCCCAGGGAGTCCTTAGCAAGCATGGTCCTACTGCTGTCTGCCCCAGGGAAACCAGGTCAACTTATAAGCGCAGGGACTGTGGCCTCAGCCTCTCTGTCACATATGTTGTGAGATGACAACCATGGGAGGTTCTTCCTGTCCCCTTATCATGAACTGTGAGAGGCACGGGGTGATGCATATTATTAATCCGTTCTACAGAGTTTACATATTTGAAAACATCATATTGTATACATAAATATCTATAACTTTTTGGTCAATTAAAATAAATTCATTAATTTAAAAAAGTTTGTTAAATAAGCAATTATATATACAAGTAAGTATAATTAGCAAGTTCATTAAGGTCAATTTATTCTGTTTTTCAAGTTTTAATTAATATATTCTGCTTTGAATAGGGTTTTTATGCTTAAGATGGTTATTTTTTTCTCAAAGCTAAATGAATGAATATTACCCTCCCTTGGGGCTATGGTTTAACAAGTGTGGTTTTTTTGTCTTAAATTCATTTTAAAAATTAAGATTTACTTTATCTGGTCGGTGTGTGTGTTTACATGAATGCAGGTGTCCGATGAGGCAAGAGTCATCAGTTGTCACTGGACCTGGAGTTATAGGTGACTGCAAGCTGCCTGTCCCGAGCCTTAGGAACTGACCCTGGTCCTCAGAAAGAGCGGCGCACAGTGTTGAGTCATGTATTTTCTAATAGAAACTCAGGCATTTGGTGGTGCTGGGGGTCAAATTCACAGTCTTCTGCATGCGAGGCAAGCGCTCGACCACTGAAGTACAGTCCTTCTGAGGCCGGGAAATGTTCTTGACTTAAACTGAGTTGCCGTGAGCGCAACTGGCTAGCATTTTGTTAACTTTTCACAAGCCAGGTTATCATCTGAGATGAGGGAAACTCAACTAAGAAAGTGCCACCATCAGATTGGCCGGTGGGCATTTCTCATTAACGAGTGATGTGGGAGGGTGCAGCCTGCTGTGGGTGGAACCACTCCTGTGCAGGAGGTCGGGAATGGTATCAGCAGGGCAGACAAGCCACCACGAGGAAGCCAGTAAGCGTCATTCCCTGTGGCCTCTGCTTCAGTTTCCGCCCTGAGTTCTTGCCTCGTCTTTCCTTCATGGTGGACTGCAGACTGTATAATGAAACAAAGCCTTTCTTCCCCAAGTTGGTTTTGGTAGTGGTGTTTATCGCACCAACAGAAAGCAAACTAAGAGCAGGGTCTTGTGGCACACACCCTTAACCCCAGCACTTGGGGTGCAAAAACTCTGCAAGTTTGAGGCCAGCCTGGTCTACATAGTGAGTTCTAGAACAGCCAGAGCTGTCCATAGTGAGATCCTGTCCCTAAAAAATTAAAACAAAACAGAAACAAAAAAGAAAAGAAACCATATGACATATTTCAAAGACCTATTAAACGGATGAAGAGAGCTTTCAACTGAAACTAAAGCAGAAATAGTTACTAAGTAATATAGAAACTGAAGTGCCTAGAAGACGCCTGGTACCCACTAGCTATTCTTTCTTACTGTCATGAGTATTTAAAAAAAATGATTTTTTTCCTTTTTAAATTTTTTAAAATTTTAATTGAGCTATATATTTTTCTCTGCTCCCCTCTCTTCCTCCCCCTCCCCTTCTACCCTCTCTTCTGGTCCCCATGCCTCCAATTTACTCAGAAGATCTTGTCTTTTAAAAGAATTATTAAAAGCCTTGAATTTATGGCCACCAGAGGTGCATGCCTGTCATCCCAGCTACTCATAAGACCGAGACAGGAAGACCCTAACTCCAAAGGCCTGCAACCAAGCTGAAAATAAGAAGTAAAAATAGAGGGGTGGGGAGATGGCTCAGTCGCTAAGAGTGCTTGTGGCACTTACAGAAGACCCAGGCTGGGTTCCCAGCACCCACATGATGGCCATAACCAACTGTTTCTGTCTCTTGTGACCTCTGCAGGTTTGTGGTGCATGCACTTACACCCACAAATACACACAAAATCACAGTCGAAAGAAAGAGGAATGGAGCGGAGCGGTAGGGCACTCGCCTGACACACTTGAGGCCTTGTTTAATCCGCTGTACTGCCAAATCCAAGGGCATCAAACACCCTAGTTCCAACTGTTTTTTCCCTGAGACAGGGTTTCACTGTGTAGCCTGGCTGTCCTCAAACTCACCCTTAGATCAGGCCGGCCTCAAACTTACAGAAATCCACCTGCCTCTGCCTCCCGAGTGCTGGGATTATGGACCTGCGCCACCGCTGCTGGACAAACGTACTGATTTGAATAAAGCTTTTAACTCAGCATCCAATCATAATTTAAAATGCCTCCCTAACCTTGTCATATTTCTGAGCATCATGGTAGAAATGTACCTAAGATTTCCAGATAAAATATATGGTACTTAGTTAATTTTTAATTTTAAATAAACAGTGCATAAATTTTAAATATAAGTATATCCCAATATAATATCTGGGACATGCCAAATTTGGGACAAACTTACACTAGAAAATTATTTGTTTTTGATTTGCAATTCAAATTTAACTGGGTATCTTGTATTTTGGCTTGCTGAATCTGGCAATTCAAATCATACCGTAATGACTAGCAATAATCCGTAAAGCAATGTAGTAGTTTGGTTAGCTCTTTTGATTCTGAAAGAATGTTTTATTGGCAGTTAACCAATTTTCTTCTGCTCAAGCCTTCAGCCTAACTCTTTCCCCTCCTAAACCTGTGGTTAGTTTGCACTGTGATTTCACCTTCGTTTAGAAAACCTTCTGAGCTCTGGAATCAGAATATCTATTTTTGGTTCTCTGTGGTTACCAGAATGTGGCTTGAAAAAAAAAAGGAACAGTTGTTAGTCCTGGCTAAAAGCCAGACATTTGGTGTCGCATTATCTGCTGTGTGCTCTCCTTGAGGTTCAATGAAAGCTTGTAACGCAGGTTTCGCTTATTGGTGTGATCTGGTAGCCAGGAGACCATTGACATGGCTGCTTGTTTTCATTCATAGTGAAGAGTCCAGAGACCTTATGCTAAGGAAGAAAAGGCCACGCTTGATAAGCAGTGTGGTTGGGCATAATGAGCAATGTGACTTGCCAGTGAGCGCTGGTTCACAGAGCAGAAGGCTTGGAGCCAAGTTTAGAGGGAGGTCTTGGCTGGGCACCGCTGGCCAAGGAAGAAAAACCAGAAGTTTGCGCTAACTGGTCCTTTTATGGGTCGTTTCTTTTTTCATTAGTCACTTCTCTCAAGCAACTGTATAAATCATCTTGGGTCTGAACTCCAAACTTTCAGAAAGCTGCTGGTTAGGTGAGCAGCTGTGGGAAGCCAGGGCTTCTTGCCAAAACAAGACCCTGAGGACATTCCAGGTCTCCTGCCAGCTCCCGAAAGCCCTTCCCTTTCTTCTCTGAACCCTGATGATCGGCCAGCCTGTTTCCTCTCCTCCGGGACCACCTGTTATTTCCAACTGCTGTTATCTCCTTCCTGGAACAGCGTGGGACAGAAGTCAGCTTCACCATTTCTGACCTACCTTATTCACACCAACTGCAGTGTGTGCAGGGCTCGCCATGTGCCTGGCCTGGCTTCCGTGCCTCCCAGCATCCGGGTCTGTCTTTCCGGTTCTCCTGAGCTGAGCCTGCTCTTACAGCCAGGAATCGGAGTTCTTATCAGATCTTAAGAAATGAAAATGTGCTGCGAGCCCATCCAGCTTGTCTGTCCTGAGACAGGCGCCATTTCTCCCTGACTCCTTTTTTTCAGCCGACGGTGAATGCTTATAATTCTGGAGTTCCAAAGCCAGGCTCAGCTGTATAGCAAGTTTGAGACCAGCCTGAGCTACTTGAGATCCTGTCTTAAAAAAAAACAAAACAAAAAACAAGCAACCCACAAGAAACAAGAAACCTGAGTATGTGTATAAAAATGGAAAAAAAAAACAGAACAAAAAATAAATTTAAATTAAGATAACTAAAAAATAATAAAACAGAAACCTGTGAAATTGTGGGAAAGTAAAAAAATTGTTGAAAAACTAGCTCTGTAATAAGATCGATAAAACTGGTAAACACTGAGTGATTAAGAATAGAGAAATCTGGTCTCAGTGGCATTTGCTAATTACATGTGTTAACCTAGGTTTGATCCAGCATAGCCTCCACAAAAGATTCTAAGTGTATTTATTAATTGCATATCAAATATTTAAGAAAAAAATTAACAAACTGTGGGAAAGATCTTCATGCTGAAAACCATTGCTGAGAGATTTTAAAGATTTTTAAAAAGTTGGCTTTGAATAAAATTACAGTATTTTAAAATGTCAGTGCTCCCTGAATCATGTATAGAACACGCATGCTCACACAAAAACATCCCAGTCAGAACTCCATCAGTCTTTATTGTAGAAATTGATAATGTGATTCCAAAATTTAAATGAAAATGGTCTAAAATGGCAAAGCTATCCTAATAACCAAGTATAATGTTAGAGGACTCAATTGCATTTTAATACAGCCCACTATCTGGCCACATACATGTGGTTAACGGATATATTTACTTCTGTCTTGTTTTTGTTTTGTTTTGTCACGGTCTTGCAATGTAGCCCTGGCTGGCCTGGAACCTGCTATTTAGTCGAGGCTGCATTCAGATGTGCTGCAGCCCTCCTGCCTCTGCCTCCAGAGTGTTTGTGACTATAGGCTAATGCCACCTCACCTGGTACTAATTGGTTTTCATAAATGTGCCAAGTCAACCAACTGAGAGAAGAAGATCTTCTCAGCAAACGGTGCTGTAATAGCTGATCAAACACGTGGAGAAGTTGGGCCATGTTTTCTCTCACACTAGTCACTAAAAGTAGTTTAAGATGGACCCTAGAAACTGTAAAAACTAAAGCTATAAACTGTTTAGGAGAAAATAAGGTAGGTGTGGTGACACAGGCCTGTAATCCTGCACGTGGGAGGCAGAGCCAAGAGGATCAGATGTTCAAGACCAGCTTGAGCTGCATAGCAAGTTGGAAGCCAGCCGGAACTACAGTGAAATTCTATCTCAAAAACACAGACACTGGGGTCTGTGAGGATAGCATTAATGTCAATGTCAATGATTAATGTCAAATTTTTAATTTAAACTTTTGATCATCAAAAGTTTAAAAAAGAGTGCTTGCTGTAAACTCACGACCTGGGTTTGATGCCCCCAAAGTTGGACATAGTGGCCTGTGCTTATAATCTCAGTGCTGGGGGAGGGGAGAGGGTAAAAACAGGAGGAGTTCCAGAATCCTGATGACTTCGGATGAGTGACACCTGACCTTGACCGTTTGCACACGTGCATGCACACATGTGCATGAGCACGAGTGTGTACACACACACACATACATACACACACACTCATAAACCAACCAGACAAAAATAATGGATAACGAATACTTGCTTACTTCAGACTTGTGCCATAGGTTTTTTTGATAGGCTTGTGCCATGGGTTTCATTGATAGGCTTGTGCCATGGGTTTCAATGATAGGCTTGTGCCATGGATTTCATTGATAGGCTTGTGCCATAGATTTCATTGATATGCTTGTGCCATACATAGGTTTCATTGCTAGGCTTGTGCCAAAGGTTTCATTGCTAGGCTTGTGCCAAAGGTTTCATTGCTAGGCTTGTGCCAAAGGATTCATTGATAGGTATAAACAAAAACACTAAACTTTGAAGAAGGATTGATTAATGTCAAATTTTTAATTTAAACTTTTGATCATCAAAAAAATAAAATAAAGTGGGCTAGCAAGATGGCTCAGAGGTTAAGAGCACTGGCTGCTCTTCCAGAGAACCTGGCTTCAATTCCCAGGAGCAGCTCCCAACTGTCTGTAACTCCAGCTCCAGAGATCTGACACCCTCACATAGACATATGTAAATAAAAAACACAGATGTAAAAAATAAAAAAATCTTACTCAGAGAAATAACAACAACAGACTCCACCAAGGTTAGAGAAGGAAAGGCCTACTAACTAAAGTTCTGTACCCAGAGCATATAAAGAAGTACAGGGAATGATAAACCAGGCCAGAACTAGGTGATACCACCAAGCCTCATGGTCTGAGAACATGGACAGTGCCCATGGATACGTGAGAACTGACTCCCACGGCTGACCTCTGACCACTACACACGTGTGGCACACGACATGTACACCTACCCACCCACACCCCTCCTCCCCCCAGATACGAACACACAATAAATAAATTAATTTTTTAAAAAGACAGACAATCCAGTAAGTAAATGACAAAGATTCGGATAGGCCCTTCCCAGAGGAAAGTATTGGTTGAGAGGGAGATACACAATGAAGCCAGAGTCAGAGCTCATTTCACGCCACCTAAGCAGAATTTTAACAGCTGAACATACCAGGTCTCAGAGAAATGCAGGCTAACTAAAACAGTAAAATGATGCCGGGTGGTGGTGGTGCACGCCTTTAATCCCGGCACTCAGGGGGCAGAGGCAGGCGGATCTCTGTCAGCTCGTGTCCAGCCTGGTCTACAGAGTGACTCCAGGACATCCAGAGCTACACAGAGAAACCCTGTCTCAAAACAACAACAGCATCAACAACAACAAACCCCAAAATCCAACCTGTAAGATGTTGCTTGTGGCTCTGCAAGCCAGTATAAACACTTTCAAAACACACTTGGTATTTCTTTATGCCAGAAATTCCACTCCTGGGTGTTTACCTAGAGGAAATAAAACAAGACAAATGTTGACAAAACATCTGTGCAAAAATGTTCACAATAGCTCAGATATAGACAACTCAAGCCCTTAAACAAATTGTGACATATTTATACAATATAGTATGATTTATATTTTTTGTTTGTTTTTGTTTTTTGAGACAGGGTCTTGCTATGTAGCCCTGGCTGTCCTAGAACTCACCACGTACACATGACTGGCCTCAAACTCATACTGCCTGCCTCTGCTGGGATTAAAGGCATGCACCATCATGCCCAGAAATTCAGAATTTTCTAGAACAGTAGCCAGGCACAAATAAATAAATAAATAAATAAATAAATACATACATACATACATACATACATGTCTACGATTGCACTGACGGTAAAGTCAGCAAAGCTGCTCCCTGGCCACAGAAAGCAGGGCATGCGCAGTGAGGAAGCACTAGGAGTAGGCGAAGGTAACTTGGGATAGCAGGGTGGTCGCCATCTCCTCGGGAAGGTTGGCTACACAGCTGTACACTTTTTAAAAGTTATTGAAATTTACTCAAGGTTTGCGTGTTTCGTTATAAATAGGAATCAGTACATTTACATATGTGCAGTTAGATAAAAGCAGCATAGTTAAGGCTGGGGAAAGCGGGCGGGGCCAATGGTGCTTCTCCACAAAGCTGTTGCCATGAGGTTGAGCAAGATTTCTGGCTAAAATGAAACTCTTAGGTCTGTTCACTCAGCTTATCACTTCAAAGGGGAAAAGGAATAAAACCCAGCTTCCTGTCATTTCTGGGCATTAAAGGATGAGAAACTACAGTTGCTTTCCATTTTGACTAGAAACAAAAGTACAGGTGAAGAGCGTAATAATAGATCAAGAGGCTGCACAAAGTCAAGTAACCTCTTCATCAGCAGAAGCCAACCAGTTAAAAGTAGAATGGAAACCTCCCACGCTGACACTCTCTGCATTTCAAATGAGGATAATAGAGAGAGAGAAAGTCAGAAAGGAAGAGAACCCTTGGCTGAGCAAGCACACCAGACCCAGCTTTTGTCTCACTCACTCAGGAGATCTGCAAGCACTTTTCTCTATCCGGAAGAAATGAAAGCCTTGTTACTAAAACAGTGGGAGATGCTCACTCACCAGGGAAGTCTCCTTTCTCAGTACCTGGCCAAAGACTTTGACTCCTGGAGACTCCGAGGGTAGGGGCTTGGCAGATACCCAAGACAGCTGTCACTGTCACTTGTGCATCCTCATTTTCTCACCCCGCATCTGCCCTGTCGACTGGCATTGCCAGAGGGCTTCAGGAAAATAAATAGCCTGTGTCTTTCGGCCATACTTCTTGGTGATGCCAAGGCTTGGTTCATTGACTTCGTAAAGTGGTGTTTCTCATCTCGTGGCTCACAACCCCTTTGGGGACCGAATGATCCTTTCACGGGGGTCGCCTAAGACCTTGGGAAACATCAGATATTTGCACTATGATTCGTAACAGTAGCAAAGTTACAGTTGTGAATGAAAATAACTTTATGGTTGGGGGGGTCACCACAACACGAGGAACTGTATGAAAGGCTCGCAGCCCTGGGAAGGTTGACAGCCACTGTTAGAAAGGAATGACTTGTTCAGGCAGCTGAGGAGCTAGCCCACGTGCAGCAGAGTTGACCATCCTGGGACAGTCACTAGACTACCGGCACGGTCCCTTTGGTTCTTAAGATGATGACTGTGCAGAAGAGAGTGTCACTCAGAAGTAGGACTTTTTATTAAGAACGAAGGATGTTGGGGCAGAGAAATAATTTTGGAAACAGAGCACTTCAGAAATTACACAAAAATCCATACACAGAAGAAAATATGCTGAGGTATTTACTACTCAAAAGAGTAAAAAAATCCACTGTCATTTTGAAATAAATCATTCTTGTATGTCGTGTGATGGAGAATCTACTAGACGTACCAGTCTTTAAACGTGTGGCCGTACGAGCTGTCGTGAGGAGGCGCAGGGAAATGCGTTCCAGGCACCCCTATCTCCCTTAGCAGCAACAGGAGCACTGGGTGAAGCGAGGGCTGTGCACCTTCAGTTGGCGATGACAAGCGCTCTTTTGCAGAATGGAGTAAATATTTTTGGTAGTTGTCTTTAATCATCGTTCTGCCTGCGGATTGGGCTTCCTTAGTGATAGAAAGAAAATAAACTCAAGAGTCCCGGCTGAACCGCGGAAACATAACATTTTGATTTACAGTTAACGTGATTGTTTGGGAGCTGTCATTTACTCAGCTGCCTGGAGAGAGCTGCCGAAATGAGAAGCATATTCCTGGGTCAAGAAAAATCACAAAGAAGAAAATATTTGAAAATCCAACAAATCCTTACACTACTGAAAAGTCAACTTCCTGGAAGGGAAGGGGCGGGTGCCTGCTTGGATTTTCCCGTGTCTCCCAGGAAGGCGATTAATTTTCAGAGAGGTCATCTGTTGGCTGGTGATGCCTGCCAAGCTGGTAAAAATCCTCACCTGCATGTTTTAGGTCATTCTTATTTTCTCTTCCTTGGACCTAACGTTAATAAAATTGCATATACACTTGCAGACACGCGTGACCATGTATGTATGGGTGTGTGTGTGTGTGTGTGTGTGTGTGTGTGTGTGTGTGTGCGCGTGTGGAGAGTGGGGAGAAAGAGGAGATGTATGTGTATGTATGTGTGTTCCTATGTGTGAATGTGGTCATGCAAATGCTATGGTGAGTGTGTGAAGTCGGGGGTAACCTTGGGGATCAGTCTTGCACCTTGTTTCTGGTAGAAACTTTGTTGTTAGCCACTGCTTATGCCAGGTTAGCTGGCCTGGGGACTCGGGGGTTCTCCTGTTCCTGACTCCCATCTTGCTATGGGAAAACTAGGATTGTAGATGCATGCAATGTCGGGCTTCTATGTGGGTCTGAGGCCTGAACTCAGGTTCCCACACTTGCTCAGCAACCACTACTCAGCAAGTCTTTTCCCCAGCCCTTAAAATTTAATTTTGAAAACACACATGCCTTTCCAAGCTTATGCTAGCCCTCTGGAGGGCTCTGTTCAATCTGCAAACCTCACATCGATAGCATGAACACTTGAGCTTATGTCATCATTATCATCTTACAAACAGCAGCCCTGTGTCCTCCTTGATGATATACATTATAGGGACATCTGTAAATAATGCTATGCCTGAGGTCTGAAAAACACACAGACTGCCTGGAGGCTGTGGCACAAACCTTTAATCCCAGAATTTAAGAGGCAGAGGAGTTCAAGGCCAGCCTGGCTTACATAGTGAGTACCAGGACAACCAGTGCTACCCAGAGAAACCCTGTCTAAAAAAAAAAAGTCACTGGCTGCAGATTAACTCAGTGGCAGAACACTTGCCTACCATGTGCAGAAGCCCTGGGATTTTGTCCCTGGCACTAAGAATAAAAGTACATGCATTTTGCATGCCTGAAACATGTTATCCTAATTTGTAAATCATGACGTTGTCCAGAAAAGTCATGTGTGGTGCAGATTTCGAATATTTTGTCCCATTGACTACTTTTAGCACACTTTTAAAAAGCGTTGACATTTCATTTCGGTCCTAAACTTTCTTGTCCCCTCTGGGTGAGCCCCTTCACATCTCCCAGCTCTCCTCTCGTGCTAATCTCTCGGGACCAACAGATGTCCTCAACCATTTTTCTAGAAAAAGAAAACACGGACACCACGGAACCTGTCTTAAGCCCCTTTTCTGTGCTTTCCTCTTCCTTACAAACTCTTAGTCCTGCAGTTGTTGCTGTTACCCTGACAACACGAGGCCCTTTGCTGTACAAGGTCTTCACAAAGCATGTCTTCGGAGTGTTGCTGTTGACTCTCAGATCCCATCTGGGGTCTCCCCGGTGTCCTGTGGTCTCCAGCAGCCTGCGTTCCACAGCGCTGTCCCTCCTGGATGTCACCATGGCCTCAAAGGCAGCCTATCTGTTCCCCAAACCTGATGCTGCTTCCTCCCGTATCTCTCAGCACTGGGAGAGAACATGAGCCGCTCCTGGTGCCGCTTGCTGTCCTGCCCACTCACCCACCGCCTGGATCTGCCCATTTGGCTCCACCCTTCTTGAGCCCCATCCACCCCAATGTGCATTTCCCCTTCTCACACTCCATCATATCCTGCCTGGATGGTGGTGACCACGACCTCTCAACTGGTCTTGAGTCTATTTTCATTTGTTAATCTTAAACACACAATTATGTTCACCTCTGCCTTTTTCCTGTTCCTAGAGGACCCCCATCCTACTTTATTGCATCACTTCGAAGTCCCAAATGGCTCAACTCCTTCGGTCTTTTCCAGCTTGCTGCTCCCTTTCCCTAGGACACTGCTGGGAGCCTGACTTCCAGATGTGCTGGTCCTGTCTTCTCTTTGGGACTCTTTACCCTTACCCCGATCTGCTTTGTTCTCCCGGGGAATTCATCCTCTCCTTCCTGGCATCCTCGGTCACATTCATGGGCAAGTTAAGCCCCTTTTGTAGTCTCATAGCACTGGTGTGTTCCCCTCTCACTCTGTGCGGCCCCACCGGGCATCTCAGTCCCTCGGATATACCAGATTCTCCATTGCTTCCGGCCCCCTCGGCCACCCCTGCCTGCAGCCTGCCCGCCTGTGTCATTTCTCCACAGCTGGCTAATCACTACTTGTTCTTCATTTCTTAGCCTAAAGATAACTTCCTTTTTGAAAGCCTCTTAATGGCATGCTTTTCTCCTCTTTTCCCACTGTGAGCTGTCGCTGATTGGCCTTTGCCTCCAGCCCTGGCATTATATCCCTGTCTCACCATGCCCAATTTTTCACGTGGATGCTAAGGACTGAATTCAGGCCCTTGAGCTTATGCAATAAGACTCTTTACCAACTTACCTAGCCTTATCAACTTACTTACCCCATAGCCCCTGGTATGTTTTAAAAATATTTTTGAGCAAATTCATTGTCTAGGCAAAGGGGACCTTGAGTCCAGTCAACCTGCCTCCAGCTCTTAAACACTGTGGTACCAGCCATGGACTATACCTTGAAACACTTTGTCAGCGACTCATACTTAAGTCTAATTTCCTATTGCAAACTCATTTGTGACTGCCTGGGAAATATCTATCCTTTTTATTTATTGGTGTGTGTGTGTGTGTGTGTGTGTGTGTGTACAAGATGCATGGGTAGGTGCAGGTGCATCCATGCCATGGCGTTCATTCCTTTGTTCCCATGCAAGTTAGAGGACACCATTTGGGAGTCAGTTCTGTTCTTTCATGTAAGCTAGGGATTGTGTGGCAAGTTGCTGTCATCCACTGAGCCGTCTCGTTAGCCCAGTTAGCTGTCTTTTTGAGGGACTTTAACTAAGGGGTCAGGAACTAGGTGTTTTCCATCTTCCATGCTGTATCCTCGGCTCTAGCGCAGAGCCTGTCACCAAAAGTCTCATCAAACACTTCTTAAACCAATGGATTGTGCTAACCACTGCATTTCTGCACTAATCTGTCCAATGTGTCTCTCTTGGCAAGGGCTGTTCTGCTCTTGGTTGCATGGCTGTCTCTGAGCATGCCCATGCTTGTAGTAACTAAAAAACATGAAATCAATGAATGAGCTGCTCGCAGCAAATCAGAAGAGCTGGGGCTTTTACCGAGCTGGTACTGGCAGACTTCAGCCTATTCATTTTTCAGACCGCATTTGATTTGTCTAGAAGCCCAGATGTGCAGATAACAGACGCATTGTCACCTGTGATGCCCCGTGATCACCATCAGAGATACAGGCAGAGGAAGGAGTTCTTAGTCTTAGTCTTTGAATGTAAGAATGATATGATGTCCACCCGTGCAGTGGTGATGCCGAGGCAGGTGGATTTCTGTGAGTTTGAGGCCAGCCTGGTCTAAAGAGCAGAGTTCCAGGACAGGCTCCAAAGCTACAGGGAAATCCTGTCTCTCAAAAAAAAAAAAAAAAAGATATGTCCAAGTTCTGTCCAAAAAGAGTAGGCGGAAGCTATATGAAAGCCGGGAAAGGGTAACTACCCCCTTGACCCCTTGATCCTTACACCCACAGCCCAAGCAGACTGCAGCAATGCTGTGGGGCAGGACATAGTTACACTCACTTTTCCAGATCAGAGAGAGATTGTGCCATTGTTCTGGAAAACCAGTGAAGCTAGTTGGCTGTTCAGTACCACTTTACCTCCATAGCATGCTTCACAGATCCTTGATAATTTACTTCTAAATTCTCTTGTGTTTGCCTCACGCTGTATTTATTATGTAAGTACATTAGCGAACATCTATTCAGTCTTCCATGAGACAAACGCTTTAGATAATTTAATCTCCAGAAGCAACTGTATGAGTTTAGTACTGTCCTCCTCATCTTCTAAGACATTGAAAGTGGTTTGTAGACCAGTTTGAAAATAATTCATACATAGCACTTCAGAGTGAGGCTCCCTTGGCCTGAGTATGTGAAGAAACTTCACACCATCCCGAAATGTCTCTGGATCTTTTTTTTTCCTCTGGGGGATAGGTGGTTTGAAGACAGGGTTTCTCAGTAGCTATGGAGTCTGTTCTGGAACTCTCTCTGTAGACAAGTTTGGCCTCAGACTCACAGAGATCCACCTGCCTCTTGAGTACTGAGATTAAAGGCGTGTGCCACCACCCTGAAATGTCTCTGAATCTTGTCCCTGTCTTGGGAGGGCATAAAAAGGACTTTTGTTGTTGTTACTTACTTGCTTATTTTGGTGGGAGAAGCCTCCCCTCCCCTCGGGCTTTGTAGTTGATCAATTAATACCTTCAACTCTTTCTGTACACAGCTGCCTAGTTCACGGGGTAGAGAAAGGATGGTTGGGTCAGAGATGTTTTGTGCAGAGGATAAAGAGGAGATGGAGTCAGAGTCAGATGAAACAGCAAAGTTCATAATGACATGTAAACACTAGTGTTGGACAGAGTGAAGGAAAACACATGGAAGATCTTCAGAGTTTCAACAAAACACACTTGCAAAGGCTGGGCAGTGGTGGCATACATGCCTTTAATCCCAGAATTTGGGAGGGGCAGGCATGAAGATCTCTGAGTTAGAGGTCAATCTGGTCTACAAAGTGAGTTCCAGGACAGCCAGGGCTACTCAGAAAAACCCTGTCTTTGAAAACCAGATCAAAACCAAACAAAACACTTGGAAAACATCTACAGCCCCAGCACGCAACTGGTCAGTGCAGAACGTACCTAGCAAGACGAGACACACTCTATTGACTTACTAGCAATAACAACCCATTTTTTTGTTTATTAAATGGGCTCTTTTTTTGAGACAGGGTCTCACTATGTAGCTTTCGATGGCCTCAAATTTACTATGTAGACAAGTCTAACCTCAAACTTACAGCCTCTGCTTCCTGAGTGCTGGGATTAAAGGTATGCAACACCATGCCTCCATGCCTGACTTTCAAAATTAGTTTAACGGTTGTTCTGGAGCTAGATGTGTTGGCACAGGCCTGTCATCCCAACACTTGGAGGTAGATAGAGCAAGCTTGGCTGTACAGGGAGTTAGAGATCAGCTTGGGCTACTTGGATCTCTGTTTCAAAAATAAATAAACAAAAACATTTTGTACTGGTAGAATTTTCCATTTTTTCATAATTTCTCATTTCTAGAGACAGTATTTTGAGGTTCACTTTTAACCAAAATCTATTTTCAGGGATATAAGAATATCAGAAAAAAATTGTCAGGTTATTTGACGCAATTTTCCCCAGGTTATTTTTAGAGCCATTAGAATCAAGCAGAATCCAAGTACTATGTTGCTTCTGATGGACAACTCTACCGTATGTGCATTCTGGAACATCTTCGGTATGTCTTTCAGATAGGGAAAGGCCGCAGGAAAACATCTCTACCCACTTTCATCTTGGGATTATAAGTATGTGTTATCATGCCTGATTATTACGAATCTTATAAGTTGTTCATTCTGAACAAACTGTCACTTTAAAATGAAGTTCTAGGGCTGACCTTGCTTTAATAACAAACATGAACATACCAAGAGCTTGAGTAATAGAATAGGTTTCCTTATTAATAAACATATATGATAGCATATAAGATTGTTTAACCTGAGCCACGTGTGGTGATATGTACCTGGAATCCAGCACTTGAGAGATAGAGGCGCGTGGATCAGGAGTTCAAGGGCAACTTCGGCTATGTGGTGAGTTTGAGGCCAGCCTGGGCTCTGTGAGACCCTGTGGTAAACAGAGCAATGCTGCTTAATGTAGAGGAGTGTAAACTGGTAACCACAACCTTCAGACTTCTAGAAAGATTAGGGTGAAAAGGGCTTTTAAAAAGAAAAAGAAAGATGTTGCCAATCTCTCGACACATTCTTGTGCTTTCCTTTGAGACAGGGTTTGCATAGCCGAGCCTGGCTTTGACCTGATCCTCCTGGGTGCCGGATCATAGGCCTGCTACAGCTTTGCTCTAGTTACATATGCATGTATGTTTGTATTGTGTATGTATGTATGTATGTATGTATGTATGTATGTATGTTTGTATGTATGTATGTGTGTATGTATGTGTGTATGTATGTGTGTGTGTACGTGTGTGTGTATGTATGTGTGTATGTATGTTTGTGTGTGCATGTATATATTTAACATATGGAAGTCAGAGGACAGCTTCTGAAAATTGAGTCTCTCCTTCCACCTTTCCCTGAGTTCCAGTGACTGAACATAGGCTTTCCTGGCAAGTGTCTACCCACTGAGCCATCTCCCAGGCCCCTAATTCTGGGTTTTAATTGCTGATTTGTTTTTGTTAATTTACAATGTGCAGTAAAATGGCTAATTGCTACTCTTATCAATATCGCTTCTTTCGGGGAAGTTTGCTGAGGCATGGAAACGGTGCTGCTAGTCTGAGGTTTTTGTTTGCTCTGGGATTAGTAAAGTAAAGAGAAGCAAAGTCTGAGCAATATTCTTTATTATCCTAATACGATATTACATGAGGCTCTGCTAATCAACAAGAGAAGAAAAGGCCTGTAGCAGTCCCTCGCTTGACTCTGCTGTTATTTTATAATGTCATAAGCGTACTTATTGAGGCAACAGCAGGAAGCACGGGATATTCATTCATTTATTTTGATTTTTTGAGACAGGATCACACTCATAAATCCATTCTTGTTTTGGATTTATGGCAATCCTCCTGCTTCAGCTCCCTAAGTGCTGGGATTACAAGTGTGAGCCACCACACCTGACTCTAAATTGTTCCTTTAGATGTTGTTCCCTTTCTGGTTTCTAAGTCTGGCAGTGATGACACACTTGGGAGGCAGAGGCAGGTGGATCGCTATGCATTTGAGGCCAGCCTGGTCCACAGAGCGAGTTCCAGAACAGCCACACTGAAACCAGTCCCCGTGTGTGCTAGAAAGGCTCTACCACTGGACCCATGTCTGACCTTCAGTTCGGGCCTTACCTATCGCAGGGCACCACCCACAGTGGAACAGGATTAAATGTGGTAGTGGCAGAGAAAATGGCCATGTGTCTGTCATCCCAGAGCTGTTACACAGAGAAACCTTGTCCTGAAAACTAAAACAAAACAAAAAATGCCTCTACTTTGAGGAACTTTATGCATTTCCCTTTGATAAATAATAAGGCCTTATAATATTGCCCACGCTGGACACAAAACTCCAGGCTCAGGGGCTCTTCCTAGCAAGGGAACCAACTCCCCAAGAAGCTGGGATGACAGATACATGGCCATTTTCTCTGCTATTGCCAAATTTCTTCTTGTTCCTCCATGGGTAGCATCCTGTGATAGGTAAGGCCCGAGATGAAGGCTGGCCATGGGGTTCAGTGGGAGAGCCCTTCCCTAGCACCCACAAGGACTGGTTTGAATCTTCGACACCATACACAAACACATGAGGACTCACAGGCACACACACTCACACACGCACACACTTGTATGCACACACATGATAGTCTATTAAGGCAGAACAATTAGAACAAGATGATAATCCTTGGGGGCTGGAGAGTTGGCTCAGTGGTTAAGGACAATGTCTGCTCTTCCAGATGGACCTGGGTTCAGTTCCCGGCACCACATGGTGACTCACAACTGTCTATAACTCCAAGATCTGACAGCCTCACCCAGACATACAATGCAGGCAAAACAGCAATGCACATAAAAAAAAAAATAAACAAATTATTTTTTTTTAAAGAAAGATAATCCTCACCAGTGGAGTTGAAACGTGTGCCACCATGCCCAGCTTCTTTATGTGGGTTCTGGAGACCAAGCTCAGGACCTCATGTCTACGTGGCCAGCACTTTATCCGCTAAGTTATCTCCCCACCCCAGGCCCGCATCTGCTTCTACATGGAGGATTTGTAGTGGTCATCATGCCCCTCTGGGGTCCTTGCAGTATAGACTCCAGTGTCTCAAAAGGCAACCTATTTCATTGATGGACATCTTTGGTAATAATATGTATTTGTATGTGTGTTTATGTATACATATGCATGCCACAGCCTGTGTGGAGAGGTCAGAGGAGGACAGCTTATAGGAGGAGGTCCTCTCCCACCATGAGGGTCCCAGGGACCAAACCCCAGTTGTCAAGCTTGGTGGCAAATGCCCTTATTTGCTGAGTCATTTTGCCAGCTCTCTAGTTATTTTCTACAGAATTTTTTTCTGTAGGGTCATCTTGACTCCCTGGTTCCATCCTACCTCAGAACTGTGCTGGGGAGTCTATATCCTTTTTCCTGATACTTCAAAGCCTTCCTGTTTCTCATCTTCACACAAAACAGGTTTTTGTTCTTCTAAAAGTTCCTCTTGTGCTAGATTTTCTAAATCCCCTTGACCCAGACCCCTGTAATCTTTAGGAATCCAGTTTTCTTCCTGCCTTCCTGTCTTCCTGCCTGCCTATCTGAGTTCCTGTCTGCCTTTCCGTGTGTTTGTAGGCTGTCCATGCCCATGTGTATGTAAATGCATGTGCATTTGCGGGTATACATGCACATAAGTGTGCAGAGACCAGAACTCAGTCTTGGGTGTCATTCCACAGGCACCTCTCACCCTGGTTTTTAGAGTCAGGGTCTCTCATTGGCCTGCAGCTTACTAAGGAGGCTGGCTGGCTGGTGAGCTCTGAGGATCCACCTGTCTCCTCCCCACTGCCACTGGCGCTGGTGGAGTATGTGCCACCGTGCCAAGGTTTTTCATTGTGGGTTCTGGGGATCAAAACCCCAGTTCTGGTGTTCCTATGCCAAGTTCTTGTGTTCACTTGTGTTTGCCAGCTAAGCTCTCTCTGCAGCCCAGGAACCCAGTTAGCAATAGTTAACTCTCGAGAACCTCATCGTTAGCCATGAGTTTGATCAGAGAGACCAAATGCCCTGGACTGCTGGTCCAAGTCCAAGTCAGAAATTTTCATGTCAGTGTGAGGGGCCAACAAAATCTAACACAAGCCTTGTTGTATGGAGTTAGGTTATCTGAAGCTTTAACCAATCACCTGCTACTTACAAAACATTCAGTAAATGACAGGCACACAATTTACACATACACCCCACTTGTGTCAATGCAGAGCTTATAAAACTGTCACCTCTCTACTCCAGAACACAGGAATGCTGGTAACATAGAGCAAGGCCCTTTTAGCTTCCTCAGCCCCTCATCAGAAGTGGCTGACTTGCATGGGGACACTCACCCGCCAAGGTCTATTCATGTACGCCTCCAGTTTACATCATTTCTGTCTGGACTTGTGTTGACGGTGCTTTTGTATTTGTTTTTGCTGTTGTGACTTGCAGTTTGTATTCTGAATTATTTATTCTTATTTGATTCTAACATATCTAAGTACAACTTACCACCCCAACTAACAGGGGCCATTTTGGATTCGATGTGTGTTTAGTCTTCCCTTCATAGAACTATGAGAAGTCCAGTTGCCAGAGTTAATAAGATAGACTCAGAAAGTAAACGTGCCTGCCACCAAGACTAAGACTGAGCGAGTGCCACTCCTAGGACTCAAATAGTGGAAGGCTCGCCAACTCCTGACGGGTGTCCTCTGACTTCCACAGGTACACGGTGGCATGTGTGCACACTCTCCTCCTACCACACCCTTCAAAGAAATTAATAAATGTGAAATCAGTTTTTTTTTAAGTCCAGCTGCTGTTTGCATGCCTGCTTCTTAGGCTTTGAGAGATGCAGGGTATTCTTTGCCAAAAAGAACAGCCTCCTTCCTCTCGGCGCTGTGCCCACTGACTGGGAGCAGCTGCCAGCTCCCAGTGAGCTGTAGGCTTGCCACAGTGTTTCCAGGCTTCGGAGAGTCCATGGAGGGCTCCTCTTTCTGAGAGAACTGAGCATCAGCTGCCCCATGTCCCTTGTCCTATGGTGGGCCCCACATAGTTCCCGTGAAGGCCAGTAAAGGAGGCTCCAGGTTACCAAGTCTTGTGTCTTGTGTTACTGGGATAACTCAGTGGGATTTATGGCTCCTGCCCAGTGCTGCAACCATGTTTGAGAGGATGAAGACAAGAGGGTCACTAGGCAGTCAGTTGGGCTGGAAACAGCAGTGAATTCCAGGTCTCAAGAAATAAAGTAGAGGAGAACACCTGATGTTTTCCTCTGACCTCTAAGCACGAGCGTGGAAGTGTGTTCACACACCCTCACGACTCACACACACATGCGCAGATACAGATCTGGCCGAGCAGCTACCTGGTCTTTTAAAATCTACGTCTGTGGCTTCACACCCAGACATGTATGAGCCAGGGCCAACACCACAGGTCTGCTATGCTTCATCCTCTCTGTCATGTCTCTGCCTGGATATATATATATATATATATATATATATATATATATATACATATATATACACACACACACACAAAATTTGAAATTTACTATATGTATATGTAATATTTAAAATTTTCTATATATAATTTTTTGAGATAGAGTCTCACTATTATAGCACTGGTTGGCTTGGAATTCACTATGTAGATGAGGTTGTAACACAGAGATCTGCCTGTCTCTGCATACCCACGGCACGAGCTGTTTTGAGCTATCCAATGAAGCGTCTCTTTCTCTTTCTTTGCTTTCTATTATTACTGTGTGTATATGTTTATGATGCACTGTGGGTGTGTGACCACCCCAGCATCTATGACAACATGGGACAACTTATGATGATGTCATTCTCTCACTCCACGACACCTGGGGACTGAACTCAGGTCATCAGTGTTGGCAGCAAGCGCCCTTACCCTCTGTGTGCTGCTTAGTTTTTATGTCAACTTACACAACAATAATTATGAAGTAGCAACAGAAATAATTTTGGAACTATATTAAAGGGTGTCAGCATCAGGAAGAGACACTGGCTTAGCCTATTGTGGGAGGTGCTACACCTGGGCTGGTGGTCGGTCCTGGGTTCTATAAGAAAAAAGACTGAGCAAGCCAGTAAGTGGCACTCCTCCATGGCCACTGCATCAGCTCCCATCTCCAGTTCCTGTCCTGCTTGAGTTCTGTCCTGACTTCCCTCAGGATGTGCACACCAAATCGACCCTCTCCTCCTAAAGCTGATTTTGGTCATGGCACAGCAACAGAAACCCGAACTAAGAGACCCTGAGATAGCCTACTGACCCAGTTCGCTGTTTTCTACTCCAGCTATCCATTTGTCGACATAAATCGGAATCATTGCTCCTATTCAACAGTCTGCTGTAGCTGTCAGTCCTCTGCCCTACACTCCCAGTCACAAACACTCAGCATGACTGTCGCTTCCTCTGACTCCCTGTCTGCTCTGCTCCTCAGGAACACACTGTGTGTGGTGGATGGACTTAGAAATGTCCCGGTGTGGTTGGTCTCAGCTGGTGGTGTTCTTTGGGGAGCACTGGAGGAAGTATATCACTGGGGGTGAGCTTTGAGGGCTTTAGTCTGCCCCCACTTACTTCCTGTGTAGAGCTAAAGATGTGATCACTCAGCTCCCTTTCCGGGCCACCTGCTGTTATGGTTCCCCAACATTACGGGCTTTCTCCCTAGAAGTCTAAGGCTAGAAACAACCTTTGCTCACGGTATTTTTACCAAAGTAAGAAGTGCACTCGGTGCTAGGTCCTGGGTCCTCCTCCCAGTATGGATTCAGCTCTCTGCCCTCTGCTTCCTCACTCCTCTCACCCTCACCGGACTGCAGAGGATGAACACTTCTGCCGGTGTTCTCTCTGTGTGGGGAAAGCACCATGGAGCCCCAGAGCCCCAGCCAGGCCCCACCTCGGGAATGCGCTTTGATGGCAGCGCTGAAGGAGCTCGCTGCCAGCCGTGCATCAACACAACTCTGCTGCCTAGAATTCATTTTTCTGTGGCACAATTTTTATGCGATCCCTTTTCCACTTTAAATTCTTGAGGCAAAACAGACCAATCAAAGACAGTCTGACTGGTAAACACTCATTTAAAAGGAATTCTGTTCAGAGCAGCTGTGGCCTCAAAGATTTCACTTTCCCGAAATTCTGCAGGAAACACTATACAGTGAAGTTTTCACAGTTTTCTCTAATGTCCTCGCTAATTCCTTTCCTCAACAAATATTACTTCAGATTTCCTGTCTACCACCCCTGAAGTAAACCTGGATGATGAAGGAGGGGAGACTGAGTCCTCCTTGCCACAGGGTTTGCAGTCCAGGCAGGGCCTAGATACTACACGTGTAAAAGACAGCGGAAACATGCTGAGATCTGAAACAGAATTCAGTGAGGAAAGTTAGTAAAGGCTCAGTGCAGACTTAGACAACAGAGGGCCTGGGGAGAGCGCTCAGCAGTTAAGAACACTGGTTTCCTGCCTGTGGGCCCGGGTTCAATTCTCAGCATCCATGAGGTGGATAACAATTGTAACTCCAGTATTGGCTAATTCAACACCCTTTTCTGACTTCCATGGGTCCTGCATGCATGTAGTACGCAGACATGCATGCAGACAAAGCATATATATATATATATATATATATATATATATATATATATATATATTCAAAACGTTTTTAAAGAGAATGGGCCAGGAGGATCGCAAGTTCAAGGCCAGCCTGAACTACAGTGCGAGACCTTATGCCGAAACAAAACAGCCACCAATGAGAGAAAAGGAGGAAGGGAGGAACGAAGGAGAAGAGAACGGTAGACTCAGTACAGATGGGGTCATCTGAGATTCCACTGAGAGTCGAGGGTCTGCGTTGCGTGACGTGGAAAAAAGACTGCAGAGGGAAAGAAAGAAAAACAACCCTTCTTCTGGTATCCATGAAGACAGAGCACTCATACATAAAATACATAAATAAATAAATCTTTAAAAAAGATGTCTCAAGAGACTGGGTCTTCAGCCCAGCGATAGGTGTGCTACATGTTCCAGTCACTCTGTAAGACGCTTTGGCAGTTTCTTTAAGGGAAAAAGCCCTCAACACGTAGTACTAGAGAAACCAACATTTTTATTCATTTGGCGTTTATCCCAGAAAACTGAAAACTTACAGTCATGCAAAACTCTGTACCTGAATATTCATAGGCGTTTTGACAGCTCGGCCTGGAGATGATGCGGAGGTCCCGAGCAAAGGGACGTTGTGAAAGCTGAGATGTGTGCACGGTGTGGAATATTACTGAACAACGAAAAGGGCGAATCCCTCCCTCACACCCCCCACCTACCTTGAGTAAATTTCCAGGAAATGTTGCTAAATAAATACAGTCAATTTCAAAGGGTTAAGTACTTTTAATTCCATATATATGTATATATTTATATCTTGTTGTTATTGTTGTTTAGGACAGGGTTACACTCTGTAACCCATGCTGGCCTCAAACTAACAGTGATCCTCCTGCCTCAGCATTCCATGTACTGTAATTATAGGCATATGCTAGAACTTCTGATATATTGATATATAGTTTTAATTCTTAGAATACACTTATTTTTTAAAAAAGATTAAAAAAAAGTCAGGTGGTGAAGGTATGCACCTTTAATCCCAGCACTCAGGAGGCAGAGACAGGAGGGTCTCTATGAGTTCAAGACAAGTCTGATCTACAAGAGGGAGTTCCAGGACAGGCTCCAAAGCTACAGAGGAAACTCTGTCTCAAAAAACAAAACAAAAAAAAAAATGAAAAAAAAAGTTGTGTTTTTGGTTTTTTTTTTGTTTTTTTTTTTTTTTGTGATTCGAGACAGGGTTTCCCTGTAGTTTCTAGAGCCTGTCCTGGAACTAGCTCTTGTAGACCAGGCTGGCCTTGAACTCAGAGATCCGCCTGCCTCTGCCTCCCGAGTGCTGGGATTAAAGGCGTGCGCCACCACTGCCCGGCTTTGTTTTTGTTTTTTGCCACATCTCTTTATTTAGTCTGGTCCCTCTTGGTGTGTATGTGCACAGGCACACATGAATCAAGGCACAGAGGGAAGAGGCACTTGCTGCCAAACCTCATCAGACCTGACATCAATATCAGTAACCTACATGGTGGGAGGAGAGGAGGTCTGACTCCTCTAAGTTGTGCCTTCACTTACATGCTCGCCCACGCACACACACACAGAGTTTTTTTAAAAAATTAAAAAAAAAAGAAATAAAACTGTATGTGGATCTAGAGTTAACTGAAAATTCTCTTAACTGGGCGTGGTGGCACACGCCTTTAATCCCAACATTCAGGAAGCAGAGGCTGGTGGAACTCTGTGAGTTCAAGGTCAGTCTGGACTACGTTCTGTATTCCAGAACAGCCAAAGCTACACAGTAAGACCCTGTCTTGGTGGGGGGCGGTGGATAAACCATCTTGAAAATTCATCTGTAAAGATGTTGGAGCCAGGGAAGCCGGGGAGGACTGCACAGTGGTCCACAGAGTCTGGTCGAGGGAGTCTTCCTGTGCACAGTCCCTTGTGATGTATAAAATACGCAGTTAACCAGCACTTGGGAGGCAGAGGCAGGCGGATCTCTGAGTTCGAGGCCAGCCTGGTCTACAAGAGCTAGTTCCAGGACAGGCTCTAGAAACTACAGGGAAACCTTGTCTCGAAAAACAAAACAAAACAAAAAACAAAACAAAACAAAACAAAACAAACAAACAAAAAAAATACGCAGTTAAACAGAAAGCAAAACTGAGAAAGAAAATAAAAAGACCTCCAAAGCAAATGGTTGGGGCTGAGTTAGAGGAACAAGGAGCAGTGAAGAAAGGCCGTGTACAAAGGAGGCCCTCACGCCTCAAGTCAGGCAGTCAGTGCAAGGAGGGGCAAGGCAGAGGAGGATAAAGTGGCTAAAGCTGACCTCTAACAACCAGACATTCTAAGGAACTCTCCCACCAAATTTGCCAAGTTCCCAGATTGGTAAGAACCGCAATAATATCTGATATCAGTATCAATGACTTCGTTACTATTTCTTGATATTTCATATCCTGTTTTGGTACAATCGTAGAAAACTGAGAACGAAGTTAGGGAGGATCCTGAGATGTGGGGCCTCAGGAATGTCTTTAAGAATTAAAGAAGCCCCAGTCCCCAAACTCAGGGGATAACCCCAAATGAAGCTGTGTGCGTCTGTTTGGGTGTTGGGTATGTTAGTGTGTGCCCATGAAAACCAGAAAAGGGCATCAGATCCTCTGGAGCTGGAGTTACACAACGTTGAGTGCTGCCCAGCACGGGTGCCGGGAACACACTCAGTGAAATTATTTATAAAAGCTGGTGATCTGAGGCTGGTGCCATGAGAGACGCTGGTCCCACGAGGGGCAGCGGTGGGCCACCCGAGGCCCCAACGAGTCCCCTTGGCAGATGGGAGACCACAGTGCATGAGAGAGAAACAGATACACCATGAAGAGAGAGCTTGGGTACAGAACTTGTTTAGTGGGCTATGGAGGGGAAAGGAGAGGGGAGAAAGGGAGAGAGAGGAGAGGAAGAAAGATGCACAGGCCTAAGGTAGTTGGTACAGGAAGAGAGCGTGGAGCAGGCATGTCCAGCTTTTAAACGCAAGTGCACAGGGGCTTATGTAGCTGTGGCACGTGTAGATCACGTGACCATGCTGCGCGTAGGTCAGGTAGGATTTTAGGGTCCTGGAGAGAGTGCTCAGTGTAGGGTTCTATGTAAGTCGACTGAGCGCAAGATGGCGCATGCATGGCCCTGGAACCTGGAAGCTAACTGGGATGGCTGGACATTTTGCCAAAGCGCTGGATGAAGGAAGTGATAACACTCAGGTCCTCCAGAAGAGTAATTCATGCCCTTAACCCCTGAGCCCTCTCTCTAGCCCCAAGCAACTGTTCTTTAAATTGATAATACAGGGAAGACACAAACAGCACTTACCTAATTCATTATATTAAAATCTCTAAACAAGTTTTCAACTTGTTGGTTCACAGGAACTTAAGTTCTCAGGGTAACACTAGACATTTCACCACTTGGGGCATACATGGGGGCCTTTATAATCAGACCAGAAGGAAGGGAGGTAATGAGGCCGCAATGCTCCAGTGTAACGGAAAAGACTCACGGTCCTGGAGGGACCCAGTGGTCCCCTCTCCAGTGACCTCTCTCCTGCTCCCCCCAGGGTCCTTGTGACAAGGAGAAACGTTCCAGCTGGCTAGCACCTTGTAGAGGCTGGCAACAGAAAGGAAGGCTGAGAAACGAGTCAGTGCTCCAAAGACTTCAGTGTGGGATGAAACAGCACATCTGAGATGGAGTGGGAGGTGGCAGAGCCATTGGGGAGAGAATCCTGCAGGGGGAATGATTCCAGCTAAAAAATAAAAATAAAACACAAAGTCGGATTGGATACCTGAACTACAAGATACAGCTGAGTGGGGGAAGCCCATCTGGCTGTGGTTTTCTGTACTTCCCTACCTCTTGTAAACTTTCCTTTTACCGAGATTTACTTTGTAGCATCTGTGTGGGAAAAGAGACACAAAGTTTGGACAGATAGGATCCTATTTTAGATCTACCACGGCTATGACTCCGCCTCCTTCCTTCCCCCTCCTCCCTCTTCTCCACCTCTCTTCTTTCTCCTACTCCTCCAAATTCTCCTACTCTTCTTCCTCTCTTGCCCCACTTTTCTTCTTTCTACTCTTCCCCTGTGGTCGTTTTGCTAATGAAAAAAAATAGAAAGATTATAAAATTGGGCAGTGGTGGCACACACCTTTAATCCCATCACTCGGGAAGAGAGGCAGACAGTTCAAGGACAGTGCCATCTACAGAGATAGTTCTAGGATAGCCAGCGCTACACAGAGGAACCCTGTCGCGAAACAGATCATGAAGTATATATAGCTCAGTGATAGAGATGAGCTCAGCAAGCATGACTCCCTGGGTTCAATCCCTAGCATTGCATTCAAAAGGAGCCGAACACACATACCCACACCCCACCCATAGATAAACACTGAAGTCTAAGCTATGGATCCTTTCTGGGGACAGCGATGAACAAGGCGTACTTCTTGTACAGGAGAAGTTTGGTCTAAGAAGAGATACAAGAAGAAAGTCTCCTCTTTGGTTATGGATCATGCCATGGGAACAGAGCCCCCACGGACACCCTTTGGTTGTTAATAAATTAGCTTATATTTTATTCTGTTTTGTTTTGAGATAGGGCCTCAAAAACATAGGTTGAAGCATAGGTTGGTCCCACACTGTCAAGGGAGCTGAGAGTGGAGGCAAACTCCTGATTCCCTAGCTTCCACCTCTCACAACAGGGTTTATATGGTGCTCCAGTACGTCTGACTTTACTCATTAAAATGTTTAATTCTCTGCATTTCTTTGTTTAAGTGATGGTGTCCATTAAACAAGCTCAATGGTGTGGAAATGAGCAAACATCGTCTTTATAGAAATCCTTATCCTCAGGAATCTAAGAAGCGTCTCCTGTGTGGTAGAGCTGTCAGCCTCAGCTCAGGCTCCTTTGGATGTTTATAACCTAGTTAGCACTCATCCAGTGCGTAAAGCAATGAGTCCTTTGCCAGAGACAGTCAGTTCTTAGCAGTTAATCCACAGGAAGTGAGGGTAGAGAAACTGTGCTGGGGAGACTCAAGGGCTTTCTGGGTGCAGGCTTGAGGTCCATACCCACGACTCATGGAAACACCTGTAGACCTGTTCAGTGTTTAAGAGAAAGTACCGCTCTGGCAGAGGGCTCAGCCAGCACCCCCATGGGCAGCAAACCTGTAAGTAGCTCCAGTTCCAGGGGATCTGATGTCTGTAGTCTTGAAGGGGAGCCACATTCATAGGTACATGTCCAAATTGACACAAACACAGAAACAAAGAAACACATACACAAATAAATTTTTCTTAAAAAGCACACCTGTAATCCCAGCCCTGCAGAGCCAGGGACAGGAGGATCCCTGGGACTCACTGCAGCCAATCTAGCCAAACTGGAGAACTATAGGTTCAGTGAGAGAGTCTATCATAACAATATAATAGTAATAATTAATAATAATAAGAAGTAACAATAATAAATAGTGTGGAGAGTGACTGAGGAAGAACCCAACAATGACCTCTGACTTCCATACATATGCACACAATTGTGTACACACATGTTTGTGCACACACAGACACACAAGAGTGGCCAAAAAGGGGTAGCCCATCTTCAGAATGCCTCCCTGCTGCAGGGAACTGTTACTCTAATTTTCAATAAAATTTACTTTCCCTTAAGAAAAAGTGTAGAGCCGGGCGGTGGTGGTGCACAGGTCTTTAATCACTCGGGAGGCAGAGGCAGGTGGATCTCTGTGAGTTCAAGGCCAGCCTGGTCTACAGAGCAAGTTCCCAGGCAGCTAGGGCTGTGACACAGAGAAACCCTGTATCAAAAACAAAAAAACAAAAGCAATAACAACAAAAAAGAAGAAGAAAGAAAGAGAAAAAGAGAAACAAAGGAAGGAAGGAAGGAAGGAAGGAAAGAAAGAAAGAAAGAAAGAAAGAAAGAAAGAAAGAAAGAAAGAAAGAAAGAAAGAAAGGGCAGGCAAGTGCAGCGTTCCTGGAGTTCCCTGTCACAGGTTCTAGGGTTTTGAGAGAATTTCACTTTAAATGAACACTGCTCTGAACGGCCTAGGAATTGACAGCAAACAGTGGGAGCAAGAGGTCTTGGGAGCTTGGACCAATAGTAGTAATAAAAATGAGAAGGAAGGGCGGGGCTTAGAGACGTGGTCTCCTCAGAGAACGTGGCTGTGGAAGGAAGTGGAGAGAGCTTTGCGTAAGTAACCTGCTGGTCAGGCAATGAATGAATAGAAGCAAAATTAACAAGAGGTCAAGAGGAAAATGATAAATTTAGGGTTGGCTTCCTTACCTGGGAGATGCTAACAGCTCATAAAAGTGAATATGTCTAGTTTCAAAGCTACTCGGTTTGTGGTTACAGGTAGAGTCGCATTAGTGTGTTCAAGGCCCTGGCTTCCAGCCTAGGTATCGTAGGAGAATCTTCCAAATGAAACCTCTAGGCCAGGCGCCATGACTTGAGCCAGTAATCTCAGCACTGTGGAGGTGGAGGCAGGAGGATTAGGAGTCCAAGGTCATTCCTGACTGTGTAGTAAATTTAAAGCCATCTTGGGCCATACAAGACCTTGTCTTAAAATCCCAACAGACAAAAAATAATTAATCAAGTACTTGATTGACACAAAACAGCAGGTGCCTGGTCACAGACCTACAGGATCGCGTCTGCACCTGTGAACCCAGACTTGGCCTCGGCGATGAGCCACCGAGGAAATCACAGAACTTCCTAAACTCTGAGGATAAAATGACTAGGTTTAGGGTGTGTTCTGAAGATGTGGTTAGTGTAAAGGAGCTTTTAAAAAAGAAAAAAAAAAAGAAGTAGAATTCTGCTTAGAAAGTCTACTGAGGCCAGAGGCCACCTGTGGTCCGTGTACAGCTGCCTGATGCAGACTGGCCCGCCTCCGCGCCCCCGCCCCCCCACCCCCCCCAGCTGCATTGCTCAGCGCGCTCTGCGTTGAAGAGCAGAGATCATGGCTTCAAAGTGAAAATGAAAGAGTTTTGACGGATTGTAGGATTGTAAGAGTTTGCATATAGCTAATAAGTGAGAGCTTGGATGTGACACCAGAAATATAAAACAGGCTTCTCACTCTCCAAAACCCTCCCTGTTCATAAATCCCCGGGTTTCCTTCTAATTGCGTGTCCGTTCCTCACACTCACCACGAGACAGACGTCTGTGTGTACGAAATCACTTCCCAGTCTTGCTCACAAAAAAGTCACCACTATGACATTTGTGATGTGTAGTTTGTATAAACTCATGAAAAGTCGCTTCCTTTCTGCTTGTCAGCGTCTCAGCTAACCAGAAGTGTTTGTATAAAGGAGTCATACTCTTTTTATGTTGTTGTTGTTTCTTTCTTTCTCTCTCTCTTTCTTCTTTCTTCTTTTCTTTTCTTTTCTGTTCTGTTCTGTTCTCTTTTCTTCTCTTTTCTTTTCTTTTCTTTTAAGATAAACTGTGTAGCACTGGCTGGCCTGGAACTTTGCTATGGAGACCAGGCTAGCTTCAGATTCACAGAGCTTTGCCTGCCCCTGGGATTAAAGCATGTACCACCATGCCCAGTTGACTCTAGTTTATCTTTGCAGTACTCAGACTCCCGGTCATTCGGCCCAGGAGCATCTACGCACCTCTCCTGCCATCACCTCCCTCCTTGCTGCAGGAGTGCTGAGGCTGCAGGTACATGCCACTGAATCTGGCTTTGTCACGTGAGTTCTGGGAAACAACTTAGGTTGTCAGACTGGCATGTCAAGCAGTCTTCCCATCGGGCCATTTTGCCTGCCCAAAGGCCATCTTGCAAACACTTGCAATTAGCTTGCATTGGGATTATTAATTTTTTTTTTTGGAAAGGTGACTCTGGGTGAATTAGTGCAGGTTGTAGAATGGGTAGCCATCAAAGACTGACTGTCACAGTATGCTGTAATGGAGAGGATGCTGGTTACCATTCTGGTGATGCTTTCTTGCTTAGTTCTGAACAACACCTGTGTGCCAGGAGTCTGCGTAGGTGATTTACACAGATGACCCTCATTGATAGCTCTGGGGAACAAAAGTTCCAAGCATTCTACACAAGTGCTCTACCACTGAACTATGCTTCCAACTTCACATGTGAATTCTTACTGACCACTTTAAAAATCTCATTAGCATTGTTTTCTTGGATGCTCCAGTTTACCTAAAGCTTCCAAATAAGAGGAAACACTAGAAGGGACTGTCATGTCAGAAGGGACAGATACTTTAGCCAATGGAGACTTTTTTCCAATGGGCACTGGAAGAGCCTGCCAATGAAATGTTGCCTTTGGGTATTAAGTTGGTATCAGGATTATTAGGACAAACCTCCTGGGGCTGCCATTTTTATTCATCAAATGTTGGCAACTTCATACAGCTCAGCCCTTATTGTAGTGAAGCAATATTTATGGGCTCACCTGTGGTTTCTACATGTTGTCTAAAGACTGAGAAAGGACATGGAAGAGTCCCAGTCCACCCCCTTCATTTGGTTGGTTTGCAAAGTAGAGCCATTTCTTTCATGATCCCGCTTCACAGACTTTCTCAATGACAGCCCTGCAGCTCAGCCTGCCAAGAGGAACTTATATTTACACTGAGCCCATCAGCCATTGGGTAGGATGGCCGTTTCTGGGAACTGTTCCCATCAGCAGAGAGAAGCTGACAGAGAGTGTGGCGGGGTGGCCACCAGCCCACAGGAAAAGCGGTTCTTGTTTATTTCTTTGCTGACTGGAATTGTACATGTGCCTTCTCTACATCTTTCTAGAACTGAAACACTAAGTATCTGAAGAGACCTCAGGGCAAATGGCCGCCTCATGGTTTAAAATGAGTGGAAGGGACGAAATGCTGACCTGACACACAGAGCTGAATATGTTTGTCTTCTTTCAGCACAGTATGGTGGCACAGGTCCCTAATCCTAGCACTTGGGAGGGAAAGGCAAGAAGACTAGAGCTCAGCACTATCTGAACTCAATGGGTAATTTATAAAAGAAGATATGAAGTTGGGAGGAGAACGGGGTGGGGTGATTCTAGAAGTTAGAGAGATGAATGGGGGAGAGGTTCATTATAGTCTAAATACATTACATGCTGCTCATCCAGAAGGTCCAGCACTACTACACTGGGTGTTCACACCTATCTGTAACTCCAGCTCCAGGGGATCTGAAGTCCTCTTCTGACCTCCACAGGCACCTACAACATGTGGCCTCTCCCTCTCCCTCTCCCTCTCCCTCTCCCTCTCCCTCTCCCTCTCCCTCTCCCTCTCCCTCTCCCTCTCCCTCTCCCTCTCTCTCTCTCTCTCTCTCTCTCTCTCTCTCTCGTCATTACTCTTGGCTACCAAGAGTAGCAGTGCTCCTCAGTGTAATAAGTTAGGAAATTAAGCATGCACTCAGTGCCCTATCTTATGCTTGTCTTGTGCTGTAAGAAACTCATTACGTTTTCACAAAATTCACATCTAGAAGTCCAGATTCAAGTGTGTGGGATCTGTTGCTACTGTTAGCTGGGGGTGGAGGATGGAGTCCATTGATTCTAAAGTCTATGGGCCTTCTGGTTTCCTTATCTGTAAAACCAGGTTAATCACAGTAACAGTAATTACAGCTAAAGTTTAGAGTGTTCTGATACTTCTACCCACCTGACCGCGGAGGCGTTCTTTGAAGAGTGATAGGAACCCTCTGGACAAAGAGAGCTTGGCTCCTCCCTCTCTCCATGGCTCCACCACAAGCCCTTCTCTTCCAGGAGGGATCTTGGATTCACAGTGGGGGTTCCTTCAACTCCTGACTTTTAGTTGGGCCCAGGAAGAGATAGAAGGTGGGTGTGGGTGTGGGTGTGTGTGTGGGGTGCTCATTCCTTCCACACTTCCTCCCTGATTTAACATCCCAGCTCTGCCATGTTTTGTGCACGACAGGGGGAGCACCCTGAGTCTTCCAGATAGACCTTCCTCAGCACCTCTTTTCCCAGGGCTCAGTCGACATCACGCTCTTCCTCCCTTTTTCTCTAGTCCCTTCCCTTGGTGCCCTCATGACAAAGATATGGGGGTTTCTGTGTAACGTCTCTGGGTGTGAGCTCTCTGAGAGAAACTCTTTCTCCCTGGAACCCTGGCTCTTCAGGGACTTACTGTTTTAGCAGTTTAACAGGCTTTTTGCCACTTGGTACAGTATAAAGATCTCTTTTTGAGCCAGGCAGTGGTGGCACACACCTTTAACCCCAGCACTTGGGAGGCAGAGGCAGAGGCAGGCGGGTCTCTGTGAGTTCGAGGCCAGCCTGGTCTACAAGAGCAAGTTCCAGGACAGGATCCAAAGCCACAGAGAAACCCTGTCTCAAAAAAACCAAAAATAAATAAAAATGTTTTAAAAAGATCTCTTGTTTGCTAAAAAAAAAAAAGAAAGAAAGAAAAAAAAGAAAAAAGAAACAAAACGAACAAACCAAAACCATGGATTGAAGCGCTAAGAATCACCATCTTGCGTTGCAGTGGTTTAGAAAGGCGAAGGCTTATTTCTAATTTTAACAAGTTTGCTGTTCGCATGGAGGGAACAAACTATCTCTTTCATTTGAGTCACTTCAGTGATGAGATTCTCGGGGTTTCAATCATCCTGCAGCTCAGAGAAGTAATCCGGAGTCACCCAGTGCAATGGCCCACGGCTTCATCGAGTTCAGGCTCAACTAGAAAACCTTGAAATTCTGGAAAAGGCACCTTGGCTCAAGTTTCTCTGAGTGGGACTAAGGTGCGGTCTAGCTCTGGGGACACTCTTACTGGAACAGTGGAGACACAGGCCAGCTGACCCGTCAGAAGCATGCTCATCTCAGTGCCTGTTTCATCCGCAACTCAATTTCCCATTGTGTACAGCTTAGCCTCTCAAACAAAATCATCAGCATGGCCGTCGCGTGGTTTCTTTCATGTGTGTGGTTCTATGCACATGGGTACAGGAGCGCTTAGTTCCTCCCCGTAGTTACTGGTTCTCAGTGGGTGCTGCCAGCCCCAGGATTTTGTTACATACTGCTTTCAGTGTCCTGGGGATCAAACCCAGGGCCCTGCAATGCTATAGTAGGTGGTCTTCTACTGAGCCACCCAGTGTTGGGTCTTCAAAGCCCCCAAGCATTCTAATGCTGGCCGGTTTGACAACCATTGTGTTTGGTTCTAGTTCAGAAGCCAAATTCTATTGAGCGCTTCTGTGTGGGGATCATATTCTTCTCAGAGGTGATGCTGAATGTATTTCCCTCTGTCTGTATAAAACTGATGGCATGCCCAAAATCACAAGCAGTGGAGCCGGCGTCGGCTCTCCAGCAATCTGATGCTATCATGCCAGTTCCTAACAAGAAGGCCAGAGGGAAGCCACACAGAAGACACAGTGTGGAACCCTAAACCGCACTTCAAAATGCCTAGTCCCATCATGTTAACCCTCAGACATTACTTAATACACTTCCGCCTCATTACCTGTATCCAGCAGAAAGAACCAAGATGTCATCTTGCTAATAGCATCTCAGTTTTAAAGCACGAATTTCTGATTACCCTGTAACTACATAAACTTTTCCTTACTTTCTCTATGGGAAACCCACTCAGCAAAACCAAAAGCAGAGCAAGTGCACACACAGCAAGAGCGGCTATGGTCCGTGATAAAGTCCTGGAAAGGGACACCTTGTACTAAGTATCCAAAGAGTATTTAATTGTATCTTCTGGCATTCCTGTTTCTTTTTCTAGGACAAAAGGCTGTTTTCCATATATGTGTACCCCTCCCCCAGGCAGATCCCACAGCTTCCGGTGGGAAGGCAGCGCGGGAGTGTGGGAGGGTTGGTTTCTAATCTGGGGAATCCCTCAGTCGGAAACTAACAACGTCTCACAGAGCGAGCGCATCTCTAATCTCACAATGAATAATGTATAATGATTTAGAGGAAGATTTAATAAAAGATCCCCGTGTTCCTAAGCCAGTGATTTGGAAGTCGCTAGTTCCTCCCTCCCTCGCCTCCCAGCACAATCTGTCACCAAGCCAGACCGACTGGAGCTGCCAAACCATTCTCAAACCTGTCTTTTCCTTTCCATTCTTGTTACAACTGCTTTCATTTCAGATCCAGACTTTTAATTGGACTTCCTTCCCCTTGCTCCCTTTTGCCTCATTGTCATGACAACCACAAAGACTTGTCTTCATCTCATAGTGCTTCCCTATTTTGAATGTCCTCATCTCCTACCTGAGGAAGTCCTAGGCAGGCTGACCTTTCACCTCCTCTCATGGTTCATCAATATTCTAGCAATATCTGTCTATCTGGTTCCCATCTTCCAAGCATTGCTTTCCAGCTGTTTCTACTAGAATTCCTTTTCTCTATTTAGGCCAAGAGGGAAATATATCGTATTTCCTTCAAAACCCTGCTGACTGGCAGCTCCTCTTGGAAGACTCCCGAGCCTAAAGTGAAGGAGTTCCTCTAGCGCCTACCATCGCAGACCTGGCTAAGCCTCATAAGCTACCACCTAGTTATTTTAGTTATTTATCTATTGGTTGTTGTGTAGCAATTTCCTCTGAATTGAAACAATCCCTCCTAGAGGGAAGGGACACCTCTTAAACACATTAGGCTGAGGAAATATTTTAAAAAGGATGCTCAGAAAGTTATGAACTCACGAAGTCTCTCTCCTCTGGGTAATATCATCAGTAAACAATGGCTAGGAAGAGGGAGCTCTTCAGTGGAACTGCCTTCTAGGTGAGCCTACCCATGCTGGGGTAAGTTCCTCCGCGATGCAGACCTCCAGGAACACTGTGCTCTTGTAATCGAGCCCTCTGAACTGTCAGCTCACAGAGGCAGACTTAGAATGTATTGTTGCTTTGATCTACCACCCATGCCCAGCGTGGGGTAAACAGACACTGACTCGCGTGTTACCAGGAAGTCACACAGGATTGGTCTTGTTCAGTGTGGATTGTCACATAAAGTCTGACACAAAATAGCCACATAGTTTAAGAAACGCCAGGTGTGATGGCACACGTCTTTAATCCCAGCCCTCGGGAGACAGAGACAAGTGGATCTCTGAGTTCGAGGTCATCCTGGTCTACAGCACACCACCGTGGTCTACGGAGTTCCAGGACAACCAGGGCTACACAGAGAAACTCTGTCTCAAAAAATCCAGCTATGACAAAAATCCATGTGATGTAAAGGAATCCTACGAAAGCCAAGGGACTGCCTTCTGCGTATTTCTGCCGAGGACACACCCTAGAGTAGCTGGTCTAGATGTGTCTAAGAACTATGATGTTCAAGATACACTTGGAGCGATCAAATGATGGAGCAACTATTGCTCTCCATAACCAAAGAGTAGACAGTGGAGGTAGGAAACAAAATGCCAGTGCACTGACTGCCAGGGGAAGCGCATCCTCCTGAAAAACCTCGCTATTGCTGTCCGCAGCTGACAAGCACGAGGTAGCACTGGAAATTGGAACGCTCTTTCTGGAAGCTACGCGCAGAGACAGCAAGTTTGGGCAGTGTTTCTTCCAGCCCAGGAATAAGGGGATTGAGTCATTCCTGTCTTCATTGTAACAGAGATCACTTTCGGTCCTGTCCTAAGGAGATGAGACCCATCCTCCATGCTTCTGTCCTTTCTGATTTTCTTCTTAAATTATAACAAGATGGCACATGCTGTAATCCAGGGACTTGGGAGGCAGGGGCTAGAGAATTCCTATAAATTCAAAACTATCAAAATTGTCTACCAGCAAGTTCCTAGCACAAAACCAAACCAAAAAGATAACCTTCTGTCTTAGGGTTACTACTGCTGAGACAAAACACCAGGACCAAAAGTGAGTGGGGGAGGGAAGGGTTTATTCAGTTTACTCTTCCACACCATAGTCCACCACTGAAGGAAGTTAGAACGGGAACTCAGGCAGGACAGGAACCTGGAGGTAAGAGCTGAAGGAGAGGCCATGAGGGGTGTGGCTTACTGGCTTGCTCAGCCTGATTTCTTACAGAACCCAGGACTGCCAGCCCAGGGATGGAACCACCCACAATGAGCTTGGCCCTTCCCCATCAATCACTAATTAGGAAAATGCTCCACAGGCTTGCCTACAGCCTGATCTTTAGGAGGCGTTTTTTTCTCTGCTGAGGTTCCCTCCTCTCACATGACTTAAGCTGGTGTCAAATTGACATAAAACTAGCCAGCATGCCTCCTGAAATTGGGTGTGGTGGTTCATGCTCATAACTCCACTACTGTGGGGGAGATCAAGAGTTCAAGATCATCTTCAGCTACATTATGAGTTCTAGGCTAATCTGAGCTAACACAACTGTCTCAGAAAATGGCAGAGGGGTGAAGGAAGGATACAAGCAAGCTAATCATAATTCCCTATGTTTGTTTTGTTTTAAGATGGGTGTGGCAGTACAAGTCCATAATACCAGCACTGTGGAGGCCAAGACTGGAGGATTCCAAGATGGAGAACAGCCTAGGCTGTTATTGCTTTCCAGATCAGTTTGGATTATATGGGGGAGACATGAAAACAAACAAAAAACAAAAAGGTTTGGATTTTTGTTTGGCTTTTTGAGAAGAGAGAAAATTAGACAAGATGAACTCGCTCCCCCTCAAGACTGGCCCTTCCGGATACTTCCCTTTCTGCTCTCACTCCACAGCTGGGGACGGGAGGTGGTCTTAACAAGGTTGATTGGGTAGAAGTACTCATGCCACAGAGGAAAAAAGGGGGTTCAGTTTGATCATGTCCACATATGTTTCCTGTGGTTGCAGAGGCACAAAGGGAGCATAGGACCCAGGACTCTCTTTGTGGCTCAGGAATGGACTTCCTTTAAGAAAGTTCTATGTATGAAATGCCAGGCATTCTCTCTGGAGTGGACAGTTATTCATGGTCTTGAGGGCCTTAATTTATGTTATTTGTATTATCTTTCATATAGATATAGAGGGATTAAAATACTGGGTTCTAGTCTACTACAGAGATAAAATACAATTTCAGTTACATGTGATTTTGGTGATATTAGGGACCGAATCTTTGTTTGGCTTTTAGAGATAGATCTCCCAGTAGTTCAGGCTGGCCTGAAACTTATTACAATGTAGCACTGACTTGTCTCTAAGGCACAGTGATCCTCTTGTCTCACTCTCTTAAATGTTGGGATTACAGATGTGATCAGATGCTTGGGTTTTTAAGTCTTTAATCCAAAGGGTCATGGTAGCACATGCCATTAATGGGAGGCAGGGACAGGCAGATCTCTGTGAGTTCGAGGCCAGCCTTGTCTACATAGTAAGTACCAGGTGAGCAAAAGCTACGTAACAGGGAGACCCTATCTCAAAATGAACACACAAAAAAGCTTTTAATCCTGGCTTCTGAATTTTGGGTACATTTTACATTTACTACTAACTATTATATGGTACATAGAAGGGCTTAACCTTTCAACACGAACTTACCTTTTCTTTCTACCCATATACAATTTTAATAATATTTTTATGAGCTGAAGAGATGATTAGTGTTTTGCTATCATTTGTTTAGTTGGTTGGTTCATTGTTTTGTTGCTGTTGTTAGTTTTTTGAGACAGGTTTCTCTGTGTTTCCCTGGCTGTCCTGGAACTTACTATCATTTAAAAATACAATGTAAGGGACTGGAGAGATGGCTCAGTGGTTAAGAGTACTGGCTGCTCTTCCAGAGGACCCGGATTCAAGTCCCAGCACCCACATGGCAGCTCACAACTGTCTGTAGCTCCAGTTCTAGGGGATTCAACACCCTTACACAGACATACATGCAGGCAAAACATAAAATAAAAATAAAAAATACAATGTAAAGATGGCTTTCATTTATTTTTTGAGATGGTGCCTTGTATTGTAAAAATGACATTATTTTTAAAAAAGACTTTTATTCTGGCAGTGGTGTCTCACACTTTTAATCCCACCACTCAGGAGGCAGAGGCAGGTGGATCTCTGTGAGTTCAAGGCCAGCCTTATCTACAAGAGCTAGTTTCAGGACAAACACCAAAATTACAGAGAAACCCTGTCTCAAAAAACTGAAGAAAAAAAAAGACACAGGGAGAGCTCATTGGAATGGTCTGTGCTGTTGAAATCTCAATTCCCATTTACCAGTGACACCCCTCTTCCAACAAGGCCACACCTCCTAATCTTTCCCAAACTATTTCACCAGCTGGTTCAAACTGCATTCAAACAAATGAGCCTACATGGGGTATTCTCATTTAAACCACTAGATTTAATCAAAAATCTACTTCAAAAGGGTAGGACAATTGTAATTTCTCTTGAGAACAGAAAATATGATCCACTCACAGAACTGTAATAAAGAATAAAGAAGGCCGGGCAGTGGTGGCGCATGCCTTTAATCCCAGCACTCGGGAGGCAGAGGCAGGTGGATCTCTGTGAGTTCGAGACCAGCCTGGTCTACAAGAGCTAGTTCCAGGACAGGCTCCAAAGCTACAGAGAAACCCTGTCTCGAAAAACCAAAATAAAATAAAATAAAATAAATTTATTCATGGAGTTACAGAATGCAAGGATCTGGTCAATCCTCTAACTCTGAGGACCCTGAAGCAGGAGAATCAGTTCAAGGTCAATCCAGGCTACTTGAGAGCAGGGAGGAAGTTTCCAGCTCAGTTCCAGCTTACTCCTCCGTCTCTTGCATCCATAGGATATTCAGGCTTTAGAGATACCGTCTTATCAACTAATTCTTGTGAGCAGCCTAGAGCTATAGCAAGAGCTGGTACTGTTTGGGGCTCTGGGGCAGAGGACAGCTCCAAGGGAGGCACACCACACCTGGCTCTGAGGTTTGTGTTTAGTAATCCATTGCCTTTAGACCAGCATTGTTTAGCTGCCTGAGCTATCTGCCTCCAAGCTCCCTTGAGGTTTTCCAGTTGCTTTAACAGACAGTAGATTTCCAAGTTGCGTTTTCATTCTGACTAACATGGGCTACTGTCCCCCATCTCCTGAATCCCCAACCAGATCCAGAAGCCCCCCTCTCTGTGGTATTTTACTAATGGACCACTGCTCTCCTTCCCCTAAAGCAACTGCCCCCACTTTCCCTTTTCTCAAACGGTTCCTGGACTCACTCAGGTCCACATGACTGCTCAGCAAGCCCTTTGCCAGTGAAGCTACTTCCCAAACCTCTTATTTTCTAGGATGCACATATTTTGAGTGCTGGGATTAAAAGCGTGTGCCACCACCTCCTGGCTTTCTTTTTTAATTATTATTAATTTTATTCATTTATTTTGCATTCTGACTTCCGTTTCCCCTCCCTCCTCTCCTCCTATCCCCTTCTTTCCACCCTCCCCTACCATTTCATTCCAGTTCTGTTTCTGCTCAGAAAGTGGTAGGTCTCCCGTGGGTGTCTACAAAGCATGGCGTATTGAGTTGAGGTAGGACTAAGCTCTTCCCCTTCTATTAAGGCTGGGCAAGGTAACTCAGTGTGAGGAATGGGTTCCCAAGAGCCAGCCAAAATATTAGGGGCAGGCCCTGATCCCACTGTTAGGAGTCTCTCCAATAGACTAAGCTATACAACTGTCACACTTAGGTGAGTACCGTGCAGGTTCCCCAGCTGTAGGTTCAGACGCTTGTGAGCGTCTATGAGGCCAGGTTAGTTGTTTCCATGGGTTTTCTTGTGATGCCCTTGACCCCGTTGGCTTGTTCAATCCTTTCTCCGTCTCTTCGGCAGGATTCCCCGAGCTCGATTCAGTTTTTAACCTATGGTGTTACTCACTGAAGGATATTTGTGGCTGGCCTGGATGATTATATTCATTCTAGAGAAAGACTTCTTGGGTTTCAAATAAATAGCACATAAATGACATTTTAAAGTGTGGTGACTGTATTTATAGTAAATGCACCAAGATGGTATGCTAATATCGTTACTTCAGAAACCTACGGTGAAGATGCCTTTTATTACTTAGCTTTCTCCTAACTGGCCATATAGCTTGATATTTTTTTTATTGTTATTCACCAGTATTTTTCTGTGTTGCTTAAATATTTAATGAACAAGCAAGAATGAATATATATGTATATATATATATATATACACATATATATACTCGTGATAAGAGATCACGACATCTTTGGTGAGGAAGGGGCAGACCATAGGACAGGCTATTGGTCTAGGTCCTTAGTTAAATGTTTCGCTGTGGATGTGAATGTAGACGCTGGCTCAGATGGACTCACAGCTCTAATAACCTTGATCTGAATTGAGTGAAGAAAATGAAAGAAGTCACTAGGCACAAAATAATCCTAAACGAATGCCCTTTGCTCTGATAATGTTTGTTTTGAATTTGGTGATGCGCGTATTTGGGGTTATCAGTGAGTTAAGGGGAGTACTATACACAGGAAGACATCAGCATCCTCTCACTTTAGGCCCCCATATGCTTGTACATATGTGTACATATTTTACTTTCTGAATCAGTGTCTCGTGCAGTTCAGGGTTATTTAAACTTACTGCAAAGCCAGAGCTGCCGGGCTGTGGTGGCGCACGCCTTTAATCCCAGCACTTGGGAGGCAGAGACAGGAGGATCTTTGGGAGTTCGAGGCCAGCCTGGTCTACAGAGTGAGCGCCAAGACAGGCTCCCAAGCTACATAGAGAATCCTGTCTCAAAAAAAAAAAAAAAGAAAAGAAAAGAAAGTACAAATGAGATTGCATCCCTTCCCAGCAAGGCCTGCCCACTGGATGTGTAAAGCCGAGTTCCACTCCACTGCCACTCACATCTATGTGGCCTACTGACCACTTTCCTGTCAAATTAGAGAGGAACGGGTTTATTTGGCTTACACTCTTCATCACTGAAGGAAATCAGGCCAGGAACTCAAACAGGGCAGGAACTTGGAGGCAGGAGCTGACACAGGACCATGGAGGAGTGCTGTTTATTGGCTTGCTCCCCATGACTTACTAGGCCTAATCTCTTACAGAACCCAGGACCATGAGCTCCAGGGTGGTCCCCCTGACAAAGGGCTTTAGGCTTGCAAACAACCTGATCTTTGTGGGTATTTTCTCAATTGAGTCTCCTTCTCAAATGTGTATAGCTTGTGCCACTTTGACATAAAACCAACCAGCACTATGGATAGCTGTTTCTGTTTGTCTTTTCTTCCTTTTAGAATCTCAACTCTAAGAGAATGGGGGTCTTGCCTTGTTGATGGACATCTTCCCTTGGGACTCTCTGTGAAACATAACAGTCATTTTTAGATGAACTCACATTGTGTAATCTATGCTTTAAGGTTAAACAAAGTATGTTTTTATATTATAGATTTAATGGAAAGATAGAGCCCAGAGAGGTTTTTTTTTTTTTTTTTCGAGACAGAGTTTCTCTGTGGCTTTGGAGCCTGTCCTGGAACTAGCTCTTGTAGACCAGGCTCATGTGGAACTCACAGAGATCCGACTGCCTCTGCCTCCTGAGTGCTGGGATTAAAGGCATGCGCCACCACCGCCCGGTTTAGCCCAGGGAGTTTAAATGATGTGTCTGGAGAGGGGAGCAAGGAGTGTCCAGTTCTGCCTCCGTGCCTTCGCATCACTGCATCCCACCTGGCTGCTCTGTAACCTTCCCCCAAACCTTCAGCTAGCTCCTTTCTCCCGTCCAAGCTTTCCTGGGCTGGTACTGCGCACTCCCCAGGGGCAATACAGCCCACTGAGTCATGACGCTTACAAGTTTTCTCGCTAACTCTGTGAAGAGCTCGGGGATGGGAGCGATATAGGGGATCTCTTGAGAATACACTGTGTCTTGAGAGAGCCGAGTCTACAATGGCAGCACACACAGCGCCTCGGCAAAGGCTCAGCGGTGTGGTTGCAGCGATGAGTCAATAATTAGCAACACATTTCTAAAGGTCTCTCTTGCATAATTTTTGTGTCCAGATGTCTATGACATTTGGATTCTAAAATAAAGTTCCAAATACCACACATTCATGCACAATTTTCCAAGAATAATTGCATGGTTTTTGAGTCTTTCTGTTTAATAAACATCAGGACCAAAGATGGACGGCTTCACTCTACCTAATGTATTCATTTTCAGCATCCATTGTGGTGTGGAGAGTGTTTGGAATAAACACAATTAAAAGAGTGGCAGATTGTAAATCCTTTGAAGTTTATGATATGTCTCTTCCAACTGCTAGTAGTATAAAAATGGAAAGTAATTTACATAAAAATTTTCAATTCACATGTTCTAAGAGATTAACTATTAACGATTCCTACAAAATACTATGAGGATCTCCATCCCCCAGAGTCCAAAATTCAGGCGGCCTACGAGCCGAGGCCCTAGTTTCCCCTTTCCTCTGCCTCTTCTGCTTGCACAGACCCTGCTTCACCCCAGGGTCATGGGCCAAGACAGGAGGCTGCTTCTGATTCCTGGAACACAGTGGGATGTTTCTCGGTTCGCTGGAAGTGTGGATGTGATCTTTCTACGTCTTCCAACTTGGCCCCCACCAGCTTAGGGGTTCTAGGTCGTGGGACATCTCCTACGGGAATTTGTTTCTGGTGTCCTTGGGCTGGGTGAGGTGCACCTTGCAAACTAGCTTCCTCTCCGGACTCCCACTGAATTACCACTGCTGAAGGAGTCCCAGTCTGGTCCTCGACTGCTAAGAGATGATAATTTGCCCAATATGAAGTAGGACATTAAAAAACAAGTTGAAATAGAGAAGCTATCTACTTGATGGCATTAAATCCCAGAAAACAAAGGTTGAACACCAATGATCCCCTCCCTCCCTTCTTTCCTTCTTCCCTCCCTCCCTCCCCTCCCTCCCTCCCTCCCTCCCTCCCTCCCTCCCTCCCTCCCTCCCTCCCTCCCTCCCTTTCCTGACAAGAAACTGGTCATCCTGCCTCAGCCTTCCAAGCGCTAAGACTACAACTACAAACTTGTGTCCTGTCTGTCTGTCTGTCTGTCTATCTGTGCAGTACTGGGAACTGAGCCCAGAGCTAGACAGGTGCTTCACAGCTGAGCTACACCCTTAGCTGCTTTTAACTCTTTGAAACAGAATTTCCCTAAATTGGCCAGTTAGCCTTAAGTCTGTGATCTCTCCCCCTCCAGCCCCCACTCCAACTGCATTTCTCTGTAGCCTGCTCTCCTAGAACTTGCTCTGTAGACCAGGCTGGCCTCGAACTCAAGAGATCAGTCTGCCTTTGCCTCCTGAGTACACCACCATTTCTTAGTTTGTGATCCTTTGGCCTCAGCCTACCAATTAGCCTCTTTGTAGGCCTTGCTCCACCAGACCTGCCTGAAGGGAGGAGATTTAGACTTACGTCTCACTATTATCCCCGGCTGGCCTTAAACTCAGACAGACATCTTCTCTCTGCCTCCTGAGTACTGGGATTAAAGGTGTGTACCACTATACCAGGCTATGTTTTGGGTTGTTTTGTTTTGTTCTTTTAAAGCTCAAAAAGGACATTTTGTTTGACCTCCCATCTCCAAGAAGCTCTTCAATATAAGTGAAGGGTGAAAAGTCGCTTTCCATACCATGTCACAGCGGAAGCAAGCTCTAGGGACAGTCTGAAGATCATACATTTTATGTCAGAGGACACCAGCCCTTGAAGAACTGGGGCCCCTTAGCTATTGAAAATAATGTATCAAGCTGAACACAATGGTGTATGTCTATAATACCAGCACTCTGTGCTGAGGCAGAACAATCGCCTTGCATCTGAGGCCAGCCAGGCCACAGAGTTAGACACTCCCCTGTCCTCTCCCCCACTCTGCACGCACGCACGCACGCACACACGCGCACACACACCCCCCCCCACACACACACAAAGTAATAACTAATAATAAAAACACTAGTTGGGCTTGATGGTTCATACCTATAACCCCGTAATTTGGGAGAATTATCATAAATTCAAGGACTAGGCTCTATAGTGACTGACCACTAGGGTTTGAGGCTAGACTAAGATGCAGTACAAGGACCCTGTCTCTAAAACTGGCAACGAAAAAGCCCAAAAAGCCAAGGAAAGAAGTCAGGCAATGGTGGTTGCATGCCTTTAATCACAGCACTTGGGAGGCAGAATCAGAAGAGATCTCTGTGACTTAGAGGCCAGCCTGGTCTACAGAGAGAATTCTAGGACAGCCAAGGCTATACAGAGAAACCCTGTCTCAAAGGAGGAAAGGCCAAAGGAAAAAAGCTCTACTTCTGTACTCTGAATCTGTATCCTTTCACTCTATATGAACTTATTTGGGAAACAAGGTCTCACTATGTATCCCTAGCTGGCCTGAAACTCACTATGTAGATAGACCAGGGTGCCCTTAACTCATAGACACCCTCCTGCCTCTCTGCCTCCCGCATGCTGGGATTAAAGGTGTGTGCCAGCATGCCCTGTTCTTTTTAGTTTTTTTTTTTTTTTTTGAGACAGTGTCTCCTGTAGCACAGGCAGCTCCCACTTGCTATATAGCTGAGGATTACCTTGAACTTCTTGATCCTCCTGTCTTCACCTCCCAGGTGCTGGGGTATAGTCATGTACCACATCTGGCTTCCATGCATAAATGTTAAAATATATATAGATATTGAGATTAAAATTTTAATCTATGTAAGCAATATTTAATTCACAGAACCAACGTCAGTGTACATTTTCTCAGTTCAAATATCTTATATATCCACTCAACAAATATCTATTATGAATCCTCAAGGCCAGTGTGGTGATCTATACTTGTGCTCCCAGTACAAGGCCAGCATTAGCTACAAAGCAGTTTGAGAACAGCCTAGTTTATGTGAGAACCTGTCAATGAAAAAGAAAAGCCGGGCTGTGGTAGTGCACGCCTTTAATCCCAGCATTCAGAAAGCAGAGGTAGGCGGATCTCTGTGAGTACAAGGCCAATCTGGTCTACAGAGTGAGTCCCAAGACAGGCTACAAAGCTACACAGAGGAAACCCTGTCTCGAAATAACAAAAAAAAAAAAAAAAAGAAAAAGAAAGAAAGAAAGAAAGAAAGAAAGAAAGAAAGAAAGAAAGAAAGAAAGAAAGAAAAAAAGTAAAGAAAAAGAAAAGGGGAAAAGAAAGGAAGGGAAGGGGAAGAGACGAGGGAAGAGAAGGGAGGAGGGGAATATAGGGAAAGGAAGGAAGGAAACCTCAACTATCTGAGCAATTATCATAAGGCCAAGATGGACACAGGACACCAAGAAGGGAGCAGGTAGGGTTGGAAACGCAGGCAAGGCCAGATCATGTCAGGAGTAGTGGCCAGTACAAAAGATATTTTTCTGAACATGATAAAGACAACAACGACCAGGATACACTAGTTTCTGCTTCTCAGGTTACTTCTTAGAGTGCTAACTTGTATTGCATGTAAACACATACTCAAGCAATATCTATTTTTCTGTCTTTTCTTCTTTTTCCTTTTTTGTCTTTTTTTTTTTTTTTTTTTTTTTTTTTTTTGAGACAAGGTTTCTCTGTGAAACAGTGCTGGCTGTCCTGGAACTCTCTTTGTAGATCAGGCTGGCCTCAAACTCACAGAGATCCACCTGCCTCGGCCTCCACCTCCTGAGTGCTGGGATTAAAGGTGTACACCGCCACTACACCCACCTGCAATATCTATTTTTCAGAATACAGAATGAACTATTACCATAACAAACACTCTTTTTCTATAGTGTGGACAATTTATCCAGCAGATCTGCAGAAGCTTGTGCCTTCATGGGACCCTTCTCATTTAAGCTCAATTTGTTTACGGGCATAGGCATGGTAGTAAATGCCTACCGTCCCATTGTTTGCATTTGGGAAGCAGTCGGGGATCATCACAAATTCAAGGCTACAACAGACCTTATCTCAAAACAAACAAACAAAACCAGGGAGCTGGGGTTATAGTTTAGGAGAAGTCCTGAGTTCAATTCCCAGCATCCTCATTTAAAAATAAAACAAAACAAAACAAAAAACAGGTGTGGCGATTTGTACTCACAATGCTTCTCGGAGGAGACAGTTACAAACTCACTGGTCGGCCTGCCAAACCTGGCTGTCAGGCTCTAGGGCCCAATGCCAGATCCTGTGTCTAAGGTGCACAGCTCCTGAGCAACAGCTGGAGATGTTGATGTCTGCTTCTGCAGGCACAAGCCCACGCTCTTGTTCTTGCACGCTCAAACATACACACACACAAAGATAAATAAGCAACCCCCCCCCAAAAAAACCCAAACAAACAACAAAACAGTCTATAGAGCAAAGACTATTGACATTAAGACCCAGAAGGCAACCATTTCTCTTGGACTCGGAGCCCATGGCTTCTCAGTGAGCACATTCTCTCCTGCTGGTCATTGTTCAGCTGACTATGAAGTCCCCAGGGAGCTGAGGTGGAGCTGGGAGAGGGCGCGTGCTTTGAGCAAAGGTGGACAGTGCTCTCGCCACACTAGAACCAGAGGATCGCCAGACTGTTGGCTCCAAGTTTACTGATTCTTGCATAAGGAGAATTTGCATGCCTCCCAGGTACTTCTGCAAAAGGCAAAGGGTCTGCTTCAGTATCTGTTTAGGCTTGAAGGACGGCCTCTCTCCAACTCCAAAAAAGGAGCCAAGTGTCCATAAACACACTGGTGACTGCCTTGTACGTAGTCTTTATGTGCGTCTACAGCAGCCCCATAGATCTGTGACTGCACGGGTCCTGTAAATTCTAGGCTTTTGCCCTCTACTGTGCTTGCAGGAGAGACTGAGAAATCAGCTGTCAGCTATTTCCCCAGGGTCTGGGGAGCCTTGGTGATGTAAGCACTTTTCTTCATTGGGTTAAAGTTAGGAGAAAAGGACAATTTGCTGAGCTGGTGGTTTTTCGTGGCAATAAGCCAATTTCTCTTTTCATGTTGCTCGCTCTGGGGCATGCTTATGAGGTACATGGAATTCATTTCCACGAAAGGAGAAGCCTGCCAGCACAGGAGGGAAAAATGAATGAGATGGGGTGGCGGGGTTGGCTATTTGCTATGATGTCCTAAAGAGTATAAAAACTGAGAACTGAGAGTAGAGTCTGGGGATTTATGAACATGCATATATTTAAGCAGGCATTCCCTGGAAGCAAGCAGATTTTCTTGTTTTTTTTTTTTTTTTTCCATGAAAGAGGTTGCTGGAAGATCAAGGGAAGGAAAGTTTGTTTGAAGTGCCTGTGCTCTCTGGGTTCCCAGGCCAGTGGGATTTCAGACAGAAGGGCAAGCCCACGGTTTGACCATGTATTCATGAGGGAGACAGAAATTACTGCTAATAGTCGTAACACATAGGAAGATTTGGAACTGTGGCGACAAAGGCTTCTGAAAGAGGTCCTTTCTGAGCTGAGGTCTAAATTAATGAAAACAGAATTCAAGCCTAAGGGTGGGGGTAAGGGTGAGCAGCATGTGCTGGGATGGGGATCGCAGAGGAGGAAGCATTTATGCAAAGCAGAAATGGGATGTCATTCCAGGTATCGGATGTAATTCCAGATGCTGAAGCAGCGTGCAGGTGGTTAGGAGAGGACGCGAGAGACAGGAGGAGGCTAGAGGCCCGCGACCAGAGCCAGGTGTGGTGAGGCACAGCTGGGATACTCTCACTAGGTAGAGACAGGAGGATCAGAAGTTCAATAAATGTCAGTGAGGCCGGTGACAGCACGATGATCTGCTGTTGGTGCTCACAGGACAGGTGGAAGTAGGGGAATTCGGAAGTAATATTGCATGACTTGCCTGCTAACTATGCGGATGATGTGGCCAAGGAGAATGAGGTGAGTCACGTTCTCTAGATGTCTGGCATAGTGAACTGGGGGACAGTGTGACCTCTCTACAAAGGCACCAGAGCTGCGCTGTTGTTGACGGTCCAACTGCATTGAGAAGGAAACCTGGGGCCTATGGGTTTGGTACCCTAGACCCAAACTATCAAGATGGTTCTGTTCTATGCCTGTCAATGGTTCTCTTGACTATCATCTTTCAGAAAGAGAATGTCTGCTGGGTGGTGGTGGCACACGCCTTCAATCCCAGCGCTCCTGAGGCAGGCAGATCTCTGTCAGTTCGAAGTCAGCCTGGTTTACAGAGCTAGTTCCAAGAGAGGCCCCAAAAGCTACAGAGAAATCCTGTCTCGAAAAATGAGAGAGAGAGAGAGAGAGAGAGAGAGAGAGAGAGAGAGAGAGAGACTCTGTCCTGGTTTTGTTTTGTTTAAGGTTTTATTGTATGTGTGCCAATGTTGTACATAGGTGTGTGTACCACACACGCACTTGGTGCTTCTGGAGACCAGAAGGGTTAGATTTCTGGAACCAGAGTTACAGTTGTGAGTTGCCTTGTGAGTTCTAGGAACCAAACCTGGGTCCTCTGCAAGAGCAATGAGCACTCCTACCCCCGGAGTGTTTCTCTGGCTTCCAAACATGTCTGTTTGTTCTGTGATACTGGGGAATGAACCCAGTGCTTCACACTTCCTAAGTAAGTGCTTTATTGCTGAGCTACACACTCTAATCCCCTGGCACTATTCTTAAGCACAGATTTTACCAGGATAGATGCTATAAATCAACGTGTTAGAGGGATGAATTGGGTAGAAACATTCCAATATTCATAACGAATAATGGTATTGTTATCTATATGAGCAAACTGTATTTGTCTCGTTGCTGTTGGGTGAGAAGATACCATGACCAGGGTAAATTCGAGAAGAGCTTATTTAGGGCTTATGGTTTCAGAGGATAAGAGCCCATGATGACGGAGCAGAGGTGACAGGTTGTAGGTGGTTAGCAGAAGCAGAGAGATCCCATCTCTATCTGAAATAGGGTGTGTGGAGGGGAGTCTGTGGGACTCTCAAAGCTGCCCCAAGTCACACACTTCCTCCAGCAAGGTCACACCTCCAAATCCTTTCCAAAGAGATCTACTAACTGGGACCGAGAACTCAAACATGAGCCAATGAGGGCTGTCTCATTTAATCTGGCGCAGTATATGGTAGTATAGTAGGATTTGAAAATTATAGCTATTCTGAATTGGAAATTATTAGATTCTAACTTGCGAATTAGTTGTTCAAATTGTGACCTTAAGTGGCTCTGTGTATTATAAGAAGGGGCAATACGGGCAGACCAGGGCTGTTGGTTATCTTCACCCGCTGTGGTTGGATGTGGATGTGACCCCTCCATCCATACAACTGGGCTGCATTCCAGACTAGACAAACTCAATTACCCTGACGTGAGCATAGCGATCTTCATTCTAGAGCAGTGGTTCTCAGCCTGTGGGGTCACGGCCTTGTGACTTTGGGGAGTTGAACAACCCTTTCATAGGGGGTGCCTAAGACCTCCGCAAAACATGGATCCCTGCATTATGATTCTTAACAGTATCAAAATTATAGTTCTGAAGTAGCAATGAAAATAATTTTATGGTTGGGGGGGGTCCCCACAGCATGAGGAACTGTTTTAAAGGAGGGTTGAGAACCACTGCTCTAGGGATATGTCACAGGACCCTGGATGATTCTGAAATCAAGTATTGTATCTGCTGTAGTTAGGATGTGAAGTCATTCCTGGCAGAGATGATGGAGGCTTGGCTCCGGCTTGTGACACTATTGCAATGGGTGCAATGGGGCAGAGTATATCCTGTCTCCAGCCTCTTCTCTCTGCTTTCTGTGTAGCATGAAGTGAGCCATTTTGTCCACCACATGCTTTCTGCCAGGATGCTGAACTGTATCAGACACAAGCTCAAGAACAGTGGAGCCAAGGATCTCTGAAACTGTAAGCTGAAGCAAATGCTTCCTCCTTTATGCTTATTCCCGAATATGTTGTCACACTGACAAAACGTGGTTAATACAACGTCTAGTCTCATGTATCCGAAGTTTGTTTCATACTGCCCTGTGACATGGCCATATGGTACTAGAGTTGTCATGGCTACCATCTTCATGCCCGGGGGCATCCTTGTCATCACTATTGTTTGTTTACTTGGTTTTGTCCTTTTGAGACAGGGTCTCAACTCTATAGTCCAGAGTTTGTCTCCTGAATGCTGGGATTATGTTTGTACCATGCCCAGCATCCTGCTTGATGGTCTGAGGCTGTTATTAAGTAAAATGAGGGTAAGCTGCACACCAGCACTGCAGTATACCGACAGATGATGTGACAGCCCACAACACTTTCTGCTGAGTTGCGGCTACACTATGAATCTGATGGGTAAAGAGCGACATAACTTGGAGAGGCAAAGCCAGCACAAGATTCTCTCACACTTCTCAGAACAGTGCACATTTTGCTATTTAAGAGTTTCGGAGACAGGCAGGGCACCCTTGAGAGTTCCGAGCTAACCTGGGTACCATAGTGAGATCCTGCTCTCAAAGCAAACAGAATATCCTGGATAGGAACAGAGACAGAAGGATCTCTGGTTTTGAGGCCAGCCTAGTCTACATAATGAGTTCCGGGACAGCCAGGGTACACACACACACACACAGGAGAGAGAGAGAGAGAGAGAGAGAGAGAGAGAGAGAGAGAGAGAGAGGGAGGGGGGGAGGGAGGGAGGGAGGGAGAGAGAGAGAGAGAGGGAGAGAGAGAGAGAGAGAAACCCCCTGTCTCACAAAACAAACAAACATTCAGGGTTGACTGTGGGCAAGGGGAGGCTGGCTACTCTAGCAGATTCCAGGGCTACAAGAAACAGTTTCCTGATCTTTAAACATGACCAAACTGATCTGTGATTCTGCTTTAAGGTCTTAGCGCCTACTTAAGTATTTTTTAATCTGTAAGCCTCATCTATATATTTAGAGCCCAGATCCTTCCAAAGTCTATCCAACATAGCGCTGAAAAATTTAGCTCCCATTAGAAATAAGTAGTTGATATGCTTTTACCTCCAAACTTTTTTGGAAAGCTAACTTATACAGGCTTCCCAGCTATTCCGTTTTCAAACAGATTGCATTCCAAAACTGCATTTAAGGGTTGGCTCTTTGGAAGATAAAATCAATTTTTTTTCTTTCAGAAACATTATTATGGGTGAAATTCCCAGGCTAGTGCACAAAACTTAATCAATCTTGGCTTGGATACTCACTTGAATCCTGGATCCTGGAGGTACTACAAGATAGAGTGGAAGAAAAGCAGCAAAAAATCCAGACAGCCAAATACAACAGAAGCCTGGAATGCCCAGTTTCCCCTCTGCCTTCTAGGTACAACGGAAAAGTCTAGAAGGCATAAAGTCCCCCTTGGCTGAACACTTTCCCAAGGTTTTCCTGCTAACATTGCTGTCTTCCTGCCTCCCTCTGTAATGGCCTGTCCTGTCCCTTTAAGAGACAAGCTCACCACCACCACCACCAAGGCAGCCTGAGCCCCTTTCTTTCTGTTTCCCCAAAGAGGCAGCTGCTGAGGTAGCTGCTGCCTCAGCTCCCTCCAATTCCCCCCTCCCCATTTCTTTCCTACTCTCCCTTCTCCCTCCCTCTCCCCTTCCCTTCCAAAATCCACCAAATACATATCCAACCTCACTCTGCATGGTGTACCTATCTTTTTCGGTCTCTCACCCACCAAGCAGCTCCCTGCCTGGGACTCACTGCCCCTCATAGCCCCCCCCCCCCCTGACCTGCGGGCTCCCTGCCTGCTGCCCCGCTACCGCCCCTCAGGGAACCTGCAGTATTTATTTTTACAATATCACCCTCCACCTGGGCCTTTGTGGTATCTAAATAGCACTGACCCCTGGAATCCTTTATTCCCTAATCAAATCCGGCAGAGTAGTTAGCTCCTTTTTTGTTCTTATTGTGTGAGTGTTGGGGTAGGGGATTTTACCACTGAGCAGAGCTCAAATGGACGTCAGTTCAGAATCCTGGGGACTGAACTCAGGTCATCAGGCTTGGCAGTAAGTGCCTTTATCCAAGTCATCTCATCAACCCAAAGCAGTCAACAGTGACCAAGTACCGGTGTGGGAAAGCCTAATGTACTAATTCTGTCCTTTAAACAAATCATACCTTCGTTTCTTCTCTGTCTTTTTATTTATTTATTTATTTGGGGAGGCTGGCCTTGAACTCACAAAGCGGTGAGGATGACCTTGATCTTCTGCTGAGATTTTAAGTCTGGCCACTGTGCCTTTGCTTTTAGATGAGGGCCACAGCTGTTGTCTTTGTTTTGTTTTGTTTTTCAAGACAGGGTTTCTCTGTAGCTTTGGAGTCTGTCCTGGAGCTAGCTCTTGTAGACCAGGCTGGCCTCGAACTCACAGAGATCCGCCTGCCTCTGTCTCATGAGTGCTGGGATTAAAGGCGTGTGCCACCACCACCTGACTTATTAACGTGTCTTTCATGTAGAAAATGGTTTGGCATGCCTTTGAAGCCAGGAGCCACCACTTTCTAATAGAGAAGGAAACTGGGGCTCAGAAAACCAAGCGTTTGCTTTGCTTATAATCTTTCAGGGGTGGTGGTGGGATGCAGACTAGAAAGCTTCCATCCTGACCTCAGTGTCGGGTCCTCTGCGGTCCTCCTCCCCCGGAGATTCAGAGGCTCCAAGTTTAATGGTAGGCTCTGTACCCAAGGATGAGATGAGTACCCCGACGTGGGTCGTGGGATCAGCCCAGGGCTATCATCCGTAGAAAGATATTTCTGTAGGAATTTAGGTGTGCCTTCTATTGGGCTAGGGTAGGGATGTGGCGGCGGGGGGGGGGGGGGTGGGGGGGTGGGGGGGATAGGGGTGTTTAGGTATGCCTTCTCTTGGACTAGGATAGGAATGTGGGGGGCGTGTTTAGGTGTGCCTTCTCTAGGGCTGGAGTGGGGAAGTGGGGGGTGTTTAGGTGTGCCTTCTCTTGGGTTGGGGTGGGGAGGTGGGGTGTTTGCTATGATAACAGTTGATATCAACTTGAGATCTGGCTAGAAGGGGAGTAAGGCAAATTAAGTCAGGAATAAATGGAATGAAATCGGGTGTGTCCCAGGCCTTAATCTCAGCAACTGGGAGGTGGAGGCAGGAGAATCGGGAATTTAAGGTCACCCTCAGCTACTTGAGAACGGGTCTAGACTACTACTTGAGGACAACCTTGTCTCGAGAGACAAAACAAACAACAAAAAAGAAAAAAGAGAAAATGATTAAGTAGAAAGAACCCATAAAGACTCAGGGTGCACACCTTCAGTTCCAGCAATGAAGAGTTGGAAGTAGAGGCTGAGGCTGCCTGGGCAGCTTAGGGCAGCCCTGTATCAAAATAACAAAGTCATATGTTTTCGTACTTGATCCAGTGCCTTTATTTTATTCATCAAATAGCACGAGACAATGCCTTCCGTGATTATTTTTCAATTTTTCCTTACTGATAACTAAACTATGCAGCCCATAATTGTCAGTGTTCAGCAGACTTTCAGAGATAGACAATAAACACTTGATGCAGCAGTGAAGAAATAAACCAGAATGGAGGTGCAGCTCAGTGGTCCAACACTTGCCTAACGTGAGACTTTATTTCAATCCTCAGCACTGAAAAAACAAAACAAGAAAGCTAACAGATGGGGGGGTGCACGCCTTTAACCGCAGCACTAGGGCGGCATAGGCAGGCAGATCTCTGAGTGTGAGGCCAGCCTGGTGTACAGAGAGAGTTCCAGGACAGTCAGGGAAGTTCCAGGACCCAGAGAAGCCCCATCTCGAAAACCAAACAAAGAAAAGAAAGATAAGAGAAAGCATGCTTCAAGAAGTCATAGTTTGCTGCCGTGGTTGGGCTCAGCAGAGATGTGATGGCCAGTCCAAATGTGTCTCTGGAGGCCAAGCCTTTGTGGTCACTCTGAGCCTGGCACAGAGACACCCCTGCCATCCCAGTGTCTGGTGTAGACAGGCCAAACACACTTGGTGACTCTCTCCTCTAAGGCTGTCCAACTAAGCCTTGATGCCCAAGGCTAGGAGTACAGATGCTGAGGGAACCCCAACATCAAACTATTCAGACCATGAGTCCTCCTGCAGAACATCATCTGCCACCTACACAAGGTCCTCAAAAACAGACAGATAGACAGACAGACAAAAACTTCTGGGGAAGGAGCAGAGCCAAGCTGCTGTTTTTCTGGGAAAATTTTTAAAGTAACGTTGGGCAAATATTTATCAAAACCTGTTCTGTCCAAAAAAGCAAAGCAAAGCACCCCATTTTATTTAGGACTGCGGGAGAAAGGAGGATGCTAGACCTGGCTCGCATCTCTAAAAGCTGAGTCACAGGAGCCTAGGGCAGCAAAGTAGGGGCTTCTCCTCAGGTGGGGGAGTGTCCTGTGACAGTTTATCAGACCTGGACTGATTGGGTCTATGTGAAATTCAGAATGTCTACAAAGAATGTTAGGGTTAAACCAGAACAAAAAAGTTGTGTGTGAGATCTTGGGTTGCGTAGTGAGACCCTTTCTCAAGCAAAATAAATTAAAAACAAAACAAAACATGAGTAACTAATTAACTTCTTTCTTGTATATATATATTTTTTTTTGAGATAGGTCTCTCTAAACAGCCCTGGCTGTCCTGGAAGGCACATAGACCAGACTGGTCTCGAACTCACAGAGATCTGTCTGCCACTGCCTCTGGAGAGGTGGGATAAAAAGCCCACCATTATGAAGGGGTAGGAACGTAACTAGAACTCACAAGTGCACTCTGAGAAAAGTGACGAGAACCACTAATGAGCTGAAGAAGCTGGTGTACAGCCAGGTGTGCCTGAAAGGCACAAGAGGAGAGTTCCAGGCCAGCCTGGCTCCTATCCACAAAACAAAACCCATGGATACAATTAGGTCAGGGAGGGCACCTAGACTTCATCTCTGCATCAAGTGAAGGGAAGGTCGGATAAACTAAGCAGAAATCTCCAAGACTGCGCTGTCACTGTCAGCACCTGGGACTGTTTCTCACACGCCAGGGTCAACAACACCTCCAACACAACATCTCTGTAGATTCTTCACTACACGGGGTGCTGGGCTGATGGACACACCACAAAGCCCAGTTCACAAGTGCTGAGGATGGAACTCGGGGCTTCCTGCAGGCTAAGGACCCCTGAGCTGTGTTCATAGCCCTCTCCTGGAATGTTTAAAAAGGCTGCCCAATTCTTTAATTAGTTTCCAAACACTATTATTTTTGTTGTTGTTGACGTCTAAGCCAAACCGAGTGCTTTCTGAGGCACATCAAGGACTGAACAACAGACAAAACTCTTCTAGTGACATTTTGGGACAGAGCTGCAATTGTGCAGACTAACAGTTGCCTAATTTCTAGGAGCCACTAAAAATAGAGCGTGGGTAATTGGGCCAAATGAGTGGGTGAGTCGATTAACAGGGCCATGAACTCTAAGATGTTCTGTTGTCCTTCTGTGTCCTATAAAGTGAGCAGAGCTCTCTTCCTTCTCAGAAGAACTGTCACTTACTGGAGTGGGACCAAAGCACCTCACAGGAATTAAGATGCATTGCCTGATTTTTAATTTTTTCTTTTATTCCTGCTTTAAGTTTTTAAAAATTGAATTGAGTTTTAGACCGTCTCAAACTTGATATGTACTATGTAGCCTAGGCTGGTCTTGAACCCCTGATCCTGACTCAGTCTTCCCAATGTTGGGACTGTAGGTGTTCTCTCACCACACTTGGCTGCTATCTTTTATTAGTGATAAACATACACTATTTATGATTCCTCTCCTGTGCCCCAGATTCATGGCAAACTGTCTGCCATGATAACCCACAAGACAGGCTATTTCTGTGCACAACAGCATTTTTGATAAGCTAGAAATATTCCATCGCCTGCCCAGCAGAAGCTGTCGGGTAACTCACACCTAGCTCAGCACTCTCAACATAAACAGCTGAGAAGTGAGCAGGGGTGGCCGAGGATATAAAAGGATAATGGGAGGCGAATTATGATCAGGACACATTATATACATAGAAGGAAATGTTGTAATGAAATCCATTACGCATAATTAGCAGGTGTGGATAAAGAATTTGCAGTGAGGAGAAGGATCAGTGACTGAAGTGCTTACCACACAGCTTTGAAGACACATGTTCAAGTCCCCAGGGCTCACGGAAAGCCAGACAAGATTGTGGGCTTCTGTAATCCCAATGCTTCTAGATGGGAGGTGGAGGCAGGAGAATGCCCAACTAGTGCAGTGGAGAGCAATGAAGAGATGTTAACTCAAGGATAGGCACCCATGTTTGTCCTCTGATGTTCACATGAGCACCATGGCACATGCAGACTTACATCACACACATGCATGTGTCACACACATACATAAATAAAACTTAAAAACCAAAACAACAGCAAAAGCAATAGGGAGGGCTGCTAAGATGGCTCAGCTAAAGAAGTTTGCCGCCTCGGCCTGATGACTTTATTTGCTCCCCCAGACCTACATTGGCTAGAGGTGAGAACTGACTTCTGAAAATTGCCACATGTGCTATGTGTGGCAAGCCTGAACAAAGCAATAGCCAATAAGGGAAATAAGGAAAGTATATGATGATGCGATTCTAAAAATAGTCTAGGAAAAAGCAAGGGGTGGTGGGTAACAAAGTAGAGAAAGGAGGAAAAGAGTAGGTGGGTAGAAAGGGGCTGGAGAGATGGCTCAGTGGTTAAGAGCACTGGCTGTTCCTCCAGAGGACCCAGGTTCAATTCCCAGCACCCACATGGCAGCTCACAACTGTCCCTTAACTCCAGTTCCAGGGGTTTCAGAAGTAGATGCAGGCAAAATACCCATACACGTAAAACAAAATAAAAATAATTTAAAAAAATGAATGGATAGAAAGGAGGATGGGCATGACTAAAACGTGATTATGTCCATGTATGGAAATAGCACAAGGAAGTCCATTAATTGGCACACTTACTATGTACTAGTAATTCTAAAGCAAATAAGTCCAATGTACATGTGGAAGAGAGTTAGTTACACTTCACTATTAGTCTAGAAAATCACACAATGTATTTTGGCCTATCAGACTCACAAACATGAAAAATGGTATTAACAGTCAGCGGAGTGAGAGCTGTGTGATGGTGTGCACCTTGTCACTCCAGCTCCAGCGGCTGCGGCACGAGTGCGAGACTCTCACACAAACAAGCAAAGTGGACTGAGAACAGAGACAGCCGGAATAACTGTCCTTCTGGGGGGAGGAGGGAGAGAGAGAGAGAGAGAGGGAGAAAGAGAGAGAGAGGGAGGGAGGGATGGAGGAGAGAGGGAGGGAGAGAAAGCGAGCAGCACAGCAAGAACCTGAACCACCAGCTGTTGGATTTTCTTTTACTCTAGCCCCATGTTGGAACACAGAAATGTTGCTGCTGCTTATTTTTTACTCTTTTGGCTCCTGGGGCCCCACCACCCAGCTCCCAAATAAATGACACAGAGTCTTATTCTTTCTTATGAATGCCTGGCTTTAGCTTGGCTTGTTTCTTGCCAGCTTTTCTTAAATTGTCCCATCTACCTTCTGCCTCTGGGCTTTTCCCTTTTCTTACTTCTGCAATCCCACTCTCACTCTGACTCCATGCCTGGCTGGGTGACTGGCCCCTTCTTCTCTTCTCTCTGCCTGCCAACTCCGCCTAGTCTTTCTCCTGCCTCGTATTGGCCATTCAGCTCTTTATTAGATCATCCAGTGTTTTAGATAGGCACAGTACCACAGCTTCATTGAGCTATAAATGCAACATAAAGGAATGCAACACATCCTGCATTGTTAAACAAATGTTCCAGAGCATAAACAAATGTAACACACCTTAAAATAATATTCTACAACAGCCAGGGTTCTTTAGAGGAACAGAACTTAGAGAATGAATACATATATATATATATATATATATATATATATATGTACACACACACACACACACACACACACATATATATGATCAATTAGGATGGTTTATAGGCTGTAGGCCAGCTAATTCAACAAAGGCTGTCTACCAACAGAAGGATCAGAATCCAGTAGTTGTCCAGTCTGCAAGGCTGGGTGTCTCAGCTTGTCTTCGGTATATACCTGAAGCCCGAAGAAGCAGGCACTATTGCCAGGAAGGAACGGACTTGCCAATGAGCACAAGCAGGCAAAGAAAGCAAACTTGCTGCTTCTATGCCCTTCATATAGGCTGCAGCAGAAAGTGTGGCCCAGATTAAAGGTGGATCTTCTCACCTCAAAAGATTCTGATTAAAAGTGGGTCTTCTCACATCAAATGATTTAGTTAAGAAAAAACTTACTTCATCTATAATGGCATCAGGAACTATTACTTGAAGAACTGGATAGATGGCTCAGCATTTAAAAGCACTGGCTTAGTTCAGCACCCAGTGCCTATGTGCAGACTCACAACCACCTGTAACTCCAATTCCAGAGGCTCTGATACCCTCTTCTGGCTTCCTTGGGCACAAGACACATATATGGTGCACATACATACATAGAGGCAAAACTTATACACAAAAAATAGTAAATCTTTGAAAACAGCATTGAAACATTATTATTATTTGAAGAGTCACAATAGGGATTTAAGATCAATAATACATGAAAAAAATTACTTTAGCCAATTAGATATAAGTAACTAAGATAAACTGCTTTAGCAAAATCTAACATTTAGCTTAGCACAAATCCAAGTATAGTATAGAAATTATTACTGGAGATGTATTTTATTTTTACCCATGTGTATATAACACATGCTGTGTGTATATTTGGAGGCCAGAAGTGTTAGATTCTCTGGAACTGGAATTACAGTTGTAGATGGCCTGATATGGGTGTTGGGAATTGAACTCAGACCCTTCCGGAAGAGTAATGCCCACTTTATTAACCACTGAGCCATCTCTCCAGCCCTCTTTTATTAGTAGCTGTAGTATGAGGAGATTTTACATGTTTGATAGTTTCTACTTGTGATCAGATCCCCACCCCTCACCTTCTTGTATCCGTTCCTATTCCTGGTGGCCTCCTGCTTCCGTATTAGCCCCTCTCCTGTTTGTAGGTCTTGTATGAGTCTTTTGTAGGCCTTAGGCAGGTGGCCATAGCGGCCACATGCTCATAATTACAATGGCACATCCTACCCAGAAGAGGCATTTTACAAGACTCTTCCAAATCCTTCAGCCTTACAGTCTTTCCACCTCATCTTTCACAATGTCTCCTGGGCCCCAAGGTGAGTAACACAGATGGTCCATTTACAGATGTGCACTCAGCTGTCTCTTATTTCCTCAGAACTTTGTTTTGATTGTGACCCACTGTCAAATGAAGCATCTCGGACTAAGGATATAAACACAAGTATTTGGAAAGTAGTTTAACCACATGTCTATTTAACAATATGGCCTATGTTCTTCCTAGCCTTCAGCTTTTGGCCAGGTTTATGGTACCAGGAGTCAGATCTAATCAGGAAGTGGTCAGTTACCCCTAGAATGCCATTATTGCAAAAGTGAGCATATCTTTTCTGGCAGATTGGTATTCTAAGTACTCAAGTGAGACCCCTTAGTTTTTTTGTTTGTTTTGCTTTGGTGTTTTTTGTTTGTTTGTTTGTTTGTTTTGGTTTGTTTTGCTTTGGTTTTTGGAGACAAGATTTCTCTGTATAGCTGTCCTGGAATTCACTCTGTAGACCAAGATGGCCTGCCTCTGCCTCCCAAGTGCTGGCATTAAAGTCATGTGCCACCACTACCAGGCCCAAGATTCTGTCTTTAAAAAATAAAAACAAACCAAAAAACAAGAGAGGAAGGGTGAAGGAAAGGAGAGGGAGCTCTGACGGTCCTCAAAGTGAACCTTGCTAGTACAACATCTAGCCAGACTCCACAACTTAAAGAGGGATGTGGAGAAAGTGGAAGGGATTCAACAGGGAGCCACAGAGATGATTAAAGGGTTAGAAAAAGAGGAGCTAGAGATTATTTAGCCCAAGTTAGAAGACTGCTAGGTTTCTTAATAACAGTATTTCAGCATAGGAAGGGCTGTTACATGCAGGATGAAGATCAGCTGCTTTTCTTCAAGACAGACTCAGAAACGTGGAAGGCCCAACTCAGATATAAAAGGGACTTTTGAAAATGATTATCAGATTCGGGATTACCTCAGGTCTCCACAGTCTCATGTGTCTGAGTTCTCTGCTGATGGGGTAAGGTGGTGTCTCAATTGAACAGTGCCTGCCAAGCATCCACAAGGCCCTGTGTTTAAGCTCTAGTACTGAAAAAGAATTCAGTTCTCTGCCTCTACGTCTTGGTGTGTTTTCCTTCATTTCTTTCATCTACTCTGATTTTAAGGACTTGCTATAAATTGGTAATTTCCAAACATATGTTGAAAAATCTCCACTGCAGACTATCTTCTAAATGCCTGCTGCACATATGGATTATGTTTCTTACCTGTTCTACTGTGACACCATCACAGGTAATCCTGTTCTTACTGTGATGACATCACGGGTGACCCTGCTCTACTGTGACGGCATCATGGGTGACCCTGTTCTACTGTGACGCCATCACAGGTGACTCTGTTCTATTCTGACGCTGTCACAGGTGATCCTGTTCTACTGTGATGTCATCACAGGTGACCCTGCTCTAGTGTGATGACATCACAGGTGACCAAGCTCTACTGCGACATCATCACAGGTGACCCTGTTCTACTGTGACGCCATCACAGGTAATCCTGTTCTACTGTGATGTCATCACAGGTGACCCTGCTCCACTGTGATGACACCATGGATGACCCTGTTCTACTGTGACGCCATCACAGGTGACCCTGTTCTATTCTGACGCTGTCATAGGTGATCCTGTTCTACTGTGATGTCATCACAGGTGACCCTGCTCTACTGCGATGACATCACAGGTAACCCTGTTCTACCGTGATGTCATTATAGGTGATCCTGTTCTATAGTGATGTCATCACAGGTGACCCTTTTCTACTGTGACATCATCATGGGTGACCCTGTTCTATAGTGATGTTATCATAGGTGACCCTGTTCTGTTATGCTATAAAAGGTGACATAGCTGTTATGGCAGTAACCATGGGTTTTCTGATTGAATTCTAGATCCACTCCTGTACAGGAGGAATCCATACCTGGTACTGTAAAACCCATCAAAGGTCTATGACTGGGAGGTAGGTCACTGGCCTACTGTCCCTATTTTACTAGACACACATGTCTGGAGTTGGCAAAGAGTAATGCAGAGACTCATAACTAGTCAAAGTGCTGGGAATAAGTGACTTTCGGTGCTTATCCTGGAAAAGAGAATCACTACCACCCTCAACTCCACACAAAACCTGGGAAATACCACAGAAGAAATGGGAGAAAGAATTTAGGAGTGTTGTGAAAGACTGTTCTCTGGAGGTGACGTGGTCCTTGCCTCGTGAACTCAGAGCACCAGAAGGTACCCACACAAGACTAAGCCCAACAACATGCTGTTATGGATCAGGGAGGGCTCATAAGGCCTCATCTTTCCCTGAGGAGGAATGAAGTTACTGGGGCAAAGGGAGTGGTGTAGCCTCTGGTAAGCTGCCCTCGCTCATATGCTCGCACACACACCCTGTTATACATATATATGTATATAATGCAAAAAGTTATATATTCTTTTGTATACTTATATACACACATTTGCTACAGGGTGCTGTGTCATGGGGTCATGGGTCCCTCTTTATCCATCTCACACGGCATTTTCCTCACATGTAGCCATCTGGGCCTGCGTTTTGCCCTTCAACAGTCCTAAAGACATCTTTCTCCTCTTCTTCACACATGTAACAATAGTCACCCCCCTACCCCACTGGTTTTCTCTGTGTAACACTGGAGCCTGTCCTGGAACTCGCTCTGTAGACCAGGCTGGCTTCACACACACATTGCGGCCTCTGCCTCCCAAGTCCTGGGATGTCTACAGTACGCTGTAGAAGACTGGCTAGGTGTCGGCGCGGCAACTGTCCAGAGCAGGTCATCTAAAGGTGCTCGTGTTTTCTTCTCCTTCCACTACCTGGCCCAGCCAGGTGCATGGCTGTCTAGTTTGTGTTTTGTTTTCCTTTGTAGAGTTTTACTGTGCAGGCCAAGCTAGTGTCAAACTTGAGATTCTCCTGCCTCCATCTCCTGAGTGCTGGGACTCTAGTAAGTGTGCCCCACTATGCAAATCTGCAAGTCTTGCTGGGGCGGGAAGGTCAAGTGTTGGAGGGGAACCTTATGTGGTCCCATCACAAAGAGCTCCACCTGCATTTATTAGAAGTTGGGATATTGACTATAAGTATTATTGTTCTTCATTTATCATTATGCATTAAATTGTTAAATTATACTTAATTAGCTTATAAAATTGCAGATTTTCATATGGCTTTTGCATATAGCCCTTCTTCCCCTTGAGACAGGATCATATGCTGGACGTGAGCTCTATGTAGCCTCTACTTCCTAAATGTGCCACAGTACGAACTTTTAAAGTATGACTGCTGTCTTATGAGACTATGGCTGCTTTGAGTGTCTGTCTAGCTACAAAGGATCTGCCTAGCGTGAGTCACTAGGTTAAATATGCAGTACCACAGACACAAAGAAAATAAAAAGAGAAAAGAAATAAGACAGGGACTAGGGAATCCTCAGTGTCCCCATGAGGGGGCAATCTCCTGAGTGCCATAGAGCTCTAGCTTCTTGGGCAGGACTGGAAGAGGTGGGGTTAGCTGCTGTATCTTCCAGATCTGCAGATCAGGCACGGCCTGATCTAACTGGGCCTGATGAGTCAATCTGAAACATGTCAGATTCACGTATACCATATCAAATTAAGCATGTTAGAAGAAACAGTTGCTTTGCTACTCTTCAAATCAACAAACGTGGCAAGGCAACATACCTTGTTTCCAAGGGAAATTTCTTCTTGGCAGGTGACCTACGTCAAGGCCAAGTTAAAAATGGAATGGATTGATGACCATATAATTAATATGAAGGAAACAGATATGCGTAAGGGCTGATGGGAGTCCGTCCTGGGTTTAAAACCCTTTCAGTTTCCTCATCTTATCTTACCAGAATAAATCAAAGCCTGTATTGCTTGGTTTTGGACTGAAACCAGGGCTTCCTACATTTGAGGCAAGCTTTCTGTCACTGAACTCCAGTCTAAGGACCTTGTTAGTCTCTCATGCTGATCCCCCTGCCGTACCTCAAGTCTTTCTCCTACACTCCAAATACACCAACCACCATAACATTTGCTTATGTTTGAAATAGCCGAGACAGGGTTTCTCCGTAGCTTTGGAGCCTGTCCATGAACTAGCTCTTGCAGATCAGGCTGGTCTCAGACTCACAGAGATCATCCGCCTGTCTCTGCCTCCCAAGTGCTGGGATTAAAGGCGTGCACCACCTCCACCTGGCTCAAGACTTTCTTTTTGACCTGGGTACAGTAACTCATGCCTGCAATCCCAGCATTTAGGAGGCTGAGGCAGGAGCACTGCTCTAAATTCAGGCTTGCTACATAGTAAAGTCTGGTTGACCTGAGTTAGAGGGAGACCCAGTCTCAAAAAAAGAAGAAAAAATAAAAGAGTATTTCATTTTCAAGCTACCAGCACAGTCCATGTTTCCACAGCAACTTATATATAAGTTTATTAACATTTAACTTTCTTTTTTTTTTTTTTTTTTTTTTTTTTTTTTGCTGCTGGAGATGAGACCCAGAATCTCAAGTACAGACAAGCACTTTCATCAGTGGGCTAGCTCCTTGTCGTTACTAATTTGGATATTCTCAATCATCAATGATTATTAAATCAGTCCTTCAGAAAACACCACCACCATTTATTTCTTGTGAGAAGGAGCACACACATGTAGAGAGGACTGCTTCCACCATGGGGTCCCGGGGGGCGGAATTCAGGTCATCAGCCTGTGTAGCAAGTACCTTTCTGGGCTGAGTCACCTCAACATCCCTGTCCTAACTCCGATAGACAGTAGCTCAGAAAAGCCTTGAAGTGACTGACGACTATGCGCACTAAACTTTGTGGTAAGCTGGCTATTTCTACTCCTCATGAAGCCCATGACATTTTGTTGTATAAAGCATTTTCTTTAACTGGACAGAGTGACACACGCATTTAATCCCAGCATTTAGGTGACACAGGCAGACAGATACCAGGAGTTTGGGACTAGCCTGGTCTATATAGCAAAAACAAACAAACTAAAACAAACAAACCAAAACAAAAACAAGAATAAACTTTGCTCCTAGGCCAGTGTTCTGTCGGGGTTTGGAATTTGTGAGTTTACAAAAATATATAAAAAAAATAAGCAGAGGACAGTGGTATGCCCAATGAAAAGAACCAAGTTAACTCCCCAGGCAACCAATCTGTGAGTCAAACAGTATCTATGAAGAAATCTTAAGGTTCAGCCTCCCAATTAATAGAAATCAAGAAAGTGGTCAAACGTGGTGGGATTATTCCTGTAATCCTAGCAGTTGGTAGTCTGTGGCAAGAAGATCAGGAGTTTGAGGCAGCTTCAGATACATGATGAGTTTTTGTCTTAAAACAAACAGTAGTAATGATCATTGTTTTCCCTAAAAAATAATTATCTAACCTGTCTGTGAAGAGATATGACCATAGCACCTCTGATAAAAGAAACCATTTTACTGGGGCTGGCTTACAGTTCAGAGTTAAGTCCATTATCATCATGGCAGAGAACATAGTCGCATACAGGCAGACGTGGTGCTGGAGAGGGAGCTGAGAGTTCTACATCTGGATCCACAGGCAACAGGAAGAGAAAGCAACACTGGCCTTGGCTTGGGCTTTTGAAACCTCAAAGCCCACCCTTAGTGATATACTTCTTCCAACAAGGCCACACCTCCTAATCCTTCTCAAGAAGGAAGGTATTGCTCTAGCTGAAAATATTCTCTACAATTGAAGCACGTCTTCAATGTCTGGTCCTCCTGCCTACGCCTTCTAATGGCTGGATTACAGCCTTTCTGGCTCTAACTCAATATTTTTGAAGGAATAACTTTTCCTTAGATGAGAAAAACAAAAGAAAGCCAGGTGGTGATGGCACATGCTTTTAATCCAGCACTTGGGAGGCAGAGGCAAGGCAGGTCTTTTTGAGTTCCAGGCCAACCTGGTCTACAAAGTGAGTTCCAGGAGAGCCAAGACTGTAACACAGAGAAACCCTGTCTCAAAAAACCAGAAAGAGGGGGGGAGAGAGAAACACAAGAAGAGTTTATTGAGTGGCTTGTGGGGTGGTGGTGAGGAAATGCTGGGGACCAGCCTCCACAAAAATACCTCTTGCTAGTAGAGCTGTGGGGATTTAGGAATATAGTAAAGAATATGAAGATACGAATAAAATAATAAAATGGAGAAACATAAAATAGTATCGGGATGGGGTTCCAGCAAGTACTGAAATTTTGCCCGCATTTAATTTCCAGTTGATTCAAATACCACTGACCCCAAAAGGTAGGAGTAAGACAAAAACTTCATTAACATGATACAAGAAAATCTCCCTAAAGGAACTGGACCCTCAGTCGGATCTTTAGATTTTTGTTTGGGGTAGAAACACATCTACTTCTCTATTCCTGAAATACAAGGTCTGGCTATTAGCCACACCTACTGACAACAGCCTTGAGAGAGCAGAACTCTCTGATCTACATCTAGGAGGGGCCTTTGGTTTGAGGCAGAAGCACAATAAATACCCTTGAAGGAACTGGAGGTAAGTTCCAATTCTCTGACCTTTGCCCAAAATGGGAATAGGCTCACAGTTTTGGGCATCCACAAAGAAAGGCATTATAAGCATTTCCCAAAGCTTATTTGTGGCTGGCTTTTGACAGGCTGGGCCTAGCACCTTGTTTAGTTAAACCATCCCCATCTTCCTGGGAGAGGAACGGTGCCAATTTCACAGAAGCCTGGGCCACTGTTTCTGGAGCCTAAAGAGTCAAAGTGGTGAGGGCAAACGCCCTCTACCAAGGCCCTGACAGACAGTACAGCCTGGCCCAGCAGCCGCTACAGCAGGGCTAGAGGGTCATCCCTATCAGGCCCGCGGGGACAGCATGAAACATCACCTCCAGAGGTTTTACACAGCTTAGATGAAATTAGGGGACAAATTGCTTGGGATTGCCCCATTCTTCAGGGGTTCCCCTGGTAAGCATCAGGGGGAATTCCCTTGAATATGGCAGAACCCTAATAGTATGGGGGCTACAGGGGAGAACAGGTCCCTGCCTGTTAGTGGGAGACTGGAAGGGGTGGGGGAATTCCTAAAAACTCCATTTACAGAGGAGATCCCCTTGTGATTCAAAGTTCCCTTGGCACAGGGTATTTGAAGGTACAGATCTGTTTCTCATCTCCTTTAGGTTTGAGAGGCAGACCACTGAAAAGAGGACACACAGCTACTCTCGCTGCTACTATCTGGCTATTAACCAGTTCAGTGGTAGTAGAATTTAAAGCATTTACATGAATGTAGCATCATTCAACCATTCATCATCTTTCTCGAGACAGGAGCTCCTGAATGTCAGGCTGGCCTCAGACTTTGTGCGCTAAGGATGACCTTTAGCTCGTGGTTCTCTTCCTCTACTTACATCACAGGGATGTTCTAGCATGCCTGTGTATGAGATGTGAGATCCTGGGTTCATGCTAGACAAGCACTCACCAACTATGGCGACATACTCAGACCGGAGTCCCATATCATTCGCTCTTTCACGAAGCTTTTGTTTGTGTTTGTGTGTGCCGGGGCAGGCTGCCTGTGGAGTAGGAAGAGGAGGTAGTTGCAAGGTAGTTAGTTGTGAGCATTTCCCCCCACCCCACCACCATTCATTCTTAATTTGCTCCTCCTCAATTTCCAGAAAGAACACAATGTGAAAATGATTCTATTTAAATTAAATATTTGATCATCAATGTATTTTTGAGACAGGGTCTTGTGTAGCCCAGGCTGGCTGAAAGCCTGAGAGGTAACGGAGGAGAGCTTGAGCTGGTCCTTTGGCCTCGGCTTCTTCTGAGACTGCAGTGCTGTGCCACCATGTCTGACAACAGTGTATATGCAATAACAAGGGTGCAGGTGTGAGGGGAGGCACTCTGTAAGCGCCATCAGGATCCCAGCTTTTTTGATTGCCTATCACTACAAGAAAGCAAATAATACCATAACTTGATAAAGTAATTATATATTAGCTAGGGATACAAGATTGAGATGAAGTAAGATTTATTAGTCTTGGAAGAAAACAGACATACAGACAACATTTCTCAAAATCTTAATCTGATAGCTAATTTTCAAGTGGGAGAGGCTGTGTGATTAAAATATAATTATGTACTTATTTTTAAAATGCCTAGAATTAAAAAAATGCATGGAAAACCAAGCATGTTGTTACATTTTCCTATACTGCAGCAGGTAAATTTCTCTTCGTACTCCAAGGTAAAGGTAGGTGCAGGCTCTCTTACAATCAACAATCAGAACTCACCAACGGTATCAGAACAAGTGGCTACAGCATCTGGTGACCAGTGACAATGTATGTCGGTGATGAGATGCTCATTGCTGGAAGATAACTCAGCTCCACGGCTTCCTGTGCAACTATGGTCCTGCCAGTCTTCACACTGAAATTACGTTGTTGCTTACAGCTGATAGACCAACTCGGGCAAATAAACACGAGCTCACATTGGAATTAACCAATTTCAGTTCATATACAAAACTGCAGTAAAATTAAGGTTGAAAAGTCAACACCAACACATAAATCTCAACATTCATGCTTGTGTTTAGTTCAATTAAAAACGTTAAGGCAGTTGGGCATAGTGGCTCTCACCTTGAATTCCAGCACTTAAGTGAGGCAGGATTGCCCAAGTTAGAAGGCAGCCTGAGCTCCACACAGAGTTCTAGGACAACCTGAGGTATGAAGTGAGACTTCTAAACAAAATAAACCAAAACCTCCATCTAGGTAGCTGGGCGCGGTGACAAAACCATGGAGGTGGAGGCATGACTCGAGCCAGCCAGGCTGCAGGGAAAGCCGGCTCAAAAAAAAAAAAAAAAAAAAAAAACCCTATTGGCAAACAGTAATTTATAACACTTTGGGGAATTGTAACACATAGCTTTAAACTTAAAAAAAAATTATGTCCATTTGTGTATCGCCTGCATGTATGTTTGTGCACCATGGGCTGCCTGGTGCTCCGGGACAGATGAGCTGTCACATCCCCAGTAGCTGGAGCTCCAGGGAGCCTGCCAGTTCCTCCGGAAGAACAGCCGAACAGTCTATCCAGCCTCCAGCATCTTGAAAACTGTAAAGTGGAGAGAGATCCTTTGCTGGCTCCTCTCTCCACCCCAGTCCAGCCCAGCCCACCCAAAAGGGAAAAGGGAGTCAGACATGGTGGTTATACCCTAAGGAGGCTCGAGGCAGGGGAAGCTCTGTGGGTTGGAGGCCACCCTGGTCTAGTGACAGCCAGAGTCTAGAGACCCTGTCTTTAAATTTTTTTTTAAAAAAAGAAAGAAATCAAAAAAGGGAAAAGAAAAAGGAAATAAAAGCCCGAAATAAGCTTGAACAAAAGAATTTTAAGATTAATCTTGTGGGGCATGGTGGTGTACACCCTCAATTCCAGCACTAGGAATACTAAGGCAGGAGAACTGCTGTGAGTTCGAGATCAGCCTGGGCTAGATAGCGGGCCCTGTTTAATTTTGAGACGAGGTCTCAGTGTGTGTATCCCTGGCTGACCTGAAACTCGGAGATCCGCCTGCCACTTGGCAGATCCTGTTTCAAAAAAAAAAAAAAACCAATAAAAAACAAAACAAATAAAACAGGTATCACTTTGTAAGACAGTAAAAGTCTAAACGTGTTAATGTTTTCCAAATAGGTCATAATTAAGGGGGAAGGTAAGTTTAAGGGCTAATTGGCAAGCCTCTTCCTGAAAAACTCGACTAATAGAACTACTAGAACTACGGGAGGTTCATTTGCGGCTTCAACAGTCCTAATCGCTCTAAACTCCACACGCGATGCCAACGGCGTCTTCTCCAAGTCCTGAAAATTCATTCTCATCCGCTCAGGCTGTCTCCGGAGCGGCTCTCTCCTCGCAGCCGCACGCAGCGCCCGCAGCAGCTGACTCCTCCCCGCTCGTGGGGAAAACCCTGCCTAATATTTATAACGCTATGACATACTGTAATACTCACAAGGTGGTTGTAGAAGTATAAACACGACTGGAGTCATCTGATTGGCTGTTGGTGATGTAACACCCATGTCAATACTTCCCAGTGAACGCACGTGTTCGACCTTTTATTTAAATTTCCATTTCATCACAGCAATAAGACACTCGGGGCGGTGCTTTTTCTGCGAAACGATCACCGCCCGGGGCCAGAGGTGCTGCCCGGCGCACACAAGGCGCCCGAGGAGGTGTCCTCGCGAGGAAGGCACCGCCTGGTCCAGGCTTTTGTGAAGGAACAAAATAAGTTCACTTCCTCGGGCACGGCCACCCACCCCTCGGCAGATGCCACGGCTGCCGCGCGCTGCCAGCGCAGTTCCTCCCGGAGTCCCAGGTGAAGTCGTGGCGAGAGCCGGGCTTGGAGCGCCGGGGCGCGCGGCGCCAAGGCGGTCCCTGACACCCGCCAGCTGTTTGTCCTGGCCGAGCCGGCCCCGCCCCGAGACCCCGGCCCTGCGCGAGCCCCGCCCGCCGCCCGCTTCCTCCCGCGGCCGCACCCCCGCCCGCAGGCCCGAGCGGCCGGCCCCTTTCCCGGTCCCCGGGCGCCCCCGGCCCAGCCCAGCCCGGCCCAGCCCGCCCCCTCCCCCGGCCGGCCCCCACCCTCTCCCCCTCCAGCGGTTACTGCTACCCCGGTGCATTGTGGGCGCACGGTCCGTTGTTCATTTGCCATTCGACCTCCGCCAGGGCCTGGTCGGACGGAAACGCTCCGCCGGCTTTATTGTCGGCTCGCTATGTGGCCGAGCCCGGCGGCTTAGCGCGCCTCTCGCGTCCGCGCCTCGGCAACCGGCGTCGGCGGCGCGGCTCCCCCGAGGACGGAGAGCTGTTGGCGGGCCGGTGTGCGCGCGCGGCGCTGAAGCGGGGCAGCAGAGGGGCGCCCGCCCGCCCGCACTCCTCCTCAACTTCGAAGGCCGCACGCGCCCCGGCTCGCCGCTCCGCCGCCCGCCCACCTCTCCCGCGGGAGACGCTGCCCGGAGCGCGGCGGGGCGGGGCGGGGCGGAGAGGACGCGGCCGGGACAGCGGCGGCGGCGGCGGACGCGTGCGGCGGCCCGGGAGCGAGCGCCAGCCGGCGGGAGGGTGAGGCCGGGCCGGCGGGAGCGCAGCGCGGAGCGGCGCAGCGCCGGGGGCGGGGGCGGGGGCGGGGGCGAGACGTTGGGGGAGCCGCGGCGAGCGCGCGGGACGCGGCCCGAGGCCGGGTGCGAGCCGAGGCACCGGGCGGCGGCGGCGCGCGCCATGTCGTTCAGTGAGATGAACCGCAGGACGCTGGCGTTCCGAGGAGGCGGGTTGATCACCGGCGGCGGCGGCGGCCCCACGAACAATAACGCCGGCGGGGAGGCCTCGGCTTGGCCTCCGCAGCCGCCGCCGCGACAGCCCGCACCGCCCGCGCCGCAGCAGCCCAATGGGCGCGGGGCCGACGAGGAAATGGACTCGGAGGGCCTGGAGCCCCAGGACTCGGAGGCCTCCGCCGGGGCGACCGCCGCCGAGGACGCCAAGGAGTTGCTGCTCCCTCAGGACGCGGGCGGCCCCGCCTCGCTGGGCGGCGGCGCGGGGGGCCCCCTGCTAGCGGAAAGGAACCGTCGGACTCTGGCCTTCCGCGGGGGAGGCGCCGGGGGTCTCGGCAACAATGGCAGCAGCCGCGGCCGCCCGGAGACCTCGGCGTGGCCCCTCAGGCATTTCAATGGGCGCGGGCCGGCGGCCGTGGAGCTGGAGCTGGACGCGCTGGAGGGGAAGGAGTTGATGCAGGACGGCGCGTCCCTGAGCGACAGCACGGAGGACGAGGAGGAGGGGGCGAGCCCGGGCGACGGCAGTGGGGCGGAAGGCGGCAGCTGCGGCAGCAGCAGGCGGTCGGGAGGCGATGGCGGGGACGACGCGGAGGGCAGCGGTGTGGGAGCTGGCGACGGAGAGGCTGTCCAGCACTTCCCGCTCGCGAGGCCCAAGTCCCTCCTGCAGAAGCTCCAGTGCTCCTTCCAGACCTCTTGGCTCAAGGACTTCCCGTGGCTGCGCTACTCCAGGGATACCGGCCTCATGTTTTGCGGCTGGTGCCACAAGCCCCCCGAGGATGGCGGCGGCGCGGACCTGTCCCCGGTGGGGCACGACGAGCTTTCGCGAGGTACCCGCAACTACAAGAAGACCCTGCTTCTCAGGCACCACGTCTCCACCGAGCACAAACTCCACGAAGCCAACGCCCAGGTACAGTAGATCCTGCTCCTGCTTTTTTTTTTCTTTTAATTTTTGGAGCTCTTTCGGGAAAGGTTTATCAGTGAGAAAGACTAAAACTACAGCGGATAAAGAAAAAATAAAGATCCTCCGGGTGAAGGCGTCGTTCCCATCGAGAGAGGTTCGGGGGAGCTTCTGCGTAGGGGTTTAGAAAGCCTGGGAACAAAGTTTTCCAAAGTTGTGGATGTATTGGGGGAGGGGTGGAACGACAGTTCTCTAATATTAGATAGCGCTGGATTTTTTTTTTTTTAATGACTAAGCGTTTGTCTAGAAGATTGAATCCGAAAGAGATTTTAACTTTAGGATTGACTTTCAGTCAAAAAGTTTTTTGTTTTGTTTTTTTTTAATCAGAGCAGATTTTAGAACAGCCTTGTGCTGGTACACACGAAAGTGCTAGAAGTAGCCCGAGGAATGGATTTAAGCAGTTTCCTTCAGCTTTGGTGCTACTGGCAGTCCCCTCTTAAATTCTCATGTCAGGTCGAGATAATGTGAAATATGAGAGGCATATGTAAATGTGGAGGTAGCTGAATAACGTGAGTAATTTTACGGTGTCTGTTAAACTTGAACGCTCTTGGTAAAGTAATAACTTTAGTTTTAGTTGCTTGCTTTTTCCGTATTTCTCCTCTAAGACACTCATTACCCCTTTCACAAACTTTGTTCAGGGTAGCTTACATGAAGAGTTAAGCTCGGCTTTGGAAATGTTTAGTGTGAAGTGATTGGACATCATTCGCTCCCTGGAAAACCGGCAGTCCTGAGTTACAAAGCAATTCTTTTCTTAAAACAGTCTTATAATAACCTAATCATTTTGATAGCCCTTTCAAAGTCAAACAGATACTGATCAGTTCTCCTTTTTATGACTCAGACGACCTGTGGTGTCAGCCTTTTGTATTGCTAGCTAGTCATTGATTTTTAGGAAGTCAACATTCAGGTATTAGTACCTCACTGTGGTGTTGATGGGAACGAGCCTGTTGCTCATCATAGTACACTATGTAGTTTATTAGGCTCACAAGTAACTTTAGGTTTAAAAGTATGTTTGTTTGTTTTCCCCAGAAGGCAGGGAAATGGGGTTTGTTTGGATTGACTTTGATATTTGCAGAAATTACTTTTCCTAAATCTTACAAGGAAGATCACTGTTTTTTGAGACGAGGGTCTCGCTATGTAACTTTGTCTGCCCTGGAACTCATTCTGTTTACCAGGCTGATCTCAAACTCAGACCCACCTTGCCTCTGCCTGGGATTACTGGGATTAAAGGTGTGTGCCGCCACGCCTGGCTGAAGGTCACTTATTTTTTAAAGAATGTAAAGCCTAGAAATTTTTAGTCAATTGCCTTAAACCCTGGATGACAGCTGAGACTAGGGCCTATAAAGGATGTTGTGATGAGAAGGCACTAACATTTGTCTTGTTGTAGGTGTGCCAGGCTCATTCTCATTACTCTGGACAGTAATTCTGTTTTACAGAAGATGCATTTCAGGCCTTAAAGAGTTAAGTGATAGATACCTGAAAGTATTTAGTAAGATGGTAAGTGTGTGGCTTGTAAAAATGGAAAGCTGAGCTTTTCATATATTGGTAGGTTAGTATTTACAACTTAAAAAAAACTTAAAAATTTTAAAATTTTAAACTTTAAAAAATGGATTGTGTTTTCTTAATCTACAGTGGACCAAGAATATTCTGTTCTGTAGGCAAACATGAATGGGACTGAAAATTATAATAAGCTGCTCAGTGATCCGTAACTCTGGGAGAGGGAGTTAGTTGGATAACCTTATGGTAGAACTAGTATGGGTGTATCCTGCAGGCATTTACCTGGATCTTAGCTTATTCCTAGGTTAAAACAAAATTTACTAAACTTGATCTCTGACCTATCCCTTCCCATCCCCTTAATGACAGTGCCTTTTAATGTGATCTAGGAGATATCTACTTTTTTAGGGCATTCTGTTAAATCCTTAGGGGTTATATATTAGTCTCCTTGATTGAATTTTAGGTGTTGCCACTTTGAATTGATCTTCAATCATTTTTCTTAATTTGTAGCTAACCTTAGTTTTGAAGATAGCTTGCTCTTCAAAAAAAAAAAGCCACCTGAAACTTTCCCTTGGTAATGTTAGTGACAGTTTCCTAGTACTCTGAGCAGAATTTGCTGTTTTGTTGTGGTGGTTATTGCGCTGTCACCTTTCCTTACCTTTAGGAGGCAGTGTAAGACAGTCCGTAAGGGCCTAGGGTCGGTCTTGAGTCCTAATCCTCCACTTTTTCTGTAGGAAAAGTCTTATAAACATCTACACATAATTAGTAAACACTAGCCCTATTTATTGTCATACTTATTTTACTAAACTAAGATAGTACCTGGTTGGCCTCACCCTTCTTTGGTCCTCTACCTGTTTCTCAGATGTTAGTACTACAGGCATTTCCACCACACCCCGCTGAAGCTTTAAATTGATTTAAGCAGTGCTGGGTATCTAATCTGGGACCTTACACTTGCTAGGCTCTTACTGCTAAGCTTCACACCCCAGGCCCAAGATTTCTTTATTTTCTGGTCTCTTGCTCATCAGTGTCCTCTTTTACCTTTTTTTAAATTTTATTTCAGGAGGGTCTCTTTTAGCACAGGTTGGCCTCAGAGTCTCTCAGTGTCATCAGTTTTGAAGCCACTTTGTCATGGTGTTGCCCTTGATTCGTACTTCCTAAGACCAAGGCCCATCATCAGCCTGGGCATTCATAAGTTTCACAGAGTATCTTGTATTAGCTTTCTTATTTAAAAAATGAAATGGTGCCCGAAGAGATGGCTCAGTGGTTAAGTGGTTATTATTCACTTGTTGCTCTTCAGAGATAGGGTTTGATTGACATCACCTACTCAATGCCTCACAACCATCCCTAATTCCTGTCAGGGGCTCCAACAGGCATGAAAGATGAATGTGATGCATATGCATACAAAAAATGTTCTTATGTACAAATAAATTTTACCTTATGCCTGTAATTCTAGCTCTTGGATGTGTGTGTGTGTGTGTGTGTGTGTGTGTGTGTGTGTGTGTGTTAGCCTGGGCTACCCAAGACAGTCTTTTTTATTTTGTATTTTAGAGACAGGGTTTCACTGTGTAGCTTTGGAGCCAGTTGGAATTCACTTTGTAGACTAGGCTAACCTCAAACTCAACAGAGATCCACCCGCCTCTGGCTCCCTGAGAGCTGGGATTAAAGGTGTACTGGGATTAAAGGCGTGTGCCACCACCTGGCAAGACAAGACACAGTCTTAACACTGTTTGAGAGTTCTAGAATTTAGGCAAGAATTGAGTTTGACTTGGGCATGATGGCAAACTCCCCAGAACTAGAGGCAGCAGGATCTCAAGGCTACATAGTTAGACCCTGTAAGCTAGATTTACTTCCTCCCTCTGGAGGTTTTTTCTTTTTTTGAGACAGGGATTCACTTTGTAGCTCAGACTGACCTTGAATTCATGTCACCCTGCCTGTTTGTGGAGTTCTTCAGTTGTAGACTTGAAGAACCACCATACTACCCTGCTTCCTTATTCCCTCTCTCCTTCCCTCCGTTCCTTTCCTCTACCCCCACAAGGTTTCACTGAAGCCCCAGCAGTCTGGAACTCTACATCGGACTGGCCTCTAAAGCAGATCCGCCTAACTGCCACCTGAGTGCTGAGTGTCAACACACCCAGCTCTCATTTCTTTCACAACTGAGGATCGAATCCAAGGCCTCATTTATGCTAGGCAAGCACTATACCACCGAGCTGCACCTGAAGGCCTCTTTTTTCTATTAAAAGACTGTATGTTGTAAGTTTTTAATTTTCATTTTTATTATGTGTAGATGTGTGTATGGGGTGTGAGGTGGCTATGTACACATAAGTGCAGGTGCTTGAGGAAGTCAGAGACATGAGAACCCCCTGGACTCAGTCCAGGGGCTTTTGTGAATCACCTGATGTGGGTGGTCGTAATGAAATTCCAGCCCTTTGGGAAAGAGGAGCAAGTGCTGAGCCATCTCTCCAGCCCCTTGTGTTTTTAAAGACAGGATTTTACTGTGCTTTGTAGTACAGGCTAGTATCCTACAGGAGATCCCAGTACTCCGGTTTAAGTGCCAGGATTCCGAGCTTGTACCATGCTGGAGTTTTTGTTCATTAGTGTTTTGAGACATAGTCATGGATGGTCTGAAACTCACTGTGTAGACTAGACTGGCCTTGAGCTCCCACGAGTTGCTAGGGTTAAAGGAATGTGCCATCACTCTTTCCTGCTGGAGTTTTGAGAATTCAGGCAGGTATTAGTTCATTACTAAAGTTTACTTCTATTATTCTACTTCTCATTCCTTGGAGGTCAGGTACTGGAGCTGAAGCTAGAGGTTCTCACAAGCTAGATCAGAGCGTTACCACTGAAGTTTATCTTTAGCTGCCCTCTCGCCCCTCACCAGGTATCCCCCCTAGGCTGCCTGCAGCTCTTTCCCTACAAGACCTTGCACCTGTGATCTTCCTGCTTCAGCCTCCTGAGCTGTTGGTATTAGAGACATGTTCCCTGCTAGGACCTGTTTCTCATGCTTTATAAAAATAGGAAAAGTTCTTTGAGGTTTTTGGTGGTGGTGGTGGTGGTGGTCAGGCTGGTTGAACTCCAAGCCTCCAGTGATTGGAACTCTAGGAGAGTATTACTGCACTTGGAGTTCATGTTTGTCTTCTTAGTTATTAAGGACTGCTAAGAAGAAATGTTTTGGTGGTGGCAGTAGTTTGTGGTTTCGTTGTTGTTTTTGAGGCAGGGTTTCTTGGCTGGCCTCAAACCCTTATTTTTAAAACGGTTGTGTATATGTATGTGGAGGTTTGGAGGACAGCTTTGTAGATGCTAGTCTCTCAGCTGTGACCTTCTAAGGGTTGCACTACTAGCTGTCAGGCTGTGTGATAAGCACTCTTACCAGCTTGGCAATCTGGGGCCCTGGCTTCAAATTCTTGTACTGCCGCCTCTGTCGCTGTTGCTGAAACTACAGATGGGAATACCATGCCTGGTTTGGGGAGAGGTTTTTTTTTTTTTTTTTTTTGGTTTTTCGAGACAGGGTTTCCCTGTAGTTTCTAGATGGGGAGAGGTTATTTGGGGGAGTCTTTTGATCCTCGGCCTCATGGATACTTAGCTAGTCAAGTGCCACTGGTCTATAGCCACAGCCCCTGGGGAGGATTCCTTAAGATCCTCTGTGAATCTGTATTGAGGCTTTGTTAGTAAAAGGGGACCCTCCTTTAGAAAGTGTCTGCGAGACAAACTTACTGGTTTGGTGCTGAAGTGTGTCAGAATCAATTTCAAGAACTATCTCATTCAGAATTTGGCCATTTGGCCCAGAAAGATTTTAAAATTGCTTTAATTACAGTGATTACCACTGTAGCTTGGTTCAGAGCACTTTCTACCCAATTGTGAAATTCTCAGAGCCCAAATCACTCGTTCTGTCAACTCTCTGCAGTCTGCTAAGCCTACAACATGCACCCAAATTATTATTATTGTAAGTTTAGTTAACCTTTCCAGAAATTAAACAGTGGATCCAGCCTAGTGCTGTGATTGAAATTACTGGTTGCAGTGCATTGCTGTCAGGTGGAGAAGAGGAAGGTGAGGTAGGGCTGCCAGCCTTTGCTTTGGAAACGGGAAGTCCCAAAGGTTGCTTGGTGTTTACTCTTACTTGGTTGGCTAGTTTTTAACAACTTAGGAAGAATTCTGAAAGTCTTTTTTATTGTGTTCCGTGTGTACATATGTGGTGTGTGTGGGAGTGTGTATGGAGAAGACAGCTTTCAGAAGTCCGTTCTCCTTCCTACAGTGGGATCTAATGTCAAACTGTGCTCTTAGCTGCTGAGACATCTTGTGGATCCTGAAAGTCTTTAAGTTAGGCGCTCATGTATCCCAAATATACTTTCATATTCTGTATAGCTGAGAATGAACTCCTGACTCCACCTCCTGAACACTGAGGTGCAAGACTTCTAACACCACAACTGGTGTATTCTGCATTGAACACTGGGCCTGATATATGTTAAGCAAATGATCCATGCCTCCTCAGCCCTTGAAAGTCTTCTGAGAGGGAAAGTTAGTATGAAAGATGAGGCTGTGATCCATCAAATTACCATTGTATAATTTGTAATTGATTCATAAAAGCTCGTTTATTTCCTTTTTGTGGAATTATAATTATTATATATCTAGAAGGGGCATCTTTCTCCTATATTAGGTGGGTACAAGACATGAGATAAACCTGAAAGACTTCCTTGCCCTCAAGCAGCAGCCGCAGTGAAATGTGACCATGTAGAAATAGAGACCATTGGGGATTAGACAGAAGGCTCAGCAATTAAAAGCACTGGCTGCTCTTCCAGAGGACCCAGGTTCAGATCCCAGCACCCACATGGCAACTGTCTGTAACTCCAAGAACTACCACCCTCACACAGACACATGTGTACATAAAATAAAAATAAAAACTTAAAAAATGAAGACACTGGGGCTGGAGAGATGGCTCAGCGGTTAAGAGCATTGCCTGCTCTTCCAAAGGTCCTGAGTTCAATTCCCAGCAAACACATGGTGGCTCACAACCATCTGTAATGAGGCCTGCAGGAAGAATACTGTATACATAATAAATAAATAAATATTTTTAAAAAAAATGAAGATACTACCATTCAGGCTGATGAGTCCTTCCTGCTAACTTGGGTTTTGACCAAGGAGGAAAGGGTGTTACGCCGTTGCATGTGGAAGGAAGCAGCAGCAGGAGAGTGAAAATGGTGCTGCTATGCCTGAGAGATGGATTAATTCCCGAGCAGGGTGACAAATGAGGTTTTAATGGGTAGATCACCAGATCTTGAAGGATCTTTTTCATGCAATAAAGGTGGTGTTGTAAGGAACAGTAGAACATACCTACCATCCTAGATATTGTTATGAGCAGGAAGTTTGTGGGAGTTCAGAGTGAGACCCTGTCTCAGTCAAACCAATTGAAAATAAAAGAATTGCATTGTATTCTGTTAGCAAATGGGCAACAACACCATTTTAAGTAGGGGAGAATCAGATGTGTATGTGCTCCTGGAGACACCAGCATAATGCACATATAGGTTTAGAATTTGAGAAGGAAGCTGGGATAATGCATATATAATTGATTACCAAAGATGCCAGGGTATTAATCACCTGACACTCACCTTCTCATTCCCCAAACACAGAATTAGAATTGATAGTGGGTGTGGCATTCCACTACGCCGAGCCAGATCTTTGAATTGGTCTACATAGTTAATTCCAGGCCAGCCACAGCTCTACATAGTGAAGCCCTGCCTTAAGCAAAATAAACAAAACAGAAGTAGAATTTCTGGGGATGGTGTTTAAGAGAATAGCATCACCCCACAAGGCCACCATGGAGAGGACAGACTACAGAGGAGAGCTGTGTCTTTTCCATTAGCTGTTGAATTTGCTAACACCAGAAGATTGGGTTCGTGTTTGCTATGGCCTTGTTTGTTCTCACATCCTAAAAACTGGATTTTATTTTTAAACTTAGAAGCAGAAATTTTCTCTCTATATTGTTCCAAGTGAGTTCTTGAAACAAACAATAGTGAATTTTTAATACTTTAAGTTTATATATTGATGATCGCTGAAAATATTTGTTTTTTCTGCTATCTGATTATCATAAAAGGACTAAATTTTGAGTGAGAAAGAAAATGCTTGCTAATTTTTATTGTTAATGATTTGATAAGCTATGATGAGGTTTTATTGCTTAATTAAGCTTTTTCTCCTTCACCGTAAGGTGACTTGGCTAGTGCTCTATGAAGTGGTCTGCAAGTTGGAGTATAGTTCTTCAAGGAAGAATGGTGAAAGTACGAATTCTTCTTTGTTCTTTCTCCCATGTCTCATCACTTAGGCTGTCTTATTTTCCACTAACATCTGTCTTTTTCCCTCTAAATACCTTACATTACACACACACCTTTTTTTTTAATAGAAAAGTTCTCATGTAGTAAAGGCTGGCCTCATGCTTTTTTCTTAAAATGTAAAAATATTTTATGTGTGTATTTGCCTACATATATGTATGTATGTATGTGTGTGTATGTATGTATGGGAACCACATGCATACCTAGTGCATATGCTGAGGCTAGAAGAGGGTGGAGGATCCATCCCCTGGAACTGGCGTTACAGACTGTGAGACATGGTATGGGTGCTGGGAACTGAGCCAGCTTGCTTCTTCTGCAAGAGCAGTAAACGCTCTCTCTTAACTACTGAGCTATCTCTCTCCAGCCCCTGAACTCATTCTTTGTCATTGAGGATGATTTTGAACTAATGATTTTCCTGTCCCATATGGGGTTGTGGATGTTTGCCTCTATGCCTAGTTTTATGCAATGCTGTGGATCAAACACAGGACTTTATGCATGCCAGACAAGCTCTCTGCCAATTGAGCTGCTGTGTTAATACTGTTAATAGTAGGTTCCTAACTGGTCACAGTAATTCTTGTTTTAATTCTGTAGTATTGATCCTTCTTCACCATAGTTATCTCTTGAGTCTGTCGGCCAATCCAATACTGTACCTAATTTTTTAAGCCTGGATCTGAGTTCCAACACACCAACACACACACACACACATACCACACACATCCTACTTTTTGGGAGACAGAGGCAGGTGGATGGCTTGCTATGAGTTCGACACCAGATTCCAGGACAGCCAGGGCTACACAAAGAAACCCTATCACGTAAATTCTGTAATGCATCCATAGCAGTGGCGCTTGCCCCTTTGAAAGATATACTTTCATTTATTTCTGTGGTGTCAGGGATTGAGCCTAGGGCTATGGTAGGCAGGCGTTACAGTTTTCTTAAATACTTTTTAGTTTGACCGGGTATGTTAATGCTTTTAGTCCCAATACTTGGGAGGCAGAAATAGGCATGTCTGTGTGGTGAGTTGGAGGTTAGCCTGGTCTACATAACAAGTTCCAGGACAGCCAAATCGACACAAAGAAACCTTGTCTCAAAAAACTAAAACCCACACAGGTCTTGAATTTGAGATCCTCCTGCCTTAGCTACCTACACCCAGTCACTGCCACCATTTTAGGCCTTTGTCATCAGGCTCAGCTCTATTATTTAATTTATTGCAGCCCTATATATAGTCCAGGGCTTGACCTTGTGATTCTCCTTCCCTACAGGCGTGTGCTGCTTGTTTATAAATCTGATGGAAGTGAGATGCATTTATATGTGAGAAATGTGATAAGTGCTTATATGTGCTTTATGGACATTGGACACCTTGTAGTTCTCGTATAAATAAATCTAGAATTTTAAGGATGCTATAGACCATCTTGGTTATCTTTATAAAATATCTCATTTGTTTAGAATGTTCATCCTCCTACCCTCTTTTTTCTTTTTCTTTTCTTTTCTTTGTTTTTGAGACAAGGTTTTTCTGGAACTTGCTCTGTAAACTTGGCTGGCCTTGAACTCACAGAGATTCACCTGCCCTGCTTTTACCCTATATTCTTTATATAAAGATCCGTGCATTAGTGTTTCGCTTACATGTATGTCTGTGTGAGGATGTCAGTGTCCTCTGGAACTGGAGTTACAGATAGTTGTGAACTGCCATGTGGGTGCTGGGAATTAAACCTGAGCCCAGGTCCTTTAAAAGAGCAGCCAGTACTCTTAACCCCTGAGTTGAATACCCTGGAACTAGAATTAAAGGAATAACATAGTAAGATCCCATCCAAAAGGAGAATGTAAAAACCATAATTGGCAGTAGTTCTATCTAATTATTGCAGCCGTCCTAAGCTACGTCACTGGGTCCTGTAACCTATTTATGTAAGGTTTGTTGCATTTGTCACACAAATGACAAATGAAAAAAATCCCCAGTCAAAAGCATACCTACAACACAGCCATACTGTACAAATCAAAACACCCTGTAACCACCATGTTTTCTCATTATAACTATAGAATAACACCAATGTCTGCTTTTACACATACTTCTTTTTACACTGCGTGTTACTGAAGGATTTATGCTATGTCTAACAGCTATTGAGAAAGCCCTTTGAGGATCAGGAGAGATGGTTCATTGGTTAGGAACATTTGCTGCTCTTGCGGAGGAATCTGGGTTCACCTTCCCAGCACCCACACTTTAGCTGAACTATATTATTTCAGGCTGGCCTCAACTAAACTTCCCGCCTTGGCTTCCCCAATTCTGTTATTACAGGTCTGTGCGTCACACTGCTTGTTATTTAAACTTTCGGCAGTTGTTTGCTTTTAAATGGTAATTCACTGCTTCCACAGAGCCTTCATAGAAGTGCTGCCACATTTGTCAAATGTTAAACACTTTGACTTCTTCCAAGATTCAAACCTTTACTGTAATACCTGCTAGGTAGAACTTGGAACCAATCAAATGAGTCCATTGTTAGCCAGATATACAACACTCACAGTTTAAAGCTACGTTTGTACCAAAACAAACAAACAAACAAATGACAATAACAACCAGAAAAACTTTCTCTTTCGTGTTTCCTACTGTCTGTGGAGAGCTTTGGTAAGTTAATGAATTTTATTCAGGTCGTCTGTTTATAAAAGGATCCAGGTTTTTATCAGTTCAGTGTGATTGGTTCTTTTATTCGAAGGTATGTTGTAATAGCGCTTATTATAGACATTTTCAGAATTGTCTTTTGCATTTATTTACATAAGTCAATTTTTTTACACTTATGCTAAATATTTGGAAATTTTGTAATGTGGTTTAGATGCAAGATTCATATTTTAAAAATAACCTCTTAGAACCTGGGTGGACCTCATTCATGCATGCATATTCTATGCAGGAAGAGGGGAAGCACCCATCACTAAGCATCTCACTGTGTATCACTCGCCTCTGCCTTAGTGCTGGGATTAAAAGTTCATTGTACCACGCATTCTTCAGCTATCCCCTAATTTTTGAAACCTCACTCTCTTTCAAAGCAAAAAGTTAGACTTACTCTAATGAATAAATAGATTTGTTTTTATTCCTGACAGAGTTTTAGTTGAAGAGAATTAGCTAATGTACAGCCTAGAAGATTGTGGTGTAAAAGAATGGCTTGGGAGGTTTGCTGTGGTAGAATAGCCTCAGAAAACCAAGGGTAGGCTGCAGTTGAGTCTCTATGTGCTGTCCACTCACCACTCTAGCAGCTATTTGTGCCGCAGGTTTCCAGGTCCATACCAGTCCACAGGCCTGGGAGCACTTCGTGTGCTAGAATGCTAATGCTTTGTTGGGCGTTTGTGGGTTTTATTTATTTTTATTTATTTATTGACTGTTAACGATTGGAAAGCGTGCAGAAATAGTGCAAAGCAGTATGAAGTTGGTGGGGAATATAGAGCTCTGCCTGGAGCATCTGCCTACATATTCCCTGAATGAAGCCACAGTTATTAATTAGAACTAATGTTGTTAATATCGCTATCATTTGAGGCCTCAGGGAGACTGAATTGCCAAAGGACACACATTCTGAAATTAGATCATACTCTTATATCATGTAGTTTTTTTAAGATTGTGTTTGTGTGTGTGTTGGGGAGATACATTTGCACTGCACCCAGAAGATGGGTGCTGTATCCGTTGGAACTGGAGTTAACAGATGGTAGTGAGCTCACCTGTGTATGCTGGGAATTTATAACCAAGTTCCTATACCAGGAGCATTTAGGGCTCTTAACCACTGAGCCACCTCTCCAGCCCTATGTCATATGATGTTTTGTTTTTCTTGCAGTGCTGGGCATTGAACTCAGCTCCCAGCCCCAGTCCCTCTTACCTCAAACACACTGTGTAGTCAGATGTCCTTGAACGCCTCATCATCCTGCCTCAGCTTCACCAGTGATAGGACTATAGACTCGAGCCACAATGTCTAGCTTAATTGCTCCCTGGGACTCATGCTAAATAGAGCTATAATGAATACCAGTTTGCATCATGGGAAGTAAAATTTATATATATTGAAGCCTCTTGAATTCAGGAACTTGTAATCACCTTATTGATGAGATAGTATTTGTGACACTAAAGAGAAAACATTATCAAAGTTGACTAGAATTATAACCGAATATACTCAATAGTGAAAGCAGGTTTTCTCCTGCCAGTCTTAACATTTCCAGTTTAGATTTAATTAACTTCATTGGCCTAAACTGTTTATGTCAGTGTCTGCCCAGACTTAAACTTTTAACTATCTAATAGTGTTAGGGAAGGTGATATGCCTACTGTGTTATAACTTGAGTATTTTAAGTTTAATGAGAAGAGGAAGGCTGCTTTCCTATCAGAGATAAAACAGACTAATTTGATTCTCTCATAAATGAAAATTTTAAGAAAATAATTGTTCTTTTCATTTTAAAGTTTCTTAATTCATATCCCTAGTTTATATTTGAAAAGCAAAACCAATAACGTCCTCCTGATCCTTCAGTAAGATGTGTTCATTTAGTGAGTCGTACCACACTGTTCATTCCTCCCAGTGTTTAGTATGGCGGACATGTCTGTCTCAAAATATATAGTTATCCATGAATTGATATACTTGAGTGTTTAACTATTTATTTTGACAGTTACATTTGTTTTCCTTGGGTTGGGGGCTTTAAAATGTAAATAAAATTTAATGTTAATGTTTTCCCTCCAATTACAGGAGTCAGAAATACCGTCAGAGGAGGGGTACTGTGACTTTAATAGTAGGCCAAATGAGAACTCTTATTGCTATCAACTTCTTCGTCAACTAGATGAGCAGAGAAAGAAAGATATTCTTTGTGATGTCAGCATTGTGGTGAGCGGGAAAATCTTTAAAGCTCATAAGAACATCCTGGTTGCAGGCAGCCGTTTCTTTAAGACTTTATATTGTGTTTCAAACAAAGAAAGCCCTAACCAAAACAATACTACCCACTTAGATATTGCTGCAGTTCAAGGTTTTTCAGTCATCTTGGACTTCCTGTATTCTGGGAACCTGGTGCTCACAAGCCAAAATGCCATTGAAGTGATGACAGTGGCCAGCTACCTTCAAATGAGTGAAGTTGTCCAAACTTGCCGTAATTTCATTAAAGATGCCTTAAATATAAGCATTAAATCAGAAGCTCCGGAATCTGTGGTGGTGGACTATAACAACAGGAAACCAGTTAACAGAGACGGCCTGACCTCATCCAGGGATCCAAAGATTGCCAGCTTCTGGGCCACACGGAATCTTACCAATTTGGCAAGTAGTATAAAAATTGAAAATGATGCTTGTAATGTCGACGAGGGCCAAATAGAAAACTACCAGATGAATGACAGTAACTGGGTCCAGGATGCTTCTCCTGAATTGGCTGAAAATGAATCTCAAGTTAAGACAAAGGTGTTTATTTGGAATAATGTGAGCTCTCAAGAGACTGGCAAAGCAAGGAGGAAAAACCAAACTACCAAGAGATTTGTTTATAATATACCACCTAATAATGAAACAAATGTAGAAGATTGCTCAGTGATGCAGCCACCTGTTGCCTATCCAGAAGAAAACAACGCCCTACTCATCAAGGAAGAACCAGGTAACTATCATGTGTGCAAAGGTACCTCAGTTTTCATTCTGATTGTACTTCAAAAATCATTTTGAGATTTAGTTTTTAGTTGGAAAATGTTTAATCATGAATAGTATTAAGAACAGGGGTACTCAAATTTGGGGGTTTTTTTTGTTGGTATGTATGTGAGTTTAAAAGTTTTAGATTGGGTAGTAACTAAAGTACTGCCTGTCTTATTAATAACTAAGTATTGCATATACAGATACTTTTTGACTTAGGATAAGGTTATATCTGTAAACACATCATAAGATGAAACTGTCTCTAAGTCAGAAATGCATTTAATAAACTTAGCCAGTTGAACATCACTGTTTGGCAGCTCATTAAACAAGAGCTCTATCTTATAAGTAGTAAATGTCTTAGTAACTTTCAGTTAATAAATAAGTTAACTGAAAGTAAAATAAAGTGGTTGTAGAGCTTGCTTTTGTTTTATAACAATTTGGAAAATTTTTAGATTGAACTCTTAAATTGGACCCTTCAGAGTGGCTCCTGCAGGGCAGCCTCTGCCCTGTTTTAGCATGACTAGAAGGGAGTGTTTAGTTGTTGTGTGGAGAGTTAATCACTTTGTCTTTTTGAAATATTTGTAGGATCTAGTTAACATTTTTTAATTTAAGCATATTTATTGCTATAGAATTTTGCCAATCCAGAGAACTCTAATTTGTTTAGAGCTGCTCTGCTTAGCACAGGGCCTCAGAAGCAGGAGGTTCTGAGTTGTCACCTGAGTCTCGTTATATATAATTTGTATAGTTTAGGAGGTGGGGCTTGTTTGTTTTTGAAGAATTTTAGTTTTCCTTTCCAAACATATGCCAAAGAGGCCTTTGTTTTCACTATATTCTTAAGTGAGTATATACACACACCATATTGGTGGTAAAGACCTTTTTAAAAATGGAGTAAGAGTGCTAAAGAATACAGATAAAATGGACTTAAATTGGCTATTACTAATTTTGAAGCATCTTGGGGGGGTTGAGCTTTCCCATATTTTAAGTTTGTGCACTATTTTGTGTGAAAATGCCTGTTTTACCTCAAAACATGCTTGAACTGGCAGGGTTGCATATACTCTGGCATTTGGGAGGCATAAGCAGACAGATCTCTTGAGTTCAAGGCCAGCCTGGTCCACATAGCAAGTTCCCTCACAGGCACTCTCAAAAAAAGAATGCCTGTTGGTGTGTGATTTATATAATGAGGATGGAGTGGGGATTTTTGGTTGTTGTTGTTTTGTTTTGTTTTTTCTCTTCCCCAGACAGGGTTTCTCTGTTGTTGCAGTCCTAGCTGTCCTGGAACTAGCTCTTGTAGACCAGGTTGGCCTCAGAGATCCACCTCCCGAGTGTTGGGATTAAAAGTGTGCTCCACCACCGCCCATCTTGATGGAGTACTTTCTGTTAAAAGTTATTATTTTTATTCTGTGTGTGTGTGTGTGTGTGTATGTGTATGTGTGTGTGTAAAAGCATAGCACACACATGTTAAAGTCAAAGGACTGTTCTCACTTTTAGGAAAGTTCCAGGGATCAAACTTGGGTTGTAAGGCTGTCAAGTCAAACACCTTTCCCCACTGAGCTATCCTGCGCGTCGTCACACAACTGTTTTCTTTCCAGAAGGCAAGCCTAGGAAATGGGTTTTGACCTTTTGGATTTTAGTTTTCACTAGTAGAAATAATGATGTGGAAATGAATAATACTAAATTTTCTTTGGGTCCCCACAAGATTATCAGTGCCCCCAATTAGCAAGAAATAGCCTAGAACTGTCTATGTTAGCAAAAAATGGGTTATTAATGTTTGTCTTTGTTTAGAGTGTTGGTTACAAGTTGTTATAGATAATGGTCAGAAAAAAAGCTAAACAAAGGAAATTAGATTCAGGGTTCTTGCTTTGAAAAGAAAAAAAAGGGAAATGCTGTTGGATAAGGCTCTTGTACATCTTTTTAAAATTCATTTTTCTTTTATGTGCATGGATGTTCCACCTGCATCTCTATCTATGTATCATGCTTGTGTGTGGTGTCTGTGAAGGCCAGAAGAGGTCCTTAGATATCCTGCCTGGGACTGGAGTTGTGAGCTGCCATGAAGGTGCTGGGAATTGAACCCAGGTCCTCTAGAAGAACAGCCAGTATTCTTAACCACTGATTGGCCAGTAGCCAGGCAGGAAGTATAGGCGGGGCAACCAGAGTAGAATTCTGGAAGAGGAAAGGCAGAAATGCAGTCACAAGCCAGATGCAGAGGAAGCAAGATGAGAATACCTTACTAAGAGAAGGTACCAAGCCAAGTGACTAAACATAGGCAAGAATTATTGGCTAATTGAAGATGTAAGAACTAGTTAATAATAGGCCAAACAGTTTATAATTAAAAAATTAATGTGTGGGAATGCGCATGCATATTGCAGGGTCTTCCCTTGTAACTCTGTCCTGAAGCTCGCTATGTATACCAGGTTATCCTCACACTCATAGAGATGCCTGCCTCTGCCTCCCAAGTGCTGCTATTAAAGGTGTGCATCACCCTGCCCTGCTGCTGTTTTTTTTCCTTGTATTTTATATCAGTTTTATCAGCAAATCCCTGATGAGACTCTTTTGAAACAGCCTTATGTAACACAGGCTGACCTGATTGTAGTTGAATATCACCTTTATATCCATCCTGATCCTCTTGGTTCCACCTCCCAAGTCCTGAAATTATAAGGGTGTGCCAACATTCCTACCTCTGAGGCAGTTTTTATCTAGTGCCTCAGCTGGCACTTTGTGTATTAACAATTCAAAAATGGTAATGTATTCCAACGTGGTAGTAGCTAGAGTGTTTTAAAAATGTATATTTACACACCCACCCACCCTAAACCACTGAAACATGAATATAATAAAAAAACCTTTTGGAAAACAAGCAGGTATTTTTTTTGGGTGATGGCAGAACTAATTAGAACAAATCTTGTTCTTATGAAAGCCTAACAGTGATGACGCATGCCTTTAGTCCCAGCACTCAGGAGTCAAAGGCAGGCTGATCTCTTGAGTTAAAGGTCAGCCTAGTCTAAGAGAGCTAGTTCCAGGACAAGCTCTAGCTACAGAGAAGAAACCTACAGAGAAACAAACAAACAAACAAACAAAAAAACAGAGAAACTACCACATAAAATTGGAATGACTTTAAAAAAAAAGAAAAAAAGCAATTATTTTAGCAAGCACCAAAAACTGCTGGCAGTTTAATGTGTCAGTTTATCTCATCCTAAAAATAATAAATGTCATGCTTTTGCATCATTTATAGCGCTTTGGTGCCTGAACTTGGCTTCAGTCACAAATTTGGCTTCATGATGATAAGCTGCATGTCAACTGGTGATGGAGTAAGAGCCCAGATTCAGTTAGACATTAAAACTGACTCCCCATTTCATGAGTGTGATTGGTCTGATTGACTTGGTTAAGATTGTGAGTATCTTTATTCTTTAAAAATGCATTCTATTTTCTTACAAGGGCATATGGAAATTAAGCAAAAAGTATACATGCACAGTTATCTACCATGGTCACGTCTAGTGCCCTTAAAGTTGGGAAAGACTTTTGAAGTTATTTATAACAGTTTTCCAGTGCTGTGTGCTTTCTGCCAAATGCAGATAATTGGTTTACATAGCGTGGCTTGCTTGAATGCTGACAAAGATGACCTTAAGCAGCCTGTGTATATGATAAGTGTTAATAGAAGTTGCCATTATATTAAGCCAAAATTAACTTCTGGAATACCCTTATTCTGTTTTTGTAGTGTAATTTGGACATAGTTTTTAAACCCTTTAATTGGATTAGAAATTTAAATACTTCTGAACTCACGTTTAAGTGTCTATACTTCTCTGTTGAATATAGAGAATTGAAATTTGTAGGGAAGTTCTTACCAACAAAACAAATCTGTGTGTTTATTAAGGTAAAGTCCTTTCCTAAGATTATTCCACAGTAAAAGGATTCTTCAGGTTCATGTCTCATGCTAAGATCTTTAAAAAATTCGTTCTGAACCTGAAAATTTGTTCATAAATTTCTATATAAGAAAAATGAAAAAATAGTGAAATGTTTTTGCATGAATTTAAAGCTCCTATTACAAACAACTAAAAAGTGCTAGTGAATATTTTGAAATCTAAAAATCAATGCTTGGCACATTTAGACTTATGAATACCTGTAAAGGAAACGTGACTTCCTCCAGGTCGTAAGTCTATAGTTTGTAACTGCAGCTCTAAAGATGTGTCTTCTTGTCCCGTTGTAATGTTGAAGCTGGTATTGCATCTCCTAACATTTTTCTGGAGGTTATATTGAGGCTTACATTTTGACTCTTTAAAGTAGCACATTTTATTTGACATATCTATACACAGGAATACATGAGGGGGAATCGAGGATTTTAAATTTTTGTCCTTTCGTATTGGATTTATAGGCTAAAAACTGAAAACTTGCCAATTAAATAAAAGAGTTCCAATGATTTTTAATTTGTTTTTTTTTAACTGATTTGTTACTGGACATTAAATTCTAACTAAATTGGATAAATTAAGATTTAAAATTTAGTTACTAATTTATTTTTTCAGCATTGTGTTTTAAACACGGGGTGCTGTGAATGCAAGGCAAGAGCTTTACTTATTTTTTTGATTTTTGTTGAGCTCTACATTTTTCTCTGCTCCCCTCCCTGCCTCTCCCCTCCCCTTCAACCCTCTCCCAAGGTCCCCATGCTCCCAATGTACTCAGGAGATCTTGTCTTTTTCTACTTCCCATGTAGATTAGATCTGTGTATGTCTCTCTTAGGGTCCTCATTGTTGTCTAGGTTCTCTGGGATTGTGATTTGTAGGCTGGCTTTCTTTGAAGAGCTTTACTTATGAAGTACGCATTTAGGCACAGGCTAATAGTAAGATGTCCTGGCCTTCATTGAACTTTGTGTGTAGTTCATGAAGACCTTGAACTTGTGATCCCCTTGCCTCAGCTTCTGAAGCATTTTGGTAAATGACATGTGCTACCCCAACCTGTGTCTTTTATTACATTTATTTTGCATGTTGCATATGTAAGGTTACCACAGTATGCATTTGGAAATAGGACAGTTTGCAGGAGCTAGTCCTTACCTTCCACCTCATGGGTTCCAGGGAACCAACTCAGGGCAACAGACTTGGGCAGTAGTAAGCATCTTTGCCCACTGGGCCATCTCACTGACACTAGCCTCACATTCTTAATATTTTTTTTAGTGAAATAGTATATAATTTGATATTTAGAAAACAGTTTTGAGGAAGCAGTGCTCAAAGTACATACCTTTAGGGAATCTTAATAAAGCATGTATCCAAAATAACTAGTAATTCTAATTACAGGAAACTTTTAGTTATATGCTAGTCAGCATTTCTGTCCTATATTTATGGTAATAATTATTGTTCATTATTACTTTGGGTATTGCAAAATTCTGAAATGCTTTCTAAATCATACATATTCTTTAAAAATTAACACATTTGTGTGCATACGCACATATATTTATATACCTTCTTGTGTGTGGAAGTCAAAGGTCAGTTTATGGAGCGTCTGTTCTCCTACTGTGTAACTCACAGAGCCTGAACACAGGTCATGCCTTTACCCACTGAGATAGTTCACATGCCATTAAAATAGTTTTATGTTGGGCATTTCTGAGCCCTCATACTGTTTTGACCTTGTAATAGAACCTCTTGTATGAACTGTTCAGAGTGGAGTCTAGAACTGTGGAGTTTGCTTTGATTGAAATGTTTTAGGTATGGTTTTGTTTCTTAAAAATCCCCTAGTGTACCTCGAACAACTTCTCTAATGGGAAAGGAGGAAAGCAAACAGCTCAGAATTTAGAAATTATGTAAGAGTGTCCAAGATCCCCAATTTTTAAAGAAAATTAATTTTGTTAACCAAATGTTTTTGTATATTTTAATGTTTTGTCTTAAATTTTGTCATAGATATGTTTCTGTTGTGACAAGGTCTGGTTATGTAGTTTTCACCCTCAACCACTACTTTGCAGTCTGCACGTTGTGGTTGCAGGGTGCTGCCTATATATTCCAGTGGGTTGTTGGACTAAAGTGTGTCTCTCCGTTTATGGACTAGACTCCATTCTAGATGTTCAGGCAACACTTAAGGGCATCATTTGTTAAAGCTTATGTTGTGAAAAATGCACCTCTTCCAACCCCCCCAAAAGGAAAGTTTACTGCTCACTTTAAAAGTAGTTATTGGGCTATGAAATCTTACTAAATAAGAATTTTTAAATACTTAGGAGATGGAACAGTGAAAGTGTCTGCCATTCTTCCCCCCCCCCCCCCATGAATTTGGCTCTTGATATTTTTTATTTTTATTTTTCATTTTGGAAATGATCTCTGGCTGTTGAGACTGGCTTTGAACTGATCTCCCTGCCTCTGCCTCTCAGGTGCAAGAGTTATATAGACTCTTCAATTCTGGTTTCCTTCCTTTCCCATTTCATTTGGGTGTATTGGTGGTTACAGCCTGCAAGTAAGAAACCCCAGGGAACAGAGGTGAAGCTATAGAAGCTGAAGAAAGAAGCCTTATGTGATTTGTTTGCTGCAGGCGATAAGTTGTCTGAATATTATTAATGTGGACTTCTAAGTTTGGAGAAGTAGTAGTTGTGTTTTGGTAATGCAAGGCAAACTGGGTGCTTTGTGTATCTATCATATCATCCTACCCCTCAAGTTTATATAATACTATTAGCTCTGACAGCAATATAGTGAGTTGACCAGACTGTTGAATTTATCTCCTTTTTAATTTTTGCATTGAGTGTTTTGTCTGCATGTATGTCAGTTTTTTATGTGCATGGTTGGTGTCCATGGAAGCTAGACAAAAACTGAAAATTGAAAATGATCATGATCCTTTATGTGGATGCTGGGAATTGAACCCACGTCCTCTGGTAGAGCAGCCAGTTGTTCTTAACCACAGAAGCATCTCTCCTGTTTTGTTTTGTTTTGTTTTGTTTTGTTTTGTTTTGTTTTGTTTTGTTTTGTTTCAAGACAGTTTCTCTATGTAATAGCCCAAGCTGTCCAGAACTCGCCCTATAGACCAGACTGGCCTAGAACTCAACAGAGATCCACCTGCCTCCGCCTCCTGAGTGCTGGGGTTAAAGGTGTGCACCACCACTGCTTGGCTGTTTCCTGTTTTGAATATCCATGTCTGCAGGTAGACAGGTGTGCACATCCACCTTATTTCCACCCCCTTTTCTGTTTTTAAAATGAGTCTCACTTGCTTGGAACCTGCTTTGCCAAGTGAGCTGGATTGGCTGGTAAGGCAATATCAGAGATCTGCCTGTCTCCATTTTATCAGCACTGGTTTATAAGTAACTGAGCTATCACACTCCAGCCGGAGTATTTGAAATTTTTTTGTTCTCAAAGCTGTACTATTTGAAAAAAGTTACAGTATAACAAATGATACTTTCCACATCATAAAGAGTCAGGAAACAAAATTTACATCTCAAGATATCAAGCACATTCTAGAGGTTAAGACTAAGAATATCTTACCTGAAACTAATTTGTAAGTAGTAATTCATGATCTATTGGGTGCTTAGGAATCATGAGAAAGGTTCCAGTGTGGAAGGTGGGCTGACAGCCCAGAAAAGATTTGGGAGAGAATGCAGTGAGAGTTGGTATGGTGTTGTGGGGGAATTTGTTGTGAGAGGAACTAAGATATTCAATGGCAGGGTAGCAAGAAACTGGAGTGCATGGACAAGAGGATAGAAGACATAGTGAATGGATGAGAGGTGAGGTAGATTTAGGGCTAGATTATATATTTGTATGCCAGATAGTGAGTTGTGAAATTTGTTTTATGACTTGGGCAGCAGAGGTTTCTCAGGTAGAGGTTTGATCTGTTTAATTAGAATTAGAGTGTATTGAGGAAACTAGTTAAGGACTATTTGTTGACAGAAATATGTCTTTGAATAGTGAGAAGAAGAAACTATGTGGAGCCCAGTGTAAACAAGACAGGGCAGTCAGTCACTTGAATGAGTGAGTTTGGGTGAAGGAAAACAAGTTTTTAGGATGCTAAGAAACTAGAAGTTAAAACATTTATGTTGTAAATGAAATTACTGAATAGGAAAGAGAAAAATAGCTGTTTTCTTTATGATAAATAAAGGGCTTGCTTTTAAGTAACTGCATGCTTTTTTATATGCCATGGTAATAAATTATGGATATGTTTATATGAAAATGAAACTTGTATAGATCACAGTCTCTAAGAGTTCTTGTGCAATGGAATTTTGCTATTTTTAAATTTTTTTCTGCTGCCAGTTTATACCCTAATCTTTTTGAGAGTATTGGTATTGAGGGTGCTGTGTCCTGCTCATCTGTCCCCTGAGAGACAGGATCTGTCATTGAACTTGGCTAGCAATGCCCAACAGTCTTCTTGGTGCCAAAACAGTGCTTGGTTACTGGGTTGCAGACACACTGCACATTTCATGTAGGTCCTGGGGTTTGAAATTGTGTCATCAGTTCACAAACTCAGGTCAGTTCTCCTGTCTTCATCTCTCAGGGGTTGGAATTACTGGTTCAAGTCTAGCACACTTAGCACTGTTCTCCTGAATACTCCGACCTGGAGTTCTAGAGTCTTCTTTTTAGAGATTTTATTTTATGTATTATGTGTATGGGTGCCTGAATGACAGAAGAGGGCATCAGATCCCATTATAGGTGGTTGTGAGCCAACAGGTGTTTTCTGGGAATTAAACTCAGGACTCCTGAAAGAGCAGCCAGTACTCTTAACTGCTGAGCCTTCTTTCCACCCCAAGTTCTGGATTCTTAAAAATATTCTTCTCATTGTTGATATGTTGAGTATCCTTGACATCTTTCAGTGACTTCTGGCAGCATTTAAAGATGTTACTTTTACCCCCTAAAAATAATTCTTACTCTATTTCTCACTCTTCCATGTTATAGTCACATTTCTTAAAACATTCCCCCATTCTTTTATTCCCAACACAAGCCTTCCTTCTTTCCACCTGCCCTGTTAATCTTCCAAGTATTATCCTAAGAGTGTTATAAATACTTTGTAAATGGGATTAAAAATAATTCAGGGTTCCTTTCATGGTCTTATTCTTGGCTTTGTTTCTCATTATCTGACACCCACATCATGGCATACAACTATCTGTAACTCTAGTTCCAGGAGTTCAAATGGGCACACACATAGTGCACATACATGCGTTCAGGCATTATATTCATACAAAAAGTAAAATGATGTTATTGTTTTCAGTATGTTCTGTCTCATCTTACATGATGAATTGTAAAGAAGGTAGTATTACCTAGGATGTTTAGGACCTACAGGGCCCTGGTTAAATCCTCAGCATCACAAAGAAACATTTAATTAAAAGTATTTTCACATAGTAGCACAGTTTTCACAATTAACGGCAAGTCAGAAATAACACAGGACTGGTGAGAAGACTTGTAAGAGATTGCTACACAGGTCTGGCATCCTGAATTTAAGTCCTGGAACCCATGGTAAGAGGAGAGACTCTGCAACTTCATACTCTTGGCACACATTAGGTACATAGAGTGTTACGTTTATTTAACAATTATTTGGAGGGCGTTCATTTTCGACAGTAGGAAAGTTAGAGTCTTTGCTTCGCCTGGAGTTTACATTTGTTTGTACTGTTGTAGCGATACCTCTCTGGCTTGTAGGATTGCACATGTGGATACACAATACTGAAAGGCCTCTTAACTGGTCTGCATCAAAAGAGGTCTAGAAAGAAACTAGTGTTCTTGGGTGAGTTGTTAATGCTGTCGTTGTAAATAAACTTCTTGTATCATTTTCAGATTTGGACGGTGCACTACTCTCAGGGCCTGATGCTGATAGGACCGTGAACACAAATTTATTGGCTGAAGCCTGCAGTGGTCAAGATGCAGGTGATGCTGGTAGGTACAGTAAGATTTTTAGCAAGAACATATCTAAGGATCTGAGGACTGTGGAGTGCTAGTGAGACCAGTCTGTGATTAGTTAAGGTTGTGATGACTTTAGGAACTTGGTAAATACAAATTGATATTTTTGGTTTTGTTTGAGAGGACTTAATCAGTATTTTTAAACATTTAAATATTGCCTGGTTTAATGGAGCTTATAACTTGCTGCCAGCTAATTGATGGAATTGAAAGGGTAATTATCACAATGGTTGTCTAGTGTATTTTACTTAGTTTTTTAAAATAATTCTGATCATTGATGGTTATAGAAAATGTTGAAAGGGACTGTAGAGATAGCTCAGCAATTAAGACCACTGTAATTCCCAGCACCCATACCCAGTGGCTCACCAACATCTATAATTCCAACTAAAGGCACATGGCCTTTAGGAGTACCTGCATTTATGTTACACATACATACAGACATACACAATAAAAAAATAATACAAAATAAATTTAAAAGAAATGTTGATAAATAGTGGTATTTAAATCAGTTATACTTTGGGAAAGCCTTGATGTGTATAAAGGCAAAAATCTAGCCGGGCAGTGGTGGCACACGCCTTTAATCCCAGCACTCAGGAGGCTGAGTCAGGTGGATATCTGTGAGTTTGAGGTGAGGGAGGGAGAGGGAGGGAGGGAGGGAGGGAGGGAGGGAGGGAGAGAGAGAGAGAGAGAGAGAGAGAGAGAGAGAGAGAGAGAGAATTACATTCATCTCATAAATAAAATGGAATAAAAGAGATTACTTAACGTGTCAAAAACAGAGGTTGGTAGAATTGAACAGAAATCTACATTGTAACCCTCAAAATTAATTCTCTGTAAAGTTTTTTTTTTAATTGTTACATTTTGTGTATGTGCATACCTACCTTACCAGGAAGGAAGAGGTATGGATACACTAATGAGATCTGAGGAGCATTAATATAACCAACTATTTAGAATGACTGTGATTGAAAACAGCTTAATGAAATGCTGTGAACCAATTGATGTGATACACTTTTGGGTACACAGCAACCTAGGTAGTATTTTTGAACAATGTTTAACCTGAATCTTATCTGTGAGGAGAAAATTTAAAAAGACAGCAGGCAGTCCAAGCCCTAATGGCTGGAAAGAAAGACCATACAAAGGAACCACTAGAGGAAAGGAGACTGAATTCAATACAGTATGGTCTTGATGGCTTTTGCCCTTTTAGGAAGAAGTTAGAAATGTGGCTGTGTATTTGTTAGCAATATTCAATATAAAATTTGTGTACATCTGGTTTTGTAGAAGAATGTTTATATATATATATATATATATATATATATATATATATATATACACATACATACATACATACATACACGCATTTTTATTTGTGTATAGTATATATGTATTGTATTTAGGCATAAAGCAAAAAGTACATGTTACAATAGTGGATAAAATGCACAAAAGAAAAGGGGCAAAATATTAACATTTAAAGGTGACATATAGATGTAAATTCAACTTCGTATTTGAACTTTTAAAAATTAATGGTGGAAGAACAGGTGGCACTGCTTGTAAAAGTTATTGGCTCCTGCCACTCCCTTTCAGGTGCTGGAGACCAAATACAGGGCCTTGAATATGCTGGCCATACCCTGTGCTTCTGAGAGACACCTTTTTGTTTTGTTTTGCTTGAGTCAGGTCACACTATGTAGCCCTGGCTGGCCTGGAACTCAGATCTTCCTGTCCCTATCCCCCAAGTGCCCAGCATGCCTTTGGATTTTTTTTTTTTTTTTTTTTTGAGCAATAGAGAATTTTGAAGATCTTTTAAATGAATTACTTATTTATTGATTGTACAGAGAATTACTACTGTCTTAGAACCCAATTTTTTGGTTTAGAAATTAAGTTCAAGAATGTAAAACTGTAAAACAATACACAAACAGCTTTCTGTGGAAAATGAGCCATTTTATTTGTTTAATTTTTAAGAGTAAATCTTTGATTTAGAGTTATTTCCCTTGGGGGAATTTTGGTCTGGCACATGCTAATCAAGCTGGCTCTTCTGGATTCCAGAGTTGTGTCATAGGTCGCCCTTTTGATGAGTTTGATCTCAACTGTTTTCTCCTCAATCTGTGGAATGATATACCAAAGATATTAGTGAACATTAAGTATATGTTTGAAATAGACCTATTAACTCTTAGGTATGTTGAATTACAGCTCCACATAATTTCTACAAGTTATCTTTGCTAATATTAAGAATTAGAAGTCTTCTATGAAATTTGGAGTGAGGGTTTCTTAATTTGAATTGTAAATATTTTTTAATGTTTTAAAAAATACTTTGATTTTCTTGTGTGTACACAATGTGGCACTAAGGTCAGAAGACAACTGGGAACTGACTTTCTCTACCATGTGGGTCCCAGGGAGTCGGTCAATTGATAGTGCTTGGCGGCAAGGGTCTTAATCCACTGCGCGGTCTCCCTAAGTGTGTATTTCTGTTAGTCATGAATGGTAAATACAGAGAAGCATGGAATTGGAAGTGTGTGGTTTTTTAAATTTAATTCTAATCTTGCATTGTTAGTTTATTGTTATAAATATTTTCTGTCTGTATGTAGTCGGTGTTATTTATTTGAATTTTAGCAGATCTAAAATGATTTCTGAGGTCAACTTTTGAAGTACATTGAACAAGTTAAAAATATCAAGTACATGTTGGCTTTCTAAAATATTTATTCAACAGATAGGTAAAGGTCATTTATGTTAAACACTAGAAGCACAAAGGTAAGACAGGTCTTGCTGTCCTAGAAAGCAACTGTAATTTGTTTTGTACACAGGTAAGAAATAGGAATCATAAAGCCCCAGCTCAGTTTAGAAATGGGAAAGTGGAAATTGAAAGGTTGACTGCCCCAGGCTGCCATTCCATTCCCCTCCCTGTCCCATGTCCCACTAGTTTGGAGATCAACAGCATTGGGTATTTATAGCCCGAGAGGGGTATTCTTTGTTTTCTTTGTTTTTTGTTTTTTGTTTTCTTTGTTTTTTTTGGTGATTTTCAAGACAGGATTTCTCTATATGGCCTTGGCTGTCCAGGAACTCACTCTCTCTCTCTCTCTCTCTCTCCCTCTCTCTCTCTCTCTCTCTCTCTCCCTCTCCCTCTCTCTCTCTCTTTCTCCCCCCTCCCTCTCCCTCTCCTGTGGGTGTGTATAAAGCTATGTAGTACATTTTAAAAAATCATCCCACAAAGTTTTTTTTAAAAAACTTATATATTCTTTTACCAAAGAAAATATATTTGCTCTAGTTTTTTGTAGCTTTGGTCCCTGTCCTGGAACTCACTTTGTAGACCAGGCTGGCCTTAAACTCAGAGATCCGCCCGCCTCTGCCTCCTGAGTGCTGGGGTTAAAGGCGTGCACCACCACTGCCTGAAATTTTTTTTACAGTACAATATGTAAGTGGAAATTTGATTTTTTTTATGAAATAAAGAAGCTTATGGGATATTTTTATTATCAAAGTGCTTGGGACCAGATGTTTTTAAAATGTTGGAGTCTTTTCGGATTTTGAAGTATTTTGATACATGGCCTTTACTGATAGGTTGACATCTCTCATCTAAAAGCTTGAAAATGCTCCAAAGTCTGAAAGTTTTTTTAATTCTAACTTTATTTTACGTGCATTGGTTTGTTGGTGTGAAGGTGTCAGATCCCTAAGACCTGGAGTTACAGTTATAAGCTGCCATGTGAGTACTGGGAATTGAACCTGGGTCCTCTGGAAGAACAGTCAGTGCGCTTAACCACTGAGCCATCTCTCCAGCACCTTGTCTGAAAGTTTTTTGAGCATACGATGTTCTAAAAGCATTCTAGATTTGTGAACATTTGAGGTTGTTTGGGTTTTTAGGTTAGAGATGTTCTGCCTATGCTATTACTACATGTTCTGTGCATGTCTATATTAAAAAGGAATGTTTCAGGGAAGTCAGAGTTAAAAGTGCCTATTTACCACACATGGAGAAACCTCCCAGAGGTCCTTATGTCTGAATGGAGCAGCCCAAAGAGGCTCCATCCATCAGATTAGTCTTTGATCTGGTATTGAAAGTGAGTTAGATGGGTAGCCCTGATTCTTCACAGGCTCTGAATTAGTCTGTTGGGTTTGATCTTATTTTTGAAACAGGGTCTTTCTCTTATTAGTCTGGCTTTTTGTATCATCTTGCCTCAGCCTCCCAAGCATTGTGATTTTATAAAGAATGGCTGACAGGTGTGGTGCTTTTGGGAAGTGAAGGCAGGAGGCTGCTCAGTTCAAGGCCAGCCTGGACTGCATAAAACATGTCTCAAAGGGAAATGCTGTGACTGAGTGGGAACTGGGTAGCAAGTTGAAACCACCGAGAAAGAATCACATTTTAGAATTGATGATTGGTTGGATCGAGGGCAAAAACTGTTGATTCTGTATACAGAAGAATTTCTTTGACCCAATAAATTATATGTATATTTAAAATGTAATTGAATCCAGAAAGAGGTAATTCTTGACTCTGTGTTTGTCAGGTTTTTACAGGACTAGGCTTTTGTTGTTATTAAGCTTGCACTTTTGGAGGTTCAAGAATTTTATTTATATTGTTTTAGTATGGGAATTGAATCCAAGACCTGTTGTTTTTATTTAGGTTTTGGAGTGAAGACGGGGTGAGGGAATCGGATAGTTTTTAGGACAGGATCTTCTATGTGACCATATCTGACTCCAAATTCACAGTGTATCCAAGTTTGGCCCTGAACTCCTGGCCTGTCTCAGCCTTATGTCCTAGGAGCACAGGTGTGAGCGAGCCAGCACACGGAGCTTTATTTAGTGTCTATTAGAAAGCTATCATTGTTCTTATAATTGTATTTTATTTTCTTGGGCTCTAATTAAGGGATAACAGACTTCCCCTAACCATTTCCTCAAAATCCCTTCTCAATTACTCTAGGAGCATCCCATGATTTCAAGTATGGTGTGATGCCTAGCACTTCAAATGACTTCAAGTATGGATTACTACCAAGTACTTCAAATGATTTCAAATATGGATTGTTACCAGGTGCTTCAAATGATTTCAAGTATGGATTATTGCCAGAGTCTTGGCCCAAACAAGAAACGTGGGAAAATGGCAAGTATTACCAACAAATACAAAATGGTAATTTTTAATATTTAAAAGCTTGCACATTCTGAGTTTTGAAAAATAAATAGCTGTGTTAACAGCTACTGCTGTTATGGCTAAGCACAGAAGCATTGATACAAGGTTTCTGTTTAAAAGTGTATATGCATTAAACAGTACTTTTCTTCCTTTAAGGTGACTCATCTCTAATCATGAACAAGTTAAAATGCCCTCACTGTACCTATGTAGCCAAATACAGACGAACACTAAAAAGACACTTGCTCATTCATACTGGAGTGAGATCGTTTAGCTGTGACATTTGTGGGAAGCTGTTTACTAGAAGAGAACATGTAAAAAGACATTCCCTGGTGAGTGATCATGGAGATGAGGGCTTTTACGGCAGGGATGTTTCTAGCATTTTATTCGCAAGTTTATTTATTTATTTATTTATTTATTTATTTATTTATTTATTTATTTATTTATTATGTATACAATATTCTCTCTGTGTGTATGCCTGAAGGCCAGAAGAGGGCACCAGATCCCATTATAGATGGTTGTGAGCCACCATGTGGTTGCTGGGAATTGAACTCAGGACCTTTGGAAGAGCAGGCAATGCTCTTAACCTCTGAGCCATCTCTCCAGCCCCTTATTCGCAAGTTTAAAGAAGAATAGTTAAGTTGCTTTAAACAATTGTTTTGAACTGATAGTATCCTTCATCTAGAAAATATTCGTCATTAACTATCCTTTTATTACTAAATGTATGGCTTAATTTGGATGGCTCAAATGTGTTCTTTATACTATCCTAATTTTGGGTTTTTCTCCCAATTAGGTGCATAAAAAGGATAAGAAATACAAATGCATGGTGTGTAAGAAGATCTTCATGTTAGCAGCCAGTGTTGGAATAAGACATGGATCTCGACGCTACGGAGTCTGTATGGACTGTGCAGATAAGTCACAGCCAGGAGGGCAAGAAGGTGTAGATCAGGGACAGGATGCAGAGTTCCCTCGGGATGAAGAGTACGAGGAGAATGAAGGAGGAGAGCCTGATGAAGAGCTGGCTGAGAATGGGGAAGATCAGAACGATGCATCTCGGTGGGATGAATCAGGAGATGTTTGTATGTCTCTGGATGCTTAACTGACCTACTATATTCCTCAAGAATGCTGCATTTGGACATACTATGAATCGACAATTTGGATTGTTGAACTTGAAGGCTTGCAAAATATGGTACATGCTGGATGGTAGTTACGTTGCTGTGAAAAACTGTAGGGTTAAAGCCTTATAGCAAAAAAAAAAAATTTTTTTTATATTTGCACAGGACTGTACAGCAAACAACCATGTGGTTGGATACATGGAGTCCCCACATTCAGTCAGTTATCAAAGTAAAATATTTTTTATTTATAGGATATACAGTTAACTATTTGGGTTCTATGAAAATATAGTACTTGTCCTTTCTAGAGGTTACATTCATGTACTACTGTAACATGAATGAAGAAAATCCACTTATGGAAGTACAGTGACAGTTGACCCAATCACTCTGTCAATCAAACCACTCAGGCTAGTTTGTACTAGTAGAGTTTTGTTTCTATTTTTATTTTATTAATTTTATTTTTTTTAATACAGATTTTCAGTGAGGGGCTTTTTCAACCCCATTGGTTCTATTTTCTTGTATTTTTTTTCATTTTATTTGCTTTATAACTTAAACCAAGTCTCTTCTAGTCTTAGATATTATTTCTGAATTCTGTGCTGATAGGCATGTTTATAAGAACTGGAGAGGTAATTTATTGGAATGAACTGACTCCCCTTCCTCCCTTCCACTTTGACACGGATTTTCCCCCTGCACAAATGAAGAATGATGTTATGACGTTGCCGTGGTGAAGCTGACATAAACCACTAAAATGATGATGACTTAGAAGTGACTTTCTCCTGCTGCTCTAATTCGATAAATGGTTACTATATGATGTTTTCTGACATGGTTTTTGGTTTTGGGTATCTGTTACTTTGGCACTATTCTTGTTTGCCTCTTAAATTTTGCCAGTGTACTATACCTCAGCCTTATTTGAAATACAGAAGTCTAATTGAAGAAAAGTCATAGAAAAATACATAAAATGATTTGTTTTATAATTTATCATCCATGTCCAGTTTGGTTAGCTTGTTATGCAAAATAAGTGAAATATCAGGTTTTTTCCCCCTGTGCCCTTTTTTTTTTAAATCATTAAAATTAACCCAAACTGTGCATTCTCTTTTGTTTCATACTTACCGGGATATTGTTGAATGATATAAGTTGTGGCTGATAATTTATTTTTCCATTCCTTAAAGTCACCATACCTTGATGAAATCTTTATAGTCACCGTGATTCAATAATCTGCAGAAATATTACAAATAAAATGTTGAGAGCCTTTATTGTTCCATTATCTAAATTCTTCAGGAGCCAAAAGAGTGATTCATTGAGTTGAAATTGTTAGATTTATTTTGCCTGGTGACATGAACTAGCTGACAGTGGAACTCTGAGCAGCGTTCTACGTGCTAACATAACGACATGGATCAGGAGCATATTGTATAATAGAGAAGAGTGAGAGACAGCGTATTTTCAACTTTCTTTTAAATACAAATTGAGTATATTTTCCTATTTTATATCAAGTAACTAAATTGGGCCAGTTGTGTGGAAGAAACCACAGAGCTGCTTTGACAGACACAATCTTTTTGGTGCTCCGTCTGGTCAAAGTTGAAAAGTTGATTTCCATTTAAAGAGACAAGCTTGATCATTGCCTCTGATTTCAGTAGAATGATGGTTTGATACTGGTCAGTGACTTTCTGTGTGGCTAGATGAGAGATGAAATGTTAGTGTTCCATTGTGAGATGCCCCCATGGCCCTCAACTGTATGGTAGTCTCTGCACACCTGGGAGCCTGGCAGAAGACTAGTTCTGGTTTGAGTTTTGTTTAAAATGAAGAGTATACCTTATTCTCAGTGTTTGAAACAAATGAGTAAAATGTAACTCTAGTAAAGTCCAAAGTAGACATAGTTGGGCAGAAATATTATGAATGAAAAAGTATTTTAAACGTAAAATGTTCTGCTTTGTGAATATGTAAGTATAGCATAAAGATTTCCTTCATCCCATTTATCCCCTTCCTTTAAAATAAACCATAGTTTACAATTGGTAGATCTGTCTATATATAAATATATATTAAAGAGCAAATATATATATTTAAAAAAATCACCTAAATCTGCTTTATTAGACAGTAGTTCACTTATTGCATAGAAACTGGACTTGGCTTTACATCCTTAATGTACTTTATTTTACTCAAGATAAGATCTTATCTTGAAACAGAATTTCTTTTATTACTTAAATCATTTATGTATATCTGGTAAATTATGACCAAATTTTTGTTAGATTGCATACAGTAAATTGAAATACACATTGGTACACTACGGGATTGTTGTGCTTTTGTTTTGATTTTAGTTGGAAACAGGTTTGATGTAGATGACTTATTACTGTTAATTTAAAATATTCTATAATTGTCCATTGCCTTTTATGTCGTGTTGTGACAAATTTGGCTATATTTTTAGTCATCTGAAATATACTTTAAAAAGTTTGTTTTTAGGTAATCCAAAGGAAAAAATGTTTATACTCTTGAATATATATTTGCCTCAGCCTATATAAGTTTCTTTGAAGTAAACACTTTACCAGAACAGAATTGACAGATTTTTCTACTTGCTGACTGCCTAAGTTATTTTGTTTCATGGTCTTGAGGGATCGCTTTTTTCCCTTCGAGATCTTTTTTAAAAAATAGTTTTAGTACTAAGGTATACTACTGGACGTTTCTATTTTTTTAAGTATATTCCTTTTTCTGACAATACAACTTCAGGAAGTTGATAAATTGCTTAAGAACTTTTGATTGGTCTCAGAAAGGTAATGGATTGGATACTCATGATTTTGTCTGGAAGTCTGACAGAGTTATGTTGTACATTTGGTGAAGTTTTTCTTGTAATTTATATTTTAAATAAAATATTTTTAGAGTTTTTAATTTTAATGAAGGGGAAGAGCATACACTTTCATATTCCACAGTGGCAATACCATGTCATAAATTCAGATCATGTGTTATTTTTCCCAGACACACTTCCCATATGGTCCCTCATTTGTCATGGTTATTATTTCTTAGACAAGCTGCTAAATTTTAGTGCCCTAGTGATCAGGATCTTGAGGGTGTGCAGTATTGGAAGGGTTAACAGGACAGTAACCAGTAGTTTTTACTTTGGGGGCAAAAAACACTATCTGGCTTAGGTTGAGTCATCCCAATGAAGAGTGAGTTAATTATTGCCATTCACAGAGTACTCAAGCACACTAAGTAGTTTAATAGTAGACGTGAGCCAAAAACAAAATTAATGAAAGCCAGTAGAAAGGGAGTTAAAGGATTGGGACTTTCAGGGGCCCAAGGATGGCTCGAGTGTGAATGTGGGAAAGCAGCGACAAGCCCGGGACCTTAGCCTTCTCTGAGCAGGTAGCATAGAGGGTTAGAATCACTTCTCAGATTCATGACTCAAGCTCCCACGCCTTTTTGGTATGCCTATACTTTTGTGTTGTCTGCCTTATTTTTTTCTAGACTCTAAAGTAGGTGCTATTCTATTTTACAGATAAAGGCTCAGAGAAATCAGACACTTGCCTAACTACTACAGCTTACCAGATCTGGGTTTGGTCAGGTCTGCTTTGGAAGCCCTGGCTCTTTTAGGGGGCTCTATTTGCCCCATAAAACAGCTTTTTTGTAAATTTATATTCTCCCTATAAAATGGCTGTGTTAGGAATTTTGTATCCTGTCTGCCCCCAGTAAGCTTCCTACCACACGTTCCTTCTGGTAGCTCTCGTCACTTTGACTTAAACACCTCACTGTAGTTGGCATCATTAGTGAGCTGTGACCCTTTCACTTTATAAAAGGATGGTTTTTTAATCTGAAGAACTAGATGTAAGCCTCAGCTTTTGTGCCGTTCAGTCACCCAGATCCTTAAGCTTAACTATGGTACCTAATCTACACAGTTTGAACTAACAGATGTTTTCTTAATCAATTTAGGGTTTGAAATAGGATTATTTATTTTGTCCCTTCCCTGCTGTATCCCAGGCTTCAAGTGAACTTGAACAAGGTCATTTAAAACATTTTAGGGATAAGCACACTTTCAAAGATGTTTTCTAGCCCTGAATTTTAGAATATTGGGGTACTAAATTTGGAATACACTAAGTATGAAGAATGAAATTTGGGATTTATGAAAGGGATGATTGAGGCCATTATGATGTGGGAGAATCAGCATCTTAAACACTGTAAACAGAACACTTTCTTCTGCCTGCTGTTTGTGAAAGCTCTCTGGGAAGATCTTTTACAAAGACCAACTTTTTTTTATGTAATTTACCTACCTAATATAAGTGTCCTGAGACATGTATGTAAACCTCCAAAATCTGTCTGTCTGTGTATTTAGGAAATACACAAGAATATCAACTTAAAATATAAACTTGTGAGCACTAAACTGCTTCTGGCTTTGTGAATTTTATTGGTATTTAATTCTGATTTATTTGCAGGTGTGCTAGTTTAGAGTAATTGGGTAAGGGGAACACCTTTGTAAACTTGGGACATTCAAATATCTCTGTACTTGGACTTTACAGGTTCGGATTGTAGAATCTGAGGTTTTTCTGTTTTTTATATGAAGGTGCATAAACAAGACTACCTCCAGCCCTCCTTGCTGGGCTGCTCTCACCCATCACAGCAGTGATTTGTATTTGTTACACTTGCCTTTCAGAAGACTTAGAGGACTTAGAGAATGTGGAAAGTTCCCTGTGATTCACATTGTGAATGCTCTTGGAAGTGGGTGGAAGTCAAAGCTGAAGCACTACCACATATACACTGTATATTAGACAAATTGATTGCAAGTAAATATATAAGATTACAAGTTTCAAGTCTTTGTTTTTTTTTTTTTTTTGGTTTTTCGAGATAGGGTTTCTCTGTGGCTTTGGAGCCTGTCCTGGAACTAGCTCTTGTAGACCAGGCTGGTCTCGAACTCACAGAGATCCGCCTGCCTCTGCCTCCCGAGTGCTGGGATTAAAGGCGAGCGCCACCACCGCCCGGCTGAAATTTTTTTATGTAGAGAATGCATACACAGTTTAAGTTGCCTCCTTCCCTCCTTACTACTGTATGGACCTTGCTGTAGTTTAGGCTAACCCCAGCCTCTGAATGCTAGAATTGCTGCTGTCATCCACTGCACCTAACTTCCTGAATGAGTAGAAGAGGGGCTCGGAGTATCCACTTGACTCCACTTTACTAGAGAAGGGAGTTGAAGTTGCCTCCTCTGAAGGAGAGGGCATGTAGCATATGTCACAGTGAGCTGTCAGGTACAGAATTAGGGTGTGTTCCATGTGGTACCAAGAACAAATTACGAGTTTTGAGTTTTCCAAAGACAAAATGGGGCTGCTTGGGGGTTGGAATTCCACCACTGAATGTTCTAGGTGGATAAAAGATTAGTTGACAGTCATCTTGGCTAAAGCAGTATTAGCAAGCATTCCTGCCTTGTTACTTTTTAAAGGTTTGGGGCATCGTAGTTGCCGACAGTTCATCTCCTTGCTTAGTACATGAAGTAGAATTGCTGAAAAGCTTTACTATATGTATGCAGATATTTAAAGAAGCTTGTTTTGACACATAATTTGTAAAAGGACCTACAAATTAGCCTTGCCTTATGGAAAAAATGCTGTGTAAGCTTTTCGCTATAAATAGTGGTAGCCCAACGTTTGAGAACTGGCAGAGAGAATTACTGTATTTATATATAACTAATTGGTTTTAGAATTGAGCTTAGCATAGTGGCTCCATGACTTTATTTCCAGTATCCTGAAGGCAGAAACAGGAAGATCTGTGAGGTTGAGGCCAGCCTGATCTAAATACCAGATCAGGGCAGTCAAAACAGAAGTCTTCAGTTTTAGAGCTTAGTTATCACTCTAAAGTTAGTATATGCTGGAGGTACTAGAATCAACAGAAGGAATCTGAAGCAAGGAACTAGGCTCCAGGCACACCTAACCCAGCTCTTGGGTGATGGGGCTGACGCATGGCAAAGCTTGTCATGCTGCTCCTAACAGCATGATGTCCTACTGTATGTATCTCTCCTGCCAACAGGTATAATCCAGTTTCTTCACAATATGGTCAGTTTTTTTTTTTTTTTTTTTTTTTTTTTTTTGGTTTTTCAAGACAGTTTCTCTGCAGCTTTTTTAGAGCCTGTCCTGGACCTAGCACTTGTAGACCAGGCTGGCCTCGAACTCACAGAGATCCGCCTGCCTCTGCCTCCCGAGTGCTGGGATTAAAGGCATGCGCCACCACCGCCCGGCCACAATATGGTCAGTCTTAAATGAGCAATTAAACTGACCTTTCAAGATAATTTAGGTATCTGTTAGGTCTCAGTGAGGAACAGGACTGATATTCTGGCACACCATAACAGTTACTGAGAACAATATAAAACAGTTTCAAGACAACAGGAATGGGTTCAGAAAGTATTCCAGTGACATTGTAGAGTTTGGGGGCCCAGAGCACCTGAGACCTCATTTCAGTATTTGTGTCAAACTGTTCCATTGGTCGTGTTGCCAGTTGTGAAATGCGGTGACACTTTGAGCCTTCAGGCCTCTTTTCCTAACAAGCAGACGACCATACTTCAATGTGAAGGGTCCAGACTTAACCTTCAGCAGACAACATTCGTGGTACACTATCTTCAACACTTAGAATGCTTAAAAAGATTAGCCATTTGCTGCAAGACCATTTAACCAGATACTCTAGTTGCCAGTGTTTTGTATTTGTGAACAGGAATATTGGAGCTTGTCGTTCTTAATCATATGAGAGACATAGCAAGTGAAAGTTAAGATGGAGCTTAGTAGCATCCCTCTCTATGCCAGTGTTTTTGATGATGTTATATGTGCACGAATGCTGTGGTCCATAATGAAAGTCAGAGACAACTTAGTGGAGTCAGCTCTTTCTGCAGTCAGCTCCCAGTACTTAAAAACTCTGTGAGACCAGGTCTTGCTGTGCAGCTGTAGCTAGTCTGCGAGTTCAAGCTAGTCTGGGATTCATCGTGATCCTCCATAGCGCTAGGATTACAGGTGTGCCCACCACACTCACTGTGTTGTTTGTCCCTCCCCCCCCTTTTTTTTTTTACTGTTTCTGTGTGTGGTATCCCTTAATACCATATTTAATCAATTCCAATCATCAGTGTGAATACGTGCACAGATGTACATATTTTGCTTTTAAGTCAGGATTCTGATCAGTGTAGGTACTAACAAACTTGTTTTAAAGAAACAGGCAATGAATCTCAGGCCATGAGATCACTCCAACCAGCAGCCTAGACCCAGCCATAGCCGTGAGCAGATAGATACCTGTAGCCTAGGCAGAGAGCCAGTTTTCTCCAGATCAGTATGTCTTCTCCCTTTGATACACTGAAGAATGCCATGCCTTCTTAACTGACACCATTGTTAGTGAAAGTCCTTCCTTTCTGGAGTTGGAAGTCTGCAGTGGGAAGAGAGTGACACTTTCAGCACTGAGTAAGCAGTGAGACCTCAGTAGGAATCCAATGGTTCTGTATCCTGATGTCCAGTGTGTTTCCTTGTCTTGACAGCCTGGTTCCCAAGAGAGAAATCACAAATATTTCAAATTCAGAAACTCATTCAGAGCTTGGTGAGAATCTTACTTAGGAACATTCACATGGTTGTCACATTCTATCGCATTGATCGCTAGGACAGGATCTCACTATAGCACATCTGGCCTGGAATTCCCTGTTAGCTCAGGCTGTCCCAGAACCAGTGGCAATTCTGCCTCGGCCTCTTGAGTGCTAGAATTACAAGTCTCATTTCTTCTAGAATTATGACCTGAAATGCAACTAAAGAAAAAGAAACTTCTCATCATCTGTTATATATATATATATATATATATATATATATATATATATATATATATATTCTAGAAGGAATTTATTAATCAAATTTGTATTAGGATTATACTGCATTAAACCTATTATTATTATTATTATTATTATTATTATTATTATTATTTGGTTTTTCGAGACAGGGTTTCTCTGTAGCTTTGGAGCCTGTCCTGGAACTGGCTCTTGTAGACCAGGCTGGCCTCGAACTCACAGAGATCCGCCTGCCTCTGCCTCCCTAGTGCTGGGATTAAAGGCATGCGCCACCGCCACCCAGCAAAATTCTTTTTGTTATTTATCGAAACGGGTTCTCTGTGTATCCTTGGCTGTCCCAGAACTCACTCTGTAAACCAGGCTGTTCTTGAACTCACAAGATCTGCCTGCCTCTGCCTCTGCCTCCCAGGTACTGGGATTAAAGGCGTGTGCCACCACCACCCAACTTCTAGTTTTTCATATTAACTATTCAAATCTCAGGCTCAAAGTGAAGCCTAAATTATTACTGAACAAGGACAGTCGAGCATGGGTTCCTTACACAGAACAGAATTATTTCCTAGGTGCCATGAACTGCTAAGACCCCAAGCGTACCTTAAATACATGGTACCTTCTTCCTCCTTTCTGAGTCTAGTTACACACACGAGAAAACATCGCCTCCAATAAAGACTTCTGGAAATGGGAGGAAGAATTACTGGGTGAGCTCTAAGAAGGCTGATTCTTACTTGACTCAGCTGGAGGAGGAATTACTGAAGACTGGGGTTAAAATGAGAAGCAGTGGGGCACTCGGAGATGCAAGTGCTTAGGAGTCTGAACAGAGGCTGCTGGTCCACGGGGGCTTCCCAGCGTCCTTCCCCTTACAATTACAGAGACTCGTGGTGAACTCAGCTAGGCACGCCAGGGTGGCTTCGAATCTGCTACACTGCCCCTTGAGCATGTTAGGCCCTCCTGCCTCCACTTTTAGTGCTGGATACAGCTGTGCACAAACATGCCTGGCTTTATGTAGTGTTAGAAATCAAATCCGGGGCTCCATGCATATTAAGCAAGCATTCTGGCAATGAAGCCACATTCCCCAGCCAAAGATGGGTAGTTTTTCTAAAAGTAACTTTGCCATGCAATTATCAGTTCATTTAACAACAGCCAGCAGAAACTCAGCAACTATTGCCTAAATGAGGGTGATGCCTCAGGATCCTGTGTGTACCAAATGGCAATACGTGGTGTCATCTAAATCTTTCTAAACTCTGAAGAGATTAACCACTGTGGAACCGAAAACAAACACCACAGAAAGGAACAGCAGGGGTTTTCTGTTCTGCCTTGTAGTGGGTCTCAGGGTGGCCTCAAATTCTTCAACCTAGATCCTCATGCCTCGGCCTCCAGAGTAACTGGGATTACAGGTATACAGCACCAAACCAAGCAGGCACTGCCAATTCTGTGGGGCCAAATAAAGGAGTGTGAAGGAATGTAGCTTTTAGACATGTTCAGTGTGTTCACCTTCCTATCGAGCTTCTCTAGGATCATGAAATATATGCTCAATTCTATGGCTAGAATCCACTAACGAGCGAGTACATACCATATTCATCTTTTTGGGTCTGGGTTACCTCACTCAGGATGGTGTTTTCTATTTTCATCCATTTGCATGCAAAATTCAAGATGTCATTGTTTTTTTACCGCTGAGTAGTACTCTAATGCGTATATATTCCACACTTTCTTCATCCATTCTTCCATTGAGGGGCATCTAGGTTGTTTCCAGGATCTGGCTATTACAAATAATGCTGCTATGAACATAGTTGAACAAATGCTTTTGTAGTATGATAGGACATCTCTTGGGTAAATTCCCAGGAGTGGTATTGCTGGATCCTGGGGTAGGTTGATCCCGAATTTCCTGAGAAATCGCCACACTGATTTCCAAAGTGGTTGCACAAGTTTGCATTCCCACCAGCAGTGGATGAGTGTACCCCTTACTCAACATCCTCTCCAGCAAAGGCTATCATTGGTGTTTTTGATTTTAGCCAAATTCTGACAGGTGTTAGATGGTATCTCAAAGGTTTTTTTTTTTTTTTTTTTTTTTTTTTGATTTTTCGAGACAGGGTTTCTCTGCAGCTTTTTTAGAGCCTGTCCTGGACCTAGCTCTTGTAGACCAGGCTGGCCTCGAACTCACAGAGATCCGCCTGCCTCTGCCTCCCGAGTGCTGGGATTAAAGGCGTGTGCCACCACCGCCCGGCTCAAAGTTGTTTTAATATGCATTTCCCTGATCGCTAAGGAGGTTGAGTGTGAACTTAAGTGTCCGTTGGCCATTTGAACTTCTTCAGTTGAGAATTCTCTGTTCAGATCAGTACCACATTTTTTAATTGGGTTAATTAGCATTTTAAAGTCTAGTTTCTTGAGCTCTCTATATATTTTGGAGATCAGACCTTTGTCTGTTGTGGGGTTGGTGAAGATCTTCTCCCAATCAGTAGGTTGCCTTTTTGTCTTATTGACAGTGTCCTTTGCTTTGCAGAAGCTTATCAGTTTTAGGAGGTCCCATTTATTCAATGTTGCCCTTATCTGTGCTACTGGGGTTATACATAGGAAGTGGTCTCCTGTGCCTATATGTTGTAGACTCTTTCCCACTTTCTCTTCTATCAGTTTCAGAGTGTTCAGATTGATATTGAGATCTTTAATCCATCTGGACTTGAGTTTTGTGCATGGTGATAGATGTAGTTATCCTCCTGGATATTGGAAGTAGACAAGATTGCCAGGCAAAAATTGAGAGCTTGGGGTGGGGTTGGGATGGGAGTAAGGGGAGATGGGGAGAGAGAAGTGAGAAGGGGAGGATGGGGAGAGCTTGGGGGAATGGGACAGTTGGGATGGAGGAAGAGTGGATATGGAATCAGGGAAGTATATATCTTAATTAAGGGAGCCATTTGAAGGTAGGCAAGAGATATTACTCTAGATGGGTTCCCAGGCATCCAAGGAGATGTCCCCAGCTTGCTCCTTGAGCAGCTGAGGAGAGGGAGCCTGAACTGGCCCTTTACTATAGCCACACTGATAATTATCTTGCATATCACCATAGAACCTTTATCTAGCATTGGATGGAGATAGAGACAGAGACCCACATTGCAGCACTGGACTGAGCTCCCAAGGTCCAAATGAGGAGCAGGAGGAGGGAGAACATGAAGAAGGAAGTCAGAACCATGAGGGGTGGGTCCATTCACCGAGACAATGGGACTGATCTAATGGGAGCTCACCAAGGCCAACTGGACTGGGAAGGATGGAGCATGTGATCAAACCGGACTCTCTGAATGTGGTTGACAAGGATGGCTGACTGAGAAGCCAAGGACAATGGCACTGGGTTTTGATCTACTGCATGTACTGGCTTTGTGGGAACCTAGTCTGTTTGGATCCTCACCTTCCTAGACCTGGATGAATGGGGGAGGAACTTGGACTTCCCACAGAGCAGGGAACCCTAACTGCTCCTTGGACTGGAGAGGGAGGGGGAGGGAGGATGGGGAAAGGAAAGGGAAATGGGAGGAGGTGAAAATTTGTAAAATTATATAATAAAAAAGTTTAAAAATTTTCTTACAAAAAAAAAGAAATGTTCAGTATGCAGAGTGGGTGAACTGGTGGTGAGCTTTGAGAGAGCTTTTCAAGGGTTTCTGGGGCTTTCGCTGGCCACTGCCCAGCCTTGATACACCATTTTAAAAAATACATTTCTTACTGCCTTTATTGGCATAATTCATTTAGGGAGTATCTGTCATTCAAAAACACTTTGGGGGAAGGATCTATTTATTTTATTTTATGGGGTTTTGCCTATATTATGTATGAGAGTGTGCATTCAGTGCCCACAGAGACCAACAGAGGGCACTGGGGCCCTGGAACTGGAGTTGCAGACCGTTGTGAGCTGTCTCATGGGTGCTGGAAAGCAATTCAGGTCCTTTGAAAGAGTGGCCAGTGCTCTTACCTGCTGAACTGTCTCTCCAGCGCCAGTAGCTGGCATTTTAGATGTCCTAACAAGATCATCAGTTTTATTTTTAAATACAAGCCCTCAAGGGAACCAAAGTTTAACTGTGTATAAAGAAACGTTTTAAGCAATTGAAACTAAAAACTAATTTTCCATGCAACTGAGCCTTATCATAGTAATTTTAAGATCTTTCCCCCTGGGATTAATGATTAGGAGGTAGCATATGTTTATGGCCTTTCTATTTCAGGGATAAAGGTCAGCAAAAGATCTCTAAGAAGGAACAGTTTCATGAATGTGGCTCTCTCATTCACTGGGCGAGAATACGTGAGATCTATTGAGGCACACTATGAAAAGAAAATTAAAAGTCAAAGTTTCTGACTCGCAAATGTGATCAGGAAGGTTTCAGAATTAAGCCACAGTTAGATATGAACTGGCTTTACTTCCATTCAGCAGGTAAATTTGGTGACTAGTTGAAGCCTAATTCTTTCACTCTTCAGACTACTTGGCATGAGAATACTATTGCTAACAACTGTATTTCTTTAGCCTTGTAGAAACATGTTATTTTTCATCAGTAAATATTTATCTAAATTTATATGTATGTACATTGTGTCTATACGAATAATTTCTGTAAATAATCTACATAAGTTACTTATAATGTGACTTTTGTTTGAATGGGGTCTCACTGTATGGCCGTGACTGGCCTGGAACTATGGGCAGTCCCCCTGTCTTGGTAGTGCTGGCGTTTCCAGAAAGAAGAGATATCAAGTCTGGAAGTTTGAGGGTTTTAGTTTGGGGGAGGAGGTTTTTGTTTGTTTGTTTGTTTTGTTTTGTTTTATTGGTCTTATTTTTGTTTTGAAGACAGAATCTTATATATCTTAGGCCTCAAACTAGTCAAAGATGACCTTGAACTCTTGACCTTCTTGCTTGCACCTCCCAAGTGCAAGGATTGCAAGCCTGAATTTTTGAAGTTTATGTGTATGAATTTTAAGTTTTGAAGTAATTGTTTCAGCATCTCCTTTTCCCTCTGTATTAGAGCCCAGTGTGTCTTCCATACATTTTCTGTCTTCACCTTGGGATTTCTATTTTAGCTCTTTAACTAACTCTTGGAATTGATCGCTGGTGATTATTTATTTACTTGTTTGTTTATATAGTTACTTGAGAGAGATAGGGGTCTCACTGTGTAGCCCTGGTTTACATTTACTTTGTAAACCAGGCTATCAGAGACCCATGGGTCTCTGCCTCCCTCCCAGCCCAATTGCTTTAGTGTATCCAGGCAGACTTGGGGGAAAAGGCAGTTAAGGACCTTTCAGATTCTCAGGTGACCGTACGGTGAGCTTTAATTCACACTTACTGGACAAAACTTTCCTCGATGTTTACATTTTATTCTAGTGTTTGCCATGAATTGCCAGATCTTCTGGAACAGCCTCTGTGGCACACTTTCTCAGCCTTTCCCTTGGCGGTCTTGCCCTGTCCCCAGCCTTCTGTCTAAGCGGAAACTGGCTAAGAAGCGCAGACCAAGCCTAAGAAGAGTAGAGTCGATTCTACTCTAAATAGCCTTCCACAGTGATTTTCAGGCTACTGTGGGGTCCAAGTGGTTCTTTGAAGATGCCTCTGGTCTACTAGTTGGGTGTGGGGCTAGGCAGAGCAGGTGGAAGCGGCTTGGGCCTTCAGCCAAGCCTCCGTGACTGCAGCCTGGCTTGTTAGGCCTTCAGATTCCAGTGCTTACTGTTTTGGGGTGTGTGTGTGTGTGTGTGTGTGTGTGTGTGTGTTGTTTTTTTTATTATTTTTTTCTTTTTTTCTTTTTTTGATTAAAAATTTCCATCTCTTCCCCTCCTCCCCCTTCCCTCCCCTCCCCTCCACCCATACCCCCACTCCCTCCCTCTCCAGGCCAAAGAGCCATCAGGGTTCCCTACACTATGCTGAGTCCAAGGTCCTCCCAACTCCCCCCAGGTCCAGGAAGGTGAGCAATCAAACTGACAAGGCTCACACAGAGCCTGTCCATGCCGGAGAATCAAAGCCCATTGCCATTGTCTTTGGCTTCTCAGTCAGCCTCCACCGTCAGCCACATTCAAAGAGTCTGGTTTGATCGCATGTTCCCTCAGTCCCATTCCAACTGGTCTTGGTGATCTCCCGTTAGTTCTGTCCCACCGTCGCAGTGGGTGAATGCACCCCTCACGGTCCTGACTTTCTTGCTCATCTTCTCCCTCCTTCTGCTCCTCATCAGGACCTTGGGAGTTCAGTCCAGTGCTCCAATGTGGGTCTCTGTCTCTATCTCCATCCATCACCAGATGAAGGTTCCGCCTGGATGAAACTCCTCAGCAGGGCTTATTTTTTTTTCTTTAAAGCTAGGCACAGTGACTCATGCCAATAATCCCAGTTTTTGGTAGGAAACTTGCCATAAATCCGAGGCCATAAGCTGAGCTCCACAGCTCAAACAACAAAAGTCACTAATTTAAGAGCACCGGTGTGTGATAATAAATAGAAGTGCCATTAAATAGTGGTCTTGTCGGCAGCCCTATTTCCACTTCTTCTTCCATATTTTTGAACATTAATTCTTAAAGGACTCAAGATTATTTCGTTCTAAGCCCGTTTTACAAATGGTCAGAGTTAAGACTTGAAATCAACTCAATAACTTGCACAAGAAGTTTAAGATTTGAGTCTGTGAGTGTCAATCAACCCTGAAGAGAAACCAGGCAGACCAGGTCCAGCCCTCATCTGAGGCAGGCTAGGCTAATGAGCAGAAACCGCGGAGCAGGGCTGCCCCCACCAGCGCAGCCTGAGAACCCTAATGGGGTGCGGTGGAGTGTGCATGCAGTGTGTGGCGGTCGTCTCCCACTCCGAGGTGAGGCATCTGATTCCAAAGCATCGCCATGTTCTGGGTTTGGTGTTTGTGGAAACCACTGAGCCCACCCTCGACGCCTCCGTGGAGGAGTCCACCAAATCACACTCTCACTTCGCTCTCCTCATTCTGACAGCCCTTCGGTACAGGAGTTTAATTTTTATATTTCTATAAGGGCAAGGGCAGAGAACGCCTTCCTGGCTACATCCGCCAGTTTCCATCACCCAGATCTCTACTATCAGGATTCCGCACCCCAGACTGGCATAGCCCTCGGGTTGGGTAAACGCCCACATATTTTGAGAGGGAACACGCCCAGTCCCCAGCTGATTTTCAGTGCTCTTGCCAGCAGGTACTGGGCCGTGCCCATTCTTAGCGGGAAAGTTGGGTCCAATTAAAGTTTTTCCTGTTAGGTGCAAGACTGCATGACTCATGGCAGCTACGCCAAGAGGCCCAAGGCTATATTTAGGAACTTGCTATGAAATCACTTGTCAGTTCCACACAGTTTTGTATGCTAGCAAGAAGCATTATTGTTTATTTTGAAATTATTTCAAACATTTTTTAAAATTGTGTCATTTTTGTTATTGTTGAAGATGGGCGTTAAAGTCTGGCTTCCTTAAATAGATGGCTGCCCTCTCTTCAGAAGCTGTCACCGGTGTGCACATTACCTCATGTGACCATTGCCATGGAATCCTTTAGATTCCTCATAAAAATGTTGAGATGTGTCTTAAAGTGTTCTCCGTGAATAAAGAGCTTCTTCCTAAAAGCTATTTCTGATGAATTCTCTTTCTTTCTTGTTTTTTCTTTTCTTTCTTTCTTTCTTTCTTTCTTTCTTTTTTTTTTTTTTTTTTTTTTTTGGTAAAAGTAGGAATGGCTGGGCAGCAGCACCACCAACAGAATGAATCAGAGTAATGAACGCAATGACCCTTGAGCGGTGCTACAAGCTGTGCTGTTCCTTAGGATAGCTTAAAGAGACCCTCCTGCTGACCACGGGCAGGCACTGTGGTAAGGGAAGAGCCTGGCCGTTTTTCTGCGTGGTTTTACTTCCATCACAGAAGAGAAAACAGGCCTGTCTTGTTTATAGCTTACTGTGGAAGATGACCAGAGCCATTCTCTCAGCTACACAGAGGGGTAGGTAGAAGGGTCCGTGGAGAGATCCCAGGGTACGGTTTCCATGACGACAGACAGTAAAGATGGGGCCAGGGTTGTGATATAGGGTACGGTTTCCATGAACGTAGACGACAGACAGTAAAGACGAGGCCAGGGTTGCGATATAGGCTACGGTTTCCATGACGACAGACAGTAAAGACGAGGCCAGGGTTGCGATATAGGGTACGGTTTCCATGACAACAGACAGTAAAGATGAGGCCAGGGTTGCGATATAGGGTATGGTTTCCATGACGACAGACAGTAAAGATGAGGCCAGGGTTGCGATAGTGCTCACTGGTAGCAGTTAAGGTTGACGAGAAAAATGTGAATGCATCTGCTTCTTTTAGAAACAAACCTAGATTCTATTTCATTTTCCCTGTTGAGACAGTGTCTCTTTATGTAGGCCTAGCTAGCCTGGAACTCACTGTGTTAGCAGGCTGATCTCAGACTGACGCTGCAACTTCCATAGCAGGCCTGGCTCATCCTCCCAAAGCCTCAGATCAAATGTCTGCTCCAGCGGTGCAACAGACGGCTCAGTGAGGACATTTGTTCTTGAGAGGACTCTCAGCACCCATGTGGTGACTCACAGCCATCCTCAACTGCAGTTACAGGATGCACGTGATAGACATACATACATAGACACACACACACACACACACACACTATATATATATATATATATATATATATATATATATATATATATATATATATATGAACACCTTTAATCCCAGCACTCGGGAGGCAGAGGCAGGCAGACCTCTGTGAGTTCAAGGCTAGTCTGCTCTACAAGAGCTAGTTCCAGGACAGGCTCCAAAGTTACAGAGAAACCCTGCCTCGAAAAACCAAAAAAATAAAAATAAAAATATAAAAGATCACTCATACACACAAGATAAACAAATCTCTTTTTAAAAAGTCATGGACCATCACGCATCTCTTTTATTTATTTATTTGTTGAGGTATTGCCTCTGGCATGCAGACCAATGCTCTGCCACTGAGCGGCATCCAGTTGTCCATTTTGAGATGGTGTCTTGCTAGATTGCCCAGTCTAACTTGAAACTCACTCTGTCGTCCAGGGAGGTATTGAACTTGAGATCCTGCTTACTTAGCCTCTGGATGACCAGAATTGGCTTCTTTCTCTCTCTCCTCTCCTCTCCTCTCCCCTCCCCTCCCCTCCCCTCCCTCCCTCCGTCCTTCCCTCCCTCCCTCCCTCCCTCCCTCTCTCTCTCTCTCTCTCTCTCTCTCTCTGGTTTTATGAGACAGGGTTTCTATGTGTAGACCTGGCTCTCTTCTGGAACTCATTTTGTAGACCAAGTTGACCTCAAACTCAGAGATCCTCTTGCCTCTGCCTCCCAAGTGCTGGGATTAAAGGCGTGCGCCGCCACCACCCTACTGGCTTTACTCTTGATATTTCTAAGTTACTGTTCCTTGTAGTAGCCAAACCTAAATATTAAAAGTTCTGCTAGTGGTTTTGATTTGAGACAAGTTCTTATTGGGTAGCCCTGACTGCCTTAGAACTCACTATGTAGAATAGGCCAACCTCGAACCCACAGAGACCCATCTGCGCAGCCTCCCTTGTGCAGGGGTTGAATGCACTGCACACCAGCCAAAAATATCCTAAATTTTAAAAAACAAAAAATGATGTAAACCTGTGTTGTGTGGTTCCCTGATGCCCCCCTGTAGTAACTATGTGAAAAAAGATACTTCCTAGAAGCAAACATATCCTTTTGAAAATAAACTTACAACTGTTTAGCAGAGGCAAATGCCGTAGTCTGTGTAGTATGGAACATAGCCCTTTTTTTCTCTTAATGATTCAGTATACGGTACTGACATACGCAAGATGAACATGAAAACCTGCCACATTCACCAGCTGAGGTTGAAACGCCACCATCAAGGGTCAGGTAATAGGGCACAAGGGGTAGAAAAGCAGAAGAGGCAACAGACTGTCTGGAGGAAGAAGGGATAGGCCAACCTAACGTGCTAACAAAAGGGTGACTTGGAGCAAGTGGAACACATGTGCACAAAAATGCCAGAACCAGACCATAACAGAACAGGTCAACTTTAACCAATAATAACCTTAGCCAGGCGGTTTGGCGCACACTATTAATCCCAGCACTTGGGAGGGAGGCAGAGGCAGGCGGATCTCTGTGAGTTCGAGACCAGCCTGGTCTACTCTAAACTTGCAAATGTAAAGTGAAGAGAAAGTAGAGACAGGTGGCAGAGCCCTGGGAGAACAACTGTCACTCAAGTCCTTCAAATGTACAACCGGACCTTTCCCAGGGCAGATGATTCTGCATGAAAACATTCTTCAGAGCATTGTTTATGAGAGAAAATGTCTTTAATTTCATGGGTATGTATGTTTTGTCGGCATGTATGTGCATGGTGCCTGAGGAATGACCAGAGGCATGTCAGATCCCATGAAACAGGAGTTACAGATAGTTGTGAGTTACCATTAGAGCGTCTCTGATTCACTAAGTAGCTGGCGATAACCTTGAACTCGACTTTCCTACCTCTGCCTCGGGAATACTAGGGTTACAGGCATACACACATCACCGTGCTGAGCTCAGTCACTTCTCTTTAGGATAGTAAACTTGTGAGTCTGTCCAGGCCTGACGACGCTCGCCCGTACTTCCAGCACTTGGGAGACAGAGACAGGAAGATTGAGAGGAGCTCCCGGTACACCTGAGCTGTGTGGTGAGCTTAGGGCCAGCCTGAGGTCACTCATCCAGCAGCTGCAGGACCTGGGTTAGACCCAGGTTGAAGTCCTCCTGGGCACTGCTCTGAAGCGGTGGACCCTTCACGACAGTGGCTTATCTGCCTTCTGGATGAAGCCATTTCGGGCACTCAGTGTGAACCGCCTTAGAGGTCATTCTGACGCCACTGCAAAGCCTTGTCTTTGTCCATGCCCCATTCAGAACAAAGGCTCAGAATGAACCAAGCTCCACCAGCGATTACACTCAAGAACCCTCAGGTAGGTAGGGTTGTATTTCCCTGTATTGTAAACATAAACAAAACCTTCAGCATTGTCTTGCGGTCTTTTGAGGTGTGGATATTTTTACATAATGAAATCATTTTGTTTTGGTTTGATTTATGCCTCACATAAAGTATATTCTTCAATCCAAAATTATTGGAATAGCCATTCGTTTTTTTGTTTGTTTGTTTGTTTTGTTTTATTTCTCGCGTTTCCCTTTCGGTGCTGCCGGGAGTCCTTTGTGGGATGCTTTAGTACTTTATCTGGAGGTAGTTTATGTCAGGGCTCCAGGCTTAGCATGCTTCTGCCTTCATGTGAGTACAAGGAGTTAGACGACAATTTGGTCATGCAGTCTCTTCTCCATTATGAGTCTTGACATCTGAATTGACTGTGTTCAACTTTAATTCTGCTTTTCAATGGATTCTGTTGCCTGGGAAGCTATTTCGTGTTTATTACCTGCACAGAAGTCATGGGCAGGGAAGGGAGTTCCTGCTGCAAGACATTAATCTCAAATCACTATCTAAACAACCAGCTAACCCTGCAGAGTGTCTTAACCACTCTCTTATGAGCAGCCCAGGAGAGATGTAATGTAATACAGAAATGGCCTGTTACATGGCCTCTCTGTGTTGTGACCCGCTAATGGATGACCCGCAGGCTGTGACTTCAGTCTCTGAAGGCCCTCTAAGTTGGTTATACGTTCATGTGATTGAGATTTATAGTTTGTGCTCCACCAAATGAACGTTCTGGCTTTACAGCGGCATATTGGCTATGAAAACTTCATAATATCTTTCTTCAAAACAATTTTCTCTATGTGATCCAAAGGTACTTTGGTCTACAGCCTTCCCATGGGCTCAAGGCGAAGTGCTCCTAAGTAACCAGTAAAAAAAAATTAATTTCACCCACACTTCCTGTGGGAAATGCAGACTCACATGCTTTTATAGGCTGATAAGGAAGCCAAGAGGTATGTTCAAATGGCAGCTGTTGTGAGTTTGTGAAAAAGAAGCATAGCAAATATTGAAGGGGTAAACCCTGGGCAGATAATGTCTGCACCAATACTGAAGGGGTAAACCCCGGGAAGATAATGTCTGCACCAATACTGAAGGGGTAAACCCCGGGCAGATAATGTCTGCACCAATACTGAAGGGGTAAACCCCGGGCAGATAATGTCTGCACCAATACTGAAGGGGTAAACCCCGGGCAGATAATGTCTGCACCAATACTGAAGGGGTAAACCCCGGGCAGATAATGTCTGCACCAATACTGAAGGGGTAAACCCTGGGCAGATAATGTCTGCACCAATCACTTCTGTGTGGTGGATCTATGGTGGTTACAGCCTACGCAGTAACACGCACTACTTTCATATTACAAAATAAACATGGGGGGTGCAGACATTCACTTATGCCTCATTCCTGACACTTAGGAGAGGGGACATTGTTTGAGGTGTGTATCGTGATTTTATTTCTGAGTAAAAACATAATAATGAAATGCTAGCCAAATATTCAGAAGAATCATCAGACCATTTGCTGTTCCCTACTGCTGTAGGATTGGGAGCTGGACCGGAAGCTGACAGATGGGTGACTGAGCGAGAAGTGGTGGAAGATGTGTCCTGAGGATGGCTCACATCCATCTCCACTTTAAAAAGGGCTGTATCCGAGAGCAAGAAGGAAATAGAAACACCAAGTGGTCCCTGCTTTTAGCCAGTGCTGGAGGAGGTTGCACACGGTTGGGGAGATGAGTTGGCGCATTTAGACAGCACCCCAAGTGGAGCCATGGGCTTCATGACATGGGCTTCAGAGACCTCCAAGCATGACTTTTGACTCCAGAATCTTGGCAGTAGTTATATCAGTGAAGCCACTACGCAATCATTCAACAAATTCCATATTTAAAGTGTACGTGCTTGTCTGTGGGTGTTATACTTCAATTTTTAAAAAAGTAAACTCGAAAAGGCCAAACCAAACCATCCTTCCACAGCTCCACTTCTGTCTTAATGTAGCACTCCGTGGTCGCCACCACTTTGGATTCCTCGGAATAATTTCTTCTCCTTCTGGTCTTCTGGCCAATCGTAGCAGTCCATGCCCAGAGTTCAGTGACTGTGGGTGTGTCTCAAAACAGCTGTCCCCATCCCAGCAAACAAGAAAAACAACCTTCGGAAACTCCTGCTTCCTTGATCTTGGACATCTCAGCCCCCAGAACAAATTCCTGTTGTTTCTAAATTACTCAATTTATGGCATTTTTTTTACAGCAGCCAGAATGAGCTAAGGCAGCTTGTGATATTTTGTTTGAATATTTAGATGTCATGATCCCCAACAAGAGAATGTGAAAGTCTGTCCACACTTTGAGAGCTGTGGTGGCGGCCCATGCCTTAGTTCCAGTTCTTGGGAGTGGCAGAGGCAGGAGGATCTCTGTGAGTTCCAGGCCTTGGTGGTCTACATACTGAGTTTCAAGCCAGCCAGGACTACAAAACAAGCCAGTCCTGCATCAAAAACAAGAAAACCAAAGTTTTAAATTACTTTTTAAAAAATTATTTCTTTAAGTCAGGGTTTCTCTGTGTAGCCCTGACTGTCCTGGAACTCACTCTGTAGATCAAGCTGTTCTCAAACTCACAGAAATTCTCCTGCCTCTGCTTCCCAAGTGCTGGGATCAAAGGCATACACCACCACCGCCTGACTTGAAATAACTTTTAAAAATGAAGAATTGAGATGATTCATATGGATCTTGCTAAGCTTAAACATTAAATATCCAGTTCATTAACTAAAGCTGGGCATAGTGTACATGCTTTTACTCCCAGCACTCAGAAGGCAGAGGTAGGTGAATTTTTGTGAGTTCGAGGCCAGCCTAGTCTACATAGAGAGGCCCTGTGTCAAAAAGAAAAAAATTCTATGTATGAGTGACTTTTTTCATTTCTGAGTTTTTAATATTCTCTATATCCTTTTATCTCTGCATGGCAAGGGCACATACATCTAAACGAATTTTCTCTGTGATTACCAGAATGTGTGCCTGGATCGTTTTAAACAATGTGAATCATCTTAAGCCTCTGAATATGAAAGAGACATTGTGAAAAACAACAACAAAAAGTTGCCAATTTATGGTACCTAAGAATTTTGTCTGATGTTTGATGCATAAAGAATTCTTAATTGAGCAATGGAAAAAATAGAGAGGAATAGAAGAGATAGATGCAGGACATATAAACTGTCAGGTTACCAACCAAAGCAACACAAACATCTGTTCAGGATGTAGAAATGGCAACTTTGTCTTACAATTTATGTTATAGTTAGAGAATTGCCACTTAATAGAAGCGTAGGGGCCAGCCACTTATGGTGGCACACATATTTAATCCTACAACAGTCGGGGCAGAGGCAGGGAGGTCTCTGTGAGTTTAAGGCTAGCCTGGTCTACAAATGGAATTCTACATAGTATGACCTGATGTCTCAGAAACAAAGACCGAAGGAATGAATATTTGATATTTTCTTGTAAGAGCAACAAGGGAGGATGCTGGGAAGTGAGTCCTTTCCTATGTCATCAGCACACTGAAATGCTTAGTGCCGAGACTGGGGAAGGCAGGCTGACCAGGGCTATCAAATTCAGACCTATAGCCTTTATTATTTTTATTGCCGTTGTTCTTTATTAAATTAACTGTACAATTTTTTTTCAAATAACAAGGCTTTTGAGAGGAATGGGGAGACGGGTTTTTCTGTATACCCTAGGTTGTCCTGGAACTTGCTCTGTAGACCAGGCTGGCCTTGAACCAAAATAACATAGCTTTTATTGACAATTATTTCTTGTTCATTTCAGTGATTTCTTGGATTCTGAACAAGAATTTCTTTGAAAACACCCTTTGTTGGGCGCCCTTTCACTGCCGTGGGGTCGTTGCCTTTTCAAGCCGATGGAAACCTGCATCTTCTGTGTCGCTTTCTCCAGCGAGTTCTTCTCACGCATTTTGTCTGCAGGACTCATTTTCACTGTTGAATAATAAACATAAAGTGAGAAGCAAAGAGCATCTCCCCTGGACCACACGAGAGACTGCCAGCTCCTAACTGCCCTTACTCTCTTCAGGGAGTGAACTCTTGATATTTTGCTCCAAGAAATTTCTCCTATTGAGTCATAGATAGATACATAGTGATCACAGTGTGATACACAATAGTGTAAAATAGAAACAGTGCCCATGTCCAACAACTAGAATAGTGAAAGTTGAGGTTGAGTGTTTAAGCCAAGTTTCCAAACTCAAGGCGAATGAGGTACAACCTGACTTCAGCCCCAGCCCTGCTCACCCTGCTGTTGTCCTTATGACCCTGACATTGGTGGTCCTGTCATCTTTCCTGAGATCTTCCTACTTGTCTCTCGGGTTCCAGAACTGGGAGTCAATCTTTAGTTTGCTTTGTTTCTGTCTGTGCTTCTTCTGGATGGCTTCCAGCCCTTCTGGCCTGGATAAGCCTTGGTGCTCTAGGTCCCAGTTAAGATTTCTTTTTAAAATTGATATATTCTTCAGACTGGAGAGATGGTTCAGTGGTTAAGAGCATGGGATGCTCTAGAAGAAAAATGAATGAAATTTATGCCCTGGCAATGCTGAAGCATGCTTGGCAGCCCATATTGGGTTTCATGGTCTAAGTTGATGAGGATGACTGACCAGGTCTCTTCCTCAAGAAGGCACCAGATCTCATTACAGGTGGTTGTGAGCCACCATGTGGTTGCTGGGAATTGAACCTAAAACCATTGGAAAAACATGCAGTGCTCTTAACCACTGAGCCATCTTTCTAGCCCATGTTTTAGAGGACCCAGGTTCAATTCCCAGCATCCACATGGAAACCATCTGTAACTCCAGTCTCAGGGGATCTGACACCCTCTTCTGGCCTCTGTGGGCACTAGGCACACACGTGGTGCATAGACAAACATGCTGACAAAATGCCCAGATACATTTTTTTATTTGTTTATTTTGGTCTTTTGAGACAGAGTCTCTACACAGCTCTAGCTGTCGTGAAACACACTCTGCTGACCAGCTGGCCTCAGACTCATAGAGCTCTGCCTGCTTGAGTGCTGAGATTAAAGGCATGAGCCACCATGGCCAGCACCCATATGCATTTAAGTAACTGATTGTTCTTTTATCATTACACATAATTTTATCATTTTATCATATATAATAATAAAATTTTATCATTTTATCATTTGTTTTCTAATCCACTTCCTCTTCCCACCTAATTCCTTTCCAACATGTCCTATCCCTACTCCCACGTCTTTGTATGTGCATGTGAGTATATGTGTGTATGTGTCTGTATGTATATGTATATGTGAAAGTGTCTGTGTGTCTGTGTATGCATCTGTGTATCTGTGTATGTGTCTGTGTTCTGTGTATGTGTCTGTGTGTGTATGTACGTGCCTGTGTGTCTGTGTATGTGTCTGTGTGTCTGTGTGTCTGTGTATGTATCTGTGTGTGTATATATGTGTGTATGTGTCTATGTGCATATGTACGTGCCTGTGTGCCTGTGTGTCTGTGTGTGTATGTATGTGTCTGTTTGTCTGTGTATGTGTCTGTGTGTGTATGTACATGTCTGTGTCTCTGTGTGTGTATGTGTGTGTGTGTGTGACTACATTTAATCAGGGTTACCTGAATGACCATGGGTGGGTGATTATTTACTTGAGGAAGAACAACTTATCATTGGCTACACCACTGAGCAATGTAACTCCCTTCTCTCAGCAACCATTAATTGCCTCTTGCTCCTTGGGGAGGGATGGAACCTTGTGAATTCCTCCCCAGTTATGGTGAAATATTGATGGTCTCAGACCCATATGGGTCTTGTGCTGTGGGTTTATGGATTCAGCAGTCCTCCTTATCCTATAGAGAGTTGTTATGTTCTTCCCCCACTCCTTCCTCGATGTTCCTTGAGCACTGGAGAGGGTGATGTCAATGTTCTGTTTAGGGCTCGGCACTAATCACTCACTTCTCAGCGGGCTAACCAGTTACGAGTCTGTCTTAGCCATCGCCCATACCAAGTAAGATTTGTTGGAGGACAAACACAAAGCGAGTCACGCTAATCACCAGCAAACCCAGTCCCTGGCTCCCCATGGGCACTGCCACGTTGGATTTAGCTCTTAGCACCAGGGAGAGTCCATGTTGGATCCACAATGGTGGACCTCTGAGTCTTGAGCTCAAGAGGAGCTTAACCTGTGCCGTGTCATCAAGATGACCTGGGAATCAAAAGGACCCTACACACCCTTTCTGACTTGTTAAAAAACCAACAGGTCTACTGCCGGGGAGGCACAGATGTTGAATGCTTCTCTCCACTGACAGAAATACCACAAGGCTGGACTGCCTGCTCTAAGTTGGATTTCCTTTTTAGTTGCACATTATCTGAGTTGGTTGCAGCATCTGAACAAGTCAAGCCAAATATCTTTCGTTTTTAATTAGATGCCAACTAGCATCCATTGTATCCATGTACTGAACTATTGCATTACACCCTAGTGGAGTGATTCTCAACTTGTGAGCTGTGGCCCTGTTAGCAAACCCCTATCTTTAAACTATCTACATTATGATTCATAAGCGTAGCAAAATTGCAATTATGAAATAGCAACAAAAATCATTTTATGGTGGGGGGATCACCACAACATGAGGAACTGTATTAAAGGGTCGCAGCATTAGGATGGTTGAAAAACACTGTCCTGGTATGTTACAATATTTATATAAATATAGAAGAAGTCCTGGGCAGGTGAGATGGCTCAGTAGGTAAATGTGTTTGCCACACAAGCCTGATGACCTGAGTTCAGTTCCTGGAGCCTACGGTGAAAGGAGAGAACTAAGTCACAAAAGCTGTTGTCTGACTTTCCTCTGTGTGCCATTTTGCACACATGTGCCTGCACACAAGTGCACAAGTGTGCACACAAATAATAACACCAAATTAAAAATTTAAAAATAAATATGAAGTCTTGGGGAAATGTCAGCTATATCTAATTACCTTAGCCAGTGATTTCCCAGGTGGATCAGGGTGTCTGAAGTTCTTGGCTCTCTCCCAAACCTGTTGCATCCCCTGGTGTGGAGGGTGAGCACAGCTGTCTGTCCCATACCAAGCCCACAGCGGGTGCTGCATGACATCTGAAGACCATTGCCCCGAGAGACCCTGGAGCCTGTCTCTTCACCAGTCTTACCGTAAACTGACCTGTCATTGAAGTAGGGGGATGGGGAGTTCCTTTGGTTGAGTTTATTTTGTTGTTTTTAGACATGGTTGCAACACTCTGCACAGTTTGGTCCTGAGAATCTGGCTGGGGTAACAAGGGAATGGAGAATGGACAGACACACAGACAATGTTCAGTGAAGCTGAGATGAGGTGGGCCATGTGAGACCTGACGGAGCACCACCAACAAAAGCCACCAGGAAACTCAGTGAGTTCTAGTTCTAAATTGAGGTGGGTTTACTGTACACAGCTGCACCAGGAGGCACGCTTAGCTGGACTTCCCGTGTCTCTGTCGGGGAGCAGACCCAGGCTGTAGTCACCCCGAAGGGGAATCTGTGGTTGATAGTTCTTGCACACACTGGCCAATTGTTTGCTGTTCCTGAGGGTCACTGGAGAAGGCAGATGGCTCTTTGACATGGCTATGCTTGTGTAAACAACACACACTCAGACCTAATGCAGGACCTCACTAGGTAGCCCTGGTTGACCTAAAACTCTCTGTGTAGACCAGATTGGCCTCAATCTTGCAGAGGCCCAACTGACCCTTCCTCCTGAGTACTGTGATTAAAGGCATGCATGGCCATACCAGCCTGGTTGGGGTTTTTATAAAAGAGAGTCTCCCTAGGTAGCCTAGGCTGGCCTCATTCTCAGATGATCCTCCTGCCTCAGCCTCCCAAGTGAGATTACACCATGCCTGGCCAGGAAGGGTTTGTTTGTTCTGATTTTTTGAGACAAGGTTTCTCTGTATAGACTTGGTTATCCTGGAACTAGCTCTGTTGACCAGCTGGCCTCGAACACACAGAGATCTGCCTGCCTCTGCCACCTGAGTACTGGGATTAAAGGTGTATGTCACCACTGCCCAGCTGGTTTTTTAAATTACTTGTTATCATGGTCTATGTGGGGGTGGAGGACCCATGTGTGACATTCCTGTATACTATGATATTGGTTCTTTTGTTCCACCTTTGCATGAGTTCTAGGGATCAAACTCGGGCTTCTGAGGCAAACCCAAACCCACTAAACCATCTGAGACACCCAGGCAGTTGTCCAAAAGACGTATCTGGGGACTGAAGAGATGGTTCAACCATTAAGAGCATGCGCTACTCTTGCAAGGGACCAGAGTTCAGTCCCAGCTCCCACATGTGAGGCTTGAAACTGTTTCTAACTCTATTCTAGACAACTGGAGACCTCTGTGGGCACCTACACTCAAGTGCATATACCTCCTGTCCCAACACAGTTACACACAATTAAAAATAAAATCTAAATAAACTGAATTAAGAATAAAAAGGTATGTTTTTTTTCTGAGCCCCAGACAAATGTCAGACAGACTCTTCCAAAGATGCACGAAAAGCCAGCCACAGGTCTTCTCACCTTGAGATAGTGGTGACCAGAGGGCACAAGATTTACATAGTAAAGTAGTGCAAGACAGTAATTGACCACACTTGTAATGAATGAGAGATTTTAATGTTATGATTAATCCAGAACTAATCAGCAAGCAGTGTGAAGGAACGGAACATGTAAACAGGCCTGGAAACTCTTTTGGCCCCAGGCTTCTTGGAGTGCATTCTAGACAAGGGGGTGGAACACAGCTCCCTCATTCTGCACCTCCATCCCAGTTGGTGTGGTGTGGGCAAGCCAGAGGCGTCTGCAGACTGCGGTGTTTCTCATTGCCTTGTGGTACGCATGTGTGCTAGTCCAGCGGCATGTGATGACTGGTGTTGTCTTGGCGGCTCTGCCGCTGATTCTGAAGAAAACTTAGAGTCACCGTAATTGTCTACTAGACTTTGTTCCTGGATACTGCTGTTCTGTGGTAGAGATGCCTCTGTTTGGTCTGAATCTGTCCAGAGGGAATGAGAGGAGAGGGATTGTGGATACTGAATAATCCCAAAGACTCTGAAGAAAGGAGAAAAAGGAAACTCTAAAGCCACTTGAAGTCTTATGGAAACAGCTCCAGCTCTCTTGCCAACATGACAATGCTAATCATGTGTGGTCACTCACACCATGTTAGCTGTGAGGTTTCACAACTCCGTATCATTTAGCACGGAGCCCGTTAGTTCAGTTCATGCACACGGCTCTGGGTGTGGACACATGAGTCACTCAGGGCTTTACATCCAGACAGCGACGTGGCTAAGACTCAAAGCCACTCTGTGCCTGGGCCCTGGCCCTGAGAGCTGTTCTCACAAAGATGACAGCTCCACGCTCTAGAACTCTGGACCTCTGGCTTTGCTTTGCAATTAGTCCCTTGTTCTTGAAAGTAGCATTTTTAGAAAGAACAACAACAACAAAAATTTATCATGTTTAAAAAACCCATAAAAGATCTACCATCTTAATCCTTTTTACACTCTCTATTTGGGGTGTTTTGCATGATTATATTGCTGTGGCTGCTTCTCCATGGCCTTCTCATTTTGCGTATCAGAAACTAGTACCCAGTGAAAACTCCCATTCTTCCCTTCATGGAGGGTCTTTAAAGAGACTCAGACACAAGGCTTACAGACAGGTCTCTGTTGTCAGAACCTCTGAAAACCTAAACATTTTTTAATTGATTTTTATTGAGCTCTACATTTTTCTCTGCTCCCCTCCCTGCCTCTCCCATTCCTTTCAACCCTCCCCAAGGTCCCTGTGCTCCCAATTTATTCCACTTCCCATGTAGTTTAGTTCTATGTAAGTCTCTCTTAGTGTTCTCATTGTTGTCTAAGTTCTCTTGGGTTGTGGTTTGTAAGATGGCTTTCTTTGCTTTATGTTTAAAAACCACCTATGAGTGAGTACATGTGATAATTGTTTTTCTGTGTCTGGGTTACCTCACTCAAAATAATGTTTTCTAGCTCCATCCATTTGCCTGAAAAATTCAAGATTTCATTATTTTTTTGTGTGCTGTGTAGTACTCCATTGTGTAACTGTACCACATTTTCCTTATCCATTCTTTGTTCGAAAGGCATTTAGGTTGTTTTCAGGTTCTGGCTATGACAAACAAAGCTGCTATGAACATAGTTGAGCACATGTCCTTGTGGCGCGATTGAGCATCCTTTGAATATGTACCCAAAAGTGGTATTGCTGGGTCTTGAGGAAGGTTGTTTCCTAATTTTCTGAGAAATTGCCACACTGACATCCAAAGAGGTTGTACCAGCTTGCATTCCCACCAGCAATGCAGAAGTGTTCCCTTTTCCCCACAACCTCTCCAGCATAAGTTGTCATCAGTGTTTTTGATCTTGGCCATTCTTACAGGTATAAGATGGAATCTCAGAGTTGATTTGGTTTGCATTTCTCTGATGACTAAGAATATTGAACATTTCCTTAAGTGTCTCTTAGCTGTTTTGGATTCCTCTGTTGAGAGTTCTCTGTTTAGGTCTGTACTCCATTTTTTTATTGGATTATGTGTTCTTTTGATGACTAATTTCTTGAGGAAAACCTAAACCTTTTAGGAAGCAAAGGAAGGGGGAATCTTGTCCCTGTTTCCCAGTCAAAATGGTGGGCATCAGAAAGCTTGTTGGGTGTCTTAAGGTCCCAAGTAGAGGACTCTGGCTTCTAGTGCTGCCAGGGAGGTGAGGTGCCTTTTGTTTGTTTGGGGGCTCTAAGAGATGAAAAGGCTTCGATGTGGACCCCAGGTTGCAGACCTCTCCCTCACAGCTTGCACGGAGCACTGCTGCACCGTCAATGCCGCTGGTCTCTCGGGCCTGCAGAGGTGATGGTCTCTCGGGTATGGAGAGCCATGTCCTTCCCAGTTTTCTCTCTGCCACTACTCTGGATGGGTTAAATGGCCCTCAGGGAGCTGGTCTCTCACGTACTTGGAAGTACGAGCTCCCAGCTCGTCTGCTGTTTGTTTCCTCCACTAGGAGTTCACATTCTTGCCAAATACAATGGGAGCTACTATAAAAATTAGAACATGTGATACCTGAACCTGCCACGTCTTTCTGTGGCCTGCATGCTTTGGAACCAAATGTGGGCACCTCAGACTTGTGAGGGTGGGAAACCCTCATTTGATTGTTGATTCCCCTCAGTATTGCTTTGTTTTTGTCTGTCCTGATTCTTTGTTTATGTGGTTCAGGGACAGTAGCACACCCCTGTCCTTACAGATATCCCCCCCCCCCCCGTTGGTACCAAGGTAAGGTACCACGCAGCCCTCCACGCCCACAGCAATAGCACACATCTATTCAGGACTTCGCTCTCTGAGGGCTGCGCCCTACAGGAAGTGCTAAAGGCAAACACCTCATTTTGACATCTAGCTCTTACCTTCACGTGTACCAGAACACATACATGTGACATATCTATGCACACACCCACACACATGCATGCACCCACCAGCACATACACACACTGTGCCCCACACACAGTGACGTTAAGAAACTGCTAGAAAAATAAATCAGGAGCATGCCAGGGACATGCTACAGAGCTGAGAAGCAAAGGGAAGTCTTCCTAAACAATGTCAGATCGTATGTGTGTTTCTGAAATATATAGACTTTTTGTTTTGTTTACTAATACTGCTATTGTTGATGCAGAATGGAGGATTGAAACTACTTACCTAGACCTTATTTTGCACTCTATTTTGAAGCTCAGACTTCCTAAATTATCTGGGCTGACAACCTGAAGAAGTCGGGTCTTTTCTTCCACCCATGTAGGGGCCTGTGACTTGAACCTCTACCAGCTGAACCTCTACCTGTTGGCCCAAAACTTTCATTTTGTCAGAGAAAAGAGCAGTGTATGCTGTTTCTGCATCGAGCTGTCTAGTGTGTCTCTGCAAGACTAAAACTTAAAAAGAATCTCTACCAATAGTTGTGGCATTTTTTATTTCAAGAAGTATTTCTTGACATTTCAAAATGAACTGTGCCGAAGAGTTGAAGATTAACTTATTTAGGAGACTTTGTGCTGCCAAAAATACCAGGAGACAACACCAATAATAAAGAAGTGGCCCCTGCTTCACTTATGCTCATGATAACCATGGTTGTCTGGCACTTGCCTTTTGAAGCTCATTAACTCTATGCTTCGTGGGCAAGAGCTCTGTGACATTCTCCACACTGATAGACATAGAACTACTTTATAGAGAAGTCTGGAACACCTGCGTGCATGTGAACATAAAACTAAAAGAATGTCCCAGTTGCTGTGGACTTTGTTTTCAACCTGCAACACAGGGGTACTTTCTTCCCATTCCCACTTCATTCTAACCTATTCCTTAATTGTCTTGTTCCTTCTATTTCTTTTTGTTGTCTCTTGTTATCTGGGGGCAAAATATTATTCTGTAGTTCAGGCTGGCCAGGAACTCCCTGTGTGGTCCAGGAGGATTATCTTCCTTCTGCCCCAGTCTCTTGAGTGCAAGTGTTGTAGGCATGATCACACCTGGCACCTCTTTCCCTCCCTCCCTCCCTCCCTCCCTCCCTCCCTCCCTCCCTCCCTCCCTCCCTCCCTCCCTCCCTCCCTTTTTTTTCTTCCCTCCCTTTCTTTTAAGACAGTCTCACTATGCAGCTCAGGTTAGCCAGGAACTGCTATGTTGATCAAGCTAGCCTCAAACTCACAGAGATCCCCCTGCCTCTCTGTCTCGCAGGGGCTGGGATTTTTCCTGCATGCACCACTATACAAGGCGGATGTTTGTTTTTAAATGACAAAATAATCTAGACTTTCTGGTAGATAAATCTACATGCAAGATGATACATTGTTTGAGTTCCAGCTAAGAAAGATTAATTCCAACATGTTCTCAACTGTTTACCCCAAATGTTTCCTTTACTCCTTTATTGTTTGCCTAGCTGGAGTCAAAGGGGAGTGACGAACAGGCTAATCAGAAGGCTTTTCTGGAAGCCTCCCTTAGAAACAAACGTTCTGAGTTCAAGCCAAATGTTAGTCGGTTATATAAGTGAGCTTGTCTCTGGCAAGCTTACATATCTGATGCATTGATACACAGTCATAAAATAAATTGTGTATTACTGCAAAATGAAATCTGTGAAAATATAAAAAAATTAAAAGCAATCTACTGTTCCCCAGATATACCATTGATAATATATATGATTACTTATTGAATATATATGTAAAGCTGATGGCATTATTTGTAATGGTGAAATGGAAGTAACAACATCCATAGTAAGTAGCAAATAGATAGCACTACAGTCATGATGTCAAGACAAATTCACAGAATCAAGAGCGACCATGCAAATAGGCCCAGGGAGCTGCCCACTGTCGGTGTATGAGTTTAAACATCTCAGAGCTACATATGCAACATTGTCATATTATGTTTAAAATTCATACATAAACATATTTGAATTTTTTAGTTAAAAATATTCTTTTTAAAAATTTTTAATTTGTTTTACATATTAACCAGAGTTTCCCCTCCCTCCCCTCCTCCCACTTCCCTACCTCACCCCCATCCACCCCTCAGAAAAGGTAAGGCCTCCCATAGGGAGTCAACAAAACCTGGCACACTCCCTTGAAGCAGGACCAAGCCCCTCCCTTCTGCATCAGGGCTGAGCAAGACATCCCACCATAAGAAATAGACTCCAAAATGCCAGCCAGCTCATGTGCCGGGGATAGATCCTGATCCCTGTGCCAGAGGTTCCACAAACAGACCAAGCCACATAATTGTCACACACATGTAGAGAGCTAGTTTGGTCCCATGTAGGCTCCCCAGCTGTTGGTACAGAGTCCATGGGCTCCTGTGAGCCTGAGCTAGTCCTCTTGGTGGGTTTTGCAGTCATGATCTTGACCCTGCTTGCTCATACAGTCCCTCCTGCCTCTACTGGACTCCCTCTGCCAGACTCTTGGAGCCGGCCCAGGGCCTGGCTGTGGAGCTCCGCATCTGCTTCCGTCAGTTACTGGATGAAGGTTCTATGATGGCTGCAGTGGCAGTGACGAGGCGAGCAGGCCCACTTGTCGTCCTGCCCGGCTCCTGCACGGCTAGCTTTACCCGAAATAATTACACAGAAACTGTATTCTTTTAAACACTGCCTGGCCCATTAGTTTCAGCCTCTTATTAGCTAATTCTCACATCTTGCTTTAACCCATATTTAGTAATGTGTGTAGCACCACAAGGTGGTGTCTTACCGGGAAAGATTCAGCATGTATGACCTGGTGGCTGGCTCCATGGCGTCTGTTTCAGAGAGGAGAGGTATGGCATCTGACTAACTTCCCTTTTTCCCAGCATTCTGTTCTCTCTACTCCACCTATCTAAATCCTGCCCTATCAAAAAGCCAAGGCAGTTTCTTTATTAACCAATGAGAGTCCTCCATCAGATGACAATTGGGGAGTCACCAATATGACTACAGGACAAGGCCAGTTCAGTCTCCATTATTGCTGGGAGTCTTAGCTGGGGTCAACCTTGTGGATTCCAGAAAATTTCCCTAGCAGGGTGGGCCCATGTTTTCTCCTGCAAGCCTAGGCAGGCCTGTGTGGGGGTCTCTTTGCCCCCCTCAGTCTGCCATGGCACCAAATATTTGGATTTTTATGTGTTCTCCAAAAGTTATCTCCTTTGATCTCCTGTGGTCATGGCTTAATTTTTGGAGCAGTCCGAGAACAACGGCAAGTGGCTGTTCACTTTCTCAAGTCATATGTCGTGATTGATAGTGATTGAAAAGCGACATTCAAGTGTACCGTAGAAATCTGTCCAGTATTGAGTGTTACTACATTTACATTACTTATTACACAAAAAATGTATCTAGCAAGCCATTCTCTTAGTATGACTAAGCTATGAAAGACGTCTTGAGACAGATGAGATGAACTCAGGATACAACCAGAAAGCCTCAGTCAAGTTCATTTATGTCTAATTCCCGCAAGGTTGGTATCGGTCAGGAAGATGCAGTGGAAGCACCCCGTCCCAACACAGAAAAGGTCCTCCTGTTTGTATTAGCACACTTTCTGAGAGCTGTCACAGCAGGGCGAGAGGTCTCTTCTTTCCCTTGTGGACCGGGATATTGTACATGTACTTATCTGTTATGAATTTATCATGGTCAGAGCTTCTCCCAACAGCAGTCCTGCTGCCATACCACCACTGCTGCTGCATGTAGCTTCCTCCTTCTTGTCTTCTTTTCTGACCCTGAACTTGCCTTCCTTCTGCCTCAATCTCCTGAGTACTGGGATGACAAGTGTGTACCACCGTGACTGGCAAATCATACGTTTCTTTCTCCTCCTCTCACATACCCAAAATTTACATTTTTTCAAGGCAGGAATATTTTGCCTTTGGACCCAAGTCCCTGCTGGAGTCTCAGCCAATGCCAATCGCATCCCTAGGATACGACCGCTATTTAGATAGTGGTGTGTAGATGGCAATGCTGACTTCTAACTCTTTATATGCACCGAGGCATTTTCAAAACAATTCTTTTTTAAAACTTTTTAAAAGACTTGTTCATTTATGTATCTGTGTGTTTTGCCTGCATGTTTGTATGGGCATTGCTTATGTATGTGCATGCATGGTACCCTGGAGATCAGAAGAGGATGCCGGGTTCCCTGGAACAGGAGTTATATAGATGGTTGTGAGTCACCATGTGAGTGCTAGGAACTGAACCCAGATCCTCTGCAAGAGCAACAGGTGCTCTTTATTCCTGAGGCATTGCTCTAGCTCCAAGTATTTTTATTTGTTTTGTTTTTGTTTTTTCGAGATGGGGTTTCTCTTTGTAACCTTGGCTGTCCTGGAACTTGCTCTGAAGGCCAGGTTATCCTCAAAGAGATCCGCCTGCCTCTGCCTCCTGAGTACTGGGATTAAAGACATGCACCACGATAGCCCAGCTTCAAGTATTATTTATCATCATCATCATCATCATCATCATCATCATTATCTGTTTTTTTTTTTGAGACAGGGTTTGTCTGTAGCTTTGGTGCCTGTCCTGGAACTAGCTCTTGTGGACCAGGCTGGCCTTGAACTCATAGAGCTCCATCTGCCTCTGCCTCCCAAGTGCTGGGATTAAAGGCATGTGCCACCACCACCCAGCTCAATTATTATTTTTAAATGAGCATTTTATCTGCTTATTAATGAACTGTGGAGGATTTTATTTTCTGAAGTTAGCTACAACAGTTTATGCATTTTTACAGGCTATTTGGAGAAGGAAAAGTGGTGCTCCTCCCTCCAAGTGCTGGGAGTTGGATCTCCTCCTCCTGATCTAGACAGACCTCTGGGGCTGCCTACCAACCGAATACTGTTGGAGATAATGCAGCATGGCTTTCAGAGGTAAAGCACAAGGTCGCCAAAGAGCTGATGTTACCATCTAGGGACATTTGCTCTTGAAACCCTACCATTAGGTAAGGACACCACATCAAGAGGCCACATGCAGATGCTAAGTGAGGTCCCAGCCACCATTCATCAACTACAGTGTCCAGGACTTTGTCTTCAGAAGGTCATACAGCCTGACTGTCAAGACGTCACCAGAGGGGCAGAACTAGGCTGTCCTGCTGAGTCTTATCCAAACTGCACATTCAAAAGCAAAGTAAAAGATGCCTATTGTTTTAAGCGCTTGAGTTTAGGGAGGCTGGGAGATTTATTGCATAACAATAGACAAATCTTGATGGATTTACATTCTAATCCAAAAGAGTTCTCCAGGGCTCTATGCCCTCTTTGCTGTTTCTTTAAAATACTCATTTTAAAATAGACTTGTTTTGAAAATATTTAGGCTAATATAAAGCGTTAATGTCACCATTGGCATCCGCATGTCTAAATAAACATTGGCAGTATCTTAGGGTACTGCTGGCATCTGTGAGTCAAGGGCTAGGGTCCTTGTCCTTAGGAAGTAACAGGGCCAAATGGAAGTCCAACTGGAACCAAAAAGTTAATCCCCACCCCACCTAAACAAACGGGGCAGAAAAAAGAACCAGCACCCATTAAATTCTTGGTGTGTGTGTGTGTGTGTGTGTGTGTGTGTGTGTGTGTTGTGTAACTGCTAAAAAGAAAATCTTTAGCAAGTACACTCTGACTGGCAAAGTCTCCTAACATGGGGTATTAACTATGTTTGGGGTGGCATGGTGGCAAAGGCTTTTAATCCCAGCACTCTGGAGGCAGAGGTAGGTGGATCTCTGGGTTTGAGGCCAGCCTAAGAGAAAGAAACAAAAACACACACATGAAGGCACTAACTCTGAGTTTGAGGATGTCTTGTACAGGGGACTTGGTACCTATTGCAGGACTTGAGGACTTGTCCAAGGCTGAATAGTCAGGGAGAACAGTGTTTTGACACAGTAAATCCTGTGGCCGTGAAATAGTTCCACAGATAGAAGGATGAGCCACAAACGTAGATGAGGCAATAGGCTTGTCCATGGACACAGGCAGCTCACATTCTTGGGAAAGTATTTGTGACAAGGAAATTAACTTTAAGGACTTGAAGGTTGGCAAAGACTTGCAGACATTTTTTTTCTCATTTTTTATTTATGAACTGCCAAGTTCTTTTGAGAGCACAACAGTGAACTTTTACATTAACAATGAAATACATTATTTGGCAGGAAGCAATGAAGAATGAGAATGAAGAAACCAACTTGAGGCTTATCAACGGTTTCAATCTATGAACCGCGGCAGCAGGGAACCTTGAAGGACTCCTTCTGACGCTTCAGTGAAAATACTGTGTCAACTGTTTCTAATAAGAAGGAAAGTCTGGTAGAGTCCAATTTTTTCTTTTTTTTTTTTTTTTTTTTTTTTTTGGTTTTTCGAGACAGGGTTTCCATATAGTTTCTAGAGCCTGTCCTGGAGCTAGCTCTTGTAGACCAGGCTGGCCTGGAACTCAGAGATCCGCCTGCCTCTGCCTCCCGAGTGCTGGGATTAAAGGCGTGCGCCACCACCGCCCGGCCTCCAATTTTTTCTTAATTGCCATTTAAGCCAAGCTAGCTTTTTAAAGACAAGAAATTGTCTTTAAAATAGAATAGCCTAGGCTGGTCTCTAAGGGACCCTTATGCCTCAGCTACCCAAGCGCTAAGGTTCCAGGTAAGTGGTCCTTATCTGGTGCCAAGCTACCTAGTCTAGACTTTAAAATGATTTATTATAATAAAATCCATTATTTTTGCATGCTAACCTTAAAAATTAATTAAAGAAAATATCTGGGTGGTGATGGCACATGCCTTTAATCCCAGCACTCAGAAAGCAAAGGCAGGTAGATCTCAGTGGTACAAGGCCAGCCTGATCTACAGAGTTCTAAGGTTGTTACACAGAGAAACCCTGTCTCGAAACACACACACACACACACACACACACACACACACACGAAAATACCTGATAATTGGATGGTGATCTTTGATTTAGGCCAACAAGAGTGCATGCCGGGACATCAAACACAGCAAAAGTGGGTTTTTCCTTCTGTTGTGCTGAAGTAGTAGAAAACCCATTCTGGATGAAGCTGGAATAAGAATTATAATCCTCTCTATGCTCATTGCTGGTGTCTGTGTGCAAGGAACTATGATTCACTGATAATTATTTAATACAAAATATTGATCAAGTACATGCAGAAAAATATTTCTCACAATATTCTTTGTGATTTTTAAAGCAGCCAAAAATTAAAGATTGCCCAGAACATTACATTAAGGATAACTTATGAAGTAGAGTGTAAAGAAAGCTTAGCAACCGGTTGGAAGAAAAAAGGAAGACGATGTTTTAAAATGCTAACAGAGACCTCATAAAAGTAGAGAAATGAATGATTATCCCACCTCCCATGTTGTGAAAAAAAATTTAAAACAGCATTAACTGCTTAATACCTGAGTCCACAGGAGCTGAGTGATGCTTCCACTCAGGAGGGAACAGAAGACATTTGAGTCATAAGTCAAAAGAAGTGACTTACAAATCTGGAGGAAATCTTGACAAAGGACTTTCTTCTGTGATGGACAAGAGGCGCAGATGAGATGTGCACTTGAAACACAGTCTCCCTCACCAGCGAATCCGACCCCATTCATGCGTTTCCCCAGAAGTCTGCCTAAAACCTCAACTATTCACAGACTGACAAAAGAAAAAAAAAAAGAAAAAAGACATTCTGAAAACAAGTAGGGATGGATAATTTTTTTTTATTTTGGAAAATAGCAAATATACACCAGGAACTGCAAAGTCAGTTTTGACAAAAATGAGGTTCAGTTCACAGCTGGAGTTTGAGTGAAAACTACGTGGAGGGGGGTTCCGCTGGAGGTGACACTGGCTTCTGGGGACAGGCTCTCAACCGGGGACAGAGTGCCAGGAAAGTGCAAGTAGAGTCTGCGGAGCTGAAGCAGCACGGTCACAAACTTCATGGAAAAGTTCCCATATCAGTTTTCGGGGACTGTGGACCCCAGACCCTGAATTTCCTGTGACCCCCCTTGCCTGCCAGAGTAAACTGCTTGTTTTCCTGTGCTTGCAGCTGCTCTGAGAACAAAACCCTCAGGAGTTCCTGATGGCAGGGGAGTGGTTTATGGGGGGCTTGAAGCTGAGAGTTACGGCATGGCTATTTAGTCAAGGAGGCGCTATATAAGCTGCCCTGGAACACAATAAAGGGGCATTCTTGGCATTACGTGTGTGTGTGTGTGTGTGTGTGTGTGTTTCAATCTCCAGGCCCTTGCCCGACTCACGAACCTTCCTGTTGCACATGGCGCGTAAAGCAGGCATTGAGCTACAATCAGTAAAGATTTGGTTATAGGTTCAAAACTGACTGGAGCTTAGGGTAAATTTGTAAAGAAACTCAGTGTAAAGGGTTGGCTTACAGACATAGACTCATCAGGAGGCACAGCAGCAGGATGATAGAGTCATCAGGTGGCACAGTGGCAGGATGATAGAGTCATCGAGAGGCATAGCGGCAGGCTTGTGGGATTCTAAATTACTCTCCCTGAAAAGCTATGCTGTTGAACTTGGGACGCAAGTTCAGACTTTAGACCGAATCAGAACGTTGCCCCTTCGCCCTTCTTAACCAGGCTTAATCTTTGATAATACTGGGTGTTTTAGTCACTGTCCTGTTGCTGTTAAGAGACAATACTGCCAAGGCAACATCAAAAGAAAACATTTAATTGGGGGCTTCCTTATAGTTTCAGAGCTTGAGTCCCTGTGACCAACATGGCAGGGAGCATGGCAGGCAACCCGCAGGCAGGGCACTGGAGTGGAAGCTGAGAGCTTACATCTTACCCACATGCAACAGGCAGAGACAGAGGCGGAGGGGGAGAACTTGAGCTTGATATGGGCTTTTTGTTGTTGTTGTTGTTGTTTTCAAGACAGGGATTTTCTATGTAGTCCTGGCTGTCACAGAATTCACGCTGCAGACCAGGCTGGTATGGAATTCACAGAGTTCCTCCTGCCTCTGCCTCCTGGGCGTTGCAACTAAAGGTGTGAGCCACCATTGCCTGACTAGAAGTGGGGTTTTAAAGTCCACCCCCAGGCACACTTTCTGTCACAAGGTCACACCTCTTAATCCTTTCCAAAACTGTTTCACTAACTGGGCCCACGAATTCAAATATATGACCCTGAGACAACCCTTCTCTTTCAAGCCTCCGCAGACAGTGTCTTGTTTACTCTGTTTTGTGTTGGTGATGGGGTTGTTTGTTTGGGGCAGGGTCTCTCTTTTTCCCTGTAGCTCTGGCTGTTCTGGAACTTACTTATGTAGACCAGTCTGACCTGGAACTCGAAGGTATTCACCTGCCTCTGTCCCCAAAGAGCTGAAATTAAAGGCATGCACCACCACACCGAGTTCACACTTCTATTTTGAAGATCATTGCAGTTGAGAGTAACTAATGTTTGTGTTAAGGTGAACTTTATAAAATTAAAAAAAAATATTCCGTCTGCCTAGCACGGAGGTTCACATCTTTAATCCCAGCACTCCAAAGGCAGAAGCAGGTAGATCCCGGTGAGTCTGCCGCTAGCCTGGCCTACATATCGAGTTCCCAGCCAGCCAGGGGTACATAGTGAAACCTTGCCTTAGAAGGGGTATAAAAATGTTCCTTCTGCTTCATGTGCCCCGAAATAATGTTAAAGGAAGTTGTGTTCTGAGTCTTGGGCACATATGTGACACCATGATAGTACCTGTTTACTGTGCACAAGGGCCTGAGGCTGATTCCAGTATTAACCCCTCAGCATTTATATTCCCTTTCTACATATGAAAATGAGTCGTCCCGCAATTCCGGCTGGGCTTCCCAACACCATCGGTGTTTGCTATAAACTGCTATAGTGTAGGAATGGAGACAAGGCAAGCAATACACTGCATGTGCTTTGTTTGAAGCCAGTCTTCCTCCCTGAAGAATAGCACAGAAGTTTCATCCTTCCAATAATCCCATGTCATGGTCCTGACGCATGGCATTTGCTTGTTGAGACAGTTGTAAGATATTCTTCACAAAGTAGCAAATTGGAGGTAACTAGCCATTTCTCCATTTGTCTGCCTCTCTCTTTGACAAAAATTAAAGACAGGATTTTTGTTCGTGTCTTGGTTTTTTGAGATGGGGTCTTTCTTTTTCTTTCTTTCCATTTTTAAATTTACTTACCTGTTTTTGAGACAGGGTTTTACTGTAGTCCTGACTGCCTTAGAACTCAGTGTAGATCAGGCTGGATTCAAGCTCACAGTGGCCCACCTGCCTCTGCTTCCCACGTTCTGGGAGTTGAGGTGTGTACCGCCATGCCTGGCTAGGGAGGAAGTCATGCTAACTTCAGATTTGTAGCCATCCTCCTGCTTCTGCCTCCTAAGCTCTTGCTTTCCAGCTGCGCACCGCACCCAGCTTAGAGTAGCTGTGTGTAGAGACCATCTTGTTAATGCATCTTTTAAAACTGTTCTTCTCCTATATATAACATATATAAATAATTCCGATCAAATTTTCTTCACACTCACTGATATGCAATAGTTTCACCCCATTAAAAGAAAAAGCACAGCCGGGCGGTGGTGGCGCACGCCTTTAATCCCAGCACTCAGGAGGCAGAGGCAGGCGGATCTCTGTGAGTTCGAGGCCAGCCTGGTCTACAAGAGCTAGTTCCAGGACAGGCTCTAAAAAAGCTGCAGAGAAACCCTATCTCAAAAAATCAAAAAAAAAAAAAAAAAAAAAAAAAAAAAGAAAAGAAAAAGCACAATGCGTGTTGGAATCAGATATTCTCAGTGATGGTCCCCAAGATGAGAAGGCTACTGTCTGCTCTAGAAAAGGCGCAATGCGTGTTGGAATCAGATATTCTCAGTAATGGTCCCCAAGATGAGGAGCCTACTGTCTGCTCTCCATCAAGGCTCTACATGTGAGCACAAATCTGTCATTCACTGCTACACACAGCTGGAATCTGAGCCCAGAACGTTAGGATGATTCATAGGTGAGCTGAGGGCTTCATTCACACCTCTTTTCTTTTGACAGTAATCCTTCTTAATTCCTTAATTGTACAGTAGACTTCTAGGGGAATTAACCTGGAAAACTTCTTAAATTATGTAATTAATTACACTCAGCCTCTAATACAAGTGATGTTGATCTCAGTCTCCCAGTCTGGCAGAAGTTCAGTGCCGGGTGTCCATCACAGGTGGGTGGCAAGGCCTCTCCAGTTTCTGGTGTGTATGGATAATCATAAAAATTAAGCTAAAGACAAAGCAAAGCAAAACCCTTAGGGATGAGCCAAGCGTATGTCGTTTACTGGATTCCCAGGACTTGGAGGGAAAAGGGGTAGAGGTGAGGGGGACTTTCAATCATTCTCTCCTGTTTCTGTAAACATTATGAAAGAGTTTAATTGGTGTCCATGAAAAACTTCCTGTGGACACATAAATTTGGCTCATGATGAATTAAGCATGAAATGGTGTTTTGTTTTGTTTCTTACTTTGGAGTTGCTGGCTCTTTAATGTGTTGACCTATGCTATTGCGCTCACAAAGGCAGAGTATATACCTCAAACTGTTGGACAGAAAACACTCCATTAGAACAAACACTTTCACTGAGGTAAAATTTACAAGTCATAAAATTTACTATTTAAAGGATATAATTAAATGATTTTAAGTAAATTTATAGGGTTCTGACATCATTACCTAAGACCAAGTTCAGAGCACTTTAGTCTCAAGCAGACTGGAGAGATGGCTAAAATCATAAGCACTGGGGTTCAGATCCTAGCACCCATGAAAGCCCAGCTCCACAGGGCCTGTGAACACAGAGACAGGAGGATGGCTGGGACTTGTTGGTTTCTAGCCTAGCTGAGAAAATATGAACCATAGGCTAGGGAGAGACCCTGCCTCAAAGTAATAGGCAGGGAACGATGAAGAAGATCCTTCAGCACCCTCCTCTGGCCTCCGTGCTTGCTCACTGGTGTAGATACACACACAAGTGCATATACTCATGTAAACAAATAAATCTTTTAATAACATATCATCACAAATTATCCCCACCTCCAGCCTCAGACAACCACAACCTTTCCCCTGTCTTTGTGGATTTATCTTCTTTTGCTATTTTGCATAAATGAACTCTCCGTGTTTCCTCCTTCAGTAGCAGGCTGGTTTATTTCTGAGGGTTACCATAGACTTAGTAACATATATCCACAGTGCACATCTCTTGGTTGCCAGGTGGCATTCCACATTGATGGGCCCCGTTTCTTCTCTGGGCATCAGCTCCTCGTCATTTGCATTGCACCCCCTTTTGGCTCCAGTGAAAAATCTTCCCATGAACGTTCACACACAGCCTTTGCCTGGAAACTCACTCCTACCTATTTTTAAAGACTCAAAGGAAAGTATCCGAGAAAGTGATGGAGGAGGGTCTTCTATCAATCTGTTGATTTCATTGGTTAATTAATAAAGAAAACTGCTTGGCCTGATAGGTTAGAACATAGGTGGATGGAGTAGACAGAACAGAATGCTGGGAAGAAGGGAAGTGAGTCAGATGCAATGAAGCTCCGACCCAAGATGGATATAGGCTAGAATCTTCCCGGTAAGCCACCCCTCGTGGTGCTACACACATTTACTAAATATGGGTTAATCAAAATGTGAGAGTTAGCCAGTAAGAGGCTGAAGCTAATGGGCCAAGCAGTGTTTGTGTGTTGTTATTTCGGGTATAAAGCTAACTATGTGGGAGCCGGGCGGGATGAAAAGCAGGCCTGCTCTCAGCTCATCACTACAAGAAAGGGAGAATTACAGGCACCACACACCCACCTTTCTGATGATGTCTGCACCTGGTGTCTGTGCTTGGGCCTGTGTGCAACAGCAAGCACGTGCGAGGGGAGAACCTGATGGAGTTGGTTCTCTCTGCCCACCTTTGTATGTTCTGGGAGTCAAACTCACATCACCAGGCTTGCAAGATAAGCACTTTTATCTGCTGAACCGTTTCACCCACCCCTTTCCTGTCTTTCTCCTTAATTTTGTTCACTACTACCGTGAGTGTGTGTGTGTGTGTGTGAGAGAGAGAGAGAGAGAGAGAGAGAGAGAGAGAGAGAGAGAGAGAGAGAGAGAGAGAGAGATGTTTCATGGAGAGCATGTGGAATTCAGAGGATAACTCGGCAGGACAACCTTGACTGGGTTCTGGAGATCAGCAGGCTTGCAGGGCAAGAGCCTCAACCTGCTGAGCCATTTTGCTGGTGCTTTATTCTCTTTTTTAAATTTTATTCTCTTTCTTTTTAAATTTTATTCTTACCTTTTTAAACTTTCTTGTGTCTTTTTAAACATAAGTTTATTTATTTATTATCATCGTGTGTGTGTGTGTGTATGTGTGTGTGTGTGCAGGGATGTGTGCCATGGTGTGCATGTGGAGGCCCGAGGATAGTTCTGGAAACATAAGTATGTGTGCACACGTTCCCATGCCGGGCACGAGGTTTAAATTTTGACAAAATTCACCCTGTCTTTAAACAAACAAACCAAACCTTGCTTGCCTCTGTTGGATCTATAAAAGTCACGAAGACTTGTTTCCAGCTCACCGGGGACCTTACAGTTTTAGTTCGTCCGCTTGGAAGTGTAATTCACCTGGAACTAAATCTTGCCAACTCGGAGGGGCTGTGGTTGAAATACGCACACCATCCGCGGGTGGGTCACCAACTCTTGCTGTTGCCGACGAGACCACCCTTCCCCTATTGAGTTGCTTTGGAACCTTTGTGGAAAATCAATTAGGCGTAAATTTACGAGGCTTTAATATGTTGATCTTGTTGTGAGTCTCCAACAGGGAGACTAGAGAAATGTTTCCCAAAGTGATTTTTAACAAGGAACCCTCTCCCCACCCTGCAAAGCTCCCACTGCGTTTCTGAGGCTCAGACACCTGGTAATGTTTCTCCAAAATGTTACGGTCTCTCATTTGGATTTCTAACTCTGAGAAGTGAGGAGACTGAGTGCTGTTTTTGAAACCACAGAAATAAAGACAATTTCTATTAATTTGCTTACTTCAACGACGTCTCACAAAGGGGCTGGGAATGCGGCTCGGTTACTCTAGCGTTTACCTGGCCGACCTGAAGCCCAGGGATTCCATCCTTTGCACCTCATAAAACACGATGTAGCAGCGCGAGCCTGCAACCCCATCACTTGGGAGACTGAGGCCTGAGGATTGCTATGAGTGAGTCCACCGGCAGCCTGAGCGACACAGCAACAAATGTGGGCGCATTCCCGCGAGGAAAATTCATCTTCACCATAGCAAGCATAGGAAAGACCAAAAGCGGTCGGTCTGGTCTGGAAGAAGAGACTCTGGTTCAGTCGCTGCCCGACCAATGGAGCTCGTTCCTCTGGGCCGGTGAGATTCAGCTGAGAGTCTAGAAATCCAAGAACAGGGCAGGCATGTAAGTGTTTTACCTATGTCTCCTGCTAGGAGCTGCAAGTCTTTTCAAAAACACAGTACTGTTTTTGGAACGGCATCATCTCATAGATGAAAAAGCGTTTTTTCAAATAGGTAACTTTTATTGGCTGTTTTTTGTTTATTTAGTTTTGTTTAGTATTTTCTTATGCCAAACAAACATGCGTAAGACAGAATGTATTTTTCTCTGTGTAAACAGAGTTCCAAACAGAACACAAGCTACAACCGCATCCTAACCCTTGCCTACTTCTCTTCTTGCTACACTTTTAAATAAGTGTCCATCTTAGTTTAGATCGCATATCTTTTTCCTGACTGGATTTTAGGAACTGCCCAGTTTAGAAGTGTCTTTCATGGGTTTTCTGGGACCGTGCTTGGCTTGTGCTGGTTGTCGGAGTATCCTCGGAGCTGCGTGGAAACTTCTAGACGCTTCCTCGGGATGGGCTGCGAACACAGTGGCCTTGGCTGGCCTGCGTGAGTGCCCTCATGTTTTTCTCCTGTCCCGTGAGCTGCAGGTGGCCTCGCGAGCACGCTCCTGGAATGCGAGGTGCCAGCGATTGGCGTTAAACAGTGACAGCCTTCTCCGTCCCTGACCTTGACCTCCTGGGGTGCCGGGCTGGAGATGACGTCACGACCAGCCAGCGCCCGTAGCGTGGTTCAAACGTGGCTTCCAGGTCTCACAGCTTCACACAAACGCCGGGACTCAACTTTGTCTCTGTTTGTGGGCGGAGCCCCCGATTCTGCTGAAGTTCCCCAGCCCCCAGCTGCGCTGTCCGCCGTGTGGGAGCGCGGCCGGGTGCAAAGAGCCAGCCGCTTCCTTAGAACCAGAAACAAGGGGCAGGCATTTGCATATCTTCTCCAGCAGTATCAAAGTCTGGAAGATTTTCCGCGCCAAAGAGCTGCCCTAAAATGAACCTAGAAAGCTATTTTCCAGGAACTAACTTAGGGCTGCGTTCCTCTACAGGAGCCAGAAAAACTGGGCGGGGTGGGGGCGGCGGCGTTCCATTCCAGAGGACATTGCTTTACAACACACTTAGTTAGAATTTTTGTGAGATTAGAGAAATCGAGAATTAATATGTCTGAAGTCTTATATAAAAATCGATATTATCCAATGCAGGGTGTGGTTATTGCACAGTGCAGGGTCAATCACTACTTGTCACTTTGAGAAAGCTTCATTCAAATAACTCCCGCTGTGTAGACACACCTGGACTGGAGACTTCTAAGTAACTGTGCTGTCAGCCAGCGTACCCCAAGCTACCAATTCCGTGTTCACGGTGAATGTGAGCAGCACTGAAAAACCATGGATGAGCCAGACAGAAAGTGATCAGCAGGCATGTAACTTTCACTAAATTGGTGAGAGTTGGTAATAAATTGGTAACAACTGGCTTATGTGCTTTCTCTCTTCACATTTCCATGTTTTCTGTTTTATTTTGCAAAGAGAAAAAAAGCCATTTGAGCCAGGCAATGGTGGCGCACACCTTTAATCCCAGCACTTGGGAGGCAGAGACAGGCCAATCACTGAGTTCAAGGCCAGCCTGGTCTACAAAGAGAGTTCCAGGACAGCCAGAGCTAAACAGTGAAACCCTGTCTCAAAAAACCAAGGTGAGTTGGTTGTGGGGAAGCCCTTTGAACCTGAACACCTCTTGACCCCAGTCCTAGGTGAGTCATGGGATTTGTCAGAAGTAAAGCAAGTCTTTTAGAGTCAACCTCTGGTTTCTGGTTTTTTTTTTTTTTTTTTTTTTTTTTTTTTTTTTCCGAGACAGGGTTTCTCTGCAGCTTTAGAGCCTGTCCTGGAGCTAGCTCTTGTAGACCAGGCTGGTCTCGAACTCACAGAGATCCGCCTGCCTCTGCCTCCCGAGTGCTGGGATTAAAGGCATGCGCCACCACTGCCCGGCAACCTCTGGTTTCTGTAGAACAGAAGCAAGAAAAGGGAGGTACCTGGAGGTGAAACTGGGGCTTCAGAGTTTGTCTGGAAAGGCCAGCGGAATTTCTATGTGCTCATGTTTACATACTTAACAACCGCAGTCTGTCTGAAGCAGCCCTTAGCCTCTCTGTGATGGGCTGCTCTGGGGAAACATCACACTTTCTCTACCCAAGGAACTTAAGTTTATTCCAAGGGTAATTGTACCTGAACTCCCAAAGTGTTTGTAGTGCCTAGAAAACTAAAAAGAACTCTCTTGTTTAGGGAGCTGTGTTAAAGATGGCTGCCCTCTCAGCTAGACACCGCCCCTCAGAGGCTGACCTAGTCCCTCTCCTCTCACCTAGAGGCTGCTCCCCGACCGGTCAGTAAACAGAAGACTATGGAAGGGATGCTGCAGCTAACTCCGAGCCTGTGAGCTCTTTGCATAGCTCTGTCTTCCGGGATGCTTATTCTACACCACAGGGAGGTGAGGTTCCCTGTGTAGAGAGACAAGGCTCAGCCCCCAGCATTTGGGAGAGGAGAGGAGCTACCAGAAGCCTCCACCTCCAGCCACCACATGACATGGCTACAATGTCTAATTGAGCAACCAATCCACAGAAGCTAGGAAGCAAATGAAGTGATTGTCATCTGAAGCCACTAAATCTGGGTGATCTGTTACATAGCAGTAAATAGCTGAAACAGAAAGTAGGCCTTTTGCTGTCATCTATGAGACTTCTTTACCAGGAAAGGCTTTGCTCTGTGGGAAAGAGAAGCAGACATGGTTCTCCAGAGGGAGCTTTGCCCCCTGTCAGCTGCAGAAGGCACAGCTGATAGAGTCCTTAAAGATGACGGGAGACAGGTCAGAGGCATGCAGACCTTCATGGCCTGGGCTCTGGCAGACAGGAGGAACCAGCAGTCCTGAGGCAGACAGCAGTACTGAGGTTGCAAGTGTTAAAGTGAGGGGAGAAAAAAGAATGATAAAAATAAATGCGTAATTACTCAAATAAAATGTTTATTCATAGCCACATTAAATGATCTACCCTACTCTACTTTTGGAAGCGCTGTCTAGAAATAACACCCTTTTCATACCTCATGGCTCCCTCTGAAGGAGTCCTTCATGAGAAAGTAAATAGGAATTTTCTTTTTAAAAAAAATAAGTATTTTTTTATTACTCTGTGAACCACGGATCTTCTTTCATTGCTGCATGAGACAGGCAGTCACACTAAGACCCAGTTATGCTGATAATTTACACCCTAGAGAGACACCCTGCACGCCGCCCCCAGCATCCACAGATGCAAACACTGGCAGGCATGCAACCTCGGATAGCCTGCTTTTCAAGCCGGCCAACATGAAGAATAATTTTCAACTTTTCTGCTTACAGAGTTCCTAAGGATAAAGAGGTGTCTATTTGATATCAGTCTCATTTTTGTGAGAATTCTCTAGCCTCTTAATTTGTATAAGTGCTCTAGGGTTTATTAAAATTAAATTCTCATCATCAGCCTTTAAGAAAATAAGACTGAAAGTGACCCTGGAAGAATAAGGCTTGCTTTAACTTCAGAAACTTCAGCTGTATTCTCTTGAGCACATACCATAGACAGAGGCCAAGTTCTCTGAAGCCCAAGGCCTGGCTTTCACTTACGGTCCGAGAACAGAACTGTGGCTATGAGCTAATCCATATTTAAGAGTTTCATGGTAGCAGTTATGGTAATGTGCTATATAGTTCAGAGGTAACAAGAAAGGATTTGGGGTGTTCACCACAAAGAAACAAGTATCTAAGTGGACAGACATACATACTTACCTTGGTTTGAACATTATATAATGTGTGCATGTGTTAAGCCGCAACATGCTACTCCAGATATGTGTACAATTTTATGTGTTAAATAAAGAAAAAACTAGAAGACTTAAAAAGCATTTGATTTTATTTTTAGTTATGTGTATGTGTGTGTTTCTTTGTGTGGGTATGTGCACATGAATGTCCTCAGAGGGTGGAAGATGTCACTGCTGGAAACCAAACTCTGGTCCTCTGGAAGAGTACTCTTAACACTCATGAGATGCAGAAGGGATTACCTGGCTTTGCACCAAAATGCAACAAACTGAGTTCAATTTTCATAAATAAAAAACCAATCTGAGGCCACTTAGATAGTGGTTGTTACAAGAATATTATCTCAAAAGGCTTCAAGGAGGCTGGAGGTGGCTCGGCAGTTAAATGCACTGACCGCTCTTTCGGGAAACTGGAGTTGAGTTGCCAGCACCCACATGGTGGCTCACACGGTCTGTAGCTCCAGCTCCAGGAGATCCGTTGTGCTGTTCTGGCGCAAGGCATACAGTGGTCCACAGACAGACAGACAGACATGCAAGCAAAAGACCCACACACATAAAGAAAAATAAAACAATTAAAAAATTAAAAGATTTCCAACAGTAGTTTTATGTGGTGATGGAAGCCCAGAGAAAGTCTGTTGAGGAAAGACTCAAGTCACACTGAATCCACTCATCTCTTCGTCTGAACGCCGCTCTGTGATTTCTCAAATCGTCCCATTTCCAGGGTCTATAGGAAGGCCCTGTGGTGGGCAGCCCCCTCAACACTTAGCTTGTGCTTTCTAGTAAGCCAGCCTTCTCTTGGCTTCAGATGGACTTAGACCAAGACTAACCGCTAGGGCCTGGCTGCTGGAAGCGCCAATTCTATGGTATCTCATGCCAGATTATGCCATATGAAAAGTGCCCTCCTGGGCGAGACCACAAAGCTGGGTTAGGACCCCACTATGTCTGTTTCTTCTGTGCCTCCTTCCTCACCCATTTCAATGGGAGGCAGACCTGGGGGAGTGCAACGGGGAGGGGGGATGCACGGAGCGTGTGGGAACCCTGGACAGGGAGTTCTGCCTGTATGTGACCCCAGCCCAGTCACTTAATATCTTTGGTTGTGATGGAGATTAGATGATCTCTAAAAGAATGGCGAAAACAGCAGATGTGTCATGGAATTGTGCAAGGGGGCTCACTTTTCCTTCTCCATTAAAAGGAATGCACCACACTGGATTGCATTGGGCTAAATCAGCCTTCTTTCCTGCCCTTGAAGCCAGCAGTAAGAAGATGGCAAAGAGTCATGGATGAGCAATGTTGCGTCACAGCAGGCTAAAAGTGTTATCAGATCAGGGCTGAAGAGAGTGCAGAAGGTCTCCCAACAGTGGGATGCGTAGCAGGGAAGGAAGTGAGTGTGTTTCAGAGAATATGGAAGTAAAGATCTGCAGAGAGCTCCAGGGGGTCTTTGGAGACAGTCCTACAAGGCCTATCAACCCTCAGAGGTGCCTTTCTCCCTACCCGAACCCCCCTCCCAGGCTAGAGCAATCGAGCATTCCGGAGGCTGACCCAAGAGGATCTTGAGTTTGAGGATAGTCTGGGCTTCACGACAAGTTCCAGGCCAGATACATCCATGTCTAGTGACTCTGTCTTAAAAACAAACAACAAGCAGAAGAACAGTAGGGCCAGAGAGATGGCTCAGGGGTTAGGGCACGTGCTGCTCTTGCAGAAGGCCGGGGTTGGGTTCCTAGAATCCACATAGCAACACAACTGTCTCTAATTGCAGACCCAGAGTATCTGACACCTCCTCCTGACCTCACCGGGCATCAGCCCTGCACCACGTGGATGGACAGACATAACACGCAGGCAGAATATTTATACACAGAAAATTAAAACAAACATAAAAATGTTTTTAAGACAATAAACTAAACTAAATTTTTAGAACTAAAAGCAAAACTAAACAAAAACAGTCTTGGGAGAGATGGCTGTGCGGTTAAGAGAGCTTGCTGTGCTCCAGAGGACAGGAGTTTGGGTCTAGCAGCCTCGTCAGGTGATTCACAATCACCTCTAACTCCATTTACAACAGAGCCAAAGCCCTCGGGCTTCCATGCATGCTCACAAACAAACATTCGCGTAAGTAATAAATATTTCTGAAAAAAGCAATATAAGGTAAATAATAAACAGAGAAATCTGCTGGGCAGTGGCAGTGCACGCCCTTAATTCCAGCACCTGGGAGGCAGAGGCAGGAGGATCTCTGTGAGTTAGAGACCAGCCTGATCTAGTTTCAGGGCAGCCAGAGCTGTTAGACAGAGAAACCTTGTCTGAAAACAAAACAAAACAAACAAAAAACAACAACAAAAATAGAGAAATGCAAATCTCTCCACTTTAAATTATTTAAATGTTCTCTTACACAGATGATTGACTCAGAGGTGAACCTCGACGACATCAATGTTTTTTAAGTCCCCATATTTAGAAACGAGATTTAAAGATGACCAATGACTCCGTATACAGAGGAAGGACAAAGCGGGTTCAGGTGAAGAGTTACGAACAACTGGCAAAAATCAGAGGCGAAGGTCTTTACTTCGCCTGGCTTCTGCGCTAGGGACCCAGTGTCTTCGGGGTTAAGGTGTGCTCACCCAGGGCAGCTCCACGCACGACTGTTCTGCTATATACTAACAATAAATCCCCAGGTAAACATTGTAAGGCACTGTATAAAAATGGGCAGGAACAGTCTTGTCCAGCACCGGGTGGAAGGCAAGATCAGTAAAGATAAAACATGGCCTCCAACGGAAGGGGAGGAAAGGGCAAGCCTGCTAGGTCGCTTCCGTCTCTTGCAGAAGTCCTGCCTCCCTTCCTCCGGAGGCCTCCTCTTCCCGCCCTCTAACCCATAAAGAACTAGGTCAAGGGTCCCAGCTCTGTCAATTCCCCCAAATGGCAATTCTTCAATTAGCTGTTAACCAACTCCAACCAGCTGTTGACAGTATCAGAAAGGGTAACATCACCCTTTATTTGAAGTTCAACCATTTTGTTGGCTAAGGTCGTTTTTTTTCTAGTCTATTCTCCTACTCCTAAGCAACGATCATCTTCTCAGGATTACAGCAAAAAACAAAACCCCAGAGTTTGTCCTCTGAATGTTCCTAGGCATGTCTGTGTGCTCAAGAGATAGCCTCCATTTCCCACTGGGCTTCAGGCAAGAGAGACACTTTAAGACTTTGGTCCTCAAGGGGAGCCAGGGATGTGAGGTTCTGAGTCTTTTAATCACACAGCAGCACAGGACTCTAAATGGCTCAACAGAGCCGGTTCCTCCAGTTCATCCTTTCTCCTGGGTGTCTGGGAGTGAGTTTCCTCCACCCCCACCTCTATGTGTCACCATTGGAAAGGCGAGAGCAAGAAAGACACGGTGCTGCTGCTGCTCCCAGAGGCCTCCTCACTTGGAAACCAAGTGTAGTCACCACATGGGGTGCGGGCGGCTTCCTGGGGGTCAGCGTAAGGATTGCAGGTGATGGGCATGGCTTCACCACCCAGCATCACACACAATCTTGCTCTAAACAAGCATAGGCTTATTTTTATGCAGTCGGAGAAATCCAGTAGACAACCTTAGTCTCCCACTCTCGTGTCTGCTCAGACATCTTGGCAAACACAGCACTAAACCTAAACTTTGCCTTCTATTTCTGAACATGGCTTCCACTAAATAACACTTCCTGTTCCAGAAAGTCATCCCCTCCCGCTTCGTTGTTGTTTTGTTTTGTTTTTCAACACAGGATTTATCTGTGTAGCTCTGGCTGTCCTGAAATTTGCTCTGTAGATCAGATTGGCCTAGAAACGCAGAGATCCACCTGCCTCTGCCTCCTGAGTGCTGGGATTGAAGGTCAGAAAGCCATTTCAAATGTGGCAGTGTCACAAGTGTCATTTTATAAGCTTTTAGATCTCATGCTAAAGCCCAGCATAACGCTGGTTTGTTTATGCATTTGCTGTGCTGTAGACTGAACGCGGGGCTTTGGGCGCACTATGCAGGCCCTAGGCAGGCACCACGCAGGCACCAGGCAGGCACCGGGCAGGCACCACACAGGCACCAGGCAGGCACCAGGCAGGCACCAGGCAGGCACCGGGCAGGCACCACGCAGGCACTAGGCAGGCACCAGGAAGGCACCAGACAAGCCCTCTGCCACTGAACTGCATCCCAGCACCATTCCCTCCTCTAAGAAAATGCACTGGGTACTGGAGAAATGGCCAGCGGTGGAGAACATAGCTGCTCTCTCAGAAAGCTGGTGTTGCGATCCCAGTGACCATACAGAGGCTCACAACCATCTATACTCTTGTTCAAGGGGGATCTGATGCTTTCTTCTGACCTCCAAGGACATCAGGGATACGTGTGATACACACACATAGGCAGGCAACACACTCATACAAGTGAAAAGATGCTGTGTCTAGGCACAGTGGTACATGCCTGTAATCCCAGTACTCAGGAAGCTATGGATTTGACGCAGTTCTGGCTGTAGAGTAAGATACAGTCTCAAAACAAACAAAGAAAAGGGAGGAAGGAAAGGAAGAAGAAGAAAGAAGGCAGGGGTTGGCGTGGCTCAGTCAGTGAAGTGCATACAGCAAGCAGGAGGCTCTAAATTTAACCACCTGACTATAAAACATGCTAGGCATGTGGTGTGCTCTTATAATTGCGAAATTGTGGAGGTGGAGGCAGGACTTCTTGGATTCACTGGCCAGCCAGTCAACCCTCATTAGTGAGCTCCAGGCCAAGGTTAATGAGACATCCCCATCTCAAAGGAGATGGATGCTGTTCCTGAAGATGAACCTCCAAGTTGTCTCCTGGTCCTCTGGACTCCATAGACACACACACACACACACACACACACACACACAGGTACGCCTGTATGTGCACTGCATACACATGAAAGCACACACATGTACACACACATACAGAAAGAAAGCAGGGGAGCCAGAAAGGAAGACGAAAAGATCTCAAGTACTTCCAGGCACTTTAGCTCTTAGCAGGAGGCTTGGAAGTTTGAGGCTGGCCTTGATTACACAGGGAGTTCTAGGCCAGTCTGCGGCAGGAGACCTCTCCAAACATAATCAGAGAGACAGACACGGTGGAAGGGGTGGGGAGGGGAGAAAGTTTTCTTTTAAACAGTCATTTGCTTGGAGTTATGTGGTGATTAATACTAATTCACTTGTTTGATGTTTTTATTCTAGATGTTCATGAATTACCTTGGGTTAGTGGAAGCCAAAGTCTATACTGATTAAACCGACCTCTGCTGGGGCTAGGGAGGGGAATTTAGTTTTGTTCCTTTAAACTTTGGCCCTAAAAAAAAATTAGTCTGTGGGTATACAAAGAAAAAAAAACAAGGCATGCATAATATTACTGCAAAATGCTGTTTGTGAATTCAATTAAAAGGAACTTTTGTTGAGACAAAATCTGGAATCCTGTGAAAAATTCTTAGAGCCTCGCTCTCCCTCCCCCACCCCTTCCTTCTTATTTTCTAATAAATCTTACTCAGACTGGAGATCTACTGGGAAATTTCACTTTTAGTTTTGGGAAAATGTCAGTTACCCGTGATGGGAATATCAGAATATTTAAGCAAAGAAAAAATAATCTCTCCTTTCTCGTACATGTTAAAAATAGCTGCAGGGTAATTTTTCTTTTAAATTCTGTGAAAGAGAAAAAATTCACCTTTGGACTGAAGTCAATGGGGTGCATTTTCTTAACAGGAAAGGCTTTTCAGAAAATTAGAAGGAGGGGGATTGGAAACTGGGGCTGCCATCAGTCAGCACAAGACAGTGAGCCAGAAGGTGGCTGTCTGATCACCCCTCCCCCACCCCATCTTCATCCCCAATACCCGGTCCCACTGGGCATGCTCTCAGGGCCATCGGGAAAAATGGCTCTGACCAGGAGCAGACATGCCTTTCCCCATTTCGGTTGAGAGGCAGAAAGAGCAGAGTTGATCCCTGAGACGTCGGGCCTCTTGAGGCTGCTTTCTCTGCAGGAGTCTTCCTCCATCCTCACTCAACAGCTAAAGTTCAGACTTACCCCAAAGCCCTCCCGTCAGTTCTCAGCCTACACAATGGGGGTGCCAACAGTACTGTTTCTCAGCGTTATCCCCACGCCCCCACCTCTCCATATCATGGACTGGGTCTGTTAGCTCCCATAAACCTCAGGGAGAAGTAGTCCTTTGTCCTTCTCCTCCCCAAGTGTCTCTTCCTGTTTCTTCCCCTTTCTTCAGCTGCTCCCTGTCACCTTGATTCTTTCAACAGAAAACAAGAGGATGAAGATTTTAGGGATGTGTATACTCTCATCATTTCCAGAGCAAGTACAGGGGGAAATTCTGAACCCCCACCTGACTTAGTGTCGATAAAAACAAACAGAGCTGGTGCCTAAGAAGGGAAGTTTAGAGTCAGAACTTAAAACCAAGGTCAGCTTGGTCTCCATGGTAAGACCTCGGTGCCTTCAGAGGTCAGAGAGGGTATTGGGTTTCCCGGATCTGGAGTGATAGGTGGTTGTGAGCCTTCCAACATGGGTGCAGAATGGAGCTTGTGTCCTTGCAGAAAGTGTGCTTGCTCTTAGCTGTGGAGCCCTTTTTCCTCTCCCCTCCCTAAATTAAAAAAATTGTTTATTTTCATGTGTACGTTTTCTTTGTGAATGTATGTGTGTCACATGTGGAGGTTAGAAGGCAATAGCTTGCCTGGAACTGGAGTTAGAGACAGCCCTGAGCCGCTACGTGGGTGTTGAAGCCAGGTCTTCTAAAAGGGCAGCAAGCACTCTTGATCATTATGCTGTCTCTGCGTCCTCCTCTTTCCAAGTGTTAAAAGATGGTTTACGACTGAATTCAGTCTGTACGTTTTTACATGACTTCTTAACCAAAAGGTCAAGAAGCGGCCAGAACATATATTTTTAAGTATTGCCTCAGTAGACACGGGGGCTACGTGTACAACTGATATGTAGTCAGTTCAGGCAGGCGGCTCACTGCTTCCTGTGTTTCTCAAGTTTGTGATATTGTATAAACCACATCATGACCTCCGGAACAATATTGCCAGGGCAATCAGGGTCTCATGTCTTTACTTAAAGACGTGGTTTATTGCTTAGTTGTGTAAAACAAATGTACTCTTGTCTTTGTTTTGCATTTGGGAGCGAGGATCCCCCTGTGTTTTCAAGGGGTTTACTCATCAGCTCTTCCTTCCACAGCCACCCAAGTGCTAGGATTCCAGGTGTGGGCTGCCACTTCTGCTCTGTGGCAGTCATTCTGCTGCGCCAGAGTCAAAGGAGTGGTCACCTTTCAGTGCCTTTTGAGACTATCCTCTCTTCACAGGGTTTACTGTATGCAAAGAAGCTCAGAAGGTAACTTCCCAGGAGCATTTGTTTAAAATAAGAAAAAAAAATAAGAAGAAAAAGAAATTACAGCTGCCCAGTCTGGAGGTAGAGAAACCATCTTGGGAGAGGAATGACGGGAGCAAAGTGTGCTGATACACATGTATATATGAAGATGCCATCATGAAATCCAACACTTTGCACTTAACCTATTTTTTAAAGACTTAGTAAAAAGAAAGAAGAAAATAAATTTTCAATTATATATTTTTAATTAATTAACCATCACTGTTGTATGTGTACATGACGGATGGGAGTGGAATTGTAAGGGGGACAGAAGGCAGTGTTGTAGAGTGTATCCTCCTGCTGTAAGCGCAGCCCATTGGATTTCAGTGTCTCTCTAGTTCAGTCTAAAAACTGGACAAAACTGAGAAAACAATTAACTTATAGGTACACCCCACTCCCCGCCAGGTTCTATTCCGAGTCACTCCAGATGAGATGTGTAGAAAGCCCGGCTCCCCTGCAGTGGTAGTCAAGGGGTGTGCTGGCCAGTGACAGAAAACTGGATGTCTTTGTCCCACCTCTGCCATTTGATGCTGTGAGAATCTGTGAATCTGGGCAGACTTTCTGATGCTTGTCAACTTCAACTTCCTCATCTATAAAATGGGATAATGTCAATACCCGACATCATGTGAAGATTTGTGTTGATGCCCAAAACTTGCTTAGATTTTTGTGTGTGTTTGTTTGTCAGTAAAGTCACATGTCAGCTCTTTGGGCCCCTCAGCCTGCAAGTCCTAGATGCTGTAGTAGGCCAATGCATGCATGTGGAGTTTTGTAAATACAGTTACAAGCTTATTACATGTTCTGTCTTTTCTTTCTGGTCCAAGACAAAGTTGGAACTAGACGGGCTACGCCACAGACACTTTCTTGCTGCTGTGGGGGTGACAAATTTGGGATCACTGGTCCGGAGAAACCAGTGTTCTCTGGATAATACCTGAAAAGGATTACGGTTTTTGAACTGACAGAACAAACAAAGCAGAAGTCTTGGCCACATCCACAGAACAAGTTCTCTACGGCTTCCAAGCAGTTTTTGACCTTTGCTTGATGAAGCATGGATTTGATTGGTGGATTTTTTTTAAAATAACCATGTTCCCTGCTTGAAAGTTAATCCTATTTATGGTGAGCGCTGTTTTTTCAATTAGGTTTATTTTCATTTTCCCATAGGCCATGTTAGCTGAGAACTTCTAAAAGTTTATTTTTCTTCCCTTCATGTCTTATGATGGTTTTAAAATAAGACACACGGCACTCATCTCCGGGATTTCTTTTGAAATACTGGTGAGGCCAAAATAAGTTTGTTTGCTTTTTTTTTCCTTTTCACACTACAATACCGTATCGTAGGCGCTAAAATGTTGTTTTCATAGCAGACTTAAAACAGGATCACTTCTGCTTAGCCAATTTTCTGGAGTGTGTGGGTAACTACGCTCGTGCTTCGCAGGTCAGACTTAAAGCTGATGACACGTTCGAAAACAGTTTTTCAGATCCCAAGCTTAACATTAGAGGTATGTTCTCCGTAGGAGATCCCAGGTTTGGGGGAATGGGGTGGGGGATGAACTCATAGACAAAAGCCCACATCACCTTTCTAATAAACAGTTCTGTAACGGGAAAATAGTCCCCGGTGAAAGCGACCTCGTCCCTCTGGACGCGAGCGCCTCCCTTCCCCGCTTGGCCTGCTGTGGCCGGGACCGGGTGTCCTCATCCAAGGGAGATTAGGCTGCGCGGGCTTGGGGATCCCTGGGGCTGGGGGGGGCTCTCTGGTCCCCGGGAAGGCAGCAGCGGGAGGAACCTGGGCTTGCTCCCTAGCACTCCGAGAGCCCTAGGGTCCCTGGTGCCGTGCGCCGCCTTCGCTTGCTCATCCTCTGTCCGCCGGCCGACGTGGTCAGGCTTCCAAAAGGAACCCGCCCGGGCTGGGTCCTGCTCCTCCTTCCAGCCTCCCTCCCTCCCGCTCCTGTTAGGTCTTTGCTCCCCTCCCACGCTTAGCCCCTTCCTCCGGCTCTCCGCCTCTGTCCTGCTGACCTTTCTCCCTCCTCCCCTGCACCCCTCTCCTCTCTAGCTGCTCCTTCACCTTCTGCTCCTCTTCCCCTCTCCTGGTGCCCTTCACTTACTTCACCCCCTATTCTTTATTTGCTTCATCCCACCCACTGCCGAGCCCCCATCTCCCTCCCCTCTTCTGCGTCCTCCAGCCTTTCTAGTCTCTTCTCCCTGCTCCGTGCCCCTCTCCTCTCCTGTTTCCCTCCTGCTGCCTCCCCTCCAGCTCTAGGGTTGTGGCTCTCCCACGCTGTTGCTATGGTGTCGCCCAAGGCTGCTGGCAGCCGGGGGCTAACTACCCTGAGGCCCCGGGAACAGAGCAGTGACTCTAGCCAAGACTGCCGCCGCACCCCTTCGGGGTCCAGGAACAAAGCGTGCCCCGCCCCGCCCCGCTCTGTGAGGCTTCCCAGGACCTTCAGGCGCCCCAGGCCTCAAGGCTTAAGACCACCTATAATCTGACCGTCCCCAGCCGCTGTGGGCAGGACCCTGGAGCCAAGGTGACAGCTGCGCCCTCTCGCACAACCTACCTTCCTGGTCCCCTGAAGATCACTTTCACACGCCTGGGCTCAGAGGTGTCACTGGGGCCGGCAGCCGGCCAGATGGCCCTATTTAATAGGACTGACCCCTTTTGTTGGGGGCCCTAGGAGCATCCAGGCCAATTTACATAGGAAAATGGGGTTTGTGTCCCCAGTTCAGTGCAGTGCCCCGACAGCTGGTGGCCCTGTCTTTGTGTAAGGACCCCACAGCACGTTGGTTAAAATGGCTTTATGTGTGCAGATGTGTGGGTGTGAAGAGAAATTCACCAGGACCTAGTAGCTCCCAGGTCTTGTAGGAAATGCGTCAGTCTGAATTCTGATAAGATTCTAAAGTCTCTGATGCTCTCATAGACCCGATAGTTTACTGTTTAGGTTTGAGGAAGATTCCAGAAGTCTTTGCTACGTTGTAAGGCTGAGCGTCAGATGACTTAAGGACTACTTGGACTTTTAAAAATGTTCTCGATGAGAGATCTAATCTAATTGCTTGTCTTCGTGGCCTCTGACTTAGCTGATTTCTGTTCATGGATATATCCTGGAACAGGTTGAAAGCCATCATTTGTTTGGTTTGGCATCAGTAACTTAAACGTGTACTGAAGTGGTAGAAAGGGAGGCCGGAGAGAAAGTCACCATTTTACAAACAAGGAGCTTGAACTACAAGAGGTAAGTCCCCAAGATCACATGGCTTTGCTGGGTCTAAATCCATGAAAGTCTCAGCCAGCTGTGTGGGCACTTCTATAAACCGAGCCCCAGGAAGCTAAGGCTTGATGACCATGAGTTCAAGACCTACCTCAGCTACACTGATTTTGTTTCAAAAACAAACAAAACCTCAAACTCAAAAAAAAAAAAAAAACCTGAAGGAAAGGAAAACATATAAAAGGGTTAGGACCCTTGAAGAGCAGCCATCAACTGACTCCAGTTTCTGCCAGCACACTGGAGCCACCAACAGGTCACTTCTTAGGAAGCCAGGATGCTAGGGACTTTCCCTTCAGTCTACACCTTCCTGGCTGCTTTCCCAGTCTGTATTGAAATCAGTTCAACAACTACAATTTTCACGAATCCTATTCCAGGACCCGTCTCTGTCACAATGGTCACTCTGTGACAAATAGTTGGGGCCTCCTGGTGCCCCTTCCGGCTGGAAAGGACCACGGTGATCCACCTGGAAAGATCTCAGCAGCCCTGGCAGCTGTGGAAGGAAGGATGTAAAAGACTTATAGAACGATACTAGCTGTATCAGGAACTGTGGTGAAGGATTTCTATTGGATAACCTTCCAGTCGGTTTCTATTGGCTAACCCCTTTGCCCGGAAGCCCTAAATGAGCTTATGGTAATTAGGAAAGAAAGCCTCTGGGAAGACCTTTAGTTCATTATAGCTCTGTACATTGAGAAGACCGGCTGAGGGGCTGGAGCTGCTTTGTAGAGGACCAGAAAGATTGCTTTACTTTGAGAGGTGACAAGGAGTTCACCACTGGCAATGCCAGCTCGGGAGGGGTGGGGGTGGGGGGGGAGGGAGAGCTTACGTCTTTACATCTGGCCTCGGTGGGTTCCCACATGTACAGGCAAACACACAGTCTTTCATTTAAAAAGGATTTTATTTTTTAAGTTGTGTGTGTGTGTGTGTGTTTGTGTGTGTGTGTCTATGCACATGAATTCACTGCCTTTGGAGGCCAGAGAGGGGTTGGTTCCCCCGGAGCTGGAGTTCAGTTCTTGGCTGCATGGTGTGGATGCTGGAAACTGAAATCAGATCCTCTGTTGGGGTGGCATGAGCAAGGGAGCCCCACAGATAAAGCGCGCGCACACACACACACACACACACACACACACTTTTTTAAGAGGAGAAAGAGTACCCACACTACACTTTAAGGAGGAGAATGAGCAAGGACACATGGCTGGTTGGAGCTGGAGATGCACATTAACTTCTGTTCTGCTTTTCATAACAGAACAAGTTAGAATTTTTTTGCTTCCTATATTTTGGGGGTTCCTGTTTTAGTACTGGAGGGAGAGTACTAACTATGGGACAAAGATGGCATACAGAATAGATAAATCTCTCAATTTTTGAAAAAAATATTTCTTTAGGGACAATAAGAATGCATTATGGAGAACTAGAGAGATGGCTCAGAGGTTATGAACACAGGCTGTTCTTCCAGAGGTCCTGAGTTCAATTCCCAGCAACCAGAAGGTGGGCCACAACCACCTGTAATGAGACTGGTGTCCTCTTCCAGCCTGTGGGCATACATGCAGACAGGAGACTGCATATGTAATAAATAAATAAATCTAGAAAGAAGAATGCATTATATTCTTTAAAGGAACTAGAGCCAAGAAAGATAATTGAAATAAGATACAGTAGGGCTATATCACACAATACTTCCAGCCCATTGACTTCTTTATTTGGACTACTATTTTAAATCTGTATCCATTAGCTACTGAAGTGTAACAATTGCCTAAAAACACTTATGTGTCTGTGGGTCCACAGGAGGTCCATAGACCTGGACTAGACACCCACTTGGAGGTCCACAGAGTTGGACTGTAAACAAGGAGCATCTCTGATGATGTTGGTTGGGCTGCGGACAAAGATGGAGTTCCCTGGGCTCTCAGACTGGGTTTGGCTGAGGAAGCTTAGGTAAGGTAGCTCTGTCCTATGTCTTTAATCCAGAATGTTCATCTCATGATAATGCATGACAGTGAGAAAGGCTTGGGATTATCAACCCATCCCATGTCTCTAGACTACTCACAGGGAGGCACCACATTTATGTGGTCAAAGCCGGTCTCAAAGCCAAAGGGACTGGATAGAGGGAAGAACCCCTGCTGCAGTAAATCCCAGACCTGAGCACACACAACCTCTGCTCTCTCTCTGAGGTAGGATGTGCGCAGGATCCTGTCTCTCTGAGGTAGGATGTGTGCAGGATCCTGTCTCTCTCGGGTAGGATGTGTGCAGGATCCTGTCTCTCTGAGGTAGGATGTGTGCAGGGATCGCTGTCTGTTTTGTCTATTACTGTGCACTCAGAACTGCTGCGTACCATAGCTGTGTTAAACGCTCAGTCAGTTATTTTCACTTATGGGTAAGATTAGAATTCCCAGAGAAGAGAGTGGAAGTCTGACTTATCCTGAAGTGGTTCTAAAAGGTCCGAATTTCAAATGTTTGAATACACAAACAGGCATATTATATAACAGCAGATTTTGTTTGGGTGGAAATTAGAAGTAGAAAGAAGAAAAAAACTGTACTCGTATTCCAGAGCACACCGGCTTCATGGAGGCATTTCCTCTCCTTTCCTTTTGTTTGGCTTTGAGACAGGATCTCAAACAGGTCCAGCTGGCCTAGTTTCTGCAGAGCTCCTCTTGCCTCTGCCTCCCCAGTGCTGCACCGCCACACATGGCCACAAAAGGGGTTTCCTTAAGATTGGGATTCCAAGGGGGAATTCCTATGCGATTTGAATTTGTCCTGCCATTTTTGACTGTGACAAATGAGGGGACAGGCGAGGAGGTGGGTTAGTGCTTAGTTACGTAAAGGGGAGTTTTGCATAGGTCTATCCTTAGCAGTGGGCTATTTTGGGATTCCTTTTATATGTAACTTCAGTCTGAACACAGGAGTATGGAAGTTCCTGCTGCTGGTTGAGTATCCTCAGGTTGTGTTGCTCTCTCTCTCTCTCTCTCTCTCTCTCTCTCTCTCTCTCTCTCTCTCCATTTAGAATGTTAGGAGCTTTTCTCAAACTTCATCCACAAGTGTTCATGAACATGTGGGCTGATTATTAGTAAGGCCCCACAGGGAGTACAATTAGTTTAGTTTAACTGCAGTCCTTGAGGCTGAGTGTTTGAGAGTTAGAGGACCTCTGTTCATTCTTAATTTTGATAAATTTTATACACATTGGTGTTTTGCCTGCATGTATGACTGTGTGAGGGTGTTGGGTCCCCTGGAACTGGAGCTACAGACAGCTGTGAGCTGCCATGTGAATGCTGGTAATTGAACATGGGTCCTCTGGTAGAGCAGTCAGAGCTCATAATTGCTGAGCCATCTCTCCAGCCCCGTGTTCATTCTTTAAAGCCCTACTGAAATCACTAAATCCTGTTAGTTAATCATAATCCTTGGCCCAAAGATGCTCATAATCAGGGTGATGGGGAGAGGCATGTCAGCGGATATGGGGAGCAGAGAGAGCAAGTCAATGGGCAAGGCAAGTCAGGGCAGGTGGGTGAGAGGGCCCCAGGGACAAGAGGAAGCCCAGGGTGCAGATCAGCTTTGCCTGTTGTGTAATGTCCCTCTGCACTGGTCCTCTTGCCCCCGGGAGCAGCCGTAACTGCAGGCTAGTCCAGAGCTATTCCTCTCACCCCTATTACTCCTGTGGCAGGTTAAAGGTCATGCTCTTTAGGGTGAGGAACCTGAGCTCACACCCGGCCTGTGACAGAGGGAACTGGTTGGTCTTGGAGAGAGTTGCCCCCAAGCTCCTGGCTGCGTGAAGCAGACACAGGCAGTTATGAGTGTGAAGGGAGTGGGGTGGGGTGGCGGGGGAGCTAGAGGAGGCGCCAGAGGTCTGGAAAGAAAACTTCAATCTGGAGAGGTTTGATTTGATTGGAAAATGTATTCTCTAAACAACAAAGAAACAAAAGAATTCTTTTAAACAAACAAACAAAGGAAGAAACAATAAAACAAGACCAGGAGCCCAAAGAGAAAGAAAGCCAGTAGGGCTGGATGAAGGTCACGTGGGGTAAGAGGGAACCAAAGAACTAAAAAAGAACTGTCTAATGAGCAGATCACTCGCCTCCTCCTCCCTATTGAACAGGAGCGAAGATGCGAGGTTATGTAAAGACTGCGGTGCTGCTGCTGGCCGTCTTCAGTCAGTGTGCTAGCTCCTAACTGTGGGGCTGGCCGCTTCAGCACACGCAGAGAGAGAAATGAAAATAGCACCCTTCTTCCTCTGAAGTCAACGCTAAGGGATCCCTCCTTTTTGGGGTTTGCAAATGAGGCTTTGAATAGGGCAGTGTTTCTCTCCCCAGTTATATGTGGGTTCTCTGGCTTTGCAGGGCTACGCAGAGTCTGTACAATAGGCACCTACAAAATTAGAACTGCAGCTTGAATTTCCAAAGTAAGTAACTTTGCTGGTTCATGATTATAGCGAGGGCTCTGGTGGCAGTCAACCAGAGCTCCGTCTGGGTTCAGAGGGCACAGGCAATGGATGCCGGCTATGGTCTGACTCTGAAGGGTTGCCCAAAGCCTTCAGTTTCCAAGTGTGTTCCCCCCCCCCCCCCCCCCCGCTGCTGGTACTGTTCTAAAACCTTTAGGTCATTGGGTGAGCCTTTGGAAGTTGTCTCTGCTAGTTCCACTACCAGCCCTTGCTCTCTCCTGGTCTGCAGTGCTGTAAACAGCCCCTGCCATGAACTAAGCTGTTCCAGTGTCCTTTCCCAGTGATGGCCTGAGACCCTTTGCAACTGTGAGCCCAGATGAATCTTCCTCTCTGTAAGTTATTTCTGTCGGGCGCTGAGATCACAGCGACATTGGTGGTGATCAGTCTGCTGCCAGTGTTCTGATTCTCTTCCATGTGAATGTTAGCAGTGTACTACCTAGCAGAGGCTGGGCCTGCCATGGGATTTTCTTTGACCAATGAAAGGTGTTTAAAAGTGCATGTGTCTGGGACTAAGGAGAGGATTGGTCAGCAGGGTGTTTCTCTTGCAAGACTGAGGGCCTGAGTTTCACGCCACCCCCACCCCAGAGCCCACATAACAGCCAGGTGTGGAGGCAAATGCTATGATTCTGGCATTGAGATGGCAGAGGCAGGAGGATCACTAAAGCTTGTTGTCTCATATAATTGGTGAGCTCCAGGCCAATGAGAGATCCTGTCTCAAAGGAGATGGGTAGCATTTCTGATCATGATACTCCTGGCCTCCACGGGCACACAAGTGTGTGTACACACATGCACACATGCTCTCACAAACACACATGCACACACAAGAATGCATACACAAATTTAAATCTAAGCTGACTTTAGTAGACTGACGGCAGGAAAATTTCTAGATGAAGCCTCCTTCACCTTGGTTTCCCAGTAATTCAGGAAGTCGAAAGCCCCAGGCAACCTTCATAGCACACACAGAAACACTTACCGTGCTTTGATACTGTTGGGCTCTCTTGTTACTTCCATATAATATGGCTTACTCTAACTGGTACATTTGATTTTCCAAAAGCAACTTCCTCCTCCTCCTCCTCTTTCTCCTCCTCTTCTTCACTTAAAGAAGGAAATTTTTATTTGTTTCTCTTGCTGTTTTGTTGAGGGAAGAGGAAGCTGCAAGGGACAAGGACAACAGAAGGAGATAGGTGTACCTGTCCTCTATATAGCCCTCAGTCTAGCTGGAAGCTTCAGTAGAGAAAGAAGCAGAGCTGGGAAGTGCAGGAACTCCTTCTGAGTTTTAGGCGCTATGTGGCAATGTCCTGAACTTAGGAATAGGTGTCCTCTCTGTGTTTCTCTCTGACCTAGAACTGCGGTGGTGTTTGGAGACTTGGCGGTTTGGGTTTGTCTGCCCTGTCACGGACTCTGATATTTTCATCCAGTGGAGCGGAGATGGCATCTAGAAGTGATGGGAAGGGTGGCACACAGTCAGTTCTGTCACTAGATTTGCCTGGGATGTCACTTTGAGGTTCCCAGAAGGAAATGCAAGAGTTTGGGGAAGATCAGCTGAGGTCCTGGTGTCTACTGATAGTGTTAAGAGCCGTGGCCACTGGGAACTAATGTTAACATGACCTCGTGCTGTGGAAGTCACCCAAGTACTTACTGTGGCCTGAAGCACATCAGCAAGGCTGTTCTGGTATCCATCTAGCGAGCATTGTGATGGCCACACCAGCTTACACTCTTCCTCTCCAGGCAGACCACTGCCACCTGCCAGCATGGACCGGTATCTGGTTTTCTAGGAGCTTATCTGAATGTATAAGTTATTAGTTTCTTGAGGAAAATTGAAATGTAGTCAAGTGTAGTGGCCAACACCTGTGATAGCAGCATTTGGAAGACAGAGGCAGGAGGATCAGGAGTTTGAGGTTTCCCCTGTTAGTGAGTTCATGACCAGCCAGGGGTACATGAGACCCTGTTGGAAACAAACCAACACATGACAAGTGCTCCAAATAGTTCACCTGCTTGGAGCTTCCTCCCACTAACTGTAAAAGTGCACTGTCTACCAATTCTTTCTCTTGACTTCTCTCCCTTCCTCTATTCTTTCCCCCTCCCTCCTTCCCTCCATTTCTGCTCTCCATCCTCCCTTCCTCCCTCCCTCTCTCCCTCCCTCCCTCCCTCCCTCCCTCCCTCCCTCCCTCCCTCTCTCCCTCCCTCTCCCTCCCTCCAATCCTTCTCTTCACCCTTCCTCTCTCCCTCCCTCTATTCCTCCTCCAATCTTCCTCCCTCCCTTCTTTCTTTGGGCCTTCTGTGGCCTACATAGACCAGGCTGGCCTCAAATTTGCAAATTTACAAATTTATCTGAATTCCTTTAATTCAGAAGCTGGGAGTAGAACACAGACCTTGTCCATTGGTTTTCCGTGTTACAGGATATTTTCATACTGGGAAGTGGGTGTGGTGAGAGATGTGCCAAACAACTTTACTTACTCTGTATATGAAGTAACTTTAAGAAACCAGCTGACTCTCCAAATGTAAATTCTGTAACCAGCACGAGAGTCACAGAGGAAGAAATAAGAGAAAAACTGCTACAGAGGCTGATCGTTGTACGATTTTAAGTGATGTAGAAACAGCTAGAGACTTTTAAAAATTATTGTAATCACAATTGGACTGGGATGAAGATTTCCATTTTCATACCCAGTGATAAATCCACAAATTCAGCTGTGTTGCTGAACATTATGTACAGTCTCCCTGATCTCCATTCGTCCGATGTCCTCTGGTCTCTGAAGGGGCCTTGCAGCCTGCTCTCTCCCACCCCGCCTTATCACTGGAGGTGACAGCACAGTTTCTTGGTCATGGACAGTGTGAGCCTGCTGTCTCCATCTGCTTGGATCAGTAGCTCTGGCGATGCTGGGCATCATGGCATTGTGTACAAAATGCCCACCCATCTTTCTCATGAAATACAGTGTAGAAATATGGGGTGCATCAACAAAGAAAAAAAGACAGTTCTTTTCACATGCCGGGCCAAACTGTTTTATTGATACCACACTTTTGTTAAATATTACAAGTTAAAATTTATAAAGGCCTTTTCAAATGAATTGGCCAATTTCTCACTCCCAAATTGTGAATGCTAGTTAAATTATTATCCTCAACTTACTGAAGAGGAATTGAGCCTTGCTGTAGGTTATTAGCTGTCATAGATATGGAACTCAAAGGCTGGAGAGATGGCTCCATGCTTAAGAGAACTGGCTGCCCTTCCTGAGGACCCGGGTTGCACTCACGGTACCCATGTGGCAGCTCATGGCTGTCTTGTGCCATCTTCTGGCCTCTCTGGGTACCAGGCATTTATGCAGTATAGAGACGTACATGTACGCAAAGCATTCATACATATAATAAAATAAAAATTAAAATAATGTCTTACAGAAAGAAACGGGACTCAAACTCAGGGTTTCATTCTCCTTGACAGCTGGCCGCCTCCTTAATTCATGAGGCTTTGTTAAACAATTAAAGGACGTCATTGTACTCAATATTTAAAGCTTTAATTATGGAAAGAATCAAAGAAAACAGTGTCAGTATGATGTGAAGAAGGTTAATTCTGGAATGGCTGTTTTCCTGCATGGTGAATGGCTTGTTTTCTCCCACTGACTACACAAGTCTGTGTCTCTTGAGCCACTCTGCAGATTCAGTCCAGGTCTAGCAGCTAAAAACGAGGAAGCAGATATCAAAAGCTAATCAATAAGATGGCTTTTTGTTTGTTTGTTTGTTTTTAGAATCAAGGTCTCACAACGTAGAGCAGGCTGATCTTAAACTCATAGAGATCCACCTGCCTTGCCTCTCAAATGCTGAGATTAAAGGTGTGTGTCATCAAACTTGGTCTAGGATAAGAAAAGTTAATCAAAAGAAAAGCAGGGCAGAAGAGGTAAAGGTATTTGCAGTCACACCTGTGAGGGTTTAATCCCCAGAACCCACATAATGGAGGAAGAGAACTGACCTGCACACGGTGACCTCCAACCAGCACACACGTGATGTGTGCATGGACATGCACAAATAAATAAATAAATAAATAAATAAATAAATAAATAAATAAATAAATGTTTAAAAACCTCTCTCTCTTTCTCTCCCTCCCTCGCTCCCTCGATCCCTCCCTCCCTTCCTGCCCCCTTCTCTCTCTTCAACACAGGGTTTTTATGTGTAGCCCTGGCTGTCCTGGAACTTGCTCTGTAGACTAGTTAGCCTTGAACTCCAAGACAGAAAAATGACTAGCTGTGTGTGTTGCTACTTACCTGTAACTCCAGCACTGGGCAGGCTGAAGGGAACTAGTGAGCTCACGACAGCCTGGGCTACAGAAGAAAAAACTGACTTAAAATGAGGAAGAACATAGACAAATAGTTGTTCATATCTTACTCGATCTCCACAATTCATTATGAATTTCAAGGAGAGTAATAGTCAGATATTAGTAATCATTTGCTGGGAGTCTCGTTAGGCATGATAGCCACCCGCCTATGACAGCCACCCGCGTATGATAGCCACCCACCTATGATATCCACTCGCCTATGATATCCACCCGCCTATGATATTCACCCACCTATGACAGCCACCCACCTATGATATCTGCCCACCATGACAGACACTGCCTATGACAACCACCCGCCTATGACAACCACCCACCTATGATATCAACCCGCCTGTGATATCAACCAGTCTATGATACCCACCCACCTATGATATCCACCCGCCTATGACAACCACCCGCCATGATAGCCACTTGCCTATGATATCAACTCGTCTGTGATATCCACCCGCCTATGACAGCAACCCGCCTTTCACTTAATGCTTCCAATAGCCCTGTGATATCAACACTATTTTGGCCCTATTTACTGATGAGGAATTGAGACTTACAGAGCTGGTGCAGCTCTTCCAGGCTTTACAGCACCCAGACAACAGAGCGCCATTTTTACAACACCCAGACAACAGAGTGCCATTGCGGTCCCTCCATCGACTTTATTCTTAGATGCACAGAAAACTCATTTCATGAAAAAAAAAAAGGTCCCATGAATCAAGAAAAAAAATTTACCTATCCCAGAAATGAAGTGAGAAGGCATGACCCTCCAGCAGGTTTAGGCTCTGCTGGTCGGAATCTGGCTGCTGTGGAGACTGGCTAGTCTTGCCAATTTTTCTGGAACATTAATTTGCTTTTCGGCAGAGCCTTGGGACTCAATGTATTAAATGTTACAGCTCAGCTAAACCCTGGAGCTAGGCACAGACTGTACCACTTAGGAGGGAAAAGCAGTAAATTAAGATAAACCAGCATGAAACAGTTTTCATTTGAAGAAAAGCCATCCCTGTCATATATTATTTTTTTCTAGCTACGAGGTCTTGACCCTTCAGGCATGCTGAAAGGAATAGCAGATTGATTGAGGAAAGGGAAAACCAGCGACTTAAAAAAGCTCGTGGTAGATTAGATGGCATTGGGATGTCTGGCCATGACTTCCTCCTGCAAAATGAGATTCATTAAAGAGAACTCTTAATTAAGGCTCCTCACTTGCAGCCCCCACCTCCAGATGCTGGAACGGCCGAGGCTGTTGGCAATATGGTTGCATGCAGCCAGTGGACACAGGTCTCTGACACAGGACAGAAGGCACTGGGAGGCAATCCCTGATATTCTTTGCACCCACGCTGATGGATGACTTCTCCTCTCAGGACCGGCCGCGCTCCGAAAATAGAGCTTAGGGCATAGGTGGGCTGTGACTGGGCCCCTGAGGCCTTATTTTCTGGCTTGCATTTGCAAGAGAAGTTGTTCTCGAGCAGGGCAGCTGAGAGGTCAGGGGCTGACAGGCCTTGGTCAATAGTGGTCTTTCCTGGGTCTGCTCTGGGACACACAGCGGGCCCTCCCATGCATAGGCTGGATTATGAAAAATGGCAAAATGAAATCATCCAGGTCAAATGAAAATAAACTGTCCACAGAGATAGATCCTGGGCCCTGGCCCTAAGAAGCTCCCAGGGATCAAAAGTCCAATTAAGCTGAGCATGGTGGCTCATGCCTTTAATTCCAGCACTGGGGAGGAAGAGGTGGGTGGCTCTCTGAGTTCCAGGACAGCCTGGTCTACATGGTGAGTTCCAGGGCAGCCAGGGCTACAGAGAAAGACCATCTATCTCAAACAACAACAATGGCAAACAAAGCAACAAAAGATTCCCAAATAATACTGAAAACAGAAAACGAAAACATGCCCTGTGTGCTCACACTGGGAAAGGAAAGAAAGAGCCCCCGAGACACACTGTCCCCAGTCCCAAGTCAGTCTCCTGGGTTCAGGTCTAAATGGAGGACAACAGGGATGCATAACTGAGCAGCCACCCAGTCGATGACGCGTGGGCCACCCGTTGGCATTGTCTCAGCTCCCGTCTCTAAGGAGGTCTGACAGTTCCTCAGGCCTGTGTGACAACCCTGCCCCTAGACAAGCTCCTCCTCTGCCTGGCATCTCTGCCCCCACTCCTACCAGCTTCCTTCTCCCAGCCTGAGTCTCCTGGGGAAAGTCTAATTCTTGAGGTGCACTGTCTCAATAGGGTGACAGCTGCCCTAGGGGCATAGGAGCCCCTTTGACACCTCACTGCAGGCCTGCCAGACTTCCATTTCTGCTGTTTGATCTTACAGGTGAGGTGGGGGCTGCCCTGGAATACACCCTCTGCCTGCTGGAGGCTCCTCAGGACAGGGTCTTCCCTGCTGTGGAGGTAGGCCTTAGGGGACAATGCTGAGGGACATTCTCAGAGTCTCCTTCACCTATATTCCAGGAAACAGACTCAGAGCAGACCCAGAAAAGGCCCAAACTATCAGCTGTGGTCCTGACAGCCTCTCTAGCCTCCCAGCTGCCCTGCTCAATGCTCCTAAAAAGCAGGGACTTGTTATTACATTAAGAACGACTTAATGTTGAGCTCATCGCTAGGGGTATATTAATATCTTAAAAGAATCAGTAGATGGAACTTAAACTCAATTTTAGAATGGAGGCCACTTTCCCAGTTTCCCCACAGTCTGAGGATTCTGTAGACAGGCAGGGGGAAGGGGTGCTCATTGGCAAGGGCCCCTCTTAGGAGATCAGGTGTCCCAGGGTATCCACGGGGGATGCTACAGCGGGCTCCTTGGCGCTTATCACTCCAGGTCTTGGTGAGAGAAGAGGCTTTGCTGGTTTTAGTTTTCCTGAAGCTGATGAAGCCGCCATGAAATGAACAGGTCTGTTCACCATCCACTTGTGTTTACTTCAGCACAGCTCCCAAAACAAAGGAGCCAAATGACCATGGATTCAAACCTCTGCAACTGTGAGCCAAAAATCAATCTCCCCTCAGTCCACATGAGGTATAAATACACAGGGCCAGAAAGCCGGCTATCAAAGCGCCGCAGACAGAATGAGAATCTAAAGGTGTTGATTCTGAAGGAATGGATCATTTTTAAAAGATGTCTTTATTGCTGTGTTTGACTGTTTTGAGTGTACGTATGTATATTTATCACATGCATGTATGTTGTACTCAGATGCCAGAAAAAGGCATTGGATCCCACGAAAGGGGAACTACTGATGGTTGTGAGCCACCATGAGGGTACAGGGAGCTGAACCTGGCTCCTTTGCATGGGTAATGAGTGCTGTTGACTGCTGAGCCATGTCTGTAGCCCTACGGATTCTGTTTTATTTTCTTTTGAGATAAGGCTGGCCTCAGAGTTATGTGGTCATGGATGATCTTCTGAACCTCACACCCTGTTGCCTGCACGCTTCACCTTCTGTTGAACAGGGCTTCATGTACACTAGGCAAGCACTCTACTGAGTTACATCCCAGTCCAGGACATGCGGCAGAGTTGGGGGCAACAGCTCCAGTCAGGTGGCTCTCAGGTCTTTGATGTGTCTGAATCAGCTGTGAAAAGTAAAGTCACGGTGAGCATTATTTGTCATTTTCAGAGGTGGGACTCCTGTTTCTGGGTTGACACAATGTATAGAGGAATTTCAGGGCTGGGACACTGTGCCCAGGGTTTCTCCTTTCAATGAACAACCTGGGGCCTTGCTAAGCACATACTTCCTGATCCTCCCTAAATCTACTGGATCCGATTCTTTAAGAGAGAGGCTCAGGGAATCTATAGTTTAAAGCATGCTTCCGGCCAGGTGCAGAGACACACACGGGAAGTTCCAGCTGCTCAAGAGCCCGCGGCAGAAAAATTGAGCAATTGAACCCAGAAGTTAAAAGTCTGAGCAATATTGCAAGGCCTGGGACCCCAACTGAGATGACTGCATGTAACGGGGCATGATCAACAATGGCACTGTGCCCTGAGACCAGTGGTTTCTATGCCACGTGGGGACTGGTTAGAAATACACACACATTTCCTAAGGGGGGGGGCTAGATATCTGTCACCTAACAAGCTTAAGGTCCAGCCTAGGAACATGGCTTTAGCTCCTGTTTCCCTTAGGTGTGTGCCTGGACCAACCTCATTGACCTAACCTGGGACCTTGCTAAAGGTGCAGATTCACAGGGCAAGATGGGGGCAAACATGTAATCCCAGCTACTCTGGAGACTGAGCAGCAGGCTCACTGGTTAAGGTCACATGGCACGACACAGCGAAACTCCGTCTCAAGGGCAGGGAGAATCTGATGTTAAGTTTTCGGGCCCTACCCAGAACTGAGGAGGCAGACTTGTGTTGTAGTGGATGCTATTGTTGTGTGTTTATTTGTTTGTGAAAGGATCTCACACTAAATAGCCAGGGCTGACTTGGAGTTTACTACGTGTTCTAGGCTGACCTCAAATCCTAATTTTTCTGTCTTAGCCTTCCGTGTGCTGGGAGTTAGAAAACACATACTTTAAATGATTCCTAAGTGATTTTCTGTGCACGTGAAAATTTGCAAAGCCCAGCTCAGAAGCCGAATAAATATAGCTTTACTGGGGAAGTAGAAAAATGGAGGCTCCATTAATGAGAAGCCAAATACAAATTCAGTAATATGTCTCCCTCTAAGAATAGAAGCAAATTTAATTATAGAAGAACTATGAAGCAAGTCTCTTGGAAGCATCCCACCCCAAGCCCAGCATTGTGCTATTAATTAAGCAGGAATGAAGAGTCAAGTGAAATTCAATGTAAAGTTCTCTCCCCACCCCCCCCCCGCACACTTTCTCCCTAATTTAATACAGTGCCTGTCAAGTTCTTTTCCTTCAGAACTTAACTCCTTTGAAATAGGAATTTGAAATACAGATGCCTTTGAATCACACACACACACACACACACACACACACACACACACACACACACACACAGTTCCACACGTTCCACATTGGATTAGTCAGGGTGCTTCAGCAAACTAGAAACGACAGCCGATGTCAGCCCAGCAAGGGTCGCGCTTGTAGCACGCAGAACCACACCCAGCTTGGAGCAGGGCTTTTTAAATCTGGTAAATGATCTCTGGCTGATCCTGAGGCCATTTTGTGTAGGAAGGACCTCAAAGATATTGTGATTTTACGTGGTCCAGAGAAAGAGAGAGAGAGAGAGAGAGAGAGAGAGAGAGAGAGAGAGAGAGAGAGAGAGAGAGAGAGAGAGAGAGAGAGAGAGATGTGTAAGAGGATGACTGTTAAGGTATCTTTGGAAATCAACTAGTGTGATCTCGGAGACTCATAGGTTCAAAATATTCTGGACAGGACAAGAGTTGATGCTGCAGTTTGAGTCCAAAGGCACAGTTTCTTTCTCCTGCGAAACCTCCTAGTCTCCGAGTTAGACAGCTACCATGGTGTACTGGTGACAAAAGTTTGTGAAGCACTGGAAATGACAATGACCTAGAGGAACACCACCCTCTGCCCATGAGTTTACGTGAGTGATGGTATTGAGGACTTTCGGCAGGCACCAAAACTCAGCGCAGTCTAGTTGGGTAAGTAGGCCTGGTTGGGAGTCACAACACTGAAGGCAAGCTCAGAAGCAGCTTCAGACACTGGAGATTGGGCTCTGAGTCCCGGGCCTGGCTTATTCCCCTTCACTCTCTCTGGCTTCTCCACTGTACGCGTTTGTAGCTGGGTGGTGGGGTGAGGTGGGCAGGGGTGGGGCGGGGGTGTGATGGGGGTGGGGTGGGATGGGTGACTAGCTGAGCCGAGGTTATTGTGTGAGCTTGACTCAAGGTCAAAGAAGAACTAGACTATCCTGTCTGGTACAACAGAAGTTCCCTAAATGGCTTGCTTGTCCTGGATTGAGTCACATGCTTATCCGTAGACAGGAAAGAGCCCTTTTAGGATAGTCTGGCCTTCTTTGGCAGGGGTGTGGAGGACTTTGTTCCCAGAAAACATAGGAATAGAAATGGGCTGGATGGATTTTTAAAAACACATGACAAATCCTACTAAATTGACCAAAATTTAAAAAGTTGCTTGTTCATGGATTCTATTTTACCTTTAAATGTTTATCCATTTCTCAGTACTGGGGATTGAACTCAGGGTCTTGTATATTCTACTCAAGGGGATTGCCACTGAGCTCTGTATCCCTTGCTCCTCTTTGTTCTTTTCTCCTTCTCTCCCTCCTTCCCTCCTTCCCTCCTTCTTTCTTCTTTCTCTTCTTCTTCTTCTTCTTCTTCTTCTTCTTCTTCTTCTTCTTCTTCTTCTTCTTCTTCTTCTTCTTCTTCTTCTTCTTCTTCTTCTTCTTCTTCTTCTTCTTCGAGACAGGGTTCCTCTGTGTAGCTTTGGAGCCTGTCCTGGAACTTACTCTGTAGACCAGGGCTGGCTTCAAACTCACAGAGATCCTCCTGCCTCTGCCTCCTGCCTGAGTGGTGGGATTAAAGGCATGTGCCACCATTGCCCGATTGTTTTTTTATTCTTTAGAAATAAAATTTAAATTTAAATAAAAATAAAATTTAGTCTCACTAAATTGCCTAAGCAGGTTTGAACTTGAAACCTATGTATCTCAGACTACTAAATGGATGGGATTACAGGTGGTATCCACCACCTTGGCTACATTCCATGAGATTTATTTATTCATTCATTTCTTTATGTGTGTATTTATGTATTTAGTTAGTGTTGGGGTTGAGGAGGAGAGAATCAGACAGAGGCAGAGAGAGATAGAGAGTCTTATCACAGGACACCCTCAAACTTTCTGTTGCAGCTAAGGATGGCTTTTAACTTTTGATTCCCCTGCCTCTTATCTCCCAAATGCTGTGATTATGGGCTTGTGCCATTACAGTTGGTTTTGTGAGGTGGTGGGGATCAAACCCAAGACTTTGCGTGCACTACGAAAGCACCTTTCCAGTTGGTTCACAGTCCTAGCCTTGGCTCTGTTGTCTCTGGTGAGCCTTGGCTCAATGGCTCTGTTGGCAGTCCCCTTCTATAAATTCTCTTTTGTATGTGCCTGTAATACGGTGTGTATATGCGCTTGTGTATGTGGGTGCAAGTGTATGTGTGCGGGCATGATGCCTGTGTGTGAGGGTGTGTGTGTACACGTGTGCGGGCATGCCCGTGGAGACCTGAGTGCATGTGCCTGTACATATGGTGTGTATATATGCGTGTGTGTGTGTGTGTGTGTGTGTATACACATGTGCAGGTGTGCATGTGCATGCCTGTGGAGACCTGAGGTGGGCACTGGGAATCTATCATTCTCTACTTTATTCACTGGCTAAGGGTCTGGTCTCTCTTAATTGAGCCCAGAACTTGCTAACATGACCAGTCGGGCTAGCCAGGTTGCTCCAGGAATTGTCTAGCTCTGGAATTGCAGTTGAGCGTTCGGGCTCACCCATCATTTATATGGAGTCTGGGGTCTGCACCCTGCCCTCAGATTTGCAAGGTGAGCACTTTATCCTCTGAGCCACCACCTCAGCTCATGCCCCGTTTTCTGATGTGTCTGGCTTCTGCCCCCTGCTCCTTGGAATTTCCACACAGCAGCTCATCCTCAGCAGCTCTGGCTCCCCCTGCATGCGCTGTCATCCAGGTGAAGGGTATTCCAACCCCTCAGGGACTGAGGGCTTCGCACAGCAGGTAATTAGAGGAAAAGAAACCTCGCAGAGTGGGCTATTCCCTCTCCAGCATCCCACTGTGATCTCTCTCTCCCAGGAAAGCCCACCTTGCCCATCCACCAAAGGAGAGACACTATGAACACACTCACAGTGTCCAAATTGGGTATGTTCTTGACTGTTCCAAGAGCAAACTGAAGGGAAAAAAAAAGATACTTTTGTTCACCTGGGGATAACTTATTTAACCCACAGGTTGTTTAACTTATGTCTAACCTCTAACCCTTGTCTTTGTGTTTATTTGGTACTAGGAATTGAAACAAGGGCATTGGGGATGCTAGGCTAATACTCTACTTCATCCCTAGACACCCATATGTCTTGATACATTTCAGCTGTAATAATTATATTAGTGTCCAATGTTTACTGAATAAATATATAAGTTCTAAAGGAGGAAAATTATGTATAATCTCAATGTTTTGAAGACAGAGTCTTATGATCTAGTCCTGGCTGGTCTGAAACTCACTATGTAGAGCAGGCTGGCCTCAACCTCCTACACTCCTGCTTGGCTCTGTCTCCCAAGTTCCGGGATTAAAGGCATGCAATATCTGCCCCAATTCTCTTGGAGTTGCTCTGTTACATATCAATGCATGGGCCTCTGCATTATCTTGAAAAATCTAGTTCTTTGAGTAGGATTATTGTGTATATAATACTTTAACTTTAATTTTTTAATCATTGTAAATTGTATGTATGTATGTGTGTGTGTTGAGGGGATGGATATGTGCACACGAGGGCCATTAATGCAGGTGATGACAGAGGCCAGATATGCTGTGGTTGTGAGCTGCCCAGCCTGGTTGCTGAAAGTCCAACTCAGGTGCCCTGGAAGAGCGATCCACGCACTGAACCTCCGAGTCATCTCTTCAGCCCCAAATTTTAAATTTTAATTGACCATATTTCAGCAAAACTTTCATGTCAGACATTGGTCAACCCTGATATCCAGTCACAGAAGGAGGGAGGTGTGGTTAAAACCTGCCCCGAGGGGACTTGGAACTGCTGCTGTCCGTCTAACCCTGAACCGCAGCACTGGAACAGAACTGAAGCCCTGCGCAGAGCAGCTCTTGGCACTTAATTTCTGATGAAAGACAAGGTAGCTTAATAAGTTCATATTCTGCTAGGGAAGGTGACATATGTCTATAATCCCAGCACTTGTGAGGCCAAAGTAGGAGGATCATGAGAATGAGGTCAGCCTGGGCTACATAGTGAGACCCGTCTCAGCCCTGCTTTCACCTCTTCAGATTAACCCATATCCTTCCTTGATGCCCTGTAACCAAGTAGACTGTGGCAAAATCAATGTTCGCTAAATCTTTATATTCTCTCTGCATTTCCCAGCATCCCTCGGAGGAATTCTAGTTACGTGACAAGTCTGGGCGGGGACTGTGAGTGAGAGTTTGCTACTCCAGGGGTTGGACAATAAAGAGCCAGGGTGCCGCCTGGTGGTGGGGCGGCTCACGCCTTTAATCCCAGCACTCGGGAGATAGAGGCAGGAGGATTTCTGAGAGTTTGAGGCGAGCCTGGTTTACAAAGGGAGCTCGAGGTCAGGTAGGACTGTTACCCAGAGAAATCCTGTCTCCAAAAAATAAACAAACAACCAAACAAATAAATAAACAGAACCAGGATGCTGCTGGGAACGGTGAGTGGCCCAGGCCTGTAATCGGAGCACTTAAGATGTTTAGCAAGAGGCCACAACTAACTAGGAGTATATAGCTACATAGCTGGACTTTGGTGTGTTGGGAGGGGGGTGTTGTGGGGGGAAGGGGCGCGGCAGGATGATGCCTGCTTCTTTCGCCTTTCCTGAGTCACGGGCTTCCTACATCACTTCCCTGACTTCCTCCAGGCCAGGTGTTTAAGCTGGTGGGAGACAGATAATCAAACTGCGCCAGACTGTGTGTGAGAACCAAAGCCACTAGTATTTTAAAGTTTGCCTTCTGGGGTAAAGCTGAATTGTAGCCAAAACTATCCTGACAAATACAGATGTACAACCAAAACTACAAGTTTGGGCTGTGTGATATTTTGTTTGTGTTCTGACAAATAAATCTTGCCTGGAGATCAGAGTTAACCATAGAGACCAGGCAGTGGTGGCACACACCTTGAATCCCAGCACTTGGGAAGAGAAGACAGGAAGATCAGGAGTTCATGGCCACCCTGGGCTACAAGAGATTGAACCAGTCTAAAAGAGAAACAGAGCCAGGCTGTGGTGGCTCACATCTTTAATCCCAGCACTTGGGAGGATCATGCCTTCGATCCCAGCACAAGGCAGGTGGAGACAGGTGTATAAGGTGGAGACAGGATCTAGCATACCCACCCACCCACCCACACCCACCCACACCCACATACACACATACCGCCATTCAGTCTGAGGACTTGTAGAGACAGGACCTCCCCTATTCAATCTGAGGATTCTTTTTTTTTTAAACATTCCACACAGAAAGGCCTCTTGACCCTCTGTCAGAGATAACTCACATCATCCTGGACCAGTCTGAGCATTCTTAGAGACAGGATCTCCCCCATTCGGTCCGAGATTTCACAGAGGTAAGAAGTCTCTAGTGGCTGACTGCTCTGCTTCTCTGATCTTCCAGCTTTCACCCCCTAATAGCTGACTCCGGTTTTTATTGTTAAGACCAATTAGGATCCTGCTTCAAGTCTGCTCTTTGGCCATGAAATTGAACAAACTGAATTGACATAAATAGGAAATGGCCTCATCTATCTTTCTCTATCTATCGATCTATCGATCTATCTATCTATCTATCTATCTATCTATCTATCTATCTATCATCTATCTGTCTATCTATCTATCATCTATCTATCTATCTTTCTATCTATCTGTCTGTCTATCTGTCTGTCTGTCTGTCTGTCTATCTATCTATCATCTATCTATCATCGATCTATCTATCATCTATCTGTCTGTCTGTCTGTCTGTCTATCATCTATCTATCTATCTATCTATCTATCTATCTATCTATCTATCATCTATCTATCTATCTATCTATCTATCTATCAATTATCTATCTATCTATCTATCTATCTATCATCTCTCTATCTATCTATCTATCTATCTATCTATCTATCTATCTATCTATCATCTATCTATCATCTATCTAGCTAATGACACTGGGTAACCCAGCCTTCACCCATCCAGACAAATGCTCTCCCACTGAGTTGCACCTCCCAGCCCCACTTGGTCTATATGCTTGTCTTGTTTTAAAATTTCTTTTAGCCAATTTTAAAATTAATTTTGTGTATGAATGGATACATGTATGCTATGTGGCACATGCGTGGAGGTCAGATAACTGGTAGAAGTAAATTTCCTTCTTCTACCATGTGGGTTCCAGGGATTAATTTGAGTTGCCAATCTTGGCAAGTGCCTTTGCCCACTGCTCCATCTTGCTGGCCTGTGTTTTGTTTTTGACACAGGGAAGGCCTCATGTAGTCCAGGCTGGCCTCAAACTTTATATATATCATATATATGGTTACCTCCTGATCCACTTGCTCCTGTCTTCTGGGTGCTAGGATTACAAGTATAACCCACCACACTCAGCTCCTTTTTTTTTTAAACTTGCCTTTTTAAAATTATTATTTTCTGAAACAGAATCCTACTGGGTAACTCTGGCTGTCCTGGAACCCTCTGCGTAGATCAGGCTGGACTTGAACTCACCAGAGCTCCACCAGCCTCTGCCTCCAGAATGCTGGGAATTGGGGGAATTTGCCACCATGCCTGGCTTTTTGTTTGTTTTTAAAGCAAAGATATGGTTGGCTGAAATCAACGTGTATGACATCTGGAAAATGTTCTAAATATAAACCAGGTTTCTTTCTATGGGGCATAGTTTGGAATGTTTAATCCAGAAGGCTAGCCGTGTCCCTAGCGTCTCTCAGCAGCCTGCTGTCAGCTGTTTGGTTAACTTCACCACCTTCCTTCTCCTCCCCCTCTTAGGTCTTCACTCCTGGCATCCTGCACTCTGCTGACCCTCCTTCCGTAGGGGACCCGCGCTCTAGCGGCTTCTTTCAAATGTCCTGGCCTCTGTGAGTAGTCCAACTCAAACACGCCAAACTGGGCTTGAAGCGAGGGCTCACATAGAAGGGAGACCATGTGGTATTTGTCTTTCTATACTTGGGCTTCCTCCCTCAGTATGATTTTTACTAGTTCCATCCATTTACCATCAAATTTCACTTCTTTTTCCCAGCTAAATAAAATTCCATTGTGTATGTGCACCTCGTTTTTATCGCCTACCCGTCCTCTGATGGACAGCTACGCTGGTCTCATTTCCTAGCTTTCGTGACCAGAGAGCAGCAGTGAGCATGGCTGAGTGAGCGTCACGAAGTAGAGTGGACTGTTTGGGGTAATGTGATGGAGGAGGGGGGATGTAGAGTGGACTGTTTGGGGTAATGTGATGGAGGAGGGGGGAATAGCCATGTTCTTCGGTATTTTCTCTCTGGCTTTTGAACAATCTCACCTGATTTCTGTAGGCACTCCCCATTTACAAATAAAGATTCACTGCTTCCCATAGCCGCCCACATTTGCTGCTTTTTGAGTTTTCGATTGTTCCAATCTGAGCAGACGGAGATGGTTCCAAGGTGGCTCTAATTTGCATTTTCGTGACAGCTAATGATAACGGACATTTAGTTTTCAAACTATTTATTAGCTATTTGTATTTCTTCTTTGGGGAACTCTCTTTAAACTTGTGGCCATTTTTTTAAAGTTGAGTTGTTTATTTTCTTGGTGCTTTTTTTTTTAGTTCTTTGCTTATTCCAGATGTTAACCTTCTATCGTGCACCACTGGTGAAAGGGGAGCTTTTCTCCTATCCTAATTTACTTGATTGACGATTTCATTGGCGCACAGAAGCTTTCTATTTTTATGATATCCCATTTGTCAGTTGTTGACCTTATTTCTTCCTCTTCCTCCTCCTCCTCTTCCTCCTCCTCCTCCTCCTCTTCCTCCTCCTCCTTCTCTTCTTCTTCTTCTTCTTCTTCTTCTTCTTCTTCTTCTTCTTCTTCTTCTTCTTCTTCTTCTTCTTCTTCTTCTTCTTCTTCTTCTTCTTCTTCTTCCTTGTTTATTTCATTGTGCAGCCCAGGCTGTCCTGGAACTGTCCAGGCTAGCCTCTAGCACACACAGAGATTGCCTGTCTCTGCCTCCTGAGTGCTGAGATTAAAGGCCTGTGCCACCACATCCAGCTTTTAACCCTTATTTTGCATGTGTGGGCATTCTGCAGGCAGGTGTATCTGAACACTATGGGTATGCAGTACCCCATGGGGGCCAGAAGAGGGCATTTGATCTCCTGGGACTGGAGTCCATGACTGTGAGCTACCATGTGGGTATAAGTCTCAAGCCTGGGTCCTCTGAAAGAACAACTAGTCTTCTTAACCTCAGAACCATCTCTGCAGTCTCTGACCTTAGTTCCTGAATGAATAAAGTTCTTACCTGTGCCTGTATGTTGTAGCACGCTTCTTACCTGTTCTTATAGCAGTTTCAGAATTTTAGGTCTACACAGTTGTCCTTGATACATTAGAATTGATTGTTTTGTGTGTGCAGACTGAGAGGTAAGGATACATAGTTTGATTTCCCAACACCATTTGTTGAAGACGCTGCCACTCCTTCAGTGTGTAGTTTTGGCATCTTTGGCATACAGGTGGCTGTAATTATATCAACATAAGTCTGATTCTTCTATTCCATTGATCTGCATGTCTGATTTCATGCCAGCACCATGCTGGCTTTATCAGTATGACTCTAGAGCATAAGGGGAAGTGTGGTGGTCCTTCCAGTGTTATTCTTTTAGTTAAGGGTTGCTTTGGCTATCTAGAATCTTTCATGTTTCCATGTGAATTTTAAGTTTTTTTTTCAGGGTCTGGAGAGATGACTCAGCTGTTAAGGGCACTGGCTTCTCCTCAGGTTGTCCTAAGTTCAATTCCCAGCAACCATATGTTGTCTCACAACCATTTATAGTGGGATCTGATGCCCTCTTCTGGCATAAAGGTGTATATGCAGATAGAGCACATAAATAAATATTTTTTTTAAAAGAAGATTTTCTTCTCTGTTTCTATGAAGAATGTGGGATTGCCTTGAGTCTGTAAATTGCCATTAGTAGGATAGTTATTTCCTCATTACCAATCCATAAGCTTAAAAGTTATTTTATCTTGTGTCTTCATAATTTTGAAGTTTTTGTTTTGTGGGGTTTTGCTGTTGTTGTTTGTTTTGTTTTTTGAGACAAGGTTTTTGTGTATAGTGCTGGCTGTCCTGGAACTTGCTCTGTAGACTAGGCTGGCCTCAAACTCATAGAGATCCACCTACTTCTGCCCCCTGAGTGCTGGGCATTGCCCAGCTTAAAGTTTTAATTATAGGAGTTTTTCACTTCCTTGACTAGGTTTATCCTGAAGTTTTCAGGGGAAAGCATATTATTTATTTAGGTGTGTGCTTGTGAGTGCATGCCTAACATGGATCAAGTGTCGAGGTCAGAGGACAACGTCCATTCTGTGGGTCCTGGAGATTGAACTCAGGTGCCAGCTTTGGTGGCGAGTGACTTTTTCCACAGAGCAGCCACAAACCTAAGGTTTTGTTGTTGGTTTGTTTTCAGGATTGTTGTGAGTGAGACTGCCTCCCTGATTTTTTTCCTCGGTGTGTTTGCTATTGGTATATGGATTTTTTGCATGCTAATTTTGTAGCCCACCAGTTTCCTGAAGGCATTGATCAGTTGTAGGAGTTTTCTGGTAGAGCTTTTGGGCTCTCTTATATTCATACCATATTATCTGCAAACGGGTAATTTGACTTCTCTTTTTCCTCTGTACTCCTTTTATGTCCTTCTCTTGTTCTATTGTTCTAGCCAAGACTTCAAGAACTACATTAAATAGGAGCTGAGACACTGAGACAATAGGTGACCTTGTCTTGCTCCTGGTTTTGATGGGATTGCTTTGAGATGATGTTGGCTATGGATTTGTCACATATAGATTTCACTGTGCTGAGGTATGTTATCGTCAGCCCTGTTTTATCTAGAACTGCTCTATGAAGAAGGGATTAGATTTTGTCAAAGGCTTTTTCTGCTCTCTTCAGATGATCATGTGATTTTGCCTTTAAGTCCATCTATGTAGTTGATTACATTTATTGATCTGTGTATGCCAAGCCATCCCCCTATCACTGGAATACAGTCAGATTGATTATGATGAATGATCTTTTTGTATGTACCTGTATTCAGTTTGCAAGTATTGTTGAGACTGTTGAGACTTTACATCTATGCCCATCAAGGGACTGGGCTATAGCTCTTTTCCTTCATGCGTCTTTATTAAACTTTGGATTAGTGTCTGCTTGTTTTGTAACAAGAGAGTGGAAGTATTCCTTCTATTTCTATCTTGTGGAATAATTTAAGAAACACACATGTTAGTTCTTCTTTAAAGGTCTGGTAGATTTCTGCTGTGAGTACATTTGAACCTAGGCTTTTATGGTTGGGAGATTTGAATTTTATAGTTCTTTTTAACTTATTGGTCTCATTTGGTTTAACCTTGGTGGTCAGATGTATCTAGAAATCCATCAGATTTTGAATTTTTTTAGGTTTTACAGTTTACTGGAATATAGGTTTTTAAAGTATTTCTTTACATTTTTTTTGGATTTCACTAGTATATTCTGGGATGTTTCCCCATTCATCTACAATTTTATTAATTTGGATCTTATTACTTCTTTTGGTTAGTCCAGCTAAGTGTTTGTCAATCTTGTTTATCTTTTCAAAGAGCCAACTCTTCATTTTATCGATTCTTGGTAGTGGTTTTATTTGTTTTCATCTCATTAATTTCTTCCCTGGTTTTGATTATTCCTGCGTGAGGTTTTTTAGCCACAAGCCCAGGTCAGAGTTGGGATTGGAATTCCAGCTCTAGAAGCTGGACCCAAACCTAGCCACTTAGGTCTGGGATAAAAACTAGCGTTCCCAGCTTCCATCTGCCCCAGCTTAGTTTCCATGTAAAGATGGAAAATGCACAGAGAATCTGGATAATGTATGTTATTGTGTTATATTTGCATTGTTTGACTGCTGAGGAAAGAACAACAGCTGCTAAAATACATTTGATTATTAATGCTGCTGGTTTAATCCAACCTACATATATTAAAAATGCCTTGACTTCAAAGTTTAAGTCAAAATATATGTTTCTTTCAAGAAAAGGTTTTCTTTTGTTTCCCCAGGAAATAAGAGGCTGTGAATTCATTCCGTATTAAGAAAAATAAGGTTTGATCAAACTACCTTGACTTCAAAATTTAAGTCAAAAGATATGTAACTTTGGAAAAGAGGTTTTGCTTTTGTTTCCACTGGAAATGAGAGTCTGTGGATTCATTTTTGGTTAAGAAAAATAATGTCTGATTGGCTGTAGATTTATTCTGGTTTAAGAAAAATAAGGTTTGATCAGGGAAGACCCCCTGAAACATCTCCAATGGGAGCAGATGACCCAGATGGTCCAGTGTCTCAGAGTTCTACATCCAGAACTGCTTCAAGACTGCTGGCTGAAATGATCCAGCCTCACAGAATACTCCAGTAAGGACTGGACCATAATCCTAAATTTTCTTTAGGTCCCCATAAGATTATCAGTGCCCTCAGTCAACAGGATGTAGCCTAGAAAACTATGCTCACATCCCTCCCCACCATGGATTATGGATGTTTGTTTTTGTTTAATGTGTTGGTTACAAGTTGTTATGGATAATGATCAGGAAAAAAGCTAAACAAAGGAAATTAGATGCAAGGTTCTTGTTGAAAAAAATGGCAAACTGGTGGCGGTGGCACAAGCCTCTAATCCCAGCATTCAGAAGGCAGAAGCAGGCAGACCTCTGTGAGTTCAAGGTCAGCCTGGTCTATAGAGCTAGTTCCAAGATAGGCTTCATAACTACTCAGAAACCCTGTCTCAAAAAACCAAAATAAAGAGAGGGGGGCAAAGGAAAATAAAAAGGGGGATATAAATATGATAAGGTAGAAAGGTAGATTATTGAATTTTTAAATTTTTAAAAGCAGCTACTAGTTTTAAATTGGTTTTGCTTTTATATATTGTGTGCAAATTTTATATGTTGATACAAATTTGAGATTAATTTTGTTAAAACATGATGGGGAATCTCTGTCAGCCAACGATCTTTAAGAGGTTGGACCTGGTTAGGGTGTGACCTTTTGGGTACCCGGAGAAAACCACCAGCCCTCCCAGGGTTCTCTCTGTGGTTCCCATGCTACAGAGCTGAGGTTGGACTTCTTGTTCCTGTTTCATGAGTTTGCCCCTTATAATAAAGAAAATATAATTGGAATATCTTGGAGTTAGCCTGGAATTCTTTGACCCGCATCCTTCAACAAAAACATGTTGTACACACATTTCTTTTTTTTTTTCTTTTTATTTCTCCCTCCTCCTCCCCCCTCCCTCCCCTCCTTCTCCCCTTTCTCTCCCCTCCTTCTCCCCCTTCCCTCCCCTCCCCTCCACCCATACCTCCCCTCCCTCCCTCTCAAGGCCAAGGAGCCATCAGGGTTCCCCACTCTATGCTAAGACCAAGGTCCTCCCAACTCCCCCCAGGTCCAGGAAGGTGATCTACCAAGCTGAGAAGGCTCCCACAGAGCCCGTCCATGAAGAACAATCAGAGCCCAGAGCCATTGTCCTTTGCTTCTCAGTCAGCCCCCGCTGTTGGCCACACTCAGAGAGACGGGTTTGGTAGTTGGAATGGGACTGTACACACATTTCTAATCTTGTTCAAAGTATTGTATCTTTACAATTTACTTAACAATGTAATGCAAATCTCTAGTCCTTGAAAATTATTATTATCACTGTTTAGGATAATAAAGAAATATAAGCTAGTAGCTAATCACCTAGTATAATAGAATTTGGAGTCACATTAGGTATGTTTTCAAGGACAAACAAAGATAATTTAGATAGATAGGTCATCTTCAAACACTTTAGAGATCTACAGAATATGACATTTAAGATGTTTTAATAACCCAGGTTCTTCTTTTTTATGACAATGAGACATGTGTGTTCCTGGCAGCACCAATCTACTTCAGAAAAGATAATGGGCATCAAAGAAACTCCACATGGAGTTTACTTTTTTGTGGTAAAAGTAAGCAACTGGGCAAGAAAATGCCATGCCTTGACTGCTGACATTTTCTGTCCTACTTAGACAAGCAGGATACAAAAGAATGTGACTGCCAAACATTGCCAAGACAAGGGAGGACAGCCCTTCAGAATATCCTGCTTCACAGAAAAGTCTGTGGAATATGCTAGGCCTGTAGGCTGAAGATGAATGCCCCAATGTTGCAAAGGAACTTAAGGTTACTGTACAGGCAGTCAGCTGTTTCTGTCATTACTCACATTTTTTTGGAAGTTGTATGCTTGCACTTTCTGCTTACACACTTAATATTATTTTTTCTTTGGTCTCTGAGGGAATTGAAGATTATATAGCTATAGTTTACCAAAGCAAGTTATGACAGAAAGTAAATTAAGTATAAGAATTTGGACTCACCAAGATAAGATAGATATGAAATATTTTCTCTGAATTTGGCAAATGCAAATGGACTAAACATTGTTGATATATCTATTGCCTATGTATATTGTGTATAGGCATTGTACTTATTTTATATAGTTTTCTTATATTATATATACTATATATATAATATAAGATATAATATAAGTTATAGCCTTTTTATTTTTATTTTTTTAGGCAAAAGGGGAAATGTAGCAGCATTTTAAATTTATTTTAATATATAAAGATGGCCTGAAGATCTGAGGGTAAAAGTCCCACTGGTCAGCCTTACAGACTGAATTATGGTAACACACACCTTTAATCCCAGTGGCCACCCTCGTTGCCATAGAAATCAGGTGGTGCAGGCCTTTAATCCCAGCCTTAGAGAGGGATATAAGACAGTGAGACAGTTCCCAGGTGTAGTCTCCTTCTGAGATTCCAGGAGGCAGGATCGTCATTTCAGACTGAGGTCGAGGTAAGAGCCAGTGGCTGGCTGTTTAGCTTTTCGAATCTTCAGGTTGAACCCCAATTTCTAACCCTGAGTTTTTATTAATCGTTCTTCAATGTAGTGATGAGAATTAGAATGTGGGTCTTCTGCCAGTTCAACAAGTGCTCTTAACTGCAGAACCATCTCTCTAGGTTTTTTATTTGACTTACTGAATGTTTTTTCCAGCTTTATTTATTTGATATGTCCATCAGTATTTGTTTCTTTGTTGAATTCACTTTTCATGTCCTGAATTGTCTGGCTTATTTCAGCCAGTCATTTGTATTTTCTGGGCCGATCTGGAGTTTATTACTGTTCTCTTTAAGTCCATTTGGTTGTTTGTGTTCTCTTTGAACAACTGTGTCTTGAGTTTTGTCTAAGTTTCTTTTTTTCCCCTTTGATTTTGTCTTTAGTTTGTGTGTGTCAGTGTTTTGCCTGCAGGTACCATGTACCTGCAATGACATGAGAGGCCAGAAGAGGGCACCCTATCTCCAGGAACTGGTGTTGCAGAGGGTTGTGAGCCATCACGTGGGCTAGAAACCAAACCTGGGCCCTCTGAAAGAGAAGCCAGTGCTCTTGACTTCTGAGCCATCCCCTCCAGCCCCATCTAGGTTATTCTTGTTGGGAACAATTACTACAGGATAGATAGTCTTTGTGGGGGACTCTCTATCTTCTTGCCTTTTCATATTGACTGTGCTTTTGTGATGGGACCTGAGCATCTGGAGTTGAGGTTACTGGCTATGTTTATCTCTGATCAGTTTCTAGCACACTCATATTGTGTGAAAGATTGGGTCTGCTTTTGATGTTCCCTAACCTGGCTGGCTTTGGACCAGATAGAGGTGTTTACAGCTTAGTCTTTGGTCAGTCAGTCTTTTTATTCATGATTGGAAGGGCGAGGATCACTCAAGGTCAGTGGCTATGGGGGTGATGATACCAGTTCTTACGAGGTGCTCATCTTGAGAAGACCCTGTGGCAGGTGCTGGTAGAGCTGCAGGCTCCTACCACTTGGGACAGTTGCTTGGGTATGGTTTCAACGGAACTTTGAATTATTAGCAATATTCATGTCTTGGTCATCAATTTATCATCATGGTTTATCAGCTGATGATCAAGTTTCAGAATTTAAAATTAGAAATTGTCACCCATGTTTTCTTGTGAAAGACCGTAGAAGAAGTCCACATTGACAGTCCTGTGTGGCGTGGGGATCTAGAAGGGCAGGGAAGTCTATGTTGCTTTCTCAGTTTTCTGTCCCTTGGGTGACAGGAAGAGAAGCTCGAGCCCCATGAAGGGAGCAGGGTGAGGACAGCAGGGAGTCACTGGCAGAGCAATGGGAGGTCCATAGTGAAGTGGGTGACGTGACATCTACAGATTACCTGAGAATCCAGCCAGCTTGGGCTTCCATTCCCACACTGTATGAGAGCAGGGGATTTTCACTCTCAATGTGACAGAGAACCACCTATTTGGCTTTTTAAATGCAGCACCCCACCATGAGACAGCAAAACCAGATTTGAAGAGAAACCCTAGGCTTCAGAAGTTTGAAAATTAGCTGCTGAGTTTGTTACAATATGTAGCTAGAGATGAAAATCAATTTGAGGAGGAAGCTGACCTGAGAGGCCAGCAGAAAAGAGGGCGAGGGAGAGAGAAATTGAGCCCGTCCTTGACTGACGGGTGTGGGGAGTGAGAACATCATTTTTCACCATGTTCGTGTAGGAGTGAACTCAAGGAAGACGTGGAACAGAGAGGCCTAAAGCCCCTACAATTATTTTAGATGTATTTATTTTATGAGGGTTTTGCCAGCATGTATGTGTGTGTACTGTATGTGTGCCTGCTGCCCACAGGGATTAGAAGAGTGTTGTTGGGGGCCACCTGTTCATTTTCCAGCTCCACAGACTCCCGAAAATAATCACATAGAAACCATATTATTTAAATCACTGCTTGGCCAATCACTTAAGTGTATGGCTAGCTAGCTCTTACATCTTTGGTTAACCCATTTCTATTATTTTATATTTTGCCATGAGGCTCATGGCCTACCAGCAAAGTTCCAGCTGACAGCTAGCATCTTTCCCCTTTGGTGGCTCCATGGCATCTCTCTGACTCCTACTCTCTCAATATATCTCTTTCAGCCTGGCTTTACTCTGTTAAGCCATTGGCCGAAAGCAGCTTCTTTATTAACCAATGACAATAAAACACATTCATAGCATACATCACCTCTCACATCAGAAGAGGGTATCAGGTTCCCTAAAACTGGAGTTAACGATTGATTGTGAGCCACTATGTGGGTGATGGGAACTGATCCCAGGTCCTCTGCAAGAACAAAACCTGCTCTTAATTGCTGAGCCATCTCTCCAGCTGAACCCCTGAACCTCCACGCCCTTATTGTATCCCCAGACTCCTTTTAAAGTAGGGTCTTATGCATCTTAGGCTGGCCTTGAACATGCTAAATATCCAAGAATGACTTGAACTTCTGCTTCTTTTGCCTCTAGCTTTCAATTTTGGGATTATAAACATGTAATACCATTTTAGCTTTTTGTTTTAAGTGCTGGGAATCAAATCTAGAGTCTCATAAATTATAGTCAAGCACTCTACCATTGGGCTATATCCTCAGTCCTGGAAAGGCAAACATCTTTTTAAAATATTCATTTTTATTTCTAATTATCTGTATCTTTAGAGGAGACTGAGGCAGGAGATGTCAGTGTGAGGCTGCTGTATAGGAATACCCTGTCTCAAAACAGAATACAATTTCCAGTCTTCACTGCAAATGTATCATATGACCAATAGGATATAGACAGAAACATGAGGTAGTGTCTCCTAGGCAACAAGAGTGGGTGATTTTCTCCATCCTTCCTCCAGTGAGCATCTGAACACAAGTGTGGCCATCTTTTGTCTTGGGAACAAGGCAGTGATGCTGATGGAGCTGAGGGAACAGGGCCATCACTTTGACTCTGCCTTCATCATAGTTCATTTATATGACTGGGAAATAAAACTCTGTGCCTAGGAGCCAGTGCTATTTTGGATTTTCTGTCACACAAAGCTGAATCTGGTCATTGTAGTGATAAGCTGTGGGCTGGCTTCCCGCCACCCTATGCCTCAAAATAATTACACGGAAACTGTATTCTTTTAAACACTGCCTGGCCCATTATTTTCAGCCTCTTACTCATATCTTGACTAACCCATATCTAATAATCTGTGTAACACCACAAATGGTGTCTTACCGGGAAAGATTCAGCACGTCTGACCTGGTGGCTGGCTTCATCGCATCTCTCTCCCTAAGGAGAGGCATGGCAGTCTGCTCAGAGAGGAGAGGCGGGGCAATTGTCTGAGCCATCTACCTCACTTCCTTTTTCCTGTTCTGTCTACTCCACCTATCTAAATTTTGCCCTATCAAAAAGCCAAGGCAGTTTGTTTATTAGCCAATGAGAATCCTCCATCAGGTCATCACTATTATGCCCATTATATTTCTTCTTGATGGATTTGAACCATCACTTTGTGCCTTTGGGTTCTGACACCATCATTCAACATCTCTCCCCTCTCATCTGTCATCTGCTCATGAAACCAGAGTCTGTGCTCCCACCCAAGTCATTAGTAGAAGTGGGGTCTGAAAGGCAACACACAGCAGCCTCCAATGCATTAGAAACCATCCACCTTGATTTGGGACCCAGCCAGTTCTCCTGCCTTTACATCCTCAGGGTCAGATCTCCCACACTTACAACTTCAGGTCAGCTCTACTGTGTTGCCCAGGTATGGCGTAGGGGTCACTCTCCCCAGGGCTGCAGCAGATGGGGCAGGGCCAGCTCTCCTGTTCTTGTGGCTGAAAGGCCAACTCTCCCACCTGCCTTAGGTGTTGATGGATTGGAAAAGGACCTGTTCCCTACCAAAAAGGATACTTGCTGAATCATGTTCATTCTGGCTTTATTTAGAATAGCCAGAATCTGGAAACAAACCTAGCTGTCCCTAAACAGAAGAATGGATAAAGAAACTGCTACATTTACACAATGGAGTATTACTCAGTTGTTTAAAAAATGACATGAATTTTGCAGGCAAATGAATGGAACTAGAGAAAAATCATCCTGAGTGAGGTAACCCAGTTCCAGAAAGATAAATATGGTATGTATTTGCTTATAAGTGGATATAAGCCATTAAATAAATGATAACCAAGTTATAATATGTAGACCCAGATAAACCTATTTGGTTTAAAGAGGAAGTGGGTGGACATGTGGATCTTCCTGGGAAGGAGAAGTAGAATAGAGTTTAATGGTGGACTGGAAGCAGATGGGAAGGTAATGTGGATAGAGAGGGTAGAGAGACAAAATACAGGAAGAGACATCTGGAATTGAGGCGCATTTGAGGGATACTATGGAAACCTAATGCAGTAGAAACTTCCTAAAATATATGGAAGTGTTCCTAATGGGGTCTCCTAACAATGGGGGTGGCATAGTCTCAACAGGCCATCTTTTGCCATTGCTGGTGAAGTTGGTGTGTGTGTGTTTTCCCTTCTTTGGGATTTGTTGCTGTGAGATCATCTATTGTCTGTGTTTCTGTGGATATAGCTAACATCCTTGAATTGGAGTTTTTCTTTTAGTACTTTGTGTAGGGCTGGGATTGTGGCTAGATATTGGATAAATCTGGTTCTGTCATGGAATATCTTGTTTTGTCCTTCTTTGAGGATTGAAAGTTTTGCTGGGTATAGTCTGGGCTGGCATCCGTGGTCTTTCAATGTCTGCACAATGCTTGACCAGGACCTGGCTTTCATTGTTTCCATTGAGAAGTCAGGTGTAATTCTGATAGGTCTGCCTTTGTATGTTACTTGGCCTTTTTCCTTTGCAGCTCTTAATATTCTTTCTTTAGTCTCTGTGTTTAGGGTTTTGATTATTATGCGGCAAGGGGACTTTTTCTTTTGATCCATTCTATTTTTGTAAGCTTCTTGTATTCTTCATACGCATATCTTTCTTTAGGTTGGGAAGGTTTTCGTCTATGATTTTGTTAAATATATTTTCTGTGCTTTTGAGTTGGACTTCTTCTCTTTCTTCTATCCCTATTATTCTTAGGTTTGGGATTTTCATAGTGTCCCATATTTCCTGGATATTTTGTGTTAAGCTTTTGTTAGATTTAATGTTTTCTTTGATCAATGAGTCTATTTCTTCTATTGTATCTTCAGTGCTTGAGATTTTCTCTTCCATTTCTCATATTCTGCTGTTTATGCTTACATTTGTAGTTCCTGATTGTTTTCTCATATTTTCTGTTTCCTGAATTCCCTCAGTTTGTGTTTTCTTTATTGTCTCTATTTTGGTTTTCAAATCTCGAATCATTTCTTTCATCTGTTTGATTGCTTTTTCTTGATTTTCTTTAAGGGATTTGTTGATCTCTTCCATTTTTTTGTTTGTCTCTTCTTCTATTTCTTTGAGAGAATTTTTTATTTCCTCTTTAAGGGCCTCAAACATTCTCCTAAATTTATTCTTTAGGTCATCTTCTTCTGCTTCATCTATATTAGATCATTAAAGTCTTGCTGTTGTAGAGCCACTTAGTTTTTGTTGGTGTTGTGTTGCTCTTTATGGTTTTGAGTGTATTCTTACCTTGTCTACCCATCTTTTCCTCTGATTAGTATAGTTGGGACTGTCTGTGACTCTGGTGACCAATCTTCTAGGTACCAGTGGATTCAAGATGTAGATGATTGCTTCTCGTGGTGCAGTCAGAGCCACAGTTCCAGTCACCCCAGAAGGTCACTCGGCATTTCCAGAGGTCACTGAGTGCTCCGTGGAGGTCATTCAGGCTTGCTCCCATGGAGGTCACATGCTTGGGCCTACTGCCACTGAGGTCGCTGGCTTGGACCTGCTCTGGTAGAGGCCTGCTCCTGTAGGGTCCCTGCCTTGGGCATGATCCCACAGAAGTCTGAGCTAGGTTGTTTTTGCTTTTAGGGAAGAATTCATCAGAGCTCCCATCTTTTGTCATGACACAGGCTCCTAGTAATGGTACTGGGTTGCATTCAATTGAGTCATTAGACAAGGGAGTCCCATGGGAATCTCCAAACAACCCAGGCTGTGGCTAAGTCAATGGGTTGCTCTCTGCAAACTGACAGCAGGGTCCCATTACAAAAGACAATACCACAAAGTCAAGCTGGTGCCTACATGGAGCCTTAACCTCTATGTGCTAGTGTCTTTGATCCAGGAAGGCATCCCTGCAGACTACTAAAAGAGAAACATGAACACTAACTGTCTTTGTTAGGTTTTCTTTTTTAATATGGTTTATTTTTTTATATTTAAAAATTTCCATTTCCTCCCCTCCTCCTCCCCCTTCCCTCCCCTCCCCTCCACCCATATCCCCTCTCCCTCCCTCTCCAGACCAAGGAGCCATCGGGGTTCCCTACTCTATGTTAAGACCAAGGTCCTCCCAACTCCCCCCAGGTCCAGGAAGGTGATCAACCAAGCTGAGAAGGCTCCCACAGAGCCCGTCCATGCAGAAGAATCAAAGCCCAGCGCCATTGTCCTTGGCTTCTCAGTCAGCCTCCACCATCGGCCACATTCAGAGAGTCCAGTTTGGTCTCATGTTCCATCAGTCCCATTCCAACTGGAGTTGGTGATCTCCCGTTAGTTCTGTCCCACCGTCTCCATGGGTGAATGCACCCCTCATGGTCCTGACTTTCTTTCTCATGTTCTCCCTCCTTCTGCTCCTCATCAGGACCTTGGGAGCTCAGTCTGGTGCTCCAATGTGGGGCTCAGTCATTTTCTTCATCTATTGCCAGGTGGAGGTTCTATGGTGATATGCAAGAAATTCATCAGTATGGCTATAGGAACTGACCTTTTCAGGCTCCCTCTCCTCAGCTGCCCAAGGAACTAGCTGGGGGCATCTCCCTGGAAACCCGGGAACCCCTCTAGAGTCAAGTCTCTTGACAACCCTCAGATGGCTCCCTTAATTAAGATATATGCTTCCCTGCTCCCATATCCACCCTTCCTGTATCCCAAGCATCCCATTCCTCCGAGCTCCCCCGATTCTCCCCCTCAAACTTTTCTCTCCCCATCTTCCCTTCTCAAGGATCCTGAATTATAGGCTCCATGTCCTTTAATTATTGCTAGAAACCGATTATGAGTGAGTACATCCCATGTTCATCTTTTTGGGTCTGGGTTACCTCACTCAGAATAGTGTTTTCTATTTCCATCAATTTGCATGCAAAATTCAATATGTCATTGTTTTTTTACCGCTGAGTAGTACTCTAATATGTATATATTCCACAGTTTCTTCATCCATTCTTCCACTGAAGGGCATCTAGGTTGTTTCTAGGATCTGGCTATTACAAATAATGCTGCTATGAACATAGTTGAGCAAATGCTTTTGTAGTATGATTGGGCATCTCTTGGGTAAATTCCCAAGAGTGGAATTACTGGGTCCTGGGGTAGGTTGATCCCGAATTTCCTGAGAAACTGCCACACTGCTTGCCAAAGTGGTTGCACAAGTGTGCATTCCCACGAGCAATGGATGAGGGTACCCCTCACCCCACAACCTCTCCAGCAAAGGTTATCATTGGTGTTTTGGATTTTAGCCAATCTGACAGGTGTAAGATGGTATCTCAAAGTTGTTTTGATTTGCATTTCCCTGATAGCTAAGGAGGTTGAGCATGACCTTAAGTGGTTTTTTTTGCCATTTGAACTTCTTCTGTTGGGAATTCTCTGTTCAGTTCAGCGCCCCATTTTTTAATTGGGTTAATTAGCATTTAAAGTCTAGTCTCTTGAGTTCCTTATATATTTTAGAGATCAGACCTTTGTCTGTTGCAGGGTTGGTGAAGATCTTTTCCCAGTCAGTAGGCTGCCTTTGTGTCTTAGTGACAATGTCCTTTGCTTTACAGAAGCTGCTCAGCTTCAGGAGGTCCCATTTATTCAATGTTGCCCTTAATGTTTGTGCAGCTGGGGTTATACGTAGGAAACGGTCTCCTGTGCCCATTTGTTGTAGAGTACTTCCCACTTTCTCTTCTATCAAGCTCAGTGTGTTCAGATTAATATTGAGGTCTTTAATCCATTTGGACTTGAGTTTTGTGCATGGTGATAGATATGGATCTACTTTCATTCTCCTACAGGTTGACATCCAGTTATGCCAGCACCATTTGTTGAAGATGCCCTCTTTCTTTCATTGTGTACTTTTGGCTCCTTTATCAAAAATCAGGTGTTCATAGGTTTGTGGTTTAAGATCCGGGTCTTCTATACGATTCCATTGGTCGACTTCTCTGTTTTTATGCCAATACCAAGCTGTTTTCAATACTGTAGCTCTGTAATAGAGTTTGAAGTCAGGGATGGTAATGCCTCCAGAAGTACCTTTATTGTATAAGATTGTTTTGGCTATCCTAGGTTTCTTGTTTTTCCATATAAAGTTGATTATTGTCTTCTCAATATCTGTGAAGAATTTTGATGAAACCTTGATGGGGATTGCACTGAATCTATCGATTGCTTTTGGTAGAATTGCCATTTTTACTATGTTGATCCTCCCAATCCACGAGCAAGGGAGATCCTTCCATTTTCTGGTATCCTCTTCAATTTCTTTCTTCAAAGACTTAAAGTTCTTGTCAAATAAATCCTTCACTTCCTTGGTTAGAGTCACTCCCAGATATCTTATGCTATTTGTGGCTATTGTGAAAGGTGATACTTCTCTGATTTCCCTCTCTGCTTCCTTATCCTTTGTGTATAGGAGGGCAACTGGTTTTTTGGAGTTGATCTTGTATCCTGCCACGTTACTGTAGGAGTTTATCAGCTGTAGGAGTTCTTTGGTGGAGTTTTTGGGGTCGCTTATGTACACTATCATATCATCTGCAAGTAACGAAAGTTTAACTTCTTCCTTTCCAAATCGAATCCCCTTGATTCCCTTATGTTGTCTTATTGCTATTGCTAGAACTTCAAGCACTATATTGAAGAGATAAGGAGAGAGTGGACAGCCTTGTCGTGTTCCTGAATTTAGTGGGATGGCCTTGAGTTTCTCTCCGTTTAATTTGATGTTAGCTGTCGGCTTGCTGTAAATAGCCTTTATTATATTTAGGAATGACCCTTGTATCCCTAATTTCTCCAAGACCTTTATCATAAAGGGGTGCTGAATTTTGTCAAATGCTTTTTTAGCATCTAATGAGATGACCATATGATTTTTTTCCTTCAGTTTATTTATATGATGGATTACATTGATAGATTTTTGTATGTTGAACCAGCCCTGCATCTCTGGGATGAAGCCTACTTGATCGTAGTGGATAATTTTTCTAATGTGTTTTTGGATTCGGTTTGCCAGTATTTTATTGAGAATTTTTGCGTCAATGTTCATGAGTGAGATTGGCCTGTAATTCTCTTTCTTGGTTGAGTCTTTGTGTGGTTTAGGTATCAGCGTAACTGTAGCTTCATAGAAGGAATTTGGCAGTGACTCTTGTGTTTCTATATTATGAAATACCTTAAGGAGTATAGGTATTAGGTCTTCTTGGAAGTTCTGGTAGAATTCCGCATTGAAACCATCTGGTCCTGGGCTCTTTTTGGTAGGGAGGTTTTTGATAACAGTTTCAATTCTTCGTGACTAACAGGACGATTTAGAGCATTTACCTGGTCCTGGTTTAACTTTGGTATATGGTATTTATCTAAAAAACTGTCCATTTCTTTTACATTTTCGAATTTTGTGGCATACAGGCTTTTGTAGTAAGAGCTAATGATTCTCTGAATTTCCTCTGTGTCTGTGGTTATGTCCCCCTTTTCATTTCTGATCTTATTAATTTGCGTGTTCTCTCCCTGCCATTTGATTGGTTTGGCTAAGGGTTTGTCAATCTTGTTGATTTTCTCCAAGAACCAGCTTTTTGTTTCATTGATTCTTTGGATTGTTTTCTGTGTTTCTATTTTGTTGATTTCTGCCCTCAATTTGATTATTTCCAGTCTTCTACTTCTCCTACATGAGTCTGCTTCTTTTTTTTCCAGAGCTTTCAGGTATGCTATTAAGTCACCAATGAGTGCTTTTTCCGTTTTCTTTAAGTGGGCACTTAGTGCTATGAACTTTCCTCTTAGCACTGCTTTCATTGTGTCCCATAGGTTTGAGTATGTTGTGTCTTTGTTTTCATTAAATTCAAGAAAGACTTTAATTTCTTTATTTCTTCCTTGATCCAGATGTGGTTCAGTAGTTGACTGTTCAGTTTCCATGAGTTTGTGGGCTTTCTGGGGGTAGCATTGTTGTTGAATTCTAATTTTAATCCATGGTGATCCGATAAGACACAGGTGGTTACTAATTTTTTTTTTGTAACTGTGGATGTTTGCTTTATTACCAAGTATATGGTCAATTTTCGAAAAGGTTCCATGAGCCACAGAGAAGAAGGTATATTCTTTCCTATTTGGGTGGAATGTTCTATAGATGTCTGTTAAGTCCATTTGGTTCATTACCTCCATTAAGTCTTTCAATTCTCTGTTAGGTTTCTGTCTGATTGACCTGTCCATTGGTGAGAGAGGAGTGTTGAAGTCTCCAACTATTAGTGTGTGTGGTTTGATGGCTGCCTTGAGTTCTAGAAGTGTTTCTTTTACATAAGTGGGAACTTTTATATTAGGGGCATAGATATTCAGGATTGAGACTTCATTCTGAAGGATTTTTCCTGTTATGAGTATAAAGTATCCCTTTCCATCTCTTCTGATTGATTTTAGTTTGAAGTCAACTTTGTTAGAAATTAGTATGGCCACACCGGCTTGTTTCTTAGGTCCATTTGCTTGATAAACCTTTTCCCAACCCTTTACTCTGAGTAGGTGTCTGTCTTTGTGTTTGAGGTGTGTTTCTTGTAAACAGCAGAATGTTGGATCCTGTTTTCGTATCCAATCTCTTAGCCTGTGCTTTTTTATAGGTGAATTGAGTCCATTGATATTAAGTGATATTAATGACCAATGGTTGTTAACTCCAGTCATTTTTTTTGTAGTAGAGTTTGTGTGTTTCCCTTCTTCTAGTTGTGCTGGTGAAGGGTCGCTAGATGCCTGAGTTATTGTGGGCATTATTGGACTCCTTGGTTTGTGATTTTCCTTCTATTACTTTCTGCAAGGCTGGATTTGTGGCTATGTATTGTTTAAATCTGTTTTTGTCCTGGAATATCTTGTTTTCTCCATCGATGGTGAATGCAAGCTTTGCTGGGTATAGTAGTCTAGGCTTGCATCCATGTTCCCTTAGTGTCTGTAGCACATCTATCCAAGCTCTTCTGGCTTTCATGGTTTCCATTGAGAAATCAGGTGTAATTCTGATAGGTTTCCCTTTATATGTTACTTGACCTTTTTCCTTTGCAGCTCCAAATATCTGTTCTTTATTCTGTATGTTTTGTGTTTTGATTATTATATGGCGTGGGGATGCTTTCTTTTGATCCAGTCTATTTGGTGTTCTGTAGGCTTCTTGTACCTTCATAGGAACATCCTTCTTTAGGTTGGGGAAGTTTTCTTCTATAATTTTGTTGAATATGTTTTCTGGGCCTTTGAGTTGTAATTCTTCTCCTTCTTCTTCTGCAATTATTCTTAGGTTTGGTCTTTTCATGGTGTCCCAGATTTTCTGGATGTTTTGTGTTAAGAATTTGTTAAATTTGTTTTGTTCTTTAATCTGTGAATTTATTTCCTCTATAGTATCTTCAGGGTCCAAGATTCTTTCTTCCATCTCTTGTATTCGGTTGGAAATACTTGTCTCTGAAGTTTCTGTTCGTTTACTCAGAATTTCCATTTCCAGTCTTCCCTCAGATTGTGTTTTCTTCATTACCTCCATTTCATTTATCAGGTCTTGTACTGTTTCCCTTACCTGTTTAATTGCTTTTTCTTGTTTTTCTTGTTTTTCTTGGGTATCTTTGAGAGATTTATTTCGTCTACCTTTTTGTTTGTCATCTCCATTTCTTTATGGCAGTTTTTTACCTCCTGTTTAAGGTCTCTATTATTTTCATAAATTACTGTTTAAGGTCGGTTTCTTCTATATCTTCTGGGGTAGGGTGTTCAATTCTTGTTGTTTCGGGATGTCTGGATTCTGGTGATGTCATGTTGCCTTTCATGTTGTTGGAGGACTTCTTGCATTGGCTCCTGCCCATCTCTTCCTTCAAATGGAGCCAGGAGGTGCTTGGTGTCTTAGACCAATCTTTGTTGTGAGTGAATCTGGTTGGATCTCCTCAGTGTCAGAGCAGGAGCTATTCCTTGCATCATAATCTGAAGAAGCCTGCACTCCCTTGCAGGAATCCTCAGACCTGCCTGGAGGCCAGAGTCTGACCCCTTTGGGTGGATGGCCTTAGTATAGGAGCAGGACACCTGAATACACTAGGGAAGGCTTGGGAGAGGCAGGGAAGTGAGAAAGAAAGACAAGCCTGCAGCAGGAGCTGGGGGAGGGGGGTCTGTGCTCTCTTCCAGGGCAGGTTGCCTCAGGGTAGCACTCACTCACCAGTCCAGATGGAACTCCACTGCACAGGATCCGGGATTCCTGGCAGCCCAGGGATGCTGCCCGGACAAAAGGGCCAAGGTGGGGGCAGGGCGGGATGGAATATCACACAGCAAACCTGGCAGCACAATCTGAAGGAGCCCACACTCCCTTGCAGGAATCCTCAGGCCTGCCTGGAGGCCAGCTTTGTTAGATTTTCTATTGCTGAGATGAAATACTACAGCCAGAGAAATTTGGGAAGGAAAGGGTTTATTCAGCTTATACTTCCAAATCACAATTCATCAACAAAGGAAGTTAGGGCAGGAACTCAAGAAGGACCCGGACTTAGAGGCAGGAACTGATGCAGAGACCATGGAGGAATGCTTCTTATTGGCTTGTTCCATATGGCTTGCTTAGCCTGATTTCTTATAGAACGCAGGACCACCAGCCCAGAAATGGCTCCACCCAGAATGGGCTGGGCCCTCCACCTGTCAGTCACTAATTTAAAATGTCCTACAGGCTTGCCTACACTCCAATCGTATGGAGGCATTTTCACAGTTGAGGCTTTCTCCCCTCTGGTGACTCTAACTTGCGTGAAGTTGATATCAAACTAGACAGCATACCAACTCAGCGACAAAAACTTTTATCTACCATCTGTTCTGCCTGCAAAATATGCTAGTGCAATGGTGGCACAGAACTTGTGGGAGTAGCCAACCAATATCTGACTTGACTTAATGCCCACTTTATAAGGAAGGAATCCATACCCAATACTGCTTGAATAGCCAAGAACTGGAGACCAGATAATCCGGAAACCTCCTAGGATAAAATTAAACACTAGTGGTCTAAAAAAAATCAATAAAATGACTCGCAATGATATTCTGCTATACTCATAGATCAGTGCCTTATCCAGTCACCATCAGATCAGAGAGGCTTCCTCGGGCAGCAGATGGGAACAGACGCAGAGTTTAAATGGGAGGTCTCCATAAAGTCCCTCCTCTCAGAGCTCAGAGAACCCCACGGAAGGAAAGCAGAATGAATGTAAGAATCATAGTGGATAGAGGACACCAGGAGAACAAGGCCCTCTGCATCAGCTAAGCAAGGCACATATGAGCTCACAGAGACTGAAGCAGAAAGCACAGGACCTACAGGGTTCTGCACCAGGTCATCTGTGTATGTATTATAATTATTAACTTAGTATAATGAAAACAAGTGGGGCTCTGACTCATTTGCTGTTGAAACTCCTCTTCCTCCTGTTGGGTTGCCATGTCTAACTTTGATATAAAAGTTTTTCCTTCATCTTATTATATTTTATTTTGTCATGCTTGGTTGTTATCTCTTAGAAGCCCATGCTTCTCTAATGAGAGACAGAAAGGGAGTAGATTCAGAAGGGAAGGGAAGTGAGAAGAAAAAAATAAAAAAAACCAAAATAATTCATGGGATAGAGGACGCATAGGTGGCTGAGTACTTGCCTAGCGAGTACAAAGCCTAAGTTCAGTCCCAGCCCCCTTCACACTTTGTTTCTATCTATTTTAGGTAGATATTACACAATAGGTTTTTGGGGGTTGTGGACCCCCAGACCCTGAATTTCCTGTAAACAATTTGCTTGCAGCTGCTCTGAGCAAAACAACTTGTTTTCCTGTGTTTGCAGCTGCTCTGAGCACGAGACAGGGTAGTGGTTTCTGGTGGCTGCAGCTGAAAGATCCCGAGAGCTGGGGTGTGGCCAGAGCACTATATAAGCTGCCCCTGAACACAGTAAAGTTGGCATTCTTGTTTCAAGGATGACCCATTTTCCCCTGTCTACGTCTCTGTGTGTATGTGTTTAAATCTCCAGCCCCTTTCCTGGCTTGCGATCCGTACCCTAGCACATGGAGTGCATAGAGCAGGCATTGTGCTACAAGTGGAGGCTCCCAGCGAGATCGGGAACTAGGAAGGTGCTGAGAAATCACCCTTGGGAATGGGGAGGGTGAATCGAAGGCCTCAAAAGGAACGGAAGAAAAAGAGTGAGTCTTTTAAAGAGACAGAGTATAGATGGTCAGATTGAAAGGAGTAAGAAAAAAATGGTAAGCTGTGAAAAGATGGAATATGTACAAGCCGAACTGCAGCTTTCCCTCCCTCCGTCCTTCCTCCCTTCCTCCCCTTCCTCCCTTCCTCCCTTCCTCCCCTTCCTCCCTTCCTCCCCTTCCTCCCCTTCCTCTCTTCCTCCCTTCCTCCCTTCCTCCCTTCCCTTCCTTCCCTTCCTTCCTTCCTTTTCCTTCCTTCCTTCCTTCCTTCTTTCCTTCCTTCCTTCCTTCCTTCCTTCCTTCCCTCCCTTGCATTTTGTTTGTTTGTTTGTTTTTCCAGACAGGGTTTCTCTGTGTAGCCCTGGCTGAGCTGGAACTCTTTAGACCAGGCAGGACTCAAACTCAGAAATCCTGCCTCTGTCTCTTGAGGGGTAGGATTAAAGGCATGCACCACATGCTGGCAGTTTTGCTTTTGAGGCAGGCTCCTGTCACGTGGCCCAGGATGGCCTTGAACTCCCAAGCCTGTGTCAGTCTCAAATAGTGGGGTACAGATGTGTGCTAACAGACCTGGCTTTGGCCTGTCATTGCCATTCTGAGTGACAACAGCAGGCAGAACTTACTTTAGGGTGTTGGGGTGGTGTCAGATTGTCACAAGGTCCTGTATTCTTATGGACACCAGCTTTGGCTCCTGGGTCTCTGCCATCACTTGAAAGCCTTGATGATTTTGGACACAGGTCCCCTCCCATCCGCACAGTCACAGAGCAGGAAGCCCTGCATTGCATGTAAGTCTGCACACCATGTAGGAAATTCCGATTTTATTTTACGTGGTCTCTTTCTCTCTTTCTGCTCCTCTCTCTTCTGGTTTATACTAAACTTATGCAAGGTAATGCTTTATCTGTTACTTTTTTTGGTTTAGTTTTTGAGACAGGGTTTCTCTGTAAGTTTGGAGCCTGTCCTAGAGCTTGCTCTGTAGACCAGGCTGGCCTCGAACTCACAGAGATCCACCTGCTTCTGCCTCCTGAGTGCTGGGATTAAAGGCATGTGCCACCACCGCCTGTCTTATGTTACATTTTTAAAAGGTCATACTCTTTCACAAATGTTCTTTTTTCCTCTTTTTTTCTTTTGTTAAAGACCTGTTGAAACAGTATTTTCACCATGGATTTCTACCCTCACGAAGTGCAAAAGAAGGGATAAAGTGTTGGTCATGCTTAAGGGAGTGTGGCTGAGAAGGAGGCTTCTTGGGCTCCCGGGGCAGTCCGCTCAGAACAGGGCTCATTGCCGGGTAAGTGATAATAACAGGCACTGAGCACAGAGACATCACAGTGACATCGCAGGGTGGGTGGTGACCTGGGCAGGGTCCATGGAGGAATCTTACTGGGCTACGTATTTATGCTTTGGTAATTTTAACTATGGGAGGTAGGAGGTACAGACCAGTGCTCAGAGCGCAGGAAATACTCATTTTGAAGCATGATACAGGCCACCGAGCTGGGCACAAGCTTGACAAGGTCACCTTGGGAAGCTAGCTGAGCTTACTTGTGTCCTCACCCTGTCTGCACCTGCCAGGGGAAGCAAGGTCCCTAGGGACCAGGAGGGCATGCCTAGGGAGGGTGTGGCCTGCTCTGGGAGACAAACTCCATTTTCTCACGCCCAGGGTTAAAAGTCTCCACCCAAGAAGCTTGTCTTCAGCCAGCCCAGCCAGTGCACAGAGGCAATCCTCCGTGGGGGCACTGTGTCCTAGGCAGGAAGTATAGAGCCTGCTAAGAATGGTGCCCTTACCCTCCAGTCTTTGACTGAGTATGACATCAATACTGTCTAGGTGGCACGAGGCAATGAGGGAAGGCTGGGCCTCATTGGGAATGCTCCATCCACTATGTATTCCCTTTCCCCACTCACAGGACATAGGAAGACAGGTTCAGACTCACCCCGCGAAGTGACCATCTTAGGTGGAGAAGACACGCGTATTGTAAATCAAACTATGACACGGCTGGAAAGGACACTTTAAAAGCTTAGAAAACTTGGCAGTATGTGCTCGGCTCACCAGTTATAGTAAGCCAAGCGATGAATGACTTCTAAGTAAAGAGGCAAAGAGGCACAAGCAAGTTTCAAAGGGGCTGCCAGTCTGTCTAGAGTAGTGGTTCTCAACCTGTGGGTCGAGACCGCTTTGGGGATTATTCATTCTTACACAGGGGTCACCTAAGACCATTAGAAAGCACAGCCATTTACATCATGATTCATAGCCTCAGCAAAGTTACAGTTACAAGGTTACAATGAAAATGATGTCGTGGTTGGGGGTCACCACTAACATGACAAACTGTATCAAAGGAAGGGTGAGACCAGTGGTCTAGAGCAGCCTTCTGGAGTCTTCAGATTTCTTTCCTGCTCAAACGCCCTTATGCTGTAGGTCGCTCCTTTTCTGTGTTTGCTTTTGTTTTCAATAGATCCTGACTGCAGTTTCCCCTCCTTCCACACCCACCCACACCCACCCACCTGTCTTTTTTAAAATTTGGTGTTAAATGTCATTAGAATTCAGAACTTGGCTAATTAGAAAATTATTTAGCTTTTTTTTAGAAAAATATTTTTTTTTGTGTATGTATATGTGTGTGAGAGAGGGGGGGAGTACATGTGGAGGTCAGAGGACAACTTGGGGCAGTGGGTTCTCTCCTTCTACCACGTGAGTCCTGGGGATCAAGCTCAGGTCATCAGATGTGGTAGCAAGTTTCGCTGCCTGCCAATCTATCTCACGGGCCCTGGAGACAACTTTAAATTGAATGTGCCTGTCATGATAGTTGAAATTACCTGGCACGAGTGAGAAGGAAACATGGAGGGCTGGAGAGGTGGCTCAGTGGTTAAAAGCACTGGCTGCTCTTACAAAGGGCCTAAGTTCAGTTCCCATCAACCACATGGTGGCTCACAGTCATCTGTAATGAGATCTGGTGCTCTCTTCTGATCTGCAGGTAAGCAGGCAGAACACTGTATACATAATAAATAAGAAATTAATAAATCTTTTAAAAAAGGAGAAGGAAACATGGAACACGTAACAAACCCACTTCGGAGTTTATTAGAGGGGGCTGTACAGACCTGGAGAATTGGTGTGCAGAGAGAGAGAGGAAGATGATGCATCCAGCTTTTTAAAAGCTGCCTAGTGCATGCACACAGGGGGTTGGCGTGACTGTCATACACAGATGACAGGCTCACGCAGGCATGCATGTGGATCATACGGGGCCCTTTAACATTCAGGCACTTATGCCTGAGGGCTTGAACCCGGAAATATCAACCTTTTGTGGCTGAAATCATTACATTTCACACTTTTGTTTATTATAAAAATTTGGGGAGTTTGAGGTCTTTTAATGGGTGGGAATGGGGTGTCGTTAGGTCTCTTGTGACTGTTTCATGCTGATTTTGTAGGTGTCATTGCTGATTTTGTGGGCATCAGGGAGTTGACATGCTTGACCACATCCTGGGGTGGTTGATTACTTTTGTGTTTTTTTTTCTGGGCTCTGTGGAACTGGCTGGCTGGCAGCTCACAAGATGCTGGACAGGTAGAAAATTATGTCTGGAAAAAATTTTAGATCCCGGTGATTAAGGGAGGAGAGTTCCAAGATGGAAGACAGAGATTTGGGGGTCTTTGGGGGTGGAGGAGGGAATTTCCCAGGGGTTCCTGAGACCAGAAATGATAAGGGAAGAATCAAATAATACTTATTCTGAGCAAGTCCATTTAGATAGGCCCAATTGACTCCCTGGAGCTTATTTAAAAATGTTTGAGGAGCTGCCACACCTTCCCCTTCAGGATGGGTTGCAATCTCAAACTGTGAGAGACAAGAGAGCTCTTGCCAGAAGGCACACTTCCAATAGCCCCTGTGATACGCACACATGCGCCAGCCCATATGGGGAAAGGAAGAAATAGTTTTGGAAGTTAATAAGCAAAATCACTCTATGTCGACATTCCATCTGAACTGGTGAGTGAATGCGGACCCTGGGGCAACCTGCCCTGGAAGAGAGCACAGACCCCCTCCCCCCAGCTCCCTCTGCAGGCTTGCTTCTGCTTCTCCCACTCCTGTCTCTCCCAAGTTTTCCCTAGTGTTCTCAGGTGTCCTGCTCCTGTTCTAAGGCCACCCACCCAAAGGGGTCAGACTCTGGCCTCCAGGCAGGTCTGAGGATCCCTGCGGAGGGGTGCAGGCTCCTTCAGATTGTGCTGCCAGGTTCGCTGTGTGGTATTCCATCCCGCCCTGCCCCCACCTTGGCCCTTTTGTCTGGGCTGCGACCCTGGGCTGCCTGGAATCCCTGATCCTGTGCCCTGACATTCCATCTGAACTGGTGAGTGAATGCGGACCCTGGGGCAACCTGCCCTGGAAGAGAGCACAGACCCCCTCCCCCCAGCTCCCTCTGCAGGCTTGCTTCTGCTTCTCCCGTTCCTGTCTCTCCCAAGTTTTCCCTAGTGTTCTCAGGTGTCCTGCTCCTGTTCTAAGGCCACCCACCCAAAGGGAGTGCAGGCTCCTTCAGATTGTGACGCAAAGAATAGGTCCTCCTCTGGCACTGGGGAGATCCAACCAGTTTCAGTCACAGCAAAGATTGGTCTAGGACACCAAACGCCTCCGGGCTCCTTTTGAAGGGAGAGATGGGCAGGCGTCAATGCAGGAGCTCCTCCAACAACATGAAAGGCAACATGACATCACCACAAGCCAGACATCCCGAAACAACAAGATTTGAACACCCTACCCCAGAAGATATAGAAGAAACCGACCTTAAACAATACTTTATGAAAATAATAGAGGACCTTAAACAGGAGGTAAAAAACTGCCATAAAGAAATGGAGATAACAAACAAAAAGGTAGACGAAATAAATAAATCACTCAAAGACACTCAAGAAAAACAAGAAAAACAAGAAAAAGCAATCAAACAGGTAAGGGAAACAGTACAAGACCTGATAAATGAAATGGAGGTATTGAAGAAAACACAATCTGAGGTGCGACTGGAAATGGAAACTCTGAGTAAACGAACAGAAACTTCAGAGACAAGTATTTCCAACCGAATACAAGAGATGGAAGAAAGAATCTCGGACTCTGAAGATACTATAGAGGAAATAAACTCACAGATTAAAGAACTAAACAAATCTAACAAATTCTTAACACAAAACAATCAGGAAATCTGGGACACCATGAAAAGACCAAACCTAAGAATAATTGGGGTAGAAGAAGGAGAAGAATTACATCTCAAAGGCCCAGAAAACATATTCAACAAAATTATAGAAGAAAACTTCCCCAACCTAAAGAAGGATGTTCCTATGAAGGTACAAGAAGCCTACAGAACACCAAATAGACTGGATCAAAAGAAAGCATCCCCACGCCATATAATAATCAAAACACAAAACATACAGAATAAAGAACAGATATTAAGAGCTGCAAAGGAAAAAGGTCAAGTAACTTATAAAGGGAAACCTATCAGAATTACACCTGATTTCTCAATGGAAACCATGAAAGCCAAAAGAGCTTGGATAGATGTGCTACAGACACTAAGGGAACATGGATGCAAGCCTAGACTATTATACCCAGCAAAGCTTGCGTTCACCATTGATGGAGAAAACAAGATATTCCAGGACAAAAACAGATTTAAACAATACGCAGCCACAAATCCAGCCTTGCAGAAAGTAATAGAAGGAAAATCACAAACCAAGGAGTCCAATAATGCCCACAATAACTCAGGCATCTAGCGACCCTTCACCAGCACAACTAGAAGAAGGGAAACACACAAACTCTACTACTAAAAATGACTGAAGTTAACAAGCACTGGTCATTAATATCACTTAATATCAATGGACTCAATTCACCTATAAAAAGGCACAGGCTAAGAGACTGGATACGAAAACAGAATCCAACATTTTGCTGTTTACAAGAAACACACCTCAACCACAAAGACAGACACCTACTCAGAGTAAAGGGTTGGGAAAAGGTTTATCAAGCAAATGGCCCTAAGAAACAAGCGGGTGTGGCCATACTAATTTCCAACAAAGTTGACTTCAAACTAAAATCAATCAGAAGAGATGGAAAGGGACACTTTATACTCATAACAGGGAAAATCCATCAGAATGAAGTCTCAATCCTGAATATCTATGCCCCTAATATAAAAGCTCCCACTTATGTAAAAGAAACACTTCTAGAACTCAAGGCAGCCATCAAACCACACACACTAATAGTTGGAGACTTCAACACTCCTCTCTCACCAATGGACAGGTCAATCAGACAGAAACCTAACAGAGAATTGAAAGACTTATTGGAGGTAATGAACCAAATGGACTTTACAGACATCTATAGAACATTCCACCCAAACAGGAAAGAATATACCTTCTTCTCTGCGGCTCATGGAACCTTTTCGAAAATTGACCATATACTTGGTAACAAAGCAAACTTCCACAGTTACAAAAAAATATTAGTAACCACCTGTGTCTTATCGGATCATCATGGATTAAAATTAGAATTCAACAACAATGCTACCCCCAGAAAGCCCACAAACTCATGGAAACTGAACAGTCAACTACTGACCCACACCTGGGTCAAGGAAGAAATAAAGAAAGAAATTAAAGTCTTTCTTGAATTTAATGAAAACAAAGACACAACATACTCAAACCTATGGGACACAATGAAAGCAGTGCTAAGAGGAAAGTTCATAGCACTAAGTGCCCACTTAAAGAAAACGGAGAAAGCGCTCATTGGTGACTTAACAGCACACCTGAAAGCTCTGGAAAAAAAAGAAGCAGACTCACCTAGGAGAAGCAGAAGACTGGAAATAATCAAACTGAGGGCAGAAATCAACAAAATAGAAACACAGAAAACAATCCAAAGAATCAATGAAACAAGAAGCTGGTTCTTGGAGAAAATCAACAAGATTGACAAACCCTTAGCCAAACTAATCAAACGGCAGAGGGAGAACATGCAAATTAATAGGATCAGAAATGAAAAGGGGGACATAACCACAGACAGAGGAAATTCAGAGAATCATTAGATCTTACTACAAAAGCCTGTATGCCACAAAATTGGAAAATGTAAAAGAAATGGACAGTTTTTTAGATAAATACCATATACCAAAGTTAAACCAGGACCAGGTAAATGCTCTAAATCGTCCTGTTAGTCGCGAAGAATTAGAAACTGTTATCAGAAACCTCCCTACCAAAAAGAGCCCAGGACCAGATGGTTTCAATGCGGAATTCTACCAGAACTTCCAAGAAGACCTAATACCTATACTACTTAAGGTATTTCATAATATAGAAACACAAGAGTCACTGCCAAATTCCTTCTATGAAGCTACAGTTACCCTGATACCTAAACCGCACAAAGACTCAACCAAGAAAGAGAATTACAGGCCAATCTCACTCATGAACATTGACGCAAAAATTCTCAATAAAATACTGGCAAACCGAATCCAAGAACACATTAGAAAAATTATCCATTACGATCAAGTAGGCTTCATCCCAGAGATGCAGGGCTGGTTCAACATACGAAAATCTATCAATGTAATCCATCATATAAATAAACTGAAGGAAAAAAACCATATGGTCATCTCATTAGATGCTGAAAAAGCATTTGACAAAATTCAGCACCCTTTTATGATAAAGGTCTTGGAGAGATTAGGGATACAAGGGTCATTCCTAAATATAATAAAAGCTATTTACAGCAAGCCGACAGCTAACATCAAATTAAACGGAGAGAAACTCAAGGCTATCCCACTAAATTCAGGAACACGACAAGGCTGTCCACTCTCTCCTTATCTCTTCAATATAGTGCTTGAAGTTCTAGCAATAGCAATAAGACAACATAAGGGAATCAAGGGGATACAATTTGGAAAGGAAGAAGTTAAACTTTCATTATTTGCAGATGATATGATAGTATACATAAGCGACCCCAAAAACTCCACCAAAGAACTCCTACAGCTGATAAACTCCTTCAGTAACGTGGCAGGTTACAAGATCAACTCCAAAAAATCAGTTGCCCTCCTATACACAAAGGATAAGGAAGCAGAGAGGGAAATCAGAGAAGTATCACCTTTCACAATAGCCACAAATAGCATAAGATATCTGGGAGTATCTCTCACCAAGGAAGTGAAGGATTTATTTGACAAGAACTTTAAGTCTTTGAAGAAAGAAATTGAAGAGGATACCAGAAAATGGAAGGATCTCCCCTGCTCGTGGATTGGAAGGATCAACATAGTAAAAATGGCAATTTTACCAAAAGCAATCTATAGATTCAATGCAATCCCAATCAAGGTCCCATTAAAATTCTTCACAGAGATTGAGAGGACAATAATCAACTTTATATGGAAAAACAAGAAACCCAGGATAGCCAAAAAAATCTTATACAATAAAGGTTCTTCTGGAGGCATTACCATCCCTGACTTCAAACTCTATTACAAAGCTACAGTATTGAAAACAGCTTGGTACTGGCATAAAAACAGAGAAGTTGACCAATGGAATCGTATAGAAGACCCGGATCTTAAACCACAAACCTATGAACACCTGATCTTTGATAAAGGAGCCAAAAGTACACAATGGAAGAAAGAGGGCATCTTCAACAAATGGTGCTGGCATAACTGGATGTCAACCTGTAGAAGAATGAAAGTGGATCCATATCTATCACCATGCACAAAACTCAAGTCCAAATGGATTAAAGACCTCAATATTAATTTGAATACATTGAGCTTGATAGAGGAGAAAGTGGGAAGTACTCTACAACAAATGGGCACAGGGAACCGTTTCCTGCGCATAACCCCAGCTGCACAGACATTAAGGGCAACATTGAATAAATGGGACCTCCTGAAGTTGAGCAGCTTCTGTAAAGCAAAGGACACTGTCACTAAGACACAAAGGCAGCCTACTGACTGGGAAAAGATCTTTACCAACCCTGCAACTGACAAAGGTCTGATCTCTAAAATATATAAGGAACTCAAGAGACTAGACGGTAAAATGCCAATTAACCCAATTAAAAAATGGGGCGCTGAACTGAACAGAGAATTCTCAACAGAAGAAGTTCGAATGGCCAAAAGACACTTAAGGTCATGCTCAACCTCCCTAGCTATCAGGGAAATGCAAATCAAAACAACTTTGAGATATCATCTTACACCTGTCAGATTGGCTAAAATCCAAAACACCAATAATAACCTTTGCTGGAGAGGTTGTGGGGTAAGGGGTACACTCATCCATTGCTGGTGGGAATGCACACTTGTGCAACCACTTTGGAAAGCAGTGTGGCGGTTTCTCAGGAAATTCGGGATCAACCTACCCCAGGACCCAGCAATTCCACTATTGGGAATCTACCCAAGAGATGCCCAATCATACAACAAAAGCATATGCTCATCTATGTTCATAGCAGCATTATTTGTAATAGCCAGATCCTGGAAACAACCTAGATGCCCTTCAGTGGAAGAATGGATGAAGAAACTGTGGAATATATACATGCTAGAATACTACTCAGCGGTAAAAAACAATGACATCTTGAATTTTGCAGGCAAATGGATGGAAATAGAAAACACTATTCTGAGTGAGATAACCCAGACCCAAAAAGATGAACATGGGATGTACTCACTCATAATCGGTTTCTAGCCATAATTAAAGAACATCGAACCTATAAATTTGGGATCCTTGAGAAGATAATATGAAGGTGAACACCCAAAAAAAGATATAGTAATCCTCCTGGATAATGGAAGTAGACACGATCGCCAGGCAAAATTGGGAACTTGAGGGTTGGGCAAGACTGGGCCAAGGGAAGACGGGGAGAGAAAAGTGTGAAGGGGAGAATGGGGGGAGCTCGGAAGAATGGGGTGCTTGGGATATAGGAAGGGTGGATATGGGAGCAGGGAAGCATATATCTTAATTTAAGGAGCTACCTGAGGGTTGTCAAGAGACTTGACCCTAGAGGGGTTCCCAGGTTTTCAGGGAGACGCCCCCAGTTAGTTCCTTGGGCAGCTGAGGAGAGGGAGCCTGAAAAGGCCAGTTCCTATAGCCATACTGATGAGTTTCTTGCATATCACCATAGAACCTCCACCTGACGATAGATGAAGAAAATGACGGAGCCCCACATTGGAGCGCCGGATTGAGCTCCCGGGGTCCTGTTGAGGAGCAGAAGGAGAGAGAACATGAGAAAGAAAGTCAGGACTGTGAGGGAACCTCCATCTGGCGACAGATGGGGAAGGTGACTGAGCCCCACATTGGAGCACTGGACTGAGCTCCCAAGGACCTGATGAGCATCAGAAGGAGCGAGAACATGAAGGAGAAAGTCAGGAACTAGAGGGGTGCGTTCACTCATGGAGACGGTGGGACAGAACTAATGGGAGATCACCAACCCCAGTTGGAATGGGACTGATGGATCATGCGACCAAACCCGTCTCTCTGAATGTGGCCAACAAAGGGGGCTGACTGAGAAGCAAAAGACAATGGTGCTGGGCTCTGGTTCTTCTGCATGGACGGGCTCTGTGGGAGCCTTCTCAGCTTGGTCGATCACCTTCCTGGACCGGGGGGGAGTTGGGAGGACCTTGGTCTTGGCATGGAGTGGGGAACTCTGATGGCTCCTTGGCCTTGAGTGGGAGGGAGGGGAGGTGTGGGTGGAGGGGAGGGGAGGGAAGGGGGAGAAGGGGGGGAGGGAAGGGGGAGGAGGAGGGGAGGGAAGGGGGAGGAGGAGGGAAGGAGATGGAAATTTTTAAATGTGAAAAAAAAAATAAAAAAAAAAAATAAAAAAAATAAAAATGTTTGAGCCGGGCGGTGGTGGCGCACGCCTTTAATCCCAGCACTCGGGAGGCAGAGGCAGGCGGATCTCTGAGTTCGAGGCCAGCCTGGTCTACAAGAGCTAGTTCCAGGACAGGCTCTAGAAACTACAGGGAAACCCTGTCTCACAAAACCAAAAAAAAAATGTTTGAAAAGAAATAAATTTTAGACATATTAAAGGCTTATGATTACAATGATCTGTAGTGTTGGAATGGAAGATGGTGGGGAGGAGGGAAGAAAAGAGGGGTGAATTATTAGAAAGGGCAATTATTAGACCCCTTAATTCTTTACCTGAAGTGAATCTTAAGGCACTGGTTCCCTTTAGCATCATGGTATTACCTTAACATCAGGAGACGCTGCTGCAGTCAGTGACGAACCTGTTATGTTAAAATGTTTTGTGAGTTTTTGGAGTTTGGGCCTGTGAATGTCCTCAAACTCATCATTGTTTCTTACCACTTGGACTTTTGGCAATCCTTGTACCTCTGACTCTATGTTTAATGATGGTCCCTGTAATAACAGCTGAGTGGTTAACTGGAAATTTAAGCATGACATTGGAGATATAGAGAAGTTGATAAAGCAGACAGGAGAAAGAGGAAGAGGGAGAGTATATGGAGTTTTTGGAACAGGAGAGTTGAGTATGGTGATTAGACTTATTTTTCTGGAACTGGAGAAAGAGTGGCTGATCTTGGTGCCCTCTGGAACTTAAGGGAGCACAGCCCTGTCTGAGTTACCATATACAAGGGGTATCTTGAGCTGGAAGGGTAAAAGGGTAGGTGAATCCACTGAGGAAGTCCCTCGAGCTTGGCAGCTGTGGGAGTTACAAGAATTACTTTAAAGGGGTCCTGCCGTTTAGAGGAAAGGCATTGGTCTGGGGGAGAGAATAGTACCTGATCTCCTATTTTAATTGGTGGTGGGCATGAATTAACACATGTGTGAGGTAAAAGTAGTCAGTAAAATCCCATAATAAGGAAGCGTAGATTGGGTACCAGCGGAGTAAGCAGAGGATCAGGAAGGGGAGAGGTTTTAGGTGAGAGGCTGGGGGCTAAAACCAGCCGCCCATACAAAGAGTTCAAAGGGCGAGATGAAAAGGGGGCTTTTGGGGCAAGCCCTAAGCCTAGTAAGAAGGACCAGAGGCAAAGTTTTGCCCAGTCAAGGTGAAGCTCCTGTGACATTTTTAACAAGAACGTTTTTTACGGAACGGTTAGTTCATTCTACCTTCCCTGAAGACTGAGGATGTAGAGAGAGAACAGTCTGAGGTAAATGAACCCTGTCTCAAACATTTTTTAAAAAACATTTTTTTAATCTGAAAATATAATTGAGTGGTCCACCAGAGGGCAGTATTTGATAAAAGTTTGATAATGCACATCATTCATAGAAATTACATATGTTCATTTATTGTATTAGCAGTGATGTTGGTGGAGAGGGTTTCCTTCTACCCATACAGTTTCAGGGTGGGAACCTGGACATGCCTTATTCCTGCAGGGCATACGCAGTTCTTCGTTCAACATTCTTGAGTTGGAAAATGTGCTTGTTTTATAGTTTTAAGGCGATAGAGGCAGGTGAAGGAACCCTGAACTCTTACGTGGCGCTTTACAGCCTGGGTAGAGCCCATTGGCTCACTGAGAAAGAGTTCCATTGTTCTAACTCAATCTCCAATGTGTTGTTTGCCCTCCCTGGGAAACATCCCAGTTTGGCTGCATTCCATGTGCTAGAAAAAGATCAGAGCCAGAGAGTCAATTGTGGGATTGAGTGAGGCAGAGAACCAGCCAGCAGCAGGAGAGGGATTCAGCTATTCTTCCCGGGCCCGGAACATCACCGGCACACCCATGCATGGGGTTGTCCTGATTAGAGGCGGCAGGGCCGTTGACCCAGCTCCTCAGTATGCAAATGTCGGTCTTTTATCCACCTGCCAAGTAGCTACTTTCTGGTGATGGGGCTTAACTTTTCTTTCTTACATTTACAATTAGAAAAAAGAAAGCAACATGTGCGTACGGAAAACAAACAAGCTGGCATGTAGTTAACATATCCTGGATTTGCCTCCAGGTATAAACAGCAGCCAAGATCTCTTGTCTTTCAGAAATCTAGGCAGAAACTCAACTGTATAAACACATGTCTATCCTGTGTAGATAGTCATATAAATGCACATCTGTGTGTTCTTTGGTGTCTGTGTACACACAGATACACACAAGTGCAACAACACGTCCTCGGAATCTTTCTGCTTCATTGCTTACTTAGAGAACCTGTCTCTATTACAGGGACCCTAACTGACGTTCCTTTCCCTTGCTGCCTCCCTGTGTCGATGAGAGCACTGTTAACCCGTGTGTTTGAGGAGCATCCTATAGGTGTCAGGCTGCTAACCCCAAAGCGGAGGAAGAAGAGCTATTTTTTTTTTTAAAGGCAGGGTTTCTCTGTAGCTTTGGAGCCTGTCCTGGAAGTAGCTCTTGTAGACCAGGCTGGCCTCGAACTCACAGAGATCCGCCTACCTCTGCCTCCCGAGTGCTGGGATTAAAGGTGTGCGCCACCACCGCCTGGCTAAGAAGAGCTATTGTTGTATTGGAGTTTTTGTTTTGTTTTTCTTCAAAGAAATGAGAACTGAAAAGCACACACTAGATCTCAGCTAGCGTTTTTCTGAGCTTCAAATGTTTGCATAGTTTTTGTCTGAAGGTTGTCCCCATGATGACTTGTTTTGTGTGTTCTTTGTTTTCGGAGACAGGGTCTCTCCATATACTCCGGGGTGTTTTGGAATTTGTTATGGAAACCAGACTGGCCTCAAACTCAGAGAGATCCACCTGCCTCTGCCTCCTGAGTGCTGGGATTAAAGGCGTGTGCTCCCACGTCTGGCCTGATGGTTAATCTTGGCTGCCAACTTGGTTAGGCTAAAAGATGCCTTAGTAAAGCCCACTTCCAGGTGTGTCTGTCATGGGGCCTGGCATGTGGGACAATACTTAAGTGGGGGACAGTATCACCGTACAGGCTGCAGTCTGGATCTACTTCCTGGCTCCCCTGATAGGACCAGCTCTCTCCTCCCGCAGCCTGTTGCCATGTTTCTGTCTTGTCCCAGCTGCCCACAGGCTGCAGCCTCTGAAACGGGGAGATGAAGGAGCTATCTTCTGCTCTCAGTAGATTTCCTCGGAGTCCTTTGTCACAGCAATGGCTAGCGACGTAAACATTCCTGTTCCTCTCACTGCCATTCAGGGGCAAACTGAACCTTTGCACTGGTCAGTTCTCCATGATCTCATTACAGATGATTGATGTCTCCATGACAGGGCATGGTGGCTCCTCAGAGGGCAGAGGGATTCATATGGGTCCAGTGACTTCAGACCGCGTAGCTCGGATAGATAGTCTTTGGATATGACTTACCTGGCTGTGACATCTGTCACCTCCCTGATCTGGCTGGCTAGGCAGGAGTCTAAGCCTCATGTGTACCTCTTCTGAAGCTGTGTGCTTGGTGGAAGAGACAACTTTCTCCAGCAGAGGTCTGTTCTTCAGTCAAGGGTGCTTGAACCTCTGTGCTGGGTAGATTTTGTTGACTTGACATAAACCTAGACATACCTGGGAAGAGGGAAGCTGGGTTGGCCTTGGCTGTGAAACATTTTCATACTTTCTATTGATGTGTGCGGGCTCAGCCCACTGTGGGTGGTGCCATCCCTGGGCAGGTGGGCCTGGACTGTATGAGAAAGGCAGCTGAGCATGCCGGGAAAACAAGTAATCAACATTCCTCTGTGTTTTTGCTTTAGTTCCCGTCTCCAGGCTCCTCCCTTGAATCTTGGCCTTACTGGACAGACTATAAGCTGTAACTGAAATACCCTGTTGGTTTTGGCCAGTGTTTTATCACAGAAACAGAAAACTAACTAGAATAATCTCCAAACTCGCTCTCAATTGTGGGTTAATATAATTGAAATTGCATATAAAAATTCTGCAATCTTGAAATTGTCCAATAATAAAATTTAAAAATTGGAAAAAATGGTTGTCATTTTTATATGAAATCCTTTAATTTAGCTTTTATAGCCTTGATTTGAGAATTTTTCTTTTTTTGTTTTTCCCCCAAATCCATGCATTTTGTTACTTAGAGAGCTATGACTGGAGCCTGGGTTGTGATTTAATCTGCAAACTCTTTCTCTCTGAGTCCTTCTGCAGTGTCCACAGTGGCTATTGCCATTCCCTGCTGTGGGGAGGCAGCGTGCTGGCTGGAACTAGATCACAGAAGATCTGCACTCCCATTTCCTCCAGGTATCCGGGCTCAGCACCCCGCTTTCCCACCCCCAGCCCTTTCTCTTTTGTTCCCCGTGGTGATCTCTCAGTTTTATCAGTGTCTTGAAAGTCAGCCCATGTGGTCATTTGGGTTTCAGATGGCCCACTTGGGGGTAGACTGTCTAATTGTTGCGATGAATGTGTCGGCTCTGGAGAAACAGCTGGGCTGTAGACTGTGACGTGGTTGCTTCTGTGCGGCAGTTCATGGTGGGTAGGTGCTGTGGACACAGGGGCAGTGTGTGCAGGAGCCTTGACGGTGCTGCAGCATAAAATAAGAGGGGCACATCAGCTAATACTGGGGTTAGTCTGTGGTTCCTCCAACGTGACAGCCAAGTTTTTTGGTTTGTTTTTGAGGTCCTAGGACTGTGGTTGGTTAGATACCATCAGAAGAAGGACGTTCTGGGCCTGAGCAAACAATGCCGAGTGATGATCTGATCTGCAGGGGAGGTGGGTTTATGATGTGGGAGAGTCTTCTGTTTGTGTTGATTTCATTCGTTAATAAAGAAACTGCCTTGGCCTATTTAATAGGCCAGTCCTTAGGTGGGTGGAGTAGACAGAACAGGAAGAAGGAAGTGAGGTAGATGGCTCAGACAGTCGTCATGCCTCTCCTCTCTGAGAGAGACGCGATGGAGCCAGCCACCAGGTCAGACATGCTGAATCTTTCCCGGTAAGACACCATTCGTGGTGTTACACAGATTATTAGATATAGGTTAGTCAAGATGTGAGTAAGAGGCTGAAACTAATGGGCCAGGCAGTGTTTAAATGAATACAGTTTGTGTGTTGTTATTCCGGGTGTAAAGCTAGCCGTGTGGGATCTGGGCGGGATGAAAAGCAGGCCTGCCCGCAGCTCATCACTACAGGTTTAGAAGGTTGGGGGCACACAGTGTGTAGTGTCTGACAGTTGTCCAAGTGTCGTGCTCTCAAGCTGGGATAGAATGCTGTGCAAATATTTGTGATGGTTCCTGTGTAAACCAGGCAGGCAGTGCTTGGTGGTTGGGCCGGGAGATCGCAGTCGGCTCCTGAGGGCTCGTGGTACTGACTTTAGGGTGATGCCAGGAAAAGGTGAACAAAATGTGTTTCCCTTCTCAAGGAAAACAAATGAGAAGATCTCAGGTTAACTAATGTACTAGTCTGCTTGCCTGGAAACCTCATGGAAGCAGATATAACTGTGTTACCAGGCAACATGGCTTCCGGTGAGAATGACCTGTAACTGGTGGCTTTGCATGCACTGAAGGGGACCATGAGGGGACAGAACTGAGCCGACACAGCTTTGAGCTTCTCAGCGCAGCCTCTTGTCACAGGGCACTCTCTTGATGGAGGCCAGGAGTTCTGGCTGTGGAATCATTATTATGGAAGTGACTGCTGACGCGAGGGGCCTGGGAGTCTTCTGCAGCCTCCTGATGCTTCCAGTCCTCACCCTTGATCTTTGATGGATCTCTTAAAACAAGTTCCTGGCCTCTGGGACTTCTTCCTGCCATTTTCTGTACTTTCTCCAGGGGAGCCATCACTGGGCAATGCTTCTTGGGTTCTGAAAGAATTTGCTAAAGGTAGACACTGCAGGAAGAAAAACACTGGGGTTATTTATATATTATGGGCAAGAGACCAAACAAAAAGACTCCAGTGATTTCTTCATTCTCCTAAAAGAGAGTATTCTGGTGTGGTATGATCAGCTTTGCCCTTGGGTGACCCTACCAAGCCAAAATATGTCCTTAGCATCCAGGACAGCCAGTGCTGGTCAGATGGCACACAATGCTTAGTCAAGGACAACTGATATCAACAAATACTCGATTATCTTGTTTCAGGTCCCGTGTGAGTTGTCTGGGTGACGATACATGCCAATCCATCCCTTCCTTCAACCAATTCACACTTGATTGACAGAAAGCTCATAGGATTCTGTCCTTTTTGTTTGGGAGAGGAATGATGGGTGGATGGCTGCTCTTGGAGCAGCAAAAGTGAACCTTCAGTCGGGGACCACTTTGTACAGGCTACACCCGTTACTCCTCGAGCTCATGTGTAAAAGCTCCCATTGTCCCACCTTCCGGCTAATCCTGAGTTACCGTCACCATCACTTGAGTTATCGCTGTGGTCAATGTTACCATAGTTCACACTATTTCCTGGGAATCCCCATCAACATTTTATTTAGATAATCTAATCAAATTACCAAACCACCCCTGTTTTACAGCAGGATCCAAACCTTGGTGTCTGACTCCAGGGTACATTTTCTACACCATTCTGCTTCTTCTTGCCACCACGCTGGTGACATTTAGGTGAATTGTGAGATGTGTGTAGGTTTTTATATGTCTGGGCTGTAAAAAAAATATTCAACTGCATCTTGTATCTGCTTGGAATAAAAGGTGAATTGTTCTTCAAATGTTTCAAACATGTCATGGACTTAGGGTAGATGCTGTAAAAACGACTGAGTCTCACTTACAGAGGGGCTACAAAGAAGTCACAAAGTGTTCCTCCGTGCCCGGGGCTATAAAGACACACTAATAAACACGCTGCTAGATTGGAACTCAAAAAATAATGTGTAATATATTCTAGCTAAACCGTAGTGATGGGACTTTTTTTTTTTTTTCTTCAGTGAATGTTTGCAAGAAGTTTAATTTGACTCTATCCTTTTGGAAGATCTTAGATAATTTTATTTTGAACTTTATGTTTTGAAGTAGAATGTTCCTCAGATTTTAAAAACACTGGATTTTATCAAGCCAGGGAAATGGAAAGCTATTTAATGTGTCCAGTTTTGCTTGGAATTGTCTCAAGATTCCAGAAAAGCTTATTTCTGTTCTGGGGTTTGTCTTTGGTTCTCTGGAAGTTTCACTCCCAGCGCCTCCCACCCCCAGCTCTTTACTCTCCATCCCCCCACACCTCCCACCCGAGCTCTTTACTCCCCATCCTCCCACCCCCACCCCCCCAGTTCTTTACTTCCTGTCCCCCACACCTCCCACCCCCAGCTCTTTATTTCCTGTCCCCCACACCTCCCACCCCCAGCTCTTTATTTCCTGTCCCCCACACCTCCCACCCCCAGCTCTTTATTTCCTGTCCCCCACACCTCCCACCCCAGCTCTCAGCCTGCCTGCAGGTCACTGCTTTGGTGTCCCTGTGTGATCCACACAGCTCTTCCATTCCCTCTGCAAAGAGGTAGTGGGGCGGCTGAGCAGTTTCTGTCCCCTTCAATACAAGGCAGGGTGCGAAAGCAGGTGGGCCATGTGCTCTTTTGTACCAGGGGACATTCTCGGGAGCAAAGCAGGGACTTTTAGTAATTATTTCAGGACAGCTGGCAGAATGGCAGTGTCGGCAAGCTGAGCCAAAGGGGCATGGAATGAGACGTTTACCGGAAGTTTGAAGGGAAACAAAGACTTGACCACACTTAAAAGAACTTGATCTGTGTGTGTGTGTGTGTGTGCGCGCGCGCGCGCGCTCACGCATGGGTGTACATTTGCATGGGCACATGCACATGTGCCTCCCCCAACAGGCTTTGCTATGTGGCCCTGTCTCATCTGGAGCTCACTATGCAGACTAGTCTAGCTTTGAACTCATAGAGATCTGTCTGCCTCTGTGTCCCCAGTCTGGGATTAAAGGCATGTGCCATCATGCCTAGCCATTTTAAAAATAAATACTTCTTTTCATTTGTGAAATATTTACTTTGCAAACATAACATTAGGATGTGTTCTGGCGTAGTTCATTCAGGCCGTGAGGTGGAGATGGGAGTAATAGATATCTATTTTTTTTCTTTTGAGATAAGGTCTCCCTGACCTGGAACTTGTCAAGTAGGCTGAGCTGGCTGACCAGTGTACCCAGGAATCCGCCTGTCTCCACACTGGGAGTACAAGTGTGTGCTGCTATGTCTGGTTTTTGATCACTTGCGTTCTAGTGATCAAATTCTGATCCTCATACTTGCAAGGCAAGCACCTTACAGCAGCTAGCTCCCCATCCCTGTAATTGACCTTCAGAGTTTCCCAGTATCCCTGCTCTGGACGTTTTCCCTGTCACCGTGATGCAGTATTGGTAGTACAGGGTTGATGTGGAAGATCTATCCTTTCTAAACTGTCCAGCAGAGTAGCCACTAGCTACATGTGATTAAATTTAAATGATTAAAATTAAAAATTTAGTTTCTCAGTCATCTCAACCACATTTCAAGTACTCAGGAGCCACACGTGGCTAGTGGTCATCTCAGCCACTTTTCAAGTGCTCAGGAGCCACACGTGGCTAGTGGTCACTATACTAGCCAGTAGAGGTGAAGAATGCTTCAGCTTTGTGGGCAGTTCTGTGAGATGGCATTATATCCTCTTCACATCTTCTTGCTTCCTCTCCTAGTCCCTAGTCTCCTATACTACTTCAAATACACACCCCAAATACCATGGTTTGTCATGCAGAAAGTCTTCAGGCAGCACCCCAAACCCCCATTCTTTCCATTAAAAAAGAACTGAAAACATTCTCTGATGTATTTCCCTAAAAACCAAAAACCCATCTGCCTTGAAGAATGTTCCCTTGCTCCGTGAAGGCCCAGTGTCCACAGGCTGTCCATGTTTCTCTACGGTCACACGGCTAATTTCTGAATGTGGTCTGCGGATGCAGTTTTATGACCTCATCCTCATGTTTCAGATAATGAAGTACAAGAAGTTCTGAGTCAAGTCCCTTGCTTATTTGGCTATAAAAAGCAAAGGGAAGAAAATGAAAGAATTACAGACCAGCCTTAAAGAGAAAATATTTGACTTGTACTGAAGAGCAGGCCCTCTGCCCTGTGGTCACCAAAACAAGTGGACAGAGGCAGACAGAACCGATTCGTGGCTCTTTTCTGCCAAAAAATAAATTACCCATGTGTCTGGAGAGAGAGGCCAGTAGTAAAGAGCACTGGCTGCTCTTTCAGAGGACCGGGGTTCTGTTCCAGATCCACAGAGCTACTCACACCCATGACTCCAGTCCGGGGGCTCTGGTGTCTTTTTTCGGCCTCCACAGGCACCAGGCATGTATGTAAAGCACCCATATACATAAAGTAAGACAATAAAAACAAGAAGCTCCTCCATCTATAATTAGAAACAAAGAATTGCATGCTACGATGTGCTGCTTATCTTACACATGTCTTTGCGCTGTGAAGTATTCTAAAACCTAAGCGTACTCAGAAGGTGATAACTGTTTGCCCAGGAGATTGTCTTATCATGTATTTATAATCCAGGGTTTCTGGTGGACTATGAGATTGTAGAAATTCTGTGACTGAAACCTGTACACTTTGACACTGATTCCTGTGGTTTTTTCAAGAACAAAAAAGTTTAAAAACAAACAACGGGAAACTTCTAGGAATCTTCCAGAGATGTTCTCTGTGTCCTCTCCTTGTGCACCTCCACCCCTGCCATGCTCCAGAGACCACGTGGCTGAAGTGGCTTTCACTGCCCAGTCTGTTCCTTCATTTTACTACTTTCAACCTTGATGGCTCCATGCTCAGAAAATTGGCTTGCAATGTATTCCCTTTGTGCCTGGGGTAAGCCAGCTAGTGTACCAGTTACTTCTCTTTGGCTGCGAGAAAACACCTGGGAAGAGCAGTGTAAGGCTATATTTAGGCCCCACAGTTCAAGAGCACAGCCCATCACTGTGGGGAAGTCATGGTGGCAGCAATTCGAGGGAAGGGGCACAGCAAGATTTCGCAAAAGAAATGGGAACAGGAATTGTCCAGACGAGGAGTTTAGGTGGAGTGAGGAGAGAAATGGACTAAGAAAAGCAGGAGGTGCTTGCTTGAATCAGGGCAGGAGTTTTGACAGGAGAAGGATGGACAAGAGACTGGAGGCGAGCAGACGGAAGTAGGGTGGTTATGTCATCAGGTGCAGTAGGCAGGACCCGCTGGTCTCTGCAGGGGTTGCGGTCTTATTCTAAATGCGAAGGGAATTAAGGTTTGTGCTCTAAACATCTGCATGATTTCTGCATGAAGAGTAGGTGGAAAGGTTGAGAAGTAACTGTTTACTGTTTACACTGGCTCCTCTAGAGGTTTTGCTGTAGTTATAAATATAGCAAGGAGACATTAAGCAGCAGGAAGCAGTTGCATGGCAAGCAAATAGGAGAGAAACCAACATTTGTTGGTGAAGCTTCCCTGAGCCAGTTCTAACACCCTGTCTCCCGGCCATCACTAGGCCCAGGGCAGGGCTTTGCTGTTTCCAGCCCCTGGAGAGCAATCGCAGTCTCAGAAGAATTGAGAGGGTCATATCAGTGCCACTATAGAAACACAACTTCTGCTTGCCAGGAACACTGGGCAGGGAGTCTACTTCAAGGTTTTTAGGGTGTAGAACCCGGTAGACATGGTACTGAATATGCTACTGGACATGAAGGAGAGGGTGACATCAAAGATGTCACACCTCACACAGTTGGTGATTCCTTAAGGTCGAGTCCAGTTGGAAGAAGGGGAGGAAGACTTCTACAGATGCAGGAAGCAAAGCCCCCAAGCCAGCCGAACCTGTGGTCTCACCAAGGTATTAGCAGGCTTGGAAGTAGGCACCCCACACAAGCAGAGCGGCATGGGCACGCTTTTCAGAGTGCATACCAGAGAGAGGCCATCTTTGCTCCAGAATGGCTCTGTGAGGCCCTGCGAGTTCCATTTAAGCTTGCAGACATGAGGTTTAAGGAAAAACAGTGGCACATCTGATTATATGAAGGTTTGGAAATCTGCAGGCAAATGTCTCATGCCTGAAGTGAAAACTGGGAAAGCAGTTAACAGCACACCAGACAGAGTCGAATGCTAATGGTGTTAAGAAGAGGCACTAATTCACGGGCAATGGGAAGGCCCCCAAGAGATCCAGGCGGAGGATGCAGACAGCGAACAGCAAGTGTGGAAGGCCAACAGAGGAAACGCATCATTAGTGTGTAATGAAAACAAGAACGGCACACTTTTGAACACATACAAGTCTAGGGCAGATCTGAGAAAACAATGTAGCCATTTGCAGGTAAGTCACTCCCTGCTACACAGGGAGAGTAAATGAGTCATAGCTTGTGAATAGTAAAGTAGCAATCTATAACAGCAATTTAGAGGCCCATGGCCTTAGGCCAGCTGTGGTGGTTGGTATGCGCCTTTGACCCCAGCATGGGGAAGCAGAGGCAGGAGGATCTCGGTGAGTTTAAGGTCTGCCTGGTCTACAAAGCAAGTCCTAGGTCAGCCAGGCTAGGGCTGCATCGTGAGGCTTATCTAAAAAGAAAAAAAAAACAAGTATAAACTTAGAAATCACATACAATATTTCATTTTAAATTGTTTTTATTGAGTTATACGTTTTTCTCTGCTCCCTTTCCTTCAACCCTCTCCCATGGTCCCCATGCTCCCAATTTACTCAGGAGATCTTGTCTTTTTCTATTACCCATGTATATTAGATCCCTTAGGGTCCTCATTGTTGTCTAGGTTCTCTGGGATTTTGAACTGTAGACTGTTCTTTTTTTGTTCTATGTCTAAAATCCACTTATGAGTGAGTACATACTATATTTGTCTTCTTGGGTCTGGGTTACCTCACTCAATGTTTTCTAGATCCATCAATTTGCCTACAAATTTCAACACATCATTACTTTTTCTTGCTGTATAAATGTAACACATCATCTTTATCCATTCTTCGGTCGAGGGGCATTTAGGTTGTTTCCTGGTTCTGGCTATGACAAACAATGGTGCTATGAACATAATTGAGCAATGTCCTTGTGGAATGATTGAGTATCCTTTGGATATATACCCAAAAGTGGTATTACTGGCTCTTGAAGTAGGTTGTTTCCTAATTTTCTGAGAAATCACCATACTGATATCCAAAGTGGCTGTACCATTTTGCACTCCCACCAGTAGTGGAAGAGCATTCCCTTTTCCCCACATTCTCTCCAGAATAAGTTGTCATCAGTGTTTTTGATCTTGGCCATTCTTACAGGTATAAGATGGAATCTCAGAGTTGTTTTGATTTGCATTTCTCTAATGGCTAAGGATGTTAAACATTTCCTTAAGTCTTTCAGCCATTTCAAATTCATCTGTTGAGAATTCTCTGTTTAGGTCTATACCCCATTTTTAAATTGGATTATTTGTTCTTTTCATGACCAATTTCTTGAGCTCTTTGTATATTTTGGAGATCAGCACTCTGTTCGATGTGGGGTTGGTGAAGATCATTTCTCATTCTGTAGGCTGCCATTTTGTCTTGTTGACCATGTTCTTTGCTTACAGAAGCTTTTCAGTTTCAGGAGGTTCCATTTATTAATTGTTGCTCTTAGTATCTATGCTACTGGGGTTATATTTAGGAGGTGATCTCCTGTGTCAATGTGTTTAAGTGTACTTTCCACTTTCTCTTCTATGAGGTTCAGTGTGGTTGGCTTTATGTTAAGGTCTTTGATCCATTTGGACTTGAGTTTTGTGCATGGCAATATATGGATCTATTTTCATTCTTCTACATGTTGATATCCAGTTATGCCAGCACCATTTGTTAAATATGCTTTCTTTTCTCCATTTTATATGTTTTTGCTTCTTTGTCAAACATAAGGTGTTCATAGATGTGTGGATTGATACCTGTGTCTTCAGTTTTATTCCATTGGTTCTCCTGTTTGTTTTTTTTTCTTTTTTTAGTTTTTTTGAGACAGGATTTTTCTGTGTAGACCTGGCTCTCCTGGAACTAGCTCTGTAGACCAGGCTGACCTTAAACTCACAAAGATGTGCTTGCCTCTGCCTCTGAGCACTAGGATTAAAGGTGTGCACCACAATCACCCAGACCAAATACAGTATTTAAAGAATTCACTACATACTTAGTGTGAGCTATACCATTACATAGCTGTTCACATGCTGGCATTGGGAAATATTTAATGATATGGGAAAATGCAATACACTAAATTATATATACAGTGTGATCACAGTTATACAAATAAATGTGCATGACAATAGTTTGATAAAATATATCTATCATCAGTGACTATGTTTATATGTTCCAATTATCAGTGATTTGTTTTTTTGGTTTGTATGGAATTGATTTAATTGCTTTTAATTTGTCAAGCAACACATATTTCACAGTATTTAACCAGGACTAAGGCAGAAACTAAAGCAGCCCAGGACTGTTTTGTCACCAGTTGCATTGCTTCCAGTCACAACTCTGCAACCACACCATCTGCTGGACAATAAAGATTGCTGTGTACCAGGTGGCATAACAGGTATAATATGGCAGATTTCATTACCAATGCAACCTTTAGAGCTTTTTTTTTTGCTAATACTATGGATTGCATTATGTGAGGCTTATATAACTATGGGGATAGCTCAATTTATTTGTTGCTAGGTTTCAGTTTTCTTCTCCATGTTCTATCATTAAGGAAGAATATGGCACTCTTGGGAATGATACAGTCTTTACAGACCAATAATGAACTGCTAATTGACAGGATTAATATAATTGAAAATCAGAGGTTATGTGAATAAGTTAATACTATGACAGACAGAATTAAATCCAAATATAAGGATACTAGGAAGTTATCTGAAAGAATTCATACTGTTGAATTTGATAATCAAAAGTTGTCAAAAATTTATGATAAATTAACAGAATAAAATATATCTCCAAGATGGCAATTTACACAATATTCAAGTAAAGTCCAAGGAGGAGTTGTTATCTTTAAAGGAGAAAATTCAAACCTTGGAATCACAGGTGCAGTCTGAGTACCAGAGATTAAGTGCCTCAATGAAATCACTAGAAATATACACAGGCCAGGAGATTCAGGCTTTAAAAAAGACAATGATAAAAAGATTTGAAATGATTGAGGAAATTGAAGAAGGCACAAGGACAGGATGCAATATTGCCAGTGGCTGTCAGAACTGGCTTACCCAGGGTTTTAGCTTCCTACCCTATAATTTACTCTGACAAAGCATCAGTTTCTAAAGGCTCAAAAGGAGCCAAAGAAGGTAGATGGATATCTATAGGAATGAATGATCTAAAAGAAATTAAGCAAGCTGCCATAACTTATGGCTTGCATTATGCATTTGTTAAGGAGATGATAAAGACTTGGGCTTCTAACGTCAGGACAACCCCTCATGACTTTTTTCAGTTAGTTTCAGTAGTCCTGGATTGTGCCGGCTGCCAGCGGTCGGAGGGGTTAGGAAATAACCAAGATAGTCCTTTTATAACCAATCAGTTTTAATAAAAGGGGGGAATAAGGGAACTTACAGATCCAAGGGTCCAGTGGAGCAGAAGGTACGCAGGGGAGAACAAAACAGGGCTCCTTCTGGCACCCCGATCCTATTTAAGGGGAATGCTACTCCGCTGGAGCAGCCACGCCCCTGAACGCAGGGATTGGGCCAGCTGCCCCAACACTGGATGACAGACCTTCATTGATGTTTAGAATTTATTTCAGAGAGGAGTCCAAAAATATGGAACAACAGGGAAAAGCAAAAGGTCTTGAGGTTTCCCAAGATCAAATTCTTAGCAAAGGCCCTTATGCTAACCCACAGGTCCAAGCTCTTTATGATGAAGAAACCTTGTCTCTCTGCCACAAAGTAGACTTAAACGCTTGGGACAAGATTCAGGAACTAAGAAAAAGAATTGAATCATATACCAGGGTTAGACAGGGACAGAGAGAACCCTTTACTGACTTTTTACAAAGATTAAGTAAGGCTGTACAAGTAGGAATAACAGACCCAGATGTTAGACATGTAAGTTTTGAATCTCTAGCTTTTGAAAATGCAAATTTAGAATGCAAAAAGATAATTGGGCATTTAAAGGTTAGAACAGCACCTATGGAGGAATGGATTCTGCATACAATGAATGTTGAGACATTTGATTATAATGCTGAATTTTGGGTAGGAGAAGCAATTTCCAAAGTAATGAGGAGACATTAAACTGCCAAATGTTTTAATTGTGGTAGACTAGGACATCTTAGAAAGGTTTGTAGACAAGGAATTCCTAGGAATAATATCTCCTCTGGGAATGGCAAAAATAGGAGACCTTGGCCTTCAGGTATACGTAGAAGGTGTGGCAAAGGCCAACATTGGACCAATGAATGCAGATCAACAACAGACAGACAAGGCAACTCGATACCATGGGGAAACACACTGAGGGGCCTCTCGCAGGCCCCCAAGCTAAAAGTGGCCCAGTCGTTCCCAGTAACTGTGAAGGACATGTCACACCAGGAAAACTAAAAAATCCAGAGTCTTCTGTAAAAGACCATACTGTTCTAAATGATGGCATAAATGTGAAGGATAAGTCAAAAATTCAAATAAAAAATAAGAAACATATATTCTGGCAAACTTCTATAAATGATCAAAGACCAAAGCTAACAGTGCGTATAAATGAAATTGTGATTGTTGGCTTGGTAGACACAGGTGCAGATGTGAGTATCATCACTCCAGAATCTTGGCATCCAAACTGGCCTTTTCAAGAGGCAAGATGTTCAATTACTGGGAATTGGATCCATATCTCAAGTTAAACAAAGCACAACATGGTTTGACTGTATTGGGCTAGAAGGTCAAAGAGAGAAGCTGAGGACATATGTAGCTGATATTGCAATAAATTTATGGGGCCATGACCTGCTACAGCAATGGAATACCAAGATTAACATTCCTGCAGTCCTAGGAACTCATAATTCTGGGAAGGATATAACAAGGAATTATGAACAAAGGTCACCAGCCATTCAGGCTGTACAAGAACATAAAGCAACTAGCAAATCTTTAGATTTACCAACAACCCTACCTTTAAAATGGTTAACTGAGAAGTCAATATGGATTAAGCAGTGGCCTCTAGCTGAAGATAAGGTGCAGGCTTTAGAACAACTGGTATGAGAGCAACTAGATGTTCAACATCTTAAAGAATCAGCCAGCCCTTGGAATTCTCTTGTGTTTGTTGTAAAAAAGAAATTTGGTAAATGGAGAATGGTGACAGATCTAAGAGTTGTCAACAAGGTTATGCAGCCTATGGGCCTCTACAATCTGGAATTCCTCTGCCTTCCCTGTTGCCAAAAGGATGGCCTCTTATAGTTATTGACTTGAAAGATTGTTTCTTCACTATACCTTTACAAGAAAGAATAGAGAAAAAAATTGCCTTCTCAGTGCCTACTTATTATAATTCTCAGCCTACTAGGAGATATCAATGGACTATCTTCCCACAGGGAATGCTCAATAGCCCCACCTTGTGCCAATTCTTTGTAAGTCAGCCATTGGAAATAATTCGTAAGCAATTTCCTAAGTCTATAATTTACCATTACATGGATGACATTTTGCTGTCTGATTCAAGCATGAATACTTTAGAAAGAATGTTTGAAGAAGTAAAGAAAGCTTTGCCCAAATGGGGATTACAAATTGCTCCTGAAAAAATACAGAGAGGAGATTCTGTCAGTTACCTAGGTTATAAAATAGGTTTACAGAAAATTAGAACACAAAAGGCATAAATTAGGAGAGACTGGTTGTGGACGCTTAATGCCTTTCAAAGATTGTAGGAGACATTTCCAGTCTATGACTGGCTGTTGGGATAACACCTGATCTAATAATTTATTAAAACAAAACCTTAGATGGTGATAAAGATTTGAATAGTCCCAGAGAATTAACAGCTGAAGCAGAGAAAGAATTGACAATTGTTGAGGAAAAATTACAGGAGGCACATGTGGATAGGGTGAATTCAAATCTTAGTTGTACTCTAGTCATATTGCCTTCCAGAATTTCTCCCACAGGAATTTTAATGCAAAGGGATGATATTATTTTATAATGGATTTTTTTACCACATAAACCAAGTAAAAATTTAAAAACTTATATGGAAAAAGTCTCTGAATTAATTATAAAATGTAAATTGAGACTTCGTAAATTAGCAGGTATAGACCCAGCAGAAATTATAGTGCCTTTCACTGCTGATGAAATAAAAAAGTTACGGGAAAACAATGAACCATGTCAAAGAGCTTGTGCTAAATTTTTGGGAGAAATTAATAGCAACTATCCCAAAAGTGATAGACTTAATCTTATAAAAAGAACTTCTTGGATTCTTCCCTGAATTGTATGTGATGCTCCAATAACTGGAGTCCATACATTTTATACTGATGCAAATAAATCAGGGAAGACAGATTACAAATCAGAAGAATTAATTAAGGTGGAACAAAGCCCTTATAATTCTGTCCAGAAGGCAGAATTATATGCTATTCTCATGATGCTAAGGGATTTTAAAGAACCTCTTAATATAGTTACTGATTCACAATATGCAGAAAGAATTATCTTGCATATTGAAACCGCTAATTTATACCAGATGATACAGAATTGACTTCGTTATTTATCCATGTGCAAGACACAATCAGGAATAGGCCTTATCATATATACATAACACACATCTGATCTCATATGGGTCTGCCAGGTCCTCTAGCACAAGGTAATGTAGAAATTGATCAATTATTGATTGGAAGTGTGTTGCAGGCCTCAGAATTTCATAAAACATCACATCAATAGCAAAGGTTTAAAGAAAAGTGTTTTCTATTACATGGCAACAAGCTATGGAGATTATAAAGAGATGTCCTACTTGCTCTTTCTATAACCAAACACCGCTACCTGCAGAGACTAACCCAAAGGGTACTCAAAGGAATGAGATCTGGCACATGGATGTGTTCCACTTTGTAGAATTTGGAAAATTAAAATATGTACACCACACCATTGACACTTATTCAGGCTTTCAGTGGGCAACTGCTTTAAGCTCAGAATAGGTTGATTCAGCAATCACACATCTATTAGAAGTTATGGCCATCATGGGTATACCTGCACAAATAAAGACAGATAATGGTTTAGCATACGTCTCTAGGAAAATGAAACAGTTTTTGATTATTATAATATTAAGGATGTTACAGGTATACCACACAATCAAGCAGTTGTAGAAAGATTAAATCGAACTACAAAGGATATGTTAAACAAACATAAAGGGGTGGAAAATGCTTTATTAACCTTGAATTTTCTTAACACTAATGAGAAAGGGACAACAGCAGCAGAAAGACATTGAATAATGGAAAAGTCTGAATTAAATCAACTGGTTTATTTCAAGGATGTGCTGACCTCACAATGGAAGCCAGGGGATGGGCTGCGTTGGGGAAGGGGTTTTGCTCTTGTTTAGACAGGAGAAGAAAAATTATGGATACCATCAAAATTAATATTCAGTTTGAAGAGGAAAAACCTCTTGAACAGGAGAAATGATAGCTCATCCACAGTGATTGATAACCATACAGATGGTAAGGAAAGCATATAGGATGGAGGCAGGGTTCTGTTCTTGTCTTTGCAGGAAAACACTCATCTTCAAAAATTCAAGAGACCCTGGATGTCTGAATACTGGCAGACAGAAAAATAATCACCCAATAAGGATCATCAAGAAAAGCAAATATGATCTGTAAGCATAAACATTAAATATATATATATATACATATATATGTATTTATATTTATGAATATATAGAGCTGGTTTTCGAGTTGGACAATGGCTCTGTCCTTCTCTAAATCCAAGCATATTGTTAAAAGAAAAACCCAGAGTTTCTGTCTCATGTCAGGAGCCATAATATGGGACAGAAAGAAAAAAGTATTTAGAAAAAAATTTACTTTTCTTCAGATGTATTTTTGTCTTTGTCAAACCTTTCATTAAATATATGTCTGTATATGTCTATATAAATAATGCTTAAGTTTTCTGCAATGAACAATGAATTTTCCTGCAGTAATCTTTGAAGTTTCCAGGAAGAAGATGGGGCCCTACAACGACAACTCCACCTGGTGGATATGACATCATGATGCTGATAGTGCTACTACAAGACCTGTTTTGGGTACCAGCTGCTCAAGATGGTTCCAACTTGGTTAGCTGAAATGATGCACAATTTTACAATATTCTAGCTAGACCTCTATCAAATACTCAGAGACTATTTGCAATTACACCAGACATGAATCTTGGAACTTAATCATCATTTTACTTTCATAAGATCCCATAGAAAAAAAGTTGCCCCCATGACAGCTAGAACTAATTCTAGAAGATGATGTCCCCTCTCCCTACAAAGTTTGTCCTCAGGGTTTGGGACATCATTTAGGGATTGATTATAATTGGTATATGGTTGGGGGCTGGGAGGAATTTTATAAGCTCAGGGATCTTTTTGAAAAAAAGGGAAAATTGGGTGGGATAATAGATTGGTATGAGCTTACTCATACCAATAATAGTGAGTAATAGAGTGAATACTTGTGAATTATTATTTATAGGCAATTACATCAGTATAGATTCTTGTATATTGATACAAAGTTAAATTATATTGAATATTGTATGCATGCATGCTTTTACCTCTGGTTAAAACATTTTTTTATATATTGATATAAACTTATTATATTGCAATGTACATTTCTACCTCTAATCAAGCTACTTATACATTGTTTACATTTAGAGGTTATTGTCCTCATTTATTGCACAGTGTGTATTGTCTTAGTCTTTTTAGTTATATAGGTATTAAGAATTATAGATCAATAGTCATCTATGTTTGTCATACTTATAGTTAGACTAATCAGGTTCTTTAGATACATAGAGATTATATTCTGCATTAATAGATAATCTTCAACCACTTCAAAGAGCTGTAGAAATGGCTTTTAAATAACCTAGAAGTGAGACACAATTGCTCCCAAGAGAATGTTGAGCACCAAAGACACTGAACTTGGAGCTTGTTTTCTTCTTGGCAAAAACTGGCCTTTGGGCAAAGAAATGCCCCTGCCTCAACCACTGACAAGATATGTAGTATCCGGAAATGAATAAGCAGGACTGTCAAATCTTGCCAAGACAGGGTAAGATGGTTTTGAAAAATTTCTTGCCTTTGAATATGGTCTGTCAGTTACTCTAGGCCTTAGCCAAAGTTGGTTGCTTCAACGTTGCAAATGAGACTTTGGGTGATTGCCCAGGTAGCCAGTTGTCTCTGTCATTTGTTGCACATTTTGGAAGTTGCTTGATTGCACTTCCTGCTTACTTAAGTAATATTATTTCCCTTCTCGGATCTTCAATGGGGTTGAAAACTAGATAAATGTAGTTGCTTTCCTCTCATGACTTGGCCAAGTTATTTATTATACAAGACTTAAGCTAGTTAGGATAGGTTATTTGTTCTTATAGTATATAATTTTGTATTAGGCTTAGAACTCTCTTATTTAGACAAAAGGGGGAGGTGCTGTAGGAAGATTTGCAGCTAATGAATACCTGCTTACTGGGGCGTGGCCTCATATATATATATATATATACACACACAGACACACACACACACACAGAACCTGTGCCCATCCCTTTTCTTCTTCCTCCTTTTTGCCAGATGCTGTTGGAATTGTTGAATTGCGGGATTCAACTGTTCAAGCAGAGAATTCTGATTTGTGCATTTACCCCTAAATAAATATCTCTCATTTCTGAGCTAGTGTGGGATTTCTTTTTAGTGTCCGTTCATCCATCTTCAGTGCTGCCTATATTTTTCTGGAAATCTCAGTGTTTCCAACTTCACACTGAAGTCTTTGATCCATTTGGAACTGGGTTTTGTTCAGAGTAGTAGATACAAGTCTAGCTTATTTCTTCTACAGATAGATCCATTTCTCCCAGCGTCATTCACAGAGGATGCTGTCTTTTCTCCAGGGTATTTTGTCAATTTTGTCAAATATCAAGTGGCTGTAGTTATGCTTATTTATGTTTGAGTATTCTGTTTTGATTTGTTGGTATATAAGTCTGTTTCTGTTCCAATGTCACGTGGCTTTATTATTCCAAATCTATAACATATTTTTAAACCTGGAATGGTGATCCTCTGGTGAAATTCCTATTGATCAGGATTGCTTTGGCTATCTGGAGTCTTTTGGGATTCCATATGAATTTTAAGGTTTTTTTTTTATTTGTGTGAAGAGTACTGTGGGGATTTTGATGGCTATTTCATTGAATTTGTACATTGCTTTTGGGCATTTGCACAATATGAATTCTACAGCCCATGAGCATAGGAGGTCTCTTCAGTATCCCAGTGTTCTCTTCAGTCTCTTTCTTCAAGGCTTAAATTTTCATTGTAGAGATCTTTTCCCCTTTTGATTGGGTTTCTTCCAAGATATTTTATTTTCTTTGAGGCTATCGTAAATGAGATTTACATGATGTAATTTGTTGCATGATAATATGTAGATAAGAAGTCCATGATCTCTTTCTCGGTGTGCTTGTTGGTCTAGGGAAGGGCTACTGAGTTTTGTAACTTGATTTTGTGTCCTACAGACTGCAGAAAATATCAACCATTTCTAGAAGGTTTCTGGTGAAATTTGGGGCTATCTTTTGTCTAATAACTTACCATGTGTAAATATGGAGAATTGACTTCTTTTTCTACTTGTACTCCTTTAATTTCTTTTGTTTTCTTATTGTTCCAGCTAGTACTTCTAGCAATATGTTGAAAGGAAATGGGGGTAATAGGCAACCATATCTAATTCCTGATCTAAATGAGAGTTTCTTTTTAAGTTTTTCTCAGTTTATTATGTTCTAGTCCTACCCATTTAGGACTTTTATAATGAAGGTATTCTTTATTTTGTCAAAAACTTTGTCTGCATTTATTGAGGTGATCATATAAATTTTGTCTTTAAACCCATTTGCATGATTTGTTAATTTATTGACTTGCATGTTCAACAATCCTTGTGTTTCTGGGATAAAGCCAAACTTGGTCATGGTGGGTGATCTTGATAGTGCCCATATTTGGTTTACAAGTTTTTTTGGAGGAGGGGTGGTTCAAGACAGTGTTTCTCTGTATAGCTCTGGCTGTCCTGGAACTTGCTTTGTTGACCAGACTGGCCTTGAACTCAACAGAGATCTACCTACTTCTGCCTCCTGAGTGCTAGGATTAAAGGCATGTGCTACCACTGCCTGGGACAAGATTTTTTTTATTGAAAATTTTTGAATCATGTTCATCAGGAGATTGATCTGTAGCTTGTTGTGTCTTTACCTGGTGTTCAAGTGAAAGTGACTTTGGAGAAAGAGTTGGGAATGTTTTCTCTGGTTCCTTCTGCCATTGATATTTATCAACAGTTTAAGAATGATTGGCTGGACATCTTTGAAAGTCTGGGCAGGGATTTTGTTTTGTTTTTGTTTTTGGTTAAATGGCTTTTTATTTCAGCTTCAATCATTTTCTTATTTATTATGGGTCTATTTAGGTCATTGATTTCTTGTAATGGGTTTGTTTGTTGATTTCTTGGTTTAACTTTGGTAGTTTGGATGGATCTAGAAATTTATCCATTTCTTTTAGATTTTCCAACTTAATGGAGTACACATTTTTAAGGCACTCCCTTAAAATGTTCTGAATTTCTTTGGTGTCTGTTTAGTATTTCCTTGTTAATTCACAATTCTGGTAGGAATGGGTCATATTTTTATTTTGGTTATTTGGGCCAAGGGTCTGTCACTCCTGTTTATCCTCTCAGAGAAATAGCTCTTAGATTTGTTGGTTCTTTCCAGTTTCTGTTGATTCTGTCATTAATTTCTGCTTTGATTTTTTTTTACTAGTTTTTGCCATCTACTGGATTTGTTTTTTTTTTTTTTCAAATTCCTTCATTGCATCATTAAGTCATTTATTTGTGCTCTTTCTGATTTTATTTTTAAAGTAGGTAATTGGAACTATAATTTTCCTGCATTGGACTGCTTTAATGTGTTCCAGAGGTTTTATTATGTTGTATTTTCATATTCATTTAGTCTCAATAATTTTATTGACGTCTTTGAACATTCAGCACTCATCAGTAAGTTTCATTCCGTGAGTGTGTTTACTAGAGATTTTTTTTCGCTGTCAAATTTAGGTTTCTTGCATTATAAATGGTCAGAAAGGACACTTGCAATTCTTCTTATTTTGTTTTTCGAGACAGAATTTCTCTGTGTAGCCCTAGCTGTCCTGGAACTCACTTTGTAGATCAGGTTGGTCTTGAGCTCATAGAGATCTGCCTGCCTCCATTTCCAAGTGCTAATATTAAAGGCATACCCCACCACTGCCTGGCACCTTCTTCTTAAATAAAGAACATTTCTTTTTATTCTGTTTCCTTTTATTGAAAATAGATTTTTTCCCCTCACATAATATATTCTGACTATATTGGGGGGAAGACTGTTTGTTCATTCCCAGCTGCTCTGCCCTGAAATAATTACACAGAAACTATATTATTTAAATCACTGCTTGGCCTATTAGCTCTAACTTTTTATTGGCTAGCTTTTACATCCAGATTTACCCATCATCACCATGAGGTCATGGCCTACCAGCAAAGTTTCAGCACATCTCTGTCTCTGGCAGTGGCTCCATGGCTTCTCTCCAACTCTGCCTCCTTTTCCCCGGCATTCAGTTTAGTTTTCCCTGCCTACCTCTATTCACTGTACAGGCCCAAGACAGTTTCTTCATTAACCAGTGGTAGTCACCGCATAAAGAGGGGAATTCCCATATCACCTCCCATTTTCTGTTTAAATAAGGAAGGTTTTAATTTAACATAGTAAAATTACGTATAACAAAACAGTTATCAAGCAAGAATTGTTGTTATAATATTTATATCTACTTTATCTTTTATTATAACTTAGGAAAACTATAACTATAAATTCTTTAACTCCGTCAAAGACTCCAGAAGGATATAATATTACCTAAGAAAACAGAAAGTGCATTGTAAACAACTTCCAAAACTCTAGAATTGACAGAGACTTCTCGCTACCTGGACAGTCACCCAAAGTTCTTCTGTACCATTGGGGCATCCATCTTCAGCATACAGGCCCATAGTATCTAGCAGACTTTTCTATGAAGCAGGAAATTTCAAAGACAGTTCCACCTATATTGGCAGTTTGTCAGTCACTTTTTTTCTGTATTCTGCAGAATGTCTCGCAGCCTCTTTCATGAAGCAGGAACCCTAAAGGACTATCTCAACTTCAAGCAAGTTCAGCAGTCATCTCTCTGTAGGTGCTGCATGTCCATTTAAACAGTCAAGGCAAGAGCAGTTTCTTGCCCAAATAACTAGTAAATTCCATCAGGAGCCTCTTCAATGCCCATCTTCCTCTTGAAGTAATTGGTGCTGCCAGGAACAGACATGTCTCAGTGTAATGAACAGTCTTAAGTTCTTAAACATTTTAAGTGCTATATCCTGAAGGTCTCTGAAAGATTTGAAGAATCCCTATCCATCTGAAACATATCTCTTAATCTAGAAAATGTAACTAACATGACTACAAGCTTGACTATTAAAGATGACTTCTAACCTATATTTCTTAATTATACATTACATTTTTAATGAGCTACACAATCACAATACCTTAATCAAGAGCAGAAATATACATATAAAAAGACCGATCTTAAATTTTTATCAATAGAGCAAGATCCATACCAATGCAAATCTTTATAGCATATTCCCCTTTAAATGTAAAGAAACATTTATAAACAATATTTGAGAATATGGATGCAGTTCTCTCCAAACTTCTTCCTGCTGTTTATTGGGCAAAGTAGTTTTTTGTAAATGTTCAAGGTGACCTTTCAGGGGGTCTTGGTCCATCAAACCATATTAATCTAGAAGCAATCTATAGGTTCTCATTCTCTGTGGAAACAAAAGAAGAACCTTTTTTCCAAAGTAACATATCCTTAGACCCAAATTCTGAAGTCAAGATACCTTTACAATATACATGCTGGTTTAGCTTAACAGCCCATACAATTAAATGTCTCTCTGTACTTAGCTCCTTCACAGTCAAATATTCAAAGAAAACACAGTAATATACATAATCCAGACTCTCTGCATATAGTCCATCTTTATGTGATTTATTTGCTTTAAATCTATTACTTTTTGATATTCATTTTATTATCTTTACTCCTTTAATCTATGACTGTACTGTCTCTTTAAAGACTTTGTTTTTTAATAAAGCACTTACTTCTTTTTATAAATCTATATACTCTTTCTTCTTTCTCCCAAGCCTACATACATTTTAAAAACACACTGCATCTCATTTAGAGGTCTTTTTCATCTGAATTTGTCTTTATTGCAAAGCTTTTCTGACCAGAAGTGCTTGCTAGGGGAAATATGGCACTGCCTGCTTGCCCTGCCCAGTCCAGCATGGTGGAGCTGTTCGCTGCCTCTGAGAGCCATGTACATTGCCTCATTTTTAGGCACACAGTGGGTCTATGTCAAGCCATTAAGCAGTTGTAGCACTGTGCTAGTTCACACTGGCAGCACGGCCCAAGAAGCTGCAGTTTCAAAATGGCACAGCTTTTTTTTTCTGCTACTGGTGAATCAGGAAAACCTCTCTTAAAGGAGTTACAGATGCAGCATGCTGCCAGCAAGCAAAGCCCATTTGGGGACAAACATGTGGATAAACTTTGTTTTTGTGTGTGTGTGTGTGTGTCTAGAATTCCTTTGCAAGCCCTCTAAGGTTTTTCATGTATTTAGTTGGCCATGTGGGCACCAATTTGTTGCAGGGAGGCCGCTTGTTGGTTCCCGGCTTCTCAGCCCTGAAATAATCACACAGAAACTATATTATTTAAATCACTTATTGGCCCATTAGCTCTAACCTCTTATTGGCTAACTCTTAAATATTAATTTAACCCATCTCCATTAACCTGTGCATCATCATGGGGTCGTGGCCTATCAGCAAAGTTTCAGCACATCTGTCTCTGGTGGTGGCTCCATGGCTTCTCTCTGACTCTGCCTCCTTTCTTCCAGCATTCAATTTAGTTTTCCCTGACTACCTCTATTCCCTGCGCAGGCCCAAGACAGTTTCTTTATTAACCAATGGTATTCACAGCATACAGAGAGGAATCCCACATCATGACTATGGTTTCCCCTCTTTCTCTCCTCCCAGAATCCCCTCTCCTCCCCTCCCATCCAGGTCTGCCCGAATTCTGTCTCTCATTGGAAAACAAACATGCTTCTAGGGGATACTAATAAAATAAACTGATAAGATAAAACAAAACTAATATATCAGACTAGGGCTAAAGAAACAAACAGAAGAAAAGGAACCCAGGAAAGGCACAAGAAATAGACACAGAGCAGAGATTCACTCAGTATATTCTGTAATCCCATAACAATACTAAACTGGAAAGAGAACTTTTGTGTACCAAAGTCACAAGATCATAAAGGTGACGGCTCTGTGTAGACACCAGCTAGACTTCTCCATGTTCAATGAGTTGTGAAGATGCTGTCTTCAAGTAGGTTCCTTGCTGTCAGTTTGTTGGGGAGCAACCTATAGTCTTAGCAACAGCCTGGGTTGTTTGGAGTGTCTCCATGGGATCGCTTTGTTAGGTGTAACCCAGTCCCAGTATTGGAAGCTTCATTTGTTGACAGGAGAAGTTCAGTTGGGACTCTGTCTTATCCATCATTTGGCCATTACCTCTCCTTTTCTTTCCTTGTCATTACTTAATTCTGCCACTCCAGCTCCACCCTCCTATAACTATCCATTCTATATCCTTTTCCTAGAAAGATATGTTTCCTAAATCCCTTACTCTGTACCTAACCTCTGTGGTTCTACAGGTTGTAGCTTGGTAATCAATGACTTAACAGCCAATATCTACATATAAGCAAATACAAAGTCACATTTCTCTTTATGGGTCTGGGTTACCTCACTCAGGATGATTTTTTTCTAATTCTATCCCTCTACCTGTGAATTTCATGGTTTCATTTTTCATTCAGTAGTATTCCATTGGATAAATGTAGCACATTTTCCTTATCCATTCTGTTGAGGGATATCTAGGTTGTTTCCAGTTTCTGACTCTTGTGAATTAAACCACAATGAGCATGATTGAGCAAGTGTATCTGTTCTAGGAAGAAGTGTTCTCTGGGTCTATGCCCATGAGTGTTATAGTTGGATGTTGAGGCAGATCGACTCCCAGTTTCCTGAGGAACTGCCACTCTGATTTCCACAGTAGCTGTACAAGTTTGCATTTCCTCCAGCAATGGAGGGGTGTCCCTCTTACTCCACATCCTTGACAGCATGAGCTGACATTTGTGTTTCAGCCATTTTTATGTTCTCTTTATTTATTTCTAATTCTGTTAGTTGGGATCATCTCTTAGTCTTTTAGTTAATATGGATGAGAGCTTGTCAGTCTTACTGATTTTCTCAATGAACCTTCTTTTTTTTCCTTTTTCTTTTGGTGAGACAGAGTTTCTTTGTGCAACAGTTCTGGAACTTGTAGACTATCTGGCCTCAAATTCAGAGATCCACCGGCCTTTGCCTCCCAAGTGCTGGATTAAAGTTATAGGCCATCTCCACCCAGCTGAATCAACTTTTTGTTTTATTGATTCTTTGGAATTTTTGTTGTTGTTTGTTTCTACTTTACTGATTTCAGCTCTGAGTTTGGCTATTTCTTGCTATTTCTTTTGAGTATGATTTGTTTTTTTTTTAGAGCTTTCAGGTGTGCTGTTAAGTCGCTAGTATGAAATCTCTCTTTTTTTATTTTTATGCAGGTGCTTAGTGCTTTGAACTTGCCTTTTAGAACCACTTTTATTATCTCATTAGTTTGGGTATGCCATCTATTCATTCTCATTCAATTCTAGATAGTCTTTAGTTTCTACCTTGACCCATTTTTTTTTTTTTGTTCAGTAGTGAGTTGTGCAGGCTCCCTGAGTTTGTAAGCTTTCTGCTGTTATGACATCCAGCTTTATTTTGTTGTGGAGAGCTAGGATACAGGGTGGTGTTTCAGTTCTCCTGTACCTGTTGAGACTTGCTTTGTGTCCAAGTGTGTGGTCAGTTTGGGAGAATGTTCCTTAAACTGCTGAAAAGTACAAGTACTCTTTTGTGTTTGGGTGAAATGTTCTGAAAATACCTGTTGCATCCATTTGGTTTATAATGTTAGCTCCAGCATTTCTCTTTTTAGCTTTCATCTGGGTGACCTGTCTATTGGTGAGAGGGTATTACAGTCTCTCATTATTAGTGCATGAGGGTCAACTTGGGACTTAAGTTGTACTGGTGTTTCTTTTTCTTCTTGGGTGCCCTTGTATTTGGTGCATAAATGTTAAGAATGACTATGTCCTCTTGGTGGATTTTTCCTTTGATGATTATGTAGTGACTTCCCTGTCTCTTCTGATTACTTTTGGTTTGAAGTCTATTTTGTCAGATATTAAAATGGCTATACCAACTTTCTTCTTGGGTCAATTTTCTTGGAACATTTTCCTATCCTTTCACCCTGAAATGATGTCTATCCTTGATGTTGAGGTGTATTTCTCAGATGCAGAAGAAGGATGGATCCTGTTTTCACATCCATTCTATTAGTCTGTGTCTTTTTGTTGGGGAATCGAGACCACTGATTTTGAGAGATGGTAATGAGTGGTGCTTGTCTGTTCCTGTTATCTTATTGTTGTGGTGTGTGTTTCTCTTCCTTTGATTTGGGGTCTGGGATTATTTATTCCTTGGGCTTTCTTGGATGTGGTTAAGGAATTTTTCTTCTAGTGCCTTCAGTTGGGCTGGATTTGTAGATACTGCTTAAATTTGGTTTTTATAATGGAATGTCTTCTTTTCTCATCTATTATGATTGGAAATTTTGCTGAGTATAATAGTCTGGAATAGCATCTGTGGTCTCTTAGAGTTTGTAGAATATCTGTCCAGGTCCTTCTAGCATTTAGAGTCTCTGTTAAGAAGTTGGGTGTAATTCTAATAGGTCTGCCTTTTCCCTTGTGGCTTTTAATATTCTTTATTATGTACATTTAGTGTTTTGATTATTTTGAGGTGAGGGAACTTTCCTTTTCTTGTCCAGTCCATTTGATGTTCTGTATGCTTCTTGTACCTTGATCAACATCTCCTTCTTTAGGCTAGGAAAATTTTCTTCTATGATTTTGTTGAAAATATTTTCTGTGTCTTTGGCTTGGGTTACTCCTTTATTTCTATTATTCTTAGGTTTTGTGTTTTCACAGTGTCCCAGAACTTTTTTAGATTTAATATTTTCTTTGATCCAACTCATTCATTTCTTCTATTGTGTCTTCAATTTCTGAGATTCTCTCTTCCATCTTTTGTAGTTTTTTGGTGAGGCTTGCCTCTGAGGTTCCTGTTCAAGTTCTTAAAATTTTCATTTTTAGATTTTTCCCAGTTTAGGTTTTCATTATTGAGTTTATTTCTACTTTCAGGTTTTGAACTATTTTATTTTTCTACTGTTTGTGTTTTAATAAAATTATATAAGGGATTTATTAATTTTTTTAAAGGACCTCTTTCTTATTTATAAAGGATATTTTAAGGTCTTTGTTTTGTGCTTCATCTGTTCTGCAATCTTAGTTGTGACTGGTAGGCTTGCTCGGCCCTAGTGAAGACATATTGTCCTCGCTATTATTGATAACACATTTTACACTGGCGTCTAGCCATCTGGGTTTGGGAAGATTGTAATTCCAGGTGCTGATGTCTGGTCTTGTCTTTGTTGGGTGGGTGTTTTGTTCCTTGGTTTCTGTTGCCCTCTCTGATTCCTAGGAGGGTGTGGTGTCTATCTGTTGCCTGGTGGGGAGTTTTGGGAATCTGATAGGTGTGGCCACTGGGTTCTGGGTAAAATGTTTCCAGGTATTGGGAGCTGACATTTGGGGATGGGCTAGGAGGTGGCGCTACTAAAGGGTTCTAGGGGAGGGAGGAAAGCAGAGTAGTCCCCAACGATCTGTTCTGTTCAGCACCCTGAGAATGGGGAAAGGCCAGAACAGGTGGCCTGCTGCAGAGCTGGGGATGAACGCAGGGTGTTGGGTTTAGAGGAGATGAGGGAGAAGTAAGGAGCCACAGTTAGGCTACTGCTTCCCTGGCCCCGGCGACCTGTGGGCTCCCAGGGATAGTGATGGGTGGGAGGAGACAAGTTTGGCGAGGAAGATCTGTGTGATCATGTGAAATTATTAAAGTTTTTCTGAATTTGCTAAGATTTGCTTTGTGTTGCAGGATGTAGTCTATTTTAGAGATGCTTCCATAGGCTGTTGGTAGGATCCGTATTTTTGGTGTTTGGGTGGAATATTGTGTAGATATTGTTTGGTCCATACATTTCATGTATGATATCATTTAATTCTCTATTTAGTTTTTATCTAGACAACCTGTCTGATGGAGGAAATGGGTTATTTAAATCTCTTAGTATTATTGGATTGGTGCAAGTCTGTGTCTTTTATGCTTTTAATAAAATTGGTTGTGTCTGTATTTATGTATGTGTGCATGTATGTCTGTGTGCATGTGTGTATGTGTGTGTATGTATGTGTGTATGTATGTATGTATGTGTGTATGTATGTATGTGTGTATGTATGTATGTATGTCTAGGAGTGTAATGTCTTCTTGGTTAATTGTTCCCTTGATAAGAATGAAGTGTCCTTATGTATCTCCTCTGGTTAGTTTTAGTTTGAGTCTGTTTGCCACAGTTAGGATAGAATATCCTGTTCCCATTTTCTAGAAATACTTTCCTCCATGTTCTTATTTATTATTAAAGGTTGTCAATCTTTAAAGCTGAGTTTCTTGTAGACTGCAGTGTGATAAACTTAATATATTTATTTAGGCTGTGTCTTTTGATTGGACAGTTGAGGCCTTTAGTACTTAAAGTTGTTATTGAGAAGTGTGAGTTGGTTGCACACATTTTTGGTGTTATTGTTTGTGTCCTGTGTTTCAATAATCCTGGCTTCACTCATTTTATTTCTGCAGCCTCTTGCTTGTGCTTATTCCTCTCTCAGGCTGAAGTATGCTTCTACTGTTCTCTACAGGGCTGGCTTGTTGGGCATGGATTCTTTTAGCCTGTTTGTATCATGGAAGATTTTTCTTTCTTCTTCGGCTATACTTGATAGTTTGGCTGGGTACAGTAGTCTAGGTTTGTATCCTGGTATTTTAGGATTTTGAGTATTTTGTACCAGACTCTTCTGGCTTCCAAAGTTTTCATTGAAAAATCAGTTGTTATTCTAATGAGTTTATGTGTGACTTGTGTTTTTTTCTCCTTGCAGGTTCCAGCACTTTCTGTTTATTTAGTGTTTTTACTATGACATGCCATGGGGATTTTCTTTTCTGGATTTGTCTATTTGGTGTTTTATGTGCTTCTTGTATCTATATGGGGTATGTCTTTCCTTAGTTTGGGCAAGGTTCCTTCTGTGATCTTGTTGAAGATCTGGTCTGTGCCATTGACCTAGAATTATTCCCCATTATCTATGCCCATAATTCAAAGGTATGATATTTTAGTAGTGTCCTACAGTTCTGGCATGTTTCTGTCCTATATTATTTTTTTCATATTCTGTGCTTGATTGGTCTAATTCTTCTACTGTATCTTTGAGACCTGATATTCTATCTTCTACTTGCTACACTTAATTGAAAGACTTCTTCTGAATTTTCTAGTTGGATTATTGGGTTTTTCCATGTCTGTCTCCAGTTCTCTCCAGTGTTTCTACTTCTTTATTTAATTCTCTTTTCAAATCCTAGATTGCCTTCATAATTCTCCTCCGCTTATGTCTATGCATGTTTTTGTTTTCTTGGGCATCATTCATGTATTTATTCAAGTCCATTGTCTTCAAGTTTGTTGAGCTGTTTGTAGCCTTATTACAGGCAAGGGCTTCAGACTGGTCCAGAGCATTGGGTGTGGGAGCCAGGCTCATCTGAGGACTAAGATGAAAGCAAGAAGCTAAGGGTTAAAGGGAGGACTCACCAGTCTGGGCTGGAGCATATACCATGCTGGCTAGGCTGGGCTGGAGGATGGATATAATGTGGGCACCAACGAGTTAAGGTCTGGTGGACAAAAAATGCTAAGTACAGGACACGCATCCTGTTGGGAAGGTGTGGGCATGGGCCCTCAGATGGGCTCCATCTAGACAGTTGATTATTTCAGGTTTAATCCAAAGCTGACTCTAGTTGTAGCTACTGTGTCAGATGTGGCTTCCTTACTTGAGAGGAATAAAGTATCTCTTAACACCTAGTCTGTGGCTACCGATCTCAAACTCTTGTTTTTTTTTTTTTTTTGTTTTTTTGTTTTTTTGTTTTTCGAGACAGGGTTTCTCTGTGGCTTTGGAGCCTGTCCTGGAACTAGCTCTTGTAGACCAGGCTGGTCTCGAACTCACAGAGATCCGCCTGCCTCTGCCTCCCGAGTGCTGGGATTAAAGGCGTGCGCCACCACCGCCCGGCCCGATCTCAAACTCTTTTCCTCATACTTGTCCACATGGCTCCCTAGAATTTACTGGCCTCTGGCAAAGCCAGCAATCTCACTTTCCTGTCTTACCTAAGCTATATATAATTTCTCTATCACTGTATCATAACTTAGTTCTCAGGGAGCTTAATGACCTGCTTCTTTCACTTGGTATAGCACTGGTCTATACTGATGATGTCATGCTGAATGGACCTAGTAAACAGTAGGTAGCAACCACTCTGGACCTCTGATGATGTCATGCTGATTGGACCTAGTAAACAGTAGGTAGCTTTCTCAGGAAAGCATTTGCATATCTTAGAAAAGGAAATAAATTCCTTCCACACTCCAAAGTTAGCCTGGCTGTGGCTGTCGCTGGGTGCCAGATCTACCAGCAGCAGATGCCAACACAGAGCTCCTAATACATCATCACCCATGGAGTCACCAGCCAGTCGCTGCATGACAAGCCGAATACATTGGACTGCTTCCATCATGGGACGGGCAATGTGTTATCCTTACTGGAATACTTACTCTGGTTATGGATTTGCCTTTCCTGATAATTCGTCTGCCAGAACTGCGATCAATGGACTCACAGAATGTCTTATCATTGTTATGTTAGTCTACAAGGCATTGCTTCTGACCAAGGAACTCATTTCACAGGCAAGTACGCACAGCAGTGAGCTCATGCTCTGGAATTCACTAGTCTCACCCTGTTCTCACCATCCTGAACTTGCCGGTTTGACAGTATGGTGGAATGACCTTTTTATAATGTACTTTCTATGGCAACTAGGTGGCAATTAGCTCTGCAGAAGGCTGTATATGCTCCCGAATCAGTGTCCAATATAAAATACAGCTTTTCCTATAGCCGGGCTTCACAGGTTTAGAAAATGCTGGGATTAAAGACATGTGCCACCAGCCTGGCTCCCATTAGCAAAATTTTTGCTTTCTGTCCCATGGCCTTGTGCTCTGCTGGCTTTGACGTTGACTCAGAGCAGTGTTTATTGCAAGAGACATAGAAACTATCCCACTGAACTGGAACCCACGACTCCACCCTTACCACCTTAGGTTTCTGTGGCCCTCGACTCAACAGGCTAAGGGAGGAGTTACAGTGCTTGCAGGGGCAAGTGATCCTGATTACTGGCGGCAGGGTGTGTGTGTGTGTGTGTGTGTGTGTGTGTGTATTCGATGGCTTCTCCAGAGAAGGTAAAGGAGGATGTTTGGAGTACAGGAGATCTTTAGGGTGTCTTTTGGTTTTACCATGTCCTGATCTGAAGTCCCATAAGGTTGATGGAAGATTGCATTGAAAACCCGTTTGCTTCCCAAGGCTTTCTCAACCCTGGTTCCAGGAACGTGACCTGTTGATACTGTCTAACTTTGGTTCCTCCAAAGAAATTCTTCATCCTTCTAGTAAACTCTATAGTTGGATCTTAATCTTAGCTGTGTGGGCTTATTCCTTTTGACCAGCTACATAGGTGCAGTTGGCTCCCCACATCTCTAGCCATTGCTACAAGGCCAGCAATGAGCTATACTGTAACACCTGACCTGGGATATTTTCCTGTGACAATCTTGGCATGACAGTGCCCCAGAAAGGAACAGACTGTAAACCAGGGGTTCTGTGGTGGTGTTAAAAGGGGTAGTGACAGACCTGCTAATTGTGGGCTGCGTAAAGGCTTTGATCTGGGGTTTGTGGCCAGTGGACAGGTTTTACTTGGTGGTGAGAACGGTTGTTTTCAGGCTTCCCAGTGTGTACCACTCTTTGGGGGAATAGATTCAGGGGTCAGCCACCAGGCCAGTGTCTGCTGCTTAGAGCAGTGGACGTCACCCTCTCACAGAGGGCATTCACTGTGACCAACTCTGCTTGTCCCCATGTGTCCCGTCTGTGATACTGTTGGTTTTTCGGGTTCTATTTTCTGTTGGTTAGGCAATACTTGCTTAGAATTAAACTAAAAGATAAAACCAGAGAAGCATTCTTTGCAATACCCAGATCCTACTCCTGAAAGTGTTAAATCTTAATGCCAGCCTAGCCTCTCTCCTGTGTCAAAGACCCAAATGTTCTCATGACTTCATCCCATTTGCTCTGTGCATTTCAATAGCATAGACCTATGCTGCGGCTTATTTCACTTACAAGTATTAGCTTTTTCTACTTATTTATCGAATTCTTGCCATGTGCAAGGCAATTCTACATAAAAACGGTACATGTAATTCTACATTTTGTCTCATGTGTTGGGTAATTGTCATGTAATTGATACAGTCATTTGGGGTTGGCAATTCTGAGAATGTATTTATTCAAAAGAACATTCAAAATTCTGAGTTATAATAGATATCTGTGTCAGTCTTTAAAATGTCTACCTCTTTTCTTTTTGCTTTGGTTTGGGGAGGCAATGGTAGATTGAAAGCAGAGTGTGTATCTCTCTGAACAGTGTGCTTATTCATTTAAAAACATGTTGAGACTTGTGATGTACCGCACATGGTGTGTAAATCTGTGTGGAGGGGCAAGCGTGTGAGTGCAGAAGCCCATAGGAAGATGCCAGCTTCCCTGGGACTGGAGTTGCCAGGCCGTTGTCAGTAGACTGACCTGGGTGCTGGGAACCAAATTCAGGTCATCCAGAAGAGCAACCACTAGTTCTCTTAACCACTGAGCTCTTTCCAGCCCCTCTAAAAATACTGTACCAGCCTCTTCCTTGTGATGTGAGATGCTAAACTGCTTCCATGGGACGAAAGTGTTAGGTTACTACTGACCACATGATCATTTTGAGGACCATTGTGAAGCCAATGCAAGGCTAACTGACCACCCCTAGCTGAAATGACAGTAGGAGCTCCAGATGAGAGGTTCCACCACGATGCCATAGAGGTGTGGTGAGAAAGACCCAGCCCTGTTGCCTGGCAATGAGAAGCAAGCAACCTTGGTTGCATCTCTTGCACCTGGTCCTTGTGCTGAAGACAAGACAGTCAAGGAAGTTCTGTGAGTGGGAGGTGACTAGGCTGGAGCAAGCAATAGGTATCTGTGCTGGCTGGTTTTGTGTGTTACCTTGACACAAGCAGAGTCTCAGAGAGGAAGGAGCCTCAGCTGAGGAAATGCCTCCATGAGATCCAGCTGGAAGGCATTTCCTCAATTAGTAATCATTGGGGGAAGAGTCCAGCCCATGGTGCATGGTGCCATGCCTGTGCTGCTAGTCTGGGGTTCTATGAGCAAGCAGGGGAAGCAGGTCAGTAAGTAGCACCCCTCCATGGCCTCTGCATCCACTCCAGCCTCTGGGATCCTGCCCTGTTTGAGTTCCTGCCCTGTCTTCCTTTGGTGATGAACAGCAATGTCGAAGAGTAAGCTGAATAAACCTTTCCTCCCCAAATTGCTTTTTGGTCATAGTGTTTTCATTGAAGCAATAGATGAAAATATCCCTAAGACAGTATCCAACTGTATCCACTAATCCCACACTCAGTAGGCAGATACGAAACCTGGCCACATACAGCTCATCCTATTAACTCCCATGGATACTAACCACCGCACCCCAATGCACATGTGCTATTTAACTAGGCAGGACATTATTTTCGGAGCTATACAAAGTTGAATTGAGAAGATTCTGGTATTTGACTTGAGTCATCCTGAGTATCAGAGGGCTCTTTATGGCAGAGTATTTTGGCGTCCATCTGTTGATACGTACCTGGACATGTAGTGTTTCAGGAAACCCCCGTTTTACCCATTCGTCTGAGGCTGAAGCATGGGCACTAAGTCAGCTGCTCAGGACCAGTAGTGCACACTTCTCACTCTCTCACGCTGGCTGGACTAGAAAGGGATATTGCTTAAGCCAGGCCCATCAACTTTATGATCATCTTAATACGTGAAAATTTAAGTATTAAAGAGTGCAGTAGTTAGTTCGTCGAGCTATAGGCAAACCGGCTTCCAAAGCTTCCATTGCTGCACACGTGTATCTGGCTCTTGGAGGTGGACACAAGTCAGTTCTTGTGGGAAGAAACCTGTTCAGTGGAGGCTTAGCATCGGGCCGGACATGGGGCATAGGGTCAGAAACAGGTGAGCAGCTGTGGGTCTGGACAGTGGTTCAATGTGTGGGCAGGAGAGCTGAGCACGGGAGGAGGCTTGATGGCGAACAGCTGATATAATGAAGGCACACCTTTGCTTTTAAACAGTCGTTACAGTTCTAGGCTAAATCCCAAACGTGCTTCACACGCTCGTGTGTTTAAATGCTAAACCTTTAGCTGGTGGCCCTGTCCTGGGAAGCCAGGTTTGGGAAGGAGACAGTATCTAGCTGGAGGCAGTGGGTCCCTGGTTTTAGGGAGGAGACTGGCACTGCTTTTGACTGGAGGATCTGATTTCTGGTTTACCAAGATGTAACCAGCTGTGCTGCACAGTTTAGTTGTCATGGAAACGAAATTGTAGCCTCCACGTCCCCTATCATGATGGATTAGAGTCCCATAAACCATGAGCAAAAAACTCTCTCTCCCTCCCTCAAGTTGTTGCAGACATTCTGCTGCAGAATCGAACAAGTACGCAATACACTGACGACTCTGGTAAGCCTTTCATAAATAAATGGCTCCAAACAGAAGCAGATACACAAAAATTTTTATTAAGTGGAAGTTAGACTTACTTCGTGGTAATTAACCAGTTACAAGTGCATCTAAATTCATGTGTGTGGACACCATAGAAATCAGAAGGGTCTTACTGAAAAGACCCGCATTCTGGCGTGGTTTGTGCCAGTGCAAGCCGAGGGTAGAACCATACACAGTCAGTACAGGTTGACGATGACGTCAGACAAGATTGGCAACACCATAGTAATTGTTACAGCTAAGCATTACAGAACATGAAAGTCCAAAGACCAGAAGACTATTTCTAGAGGATTCTTACTCTACACCTTCCCTCCTACGACATGCTTTGAGGACCGCCCAGCAAGTCCTCCTCTCTGGGGACACACCAATGGGCCAGCAATACTGTGACCTTCTGCTGCTCCTCTGGATGCCCTCCATGAGTGGACAGCAGCCATCCCTTTGGGAAAGTGCAGTTTAACTGGTGTGAACATTTTCTTTTGTAAATCTTGAGGCTGAAAAATTTTCTCCTTTTCCAATTAGCACCAGTTTATTTTAAAATATTTTTTTCCTGGTGTTAAATCTTAGGAAACATTTTGTAAAACACAAAGTCCAGAACAAAGGACAAAAAAAAATTTAAAAAAAATGTGTCAGAGAACAGCATTTAGAAAAACAACACCATTGAAACATTTGACAAATCTATGTACAGTGGGCCAAGAGCTGGCAAGGAGCATGGCTGAGGAAGTCTCAGAAAATGTCTCTCCACCTGAACCTCTGCAGGCGGTACTTACAGACAGAAACAGAGTATCGGAACATCTGGATTTGGCTAAAAATTATATAAAAAGACAGGCCGCCCCTCCCCACTAACTTCTAATAAGGTAGCAAACACATCCGGCATGACCTAAATACCGGGTTTAGAAGCATGTTTTCCCATATTTTACAAACAGCCTAGAAAGCTCAGCAGACACAGAAGAGAACCGGAGCAGCAGAGAAACGGAGTGCGTCCCTCATTGTCAGCTGGAGGATGGAGTAAGCACTGAAGAGGGAAGACCCTTATCAGAGGGAAGGTCTCATGAAAACGCCTGTCAGCAGGAGGCTGAAGAAATTCGGGTATATTCTATACAGATTTTTCAAAATATAAGTGATCATCTCTGTGTAATTTTGAAAAAATTGACTATTTGCCTTGTCAAATAGTATTTTTATATTTTGTCCTTTGAAACTATAGCCTAAACTCTTTAAAGAACACTCCTACTCCTGGCTGGGTGGAGAGTTAACCACAACAGACAGACCTTTCTACAGTTTCGTTTGCCGCTTCTTCCTATTTCCCAGTGCTGGGGACTGAAGCCAGGCCCCAGCCCCATTCCTGACCCTCGACCACCTGCTGATCTGTGTGACTACAGCACCAGTCTCTAAGAACTCGGCAGTCTGTGAGTGCCGCACGGCAGTCTGTGAGTGCCGCACGGGCAGTGTATCCTCAGCCCCTGTACTGGCTAGAGTTTGTTTTTTGTTTTTCTCTGAGTCTGGAGCTCAGATGAAAGTCTGGATGCACTGTCTTTGAAACCATCGGACAAGAAAACAAAGGCACCCCACACCCTTATGAAGATTTGTATTCTCATTTATTTTGAATAATCTGTAGTTGTGATAAGTTTCTATGAAAAAAGTACTTGAATTTAATATAAAATACATGTTTCTCTTTGAAAATGCATAGTTTATAATTTTATACATTCACTCATTATTAAAGACTTTGTAAGGAAGTACTTACCCCTGATTGATGGCAAGATTGTACCTTGAAAGACCTCTACGTATGCTGGATAGCACTGCTGTTATGCCTTCGGACAGTGCCTGTCCGTGCTCATAGCTGCCATCCCAACACGTGTCCCCAGAGGCCCACTCCCAATTCAGTTCGGCTTCTGTTGTTCTTATGAGACAGCATTTCCCCTAACTACCCCCACTTTAAATACTCAGTAACTTTTTTCCAGATTATTTTAGATTTGGTGTAGAAAACAATTTCAAAGGTGGCTCACCTTTAACATCGGAGTTTGTGTGTAAATCCCACCACTAAGGGCAACGGAGGACCTGCAGCTAATAGTCCCGTCCGTTCCCCCTCCCCCCACCCCCATTTGCAAGCAACGACCACAGGCTGCTTGACATTTGCTTCTGATGATAATCTTGAACCCTTTGGGGCCTAGTGCGTATTTTCTTACCCTGAGTTCTTCCATGCATACAGGACTTTGCTATGAAGCATTCTGGAAACTTATAGTAGGGCATACTAGTTGATCCATTGAGTGTTTAAGTGGCTGACCACAGTCTAGCCGTTAATTACAAAAACAGGACTTTTAGGGTGCATCGTGGGGAAACAGGGAGTAATGGCTTGGTTATACTGTCCGATCCACAGCCCTGACTCATGTTTACACCCAGGGTATTTTTAGTTGCCATAGAAGCCGTGCGTACCGGGAGCTGCCATGTGCTTTCTGCAACATTTGGATTTCATTTGGAGCTTTCTCCAGTTGGGACACTGGGGTTGGTCATGCCATGTCACAGCCATTGACTTCCAGTAAGAATATAAAGAAATCTGTCAGTTTGGGGATGGGTCCCCGAGGGGTAACTCAAACTCCAGAACGCCCAAAAGCCCTTAGGGCCCCCTTTTTCATCTGTCTTGTTACCTATGCCTGAAATAAGGGGTGGTGAGGGATGAATGTTTAACAAGGTGAACAGACTGAAGTAGGTTTGCTACTAGTTTAGATACACAAAACAGAAACAATTCTATCCCAAAGGCACCCGCCATCACACAGGGAAGACCAATCACATCCCTGCACTCTGATCCTCAGGCAGAAGCCAGAGCCTGGAAAGATTTCAGCTGAGGCCTTCCTGGTTAGCTGTAGCCTCCATTCTAATGCAGACACAGATGTCAGCACCCTCTGCCGGGCCAACTCTCATCTCTGTGCAAGTGGCTGGAAGGAGAGCCCTAAGCTACAGGGGAGGCAGTGGCAGCGACTTCTTCTGGTGAGTCTGAAATGGATCTTCTGTGCTCAGTGTGTTAGGATGGTGCTGAGGGAGACCCTCTCCTCACAACCAGGAGACAGACCTGTTCAGACAGGGACTGGGCACTTTCCCTGAAGGATGATGTTAGCCACTGCTGAGCAAGATGAACAAGACAGGGGGGTAAGCATCCATGCCCTGGGTGGAGACTTCAGAGCAACAGCTAGTAAGCAACCAATGAAGAATGGCTCAACCCTGGCTTTGGAAATGAACCAAGACAACTCTCCGTTGGGTTGGGGAGATGAGGACCTTAAAAATGACTTAAAAAGTGTCCACCAGACAATCTGCATACTGCTGTCAGGTGGCTGAAAATGGCATTAGCGGGGGACTTCTCTCAGACTCTCCAAGTTCCGTCTTCTCTGGGATGCTGGTTTTCTCTTCAGCTAGGGACAGTCAATGCAGACGGAAATGGGAGGCACCTTGGTTTCCCCAACTGTTTCTGTCTTTAATGATAGCTCTCTTGCCTTTTTCAGGGGTTGCCATGTTCCACTCTGGCTATTTTTTTAAATTAAATTTTGGGGGAATTGATCCTAGTAAGGAAGTCTAACAGCCTCCAGGATGACTTTCTGGTGGTACTGCAGCATGAGAGGCGCTGTCTTCGAAGGCTCACAAGTCTGTGGATAACACCATAGAGGAAGAGCACTAAAAAGAGGACTATTTAATTCTGAACCTTGCCTCAAAGTCTAGTTATCTGCTCTGTTCTTGTTCACGATTACTAGGCTCTTTCTATGTGTGCCAGTAACAACAGTGCAAATCTATACAACAGGCTGTCTTTCCATGTAGGAAAGGGCTAAACCATTCTGCCTCCAAGCACTGAATTACTTAAAACAGTATGGCACTAGTAATAATAATAAAAAATGACCCTGGCTAATGAACTAGGTAACAGGTCAATACAGGTTTCTGGGCGTTCCTTCTAGTCCTATGACAAGATTCCTTGTGAGCTTTTCTCTGAACTCAGGATGCTATAAACTCAGCCTGGCACACAGAGCCTTGGATGAAGAACATTCATACCCTGGAGAGCCTTTTACTCATTCCCATTGGATGCAACCCCAAACAGCCAGCACTGTTTAATGTGCATTCAAATGTAAATGTACGGAGTCTGAAAAGCTAGATGCCAGCAGCAAAGTATTTTTCCCCCAAGGAGTCAAAAATTTTTATTTAGAATGTTGCTTTAGCTAATAAATTCCCGCACTTTACCAGTTAGCTGGATAGAAGTTGGTGACCAGCATGGTAGCTGCAGTAAGGGGTGCACTTGGGGATGATCACATTTGCCCTTAGTAACACAAGTGAGTATGCTCTTTACTTCTGCATGGAGAACATGGCGGCCTCCTGAGTCACTCTGGACCACAGCCAAGCCAGTCCCTTCTTCCCTCTCTGCAGGTAACGATGGTGCTGACTCACTGGGTTCAAGACTACTTTGGCCTGCCATGGATTGGGGGAGTGACCTTAGTTTTTACACTAGGTTCTTATGAAGATCAAAGGAAAAAATGTCTGAACGAGACACGCTTTACCGTAAGGACTGTCCCTATAACACCAGGACTTCAATATAAGATAGACTTAAAAATAATGTAGTGGCTTCGGTGAAAATCCGTTCAACTCCACCCCCACCCCAACAAAGTTATTCTCATTTTGATTTTGCTGTCAAAGATGTGATGGTTTTCTATGTGGAAAAACTTCCTTTTAAACACCTAATGCCTGTTAGTGTGGAAGGGCTTGACGGATCAGTGGAACAAGTTTAAGAGTGGCCTGGGAAGCATGGAGGGAGGGCAGAGGGCTTTGGCATAAGAGGCACCATGTGTCACCTTAAAACTTGAGGGGCACCTGGCGGTCTTCTACAAAGGCACAAGACTGCTTTCCGCTTTGTTTCGCCAGCCCTTCATCACAGTGGTCACGGTAGCAGACACAGTAAGAATCAGGATCACAGCTACTTAGTACTTTGGGGGTGTGGCCTGGATGTGCCAGGAAGCAGCTCTTAGCAGAGCTGGAGAACGACTCAGCACGTCCTGACTGGGGCAAGGCTGATTAAGAACACGACATGACTATTTTGCCATCCATGAGAATAATCTCTCAGGATATTGCTCAGACTGTGCCCGCATGTGCATTCCGTGGTGCTCAGGGAGGAGCGGGCCTGTCAGCCAAGGAATGCGGGACTGACTTCCACAGCTCAAACTGTGGCACAGGATCCCTCTGTCCCCACGCAGCTTTTCTTTGGTCTCTAGCACTGGCCAAGAATGTGTGTTGGTGGTCAACACCGAATTGTCAGGTGATGCCATGTCTCCAGCTGGGATCTAGCAACCTGGCCTGATGTCTGTGGGTTCTGAAGCTCAGTGGGGCTCAGTGTGGGTGTGCCTTCCGCAAAGATGTCAGCTGCCTAGCCTAACACCATTTCCACCATTCCCTGGTGCACTGATTGTCTACAGGACTTGTCCAGGCATCCTAAAGCAGCCTCTGTACAGAAGCTTCCATTCGCAGGTGGAATGCACACAATGCAAAGCCACGTAGTAGTGAACACTGCCGGGCACTCTCGTGCTACTGGTGTTGCCACTCCAAGGGGTGGCAGGACAGACTGGGTGCCGAGCTGCACAGGGCTGCCGCATGATCTCACTGAGCAGATCTAACCCTTATGTGGAACTGAGGTCTGGCTGGCCTTCTGACCACTTGCTGAGTTACCCAACAAGTGCTCGGCTGTCCTGCTGTGTCTGCAAACTTAGCAAAACCGGACTAGCTTTACTGAACACTTGGAAGGAAAAGACGCCTTCTTCAACAGTGCGTGGGCTTGAGGACGTGGGGCAGCTTAGATCCCAACTCTCTGTGTAGGTCCCTGCATGGTTCTTCTGTCTCATGGGAATACTGCCACCTTCTGCTCACAACCTTGTGTGCCTGGGAGGTTTTCATCGTGAAAAACGAAAGTCAAACAAAGCAGTTACTCAAACGAGGAAATTATTCAGTCGGTGCTGAGAATAAAATCATCTCAAACGCTGACTGGTTACAAGTTCTTTGGGTGTGTATCCTATGAGTCTAGCCATTCCCACCAAATGATACTTGTTCATTAAATGCACGCATGTAGCTCCAACAGACCAACAGGAAAACTCAACACAATGCATTTACACTAGAGGGATACTTTCCCACAGCCGAGGAGTCTGTCTGCTACCATCTCTTATGTTTGATATATTGAAAGCGAATCTTCACATGACCCCCCCCCCCCCCCATTCTCTGAAAACATACTGGTCCTGATAAGGGGAAGTTGCTGCTACATCGATTCTCTTGACAATAACCTTTCTGTCTGTTCTGCATTCCGACCCTTGCTCAGAGGGTTTAAAAGGTACGCATCAAAACACTTGCTTAAAAGAGGCATAGCCCTTGGATTGGCGAACAGGAACTGTGTACCATATCAACACTTCCTGTCGGTTAAAATACTGCATTTTAAAAAATAAGCTACAATGTATAAAACCAAGGTCATTTTCCACAAAGTGTTCATGTTCTCTGTGATTATAAAACACTGTTATCTTGTAAAATATTTCCAGTTCTGATAAACTTGAGAAGTACTAACGCTCATTATAAAAGTGACATGTCTCTTGTAGATGCTGAAGCAGTATATTTCTTTCATTTGGAAATTTAAGTTGTAATTATTATTGTACTTAAGATTATATCACACATTACAATTGTGATTCTCAGACCCACACAACAAAAGTTATAAAACACGAGATTGTCTTCGGAAAACAAGGAGCTATTTACAAAACAGGACAGGAGACGGAACTCTCACTTTGATTGCTCGTCCTGTGGCAGGTACACTCTTTAAAGCATGTATATCACTGGAAATGGACCTTTCCAATGTCAGTCATCAGAAGCAAGTCTGTCATGAGTACATTTCGTACTTCCTTGCTCTGTTGGTGTGCGTTACTCAGGACAATCGGTACCTAAAAGTGCTAACCTCATTGAATTTACTAACTTCCCATTTGGCTAAATTTCTACAATGCAGAAAAGACAGGATGGAGACATCCCCACAGGTAGGAGGACAGGGGAGCCTGTGTGCTGCTGGTGGGTTTCTTCCAGAAATAAACTTTCCAGTTGACTCATATGCTAGTATGCCCCCACCCCGTAAGACCCGCGCCCCTATCCTATCAGCTGTGTTGACAGCTCCCACTGGCGCGCGCGCCCATTTGTATCTATTGACATAGGTCAATGCTACAGATGACGTGGGTGCTGGGAATCCCACAGGATGTGAGAAGGAGCAGCACCTTGTCTGAAAGAGTCCACGGCAGTGCGCTCCTCACCAAGGCACTAGAGCGAAGCACGTGTCTCCAACAGCACTCTTTACCTAGGGAACGCCATGCAGAGCTGATCAACACCTGCCCAAACCAGGAGATTACAACAGGGAACAGCGAGGATTCTTGTTCACAATTACATTCAGAGAAAGCCTCACCGCGTCTACAAATACCCGGCAGGCTCTGCACCGGGGGCTCAAACACCAGTCAGCGTTAGGTCAGCTACAAAAAGACAGTGGGTGCATCTGTGACGCCTCACGGAAGCTGACACTGTCCAGTTGGCATGGATTTGTCTTGAAATGATACTGAGTTCACATGAAAAAAAAATCAACTTGTTCTGACAAGAAACGACTTGAGACCATAAAATTCCTCCTAGTCCTGGGGTTCTCCAGATCCGTCTTCGCACATCCTTCCTGCTTCCCTGAGGAAATGAGCAGTGTTACAGTATTCTGCTGCTAAGCTCGATGTATTATTCCCCTGCGCAGATAGACAGTCCTCACCTCGTTCTCGAACCTCCTCCAGTGAGGGCCACCCTTGTCGTGCAGTGCAGTTGAAATGAGAGATGAAATGGACTCTTGCAAGGCTGGATCACTAGGAGCCCAGGGCTTCTGGTGGAAGTGTGATATGAGCTAGGATACCAGAGATGGCAGACTTCAACTTCTGACATCTTGAATTGCAATGGGGAACAATTCAGTTTTAGAATTTTTTTTTTTTTTTGCAACATAAATGCGACCATCTCTGAAGAGAGTGCTGTTCTTTACTGATAATGCTCATTTGGAGATTGGTCACAGGAGGCAGGGGATCATCTCCTAAGGAAACCTCTTGGCCTTGGAGCTGTCAAGAGTCACTGTAAAGCCCACTCTGCTTCGGAAACCCATTGCTTTCTTCCTGACGCTGGCTTTTGTCACTCCACAGAGAAACTTCTAGACAAAAGATGGCAGAAGGGTAAGCCTGGACAAAGCAGCTCCTGTCCTGTTTCAGACAGTTGCAACAGACACGGAGGATCTCTGGCTGCTCAGCCCCAAGAGGAGCAGGAGGCAGGCGGGCTCAGGTCTCCTGCATTGCCTCCTGGACATACTTGCTACTCTGGGGGTTTCTCTGTGTTGTCTCACTGGCTTCCACACACAAAGTGTCCATCCTCCGGGAAGGCTGAGGCTGGAAACTATTGCCTGTTACGCCCATTGCTTTTGCTTTGTCTGGCTATAGAATGTCCTGCCAGTCACTGAAATACCTTCACAGGGAGAAATGAGAAACCTGTTTTGGAGAAAGGGACATCACGGAAGAAAAAGAATCAGACACTTCCACTGGACAGTATTCAGTGTGCCACCACTCCTTTGTAGACAGGGCTGTCAGCCCTGGGGATGCACACAGCTGCAGGCTAGCAGCCAGCTCTCCTGGGATTATTCTTCTCATCCATTCTCTCTTTGCTTCTCCACAAAATGCAGACACAAAAAGAAATTAGCTTCGTGGAGATGGCATTAAATGAAAAGTCAGGCTTCATTTGGCACTTCATTTGGTTCCCCAAATAACAAAATAACTACTTAAAAAAAATGTAACTCATAACAAAATGTAACTCATATAATCAGCAACTGTATGTTGCAATTCAGAGCTTTCTGGTTCCCTGGAAATTGCGCCCTTCCACACTGGGAATGGGCAGCGTGTGTGTCCAGAACTGGCCTCAGGAGTTGTCTGCACCTAGAAGCCAGATGAGGGCTGGCCTGCAGACAGGGGCCTCAAGGATGGCTGGCCATGCAGAAGAGCTGGTGTGGTGAAGGCTGCAGAGGGCATGAGGGACCCAGGCTAGGTGCACCCGGAGCCACGATTCTGCTGACAATGTGCAGTTATGCAGAACTACCCTTGGGGCTGTGTCTGGGGGAGATGGCCATCGACACCTTGCTTGAGGATTGCTCTCATGCAGAGAACATTCCTTCACCCCGAAGTCCTTCAAGAGAAGATGGATTTGACTTCACATCATTGCAGTATTTTGATTAAAGTCTTTATCTGAGATAAAAAAAAAATTCCAGGGAACTTTGCTGAGGAGAAAAACCTCTGGCCTAGGATCCATCTATTATTTAAGCACACAGTGAGCTTGCTCAGACAGCTGGCCATGACAATCTCCGTGTAGCTCAGGGCTTCTTGGACCAGCTAGGACATCACTTCACAGCAGAGAGACTACAGAAGATAGGAGAGAGGACATACCCAGGGGTGGGGGAGCGGGAACATCTCAGCTCTGTGTTTTTAAAAAAAATGCTGTTTCCTGGTTACAGGTCAAAACATCCAGGAGACAAGTGCGGCTGGTGTCGACTACCAGCCCACGGGGAATCAGACAGAGCACGTTTTCTCGTCTCTTGAAATAAACTTTTTTCTTTTAAATTCCTGAAGGAACAGATCAGGATCTCTTTCAAGAAATAATCTTGTAAAAAGTCACATGAATTTAAAAAATAAGATTGCCAGAATACATGAAGGCAGAAATTCAGGGCGTTGCGCTGCAGAACCTCCATATGACCCTGACATTAAAAGGGGTCTCTGATTGCTAGATGACTTCTTTCCACTCTGTAAAAAAGCACTATGTACAATCTTTAAACATATATTAAGCTCTTCTCTGTGCAATTTCATTTAACATTCGTATGGCTGACACCATGCCCTGTCCCAGCGCCTCCTCTAAGGTGCTCTTACTTCGCATAGGTACAGGACATCCAGTTCCTTAAGCAGGGCAGAAGTGTTCTGACGAGGCTTGGTGGCCGCCTGCCGCGCTCCACCCCTCAAACACGCAAGTCCACTGATTTAGACATCCCAATAGGCATTCCAGTGCAAGCCCTGGCCCTACTAAATGGGGAGAGTCCTATACCAAGATACGTTTTCCTTTGGGCATCCCGTAAGTTAGTTTCTGAGCAAATTCTTAATTCATCGCTCTAATATTTTTGTAAGAAACGAAAGGTTTCGATCTGTTATCCATATATGCCACTCTGTCCACTAACTCACCCCACGGCATATGGAGCATGCCATGGATAAAAGTGCACTCAGAAGGGCAGTAGATCTGCCACCCTGGTGGAACTCTCACAGACGGGGCACGACAGCCACACTCTGCCTGGAGCAAGGCTGTGAGGGAGTCTCGAGATTTCCACCTGGGCAGGTTTGGAGAGCAGGATGACAGCCCACGGTCCTGGCCACAGATTGAAAAGACAAAGCTGGGCACACTGCCCCAGCTGCAGTTCGTGTGACATTCCTGAAAGAAGCGTTGAGGCTTACCAGATGGCCCCGGTGCCAGCTTTCATCTGAGCTGTCCAGGCAGAGAAGTAGCGGGACCACCACTTGGGGGCCAAGGACGACTCCCAGATGCTTTCTGAAGTGGCTCCTGGCGTGCTGGCCTCAGCCTGCTCAGCCTGCAGCTGAAGTCTGCCTGTGATTCCCACTGCCAGTCACTTTTGGCTGTTAGCTACCTGGGCCTCCAAGTTACCATCTTTACAAGGTTTCTCCTTGGGTCCTTCGTGAAAGCAAAACAGACACAGAAAAAGAGCCAGACTGCAGCTCTTTCTTCAAATACATCATGATCCAGACTACTCCAAGCAGTTGGCTGGAAAACAGGGAGACGCCTATTCACAAGGTAGGTTATCCTTTGTACAAATGCTAGCTAATATTGTGTAGCTTATGAGTGTACTGTTTAAGTGTCAAAACCCCTTGAAAATACCACAATTCAGAAAGCTTATCAAAATCTTTCTAGGTAAAATGGGCCTGGTTGGTTATGTTGCTAGAGAAGTCCAGTTTTAAGACCAGATGGAGAGTAAGCAAAGTTACTTTTCTTTTGAAGGAAAAAGTCACTCTTTCTGCTCTTGTCTGGGCTCTCAGAGCAGTGCAGGTGCTGATTTTTTTTGCTTTAATTCCACCATGGAATTATATTCCCAGAATTCCAGGAAAGGCTTTCCCTGGGCCTTGAACGGCTTCCTTTGGAAGGAGAGGCTTTCTCACCACCTGTCGGGAGAGTGAGGCAGAGATGGCAGGGTGAGCCGTCTTCCTGGCTCAGTCGATGAAGCGCTGGCATGCCTTCTTCCAGCGGCAGGCGGTGCACCACATGTCCCGGTTTTCCATCCCATAAACCTTGCGGCACTTTTTGCCTTCACCTCTGGGCTTCCTGTAGGACAGACAGCACAGATGTGTTCAGGGGCAGGGCCTTCTGGAGAGAGTTCAGAAGAGCGAGGGGGCAAGAGAAAGACAAAAGTCTGCCCAGAGGGAGCAGGAACTCTCTGCAGGCTTGGCCACTGTACTTAAGCTGCTCCTAAATTTCATTCATGGAAATGCCCATCTGGCCATTTTGTGAGGTTAAGGAAGTAAACACGAGAGTTAGGGACGGGGAAGAAAGCAGCTGCTGTTCCGGCACGAGGAGTGAGAACCTGAGAGTTGAGCACGACAGCAGGCATCTGCAATCCTAGCACTTACACAGCATGGCGGGAGGCACAGACACGGAGATCCCTGCGAGCTCTCGGGCCAGCTTGCCTGGCATATGTGGTGGGTGAACGAGACCCTGTCCAAGTAAGGTGGGAGGACCAACACCTGAATGTCTTCTGACTCACCCAGGTGCACCATGCATATATTCATACTCACATGTATCAGCATGCAGCCACACACGGGCGCGCGCGCACGCACGCACACACACACACACACACACACACACACACACACACACACACTTTTCTGCTCCCCCAAATACCCTGCCTCCTGCAAAACAAACAAACAAACAAACAAACAAACAAACAAAAAAAGCATGGAACAGCAGGGAGCAACACTGTTCTTCCAAATTTTCAGTGTGCCTTTCTTTCCTCTCCAGTGTTCTGAACTCTGGTTGGAGGCTTCCCAGGAGACTCTCCTGGATCTAGATGCTAACCATAAACTGTCACTCATGTCATACAGAGTTAGTGCAGGACAGCGAACACCATTACCTACAAATGGAAGTGCTCTTTACTAGCTATGGGAATGAAAGAAAGCAAGCATGCTTCATGGGTTGGGAGAAACTACAAAGGGTCATGGAACCAGAAGGTTTTGGTTCCTTTTTGCTGTTTTCCCATTTCCTAGGAAATTCCTTGAGGTGAAGTCTGCAGCGTCAAGCAATCATACCTTAGGCTGACTGTCCCTCTGGGCGGGGAGGACAGGACGGTGTGAGCGTGCTGCCGCTGCTCTCCTGAGCCCACTGGGTGGTGATGTGTTGGAGACACCTGGGGAACACAAGGAAAATCAGGTTGACAGGACAGACTCTCCCACACACCTACTGGGCCTCAGTAGTGTGGGCAAGGGTCCATGTGCAAAAAAACATGGAGACAAACTGTTTATTCTCAGCTGCGGGAGTTAAACAGGCAAGGCGGGAGCTCTGGAGCTGGAGGAATAAAGTCTAAGCTGACCAGGTAAGGATGCTGCTGCTGATTGGTGTCCCTGTCCCAGACCCCACATGGTGGAGGCCGCGCACACTCCTGCTGGCAGCCTTCTCTCATTATTATTATCTTCCAAATGCCCATGGAAAAGCACATGAAGTTCGGAGCACACAATAGCTTTTCCAGCTCCAAGTTCCACACAGTTCCACACTGCTACCCTCAACACCAACATGGCCAGGGCTACCACAGCATCGCCCATTCTCCGCTGTCACCTCCACGTGGGTCCAGGGACAGCCCTCAAGTTTTTACCCACCCAGGCATCTCGTTGGCCCTGCTCTCTACATTTTAATCTTTGTTTTGTACCTGAAACTTTTTCAAAAGTCTACCTTGAAGTATATTTTACCAAGTATATAAAATATACTTTGTAGTACTATGGATGGTATTAGATGCTATTATTTATAAATGAATACAATTATTAGGCTATGTGACCACAACATGTTTACTGAGTAAATAATGAGTTCCAGTGAGTTTAAAGAACTCTAAACAATAGTGTCTGAAATCACAGCTAATGTCTCCCAGGTAGTGAGGATACCTGAGCTATACGGAGCACTTTCTAAACAAGAAGTCTGACTCCGTTGTTCCCAGTAACAACAGCAGTAAGCGTAAGCATCTCACGCTAGTCTCAAGCCAGGCACTGTGCTGAGCAACACGAGATTGCTTTAGAAAAGTCCTGTGCCTGGCTTGAGGTCAGAGTTCATGGATGCTAGAGCCAGGGATTTTAACTGTGCCTCACGTGGGAGCAATCACATGGTGCCTTTCTGTATGTGTTTTAGAGAAATTTCCTTGTGATCTTCTCTTTCTCATAGTGACTGGAATAATCTCTCAGTAGTGTTTACAACCCTGTCTCTAGGCAATAAAAACAAAGCCCAAGCTACTAGCTACTGTTCCTGTGATTGGGACAGAATACGTGACAGAAACAACCCAAAGGAGAAGCTTATCTGGGCTCACAGTTCAGGGATTCGTCCACCATGCTGGGAGAGGGCACGACCTGCTCAGTATCAGAGTTTACAAGGTAGGCCAGGCTGGAAGCAGATATGAACTTTAGGAGCCTCCAGCATCAACCCACTTCCTCCAGCTAGGCTCCTCCTCCTCCTCCTCCTCAAGGTATCACAACATTCTACACATCACCAGGTGGGGACCGAGTGATGTACACATGAGCCTGTGTGGTATGTCACTCACTTCATATCCGAACTACAACACTACCCCATTTCTACTCACTTCCTCCCACTTTTGGGAACATGTAGCTCAGGCTGGTCTCAAATTTACTATGTGGTTGAGGTTGGCCGTAAACTCTTGATTTTTCTGTCTTTATCTCTTAAATGCTGGGACTAGAGGTATATACCAGCATGCCTGGCTTCCCCACTTCTCCTAAAATTTAAATCCTCAGTCTGGGTGTGTTGAATGATAAACCCTTCAAAGAATCAAGGTGAGGCCATAGTGTAGGGCCCTGATCCAATAGGATCAGTGTTGTTATAAGAAGAGATGCATGCACGCACACACGCCCCTCAACAAAACTAGATACCAGAGGGCTGGCATGCATGTGCCCCTTCTCTCTCACTGTTGGACACTGAGGAAAAGCCAAGTGAAGACAGAGCTCCAATGGCAGATGTCTCCAAAAAGGAGAGCTCTAACCAGAAGTAAACAGTCAACAGCCTGATGTTGGACTTGCGGCTTCCAGGATGTAACTGGCTGCTGATAACACTGCCTACCGTCTGCAGTTTTGTTGTGGTAGCTTGAGATGAAGGGACCAAGAGGTCTTAGTTTTCAGTCAAAACAACAGAAAACGGCATTTTGTAGCTGTGAAGAGTAGAGGCCAGTCACCAGGACAAGACGAGAAGGAAAGCAGTGGTAAGGACGGCCTGCTCCTCCTACACACCCCCAGCTCAGGCTGGCGAAGGGCACAAGTCTCCGTGGCCATACACTGGGAAGTGCTGGCACAAAAGTCAGCAGAAGCCTGAAACCCTGGGGTTGCTCTGTTTCCTCTAGGAGCATCCTCAGGGCTCCCTTCAATAGCAGAGCTCAAAGATGCAGAAGGAGGGGCACCTGTGACCTAGGGTGACCACCTAGGGGCATCTGTCTATAACATAGAAACCACTGGGCTTGGAATTTTCAGACAGACTCATCCTTAATGTGCTTTATAATTTAAAAACTTGAGAGTTGCTATCTGAAACCATTTCAGAGTAGGGAACTTCAGTCATGTTCTTGGGTTCTGCCTGGCTCCCTATTTCCTAGGGGTTAGGGTAAGCACTGGTTGGCACGAAGCCAGCGGACACGCCTGAGGCTGTGGGATGGACTGTTCAGAACGCCCGCCCACAGGGGCAACAGGCCAGCAGGCTCCGACTCTTCTCTTTGAAAGCACCAATAGGGCGCGTAGGAGCATAAGGCACACTATTTGTGCTCCACTCTTGTCTTTCTAGAGGCCAGCAAAGCTTTTAAAAATACACCACACTCTTAAAATAGGAACGGCAAGTCTGACTGCTGCAGTGTTTACCTAAGTCTTGGCCAAGCAGATTACAAACCAGAGAGACTGGAAACTCTCTGGTCTAAGAATAAATCAGAAGCGGGGACGGAGGCTGGGAGAGACTCAGGAGTTGTTAGAGCGCCTGTGGCGTGATCATGAGGACCAAAGTGTGTAAGCCAGCACCCTGTAAAATGGACACAGCGGCACCCGTAGCCGTGTGCTAGAGGTGGGGCAGGCAGATGCCCGGAGCTCACTAACCAGCCAGTTTAACTAGATACGTGAGCTCCAGGTAGAGACCTGCCTGGAACAAGAAGGTGCAGAACGACGGAGGAGAACAACTGGTGTCCACTCTGCACACCTTGTGCACACACATGTATTCACGCATATGCATGCACGTGCACACACACATGTATATAAAATTATGTAAACCACATAAAACCACAAAACAAAATGAAAAGAATAAATGAGAAATAGCCACAGGAGGCAGAATTTCCAGTTAACACAGATAGTGCATGTAAGTGCAATCTCGCTGCTAGAATGTCCCTGGAAACTAACACAGAAATGAAATATTTTGTCAATAAATATGTAAGTGAGTAAGTAAATGAAACCAGGAATTCTTTCAGGCCTGGGGTGGTGGCTCCCAAAAGCTGAGCACTGGGTGTTAACTGACAACTCACTGGACCAAAAGACGGCCAGTTCAGGGGGAGGACTGAGACTGAAGGTAGAGACAGCTATAGTGTTCATAGAAGACTTCAAAGATTCATTGTTGAAAAACAAACACCATAAGGAATCCTGGCTGCCATCCTGCAGAAACATTTAGGAACTGGGAGGACAGACAGCTGGTTAAAACCCAGAATGAGATCTGTATGACGGTTTAATTTAAAAGCTGCCCAGTAGAAGCTACACATGGTGGAGCCCGAGGCAGGGTAGCGAATTCAACGTTTGCCTGGGCTATAGTGTTGAGTTTAAGTTCAACCTGAACAATTAAGTAAGATCCTGCATCAAAATAACAACTGGAAAGAGGAATGTGGCTTCACAGTGAGCATCCGCCTGGTGCACGAGGCCAGAGTTCGGTGGAGAACAAGAGTTTGGACTGTCGCGGCAGCGGTGAAGAAACCGAGGCTCTCCTCTCTCACTCTATCCTTATTTTCACACCAGATGAACAGCCAAGGGCTGGAAACTCTTCCTACATTGAAGCAGAGGCTAAGGAGCTGTTACTGCGGGTCTGCAGCTTCACTCTAGGTGCGACTGTGTGTCACCTATAGCACACACTCTGGGTGTTTCTGGGACGGCCTTCCAGAAAGGCATCAGGGAGTGGGTAAAACCTACCCCGTGGCCTGGGCCCGGAAAAAGACTGGATGTGAGTGCAGCACCAGCTTTCATACCTCCCTGCTTCAGACTGTGGACACAACCCGGCCAGTCACCGCCACACCCACCGCCACGACGGAGGACACAATACGGCCAGTCACTGCCACACCCACTGCCACCATGGAGGACACAACACAGCTAGTCACTGCCACACCCACCACCACCACCACCACCACGGTGGATACAACATGGCCAGTCACTGCCACACCCACTGCCACCATAGTGGACTGTGAGACCACATAAACCCTTCCTTCCTTACGTTACTTTTGTTGTAGACTTTTTGTCTACTTTTGTTGCAATAGGGAAAGTAACTAAACAGTTAGGCTATCAAAGAAGGCATCTTAGCCCCCCTTTCTGCTGCTGTAATCGAATACCCTGGAAAGACTTTATTCTGGTCCATGGTTCAAGGGCACACTCCACTATGATGGGAAAGCCAAGGCAGTGGGAACTTGATGCAGGGATGCATCGTGGCCACAATCAGGAAGCAGGGAGTGATGAATACACACTCATCTCTTGTCAAGTTCCCTTCATTTATACTGTCTAGATTCTCAGCCAGGAAATGGTGCCAACCATGGCGGGCCAGCTTCCCATTTCTCTTTCTATGTTCTTTCCTGCCTGCCTGCCTCCCCCACCACTACCACCACTATCCCAGTCTACCCATTCCTATTAACACAAGATAATCTCCCAAAGGCATGCCTGGAGGCCTGCCTCCCAGGTAATTCTAGATTCTGTCAAGTTGGCAGCACTAACCATCACAGATGGGCTAATGGCAAAGTGCAAACGGCAAGGCACTGTGGGCCTTTTTATGTCTCCCAAGGGGAAGTCCTGAGAGAAAGTGGTTCTTATCCAGCAGGAACAGGAGTGGACATATGTCTGTGCTACAAACAAAACTAACACAAGAGTGTCCACGGTCACTCCCTGAGAGAGGCCAGGGGCTACTGCTATTCAGCGACTTCCCTGTTTATGGTTGTGTTTAAGAAATCACAGGAGTATTTTCTGGAAGCCACCAGTCTCCAAGAGTTGCCAGCAGGAGGCCATTTGATGTCAGCAATCTCTTTGTCGAGTCTGGTAAATATTTATGGGGAGAGCACTGCGGTTTGCCCACTCATTCACACTTAGGAGCTGAAACCTCTGGAACTTTGCTGGGGCTTGTGTAAGTGCGGGATGGGTGAGGTAGGGAAGAAAAAAAATAAAGTTTTAACATCTGCTGTCGGTAGCTTAGTTCTGAGATGCATTAGAAGTTACACCTGCTGTGGAGACGGCGACAGCGTAGGTCAGTCTCGGTGAAAACTAGGTCGGATCCAGAATTATTTTAAAATGAACTGTTAGGAGCCAAGTAAATCCACACTGATTTAGCAGGATCATTTAGTACATTGAGTTAATTTTTATTTAGCACCTAAATAGGGCTGTACTTTTAGCATTCATTTACTTTTATTTTATTTTTGCTTAGGCTTTGAAATAAAAAAGTGATTTTAATTTATTTAACTTTTGGATCTTCAAATGGCATACCTCCAAGACAATATTTCAAACTAACAAGATTTATGAAGGGATTTTTTTTTTTTTTTTTTTTTTTTTTTTTTGGTTTTTCGAGACAGGGTTTCTCTGCAGCTTTTTTAGAGCCTGGCCTGGAACTAGCTCTTGTAGACCAGGCTGGCCTCGAACTCAGAGATCCGCCTGCCTCTGCCTACCGAGTGCTGGGATTAAAGGCGTGCGCCACCACCGCCCGGCCTTATGAAGGGATTTGTGATGGTAAACAACCTCTGTAGGAAGTGTGGGTCAAACTGTCCACTCTACAGTCCTTGGAGATGCACAAAGCGCAGCCCAGCATCACCAGCCAACATACTCTTCTGGCTTCCTAAAGTATCAGTCAAAGCATCTTTTCCCAGAGACGCTGCACCCACCTCAATTACAACAGCTTGTCCATGAATCTACAAGTGTCAATTCAGGACACTATACCTGGGATTGGAGACACGGCTCAGTCATTAAGAGCACTGGTTGCTCTTCCAGAGAGGACCTGGGTTTGATTCCCAGCACCCACATGCAGGTTCACATCCATCTGTAACTCCTGTTCCAGGGGATCTGACGCTTTCTTCTGGCCTCCACAGGCACTGCATGCATGTGGTGCACAGACATACAAGCAAGCAAAACACTTATACAGGTAAAATGAAAACTAAAGTAGTTTTTTTTTTTTGTTTTTCGAGACAGGGTTTCTCTGCAGCTTTAGAGCCTGTCCTGGAGCTAGCTCTTTAGACCAGGCTGGTCTCGAACTCACAGAGATCCGCCTGCCTCTGCCTCCCGAGTGCTGGAATTAAAGGCGTGCGCCACCACTGCCCAGCTAAACTAAAGCAGTTTTAAAAAAGAAGGAAGCATGTGCCTCTGGAAACAGATGTGATGGCATGCACCTATAATACCAGCGTTCATGGGGCGGGGGCAGCAGTCAAAGGCCACCCTCGACTACATAGAGTCTAGGGCTAACCCGTGGTGGTGCTCTGGGCACTAACTCCATCTTTCTCGTGTCTGTCCCACAGTTTGCTCCCTCAGTGTCTGTTTGGCTCTGCTCACCTCGCCATGCTTCGGTACTTACGGGGATGCCGGTGAACGTAACCGGAGGAGACTGCCAGGAAATGCTGAAACTGCTGCCATTGGGGGTGAACTTAGACCCAGGAATGGTCACCGGGGGCGTGGCCTGTGAGACAGGAAGCAGAGAAGGCTGTAGGAAAGACTGACTGTCCAGGGTCTTGGCCCTCATTACCAAAGCTGGGCTACGGGGACAGGCAGGGCAGCTCTGATAATGTACGTTAGCAGGCGGAGACTAAACAGGGCCAGAGAGTAGCCAGAAACAAGCCTTTCATATACATTATAGAAGCAATCTTATACATATGCCTCAGTCTACTTGAGGCATAGGACATGGCTTTTGGCTCTCAGTTTCTGAAATTTAATCACCAAATTTTTGGACATATGCAAGTAATTCTTGACTATCAAATTAGAAAATAAATACCTGAACAATAGATTTGGAAATGGGTACATGTGAGTTATAAATAGTGATATACATTACAATTCTCATTGCTTTGTCCATCAGACATCTCACATTTAAGGGTTGGTTCTGGGAAAATGGATACAATGATATTTGCTGCACAACCGCATATTCTGAACATGCTTGGAGACTTGGCCAGTGACGTGGTTTAGCACGTAAAGATGCTGAAACCCCAGCTACGCAGTACGATCTCTGTCACTGCTCCAAAGCTTGCCAAGCAATGCTCAACTTTTCATTCACTTCAGTTTTTATTAAAAATGTTAAATTAGCCGGGCATGGTGGCACACAATTTTAGCCCCAGCACTTGGGAGGCAGAGGCAGGCGGATCTCTGTGAGTTCGAGGCCAGTGTACTCTAGTGAGTTCCAGGACAGCCAGGGATATTGAGGGACACTTTCTCAAAAACAAAACAAAACAACAAATGACACCTTTAAATGAAATGTATTTCCTGTGGTCATGTATGTGGCATGTGGATGGCCAGAAGACCATTTCCAGACATTGTTCTCTCCTTATACCATGTAGGTCCTGGGGACTGAGCGACTCCTTAGACTCGTGGCAAGCCTTATACACTGGCTTGTCTCTTGCTGGTCTCTCGACTTTACTTTTGAGACAGGGTCTCACTAAAAAGCCCCGAAAGACCTGGAACTTAATAGTGTAAATCAGGCTGGCATCGAACTCAGAGGTCATGCCACCATTTTTGGCTTAATTTTCACATATCAGATGCTTGGAAGCTATGCCAGTCACCAACCTGAGGGCTTTACGTGGCTAAGAAGTTTTACCCTTTTAACAGCTCCTAAGGGACTGGGCCTTCAGCTGGCTCTGCGGAGTTCAAGAACAACCTCCAGGGTCCACGTGAATGAGGTCTTGACTGTCCCCCAGCGGTGCTGAAGACTGGCAAAGGAGCACACACTCTGAGACTAGGTTCGTCCTAAGCCCTCTGCTTTCCCCTTTACCACCAAGTTGCCCAGGGTGGCCATGAATGTGCCCTACCATCCTAGCAAGCTTCAAACTGGTGATCCTCCTGCCTCAGCCTCTTCAGTGCTGGGATTAAAGGCATGATCCACAACTTACGACTTGAGATCATGAATAAGACTTGAAAAATAGAAAAACCAACTAAATTACTGGTTGCCATGCATGGTGCTGTGTTTTATTGTGTTCTCTTGCAGTTCCAGGCCGGGGTGGGGGGGCTACTACTCTGGACAGGACCCTAGCGTTACCTGGTAAGCATGGTCCGTGTGCACGAGGTAGAGGGTGGTGGGGGCTGAGCGGCTCAGTGGGGTCATCGGCTTGGGGTCTGTTTTGGCACAAGGCGCTTCTGTTCGGCTGCAGTCTGGGACAGGAAACGTGGGAGGTGAGGTCAGGGACTGCGAGGGTGAAACCGGGGCCAGGCCGCTCAGGCCCTCAGACATGGAGTCCGTGTTGAGCTTGATCTCAGTGTAGTAGAAGTCCTCCTCTCCATCACTGTAGTCAGAGTCCCCAACTCGCCTAGGGAGAAGAAGGCAAAGCTCAGCCATCTGTCCATCTGCTCCCTCTTGGGCAGACCACTCCTTCGACCTGGAACACTCTCCTCTCTGTTGGCCTGGGAGCTGCCATATTTATCCTGCAGCACTCAGATACCCTTTAAGAGGGGTCTTCACCAGCTTCTGCTATTATTTAACAGCACCCAGCACCAACACTGTTTGCCAGTAACGTGACTTCCAAACTCTTATGCTAATGGTGTTAGGAAAGGTTAAGAGGATGCGGGTGTGATTGCACTAGTGGCTCCGAAAGAAGAGAAGTGAGTAGATTTGGTTTGTCTGACCATATCAAATTCACCAGATGCTGAACATCTAGATGTTTACATTAATGCCATAGATTCAGCATCCAGAACCATGAGCCAAATACACTACTTACTTGGCATCAGGTATTATGCCACAGAAACAGAAAACAGAGAAAGACTTCTTAGAGCAATCTTTCTACCATACATCCATTCACCTCCCTACGCACCCACCCACTCATCCATCCATCCATCCATCCATCCATCCATCCACCCACCCACCAATCCATCTACCCATTCATCCTCCTACCTACCTATTCATTCACTAATCTACCTACCTACCTACCTTCCTTCCTACCTACCTACCTACCTACCTACCTACCTACCTACCTGTCTGTCTGTCTGTCTGTCTGTCTACCCGTTCATCCACCTACCTACCTCTCCATCCACCCGTTCATCCACCTACCTATCTATCCGTCCACCGTTCATCCACATTCCTGCCTATCCGTCCATTTACTTGTCTGAGAATCATTTATGTGAATATATTACATACAAAACAGTCCACCTCCTAACAGGAACAAAACATAGACTCTGCTTTGATGGAAATTTTTGTTTTTGTTTTGTTTGGTTTTGGTTTGTCGAGACAGAGTTTCCTTGTGTAGCCCTGGCTGTCCTGGAACTAACTCTGTGTGTAGACCAGGCTGGCCTCCAACTCAGAGATCTGCCTGTCTCTGCCTCCTGAGTCAGTGCTGAGATTAAAGGAGTGCACCGCCACCACCACCAGGCTTGATGGAACTTCTATAGTGTAGAGGCAGACAAGAAATCCCTAACACACAGCCATTTAGTAAGAGGCTTTGTTAAGTCCCAATAAAAAAGATAAAGCAATACTTGAGAGTCCTTAATTAAGGTTAGTGGTGGTGGTGGGGGGTACTGAGCTTTACATAGGCTGCCCAGGCAAGCAGACACCTGCATGCTGGGGTTTTGGAGGGAGCACAGACCCTTCGCTAAGAAACATGCCCCACAAGCTCATGTATTTGAAGAGTTGCTCCCCAGCTGGTGGTGCTATATGGAGAGGTTATATAACTTTTAGGAAGTACAGCTCGTGGAAGAAGTATATCACCAGAAGAGGCCTTGGAGGGTGTAGAGCCTCACCCACTTCCTGCTTGCTCTCTCTGCTTCCCGCTCCGGCCACCTGCTCTGTTGCCTTCCTCTGCATTTCGGACTCTAGCCCTCTGGAGCTGTAAGCTAAGAGCCTCTTCCTTCTGTGAACTGCTCTGGTCACAGAGCCTCCTCACAGTGATGAAAAAGCAACTAACACAGCAGGGCTGGGACTCTGGAATGGAGGCGGAGGCAGACTCAGGTGGGGCCACTTTAGCCTTGGTGATGGCTCTGGGATCTGGAGTTTATTCTGGAAGTTACCAAACCTCTAGGAATTTTAGGAAATGGACATTATTTTTAAAGGACCACTGTTGGGAGCAGTGAGACCCCAGATCCTGAATTTCTTGTAATCCCCTGATCTGAGTGCCTACAGCTGCTCTGAGCACGAGACCTTCAGGAGTTCCTGATGGCAGGAGAGTGGTTTCTGGTGGGTTTGGCTGGGGCGTGGCTATCTCTATATAATCTGCCCCTGAACACAATAAAGGGGGCATTCTTGGGGAATTCAAGGATGACCCGTGTCGTTGTCTCTCTGTCTGTGTGTGTCTGTGTATTTTAACCTCCTGCCCCTTGCCCGAATCTCGCGAACTGGGTAAAAGTGCACCGAACGCAGACACGGGGGCGTGGTGCATGGCAATTGGAGGTCTCCACCGAGATATCGGCAGACCACCATAGTTTTTGTCTGAAAGTTGAAAAAGTTGGGAAGCGGCGGGAGAAAAGGCCTGGAGGTGGATGCTGCCATCTGTAATCTTGAAGTGCATCAGTAGCGGTGAGGGATGAGAAACCACAGTCTAGATGCACGCGTCTCAAAGGTGGGGCTCAGGGCTCACCTGCTAGCCTTGTATGTTCCCTTCAAAGTAAATTTGTCCCTTGAGTTAATGTCTTGCTGTATTTTGGTAACTTTTTTCCTTTTTTGTTTTTGGGGTTTTGTGTGTATGTGTGTACTGAGATTCAAACTCAGGCCTCACTGACAGAGCATGAAAAGCACATTAAGAGAAAAGAACTTCCTCTGGTCGAGGGAATGAAACCCTCAGTCTGGGTGGAGAGCGGACCTAGTTCAAGTTAGGCTGGTCAATCAGGAACCAGCCCCTAGGAAGGTACAATCACCCCGAGCAAGGAAGGTTCACTTTGAGCCACGTTTAGGACATATATGGAATAATTATTCCTTTGAAGATTTTCTTCCTTTCTTTCTTTTCTTTCCTCCCTTCCTTTTCCTTTTTTCTTTTTTTAGAAAGACTTTAGAAAGTCTCTTTATATAGCCCCAGCTGTCCTGGAATTCACTATGTAGACCAGGCTGGCCTCAAACTCATAGAGATCTGCCTGCCTCTGCCTCCTGAGTTCTGGAGTTGAAAGCATGCACTACCACACCCAGCCTTCTAATGAAACACTGTACCTTTCTTTCCCAGAATTCCTCCTGGGAGTTGTCCTTACAAGCCAAGGTCTGCTGGGTCTGACCACCTTTCTGAATCTTGACTTTTCCTTATTTTTTTCCCTGTCTCATTCATTAGATGTAGAAACTAGGTATGCTCTCTCCGGTACATTCTTACACTTCCTCCAGAGCCCCCTCATCCCTATGTGGCTGCCCGCACCCAGGTGGCTGTCCTCTATGCCAGCTTAACTCAGTGACAGGATTTCTGTTTTCTAATCCTTCTTTTCTCCATTCTTCCTCTAGGCAGCTGCTGAGATTCACAACTTGCCCGTCCTGGGTTCTTTTAAATTCTAATATTATCCTCAAGCTTCCAGCTGAGTGTGTTTTTAAATTATTCTAATAATGAAACTTAGACCCCAAGTGGGACCCTGATTTCCTGGCATCAGTGCTTATGCAGAACACCCTTCACTGAGCTATCTCTGCAGCCCTGTTTGTGGGCTCTGAAAACCTTTGCCTTCTCACTAGGACTACCCAGGGCTGTCTTCTGCTGATCTCTGTGCCACTCCACATACAATCAGCCTATTTGGCACTGACTGGCACCTACCGAATCCAGCACGAGTGAGGGATGCACAGGCTGCTGTGGCACGGTGGCTAGAACCATACTTTCTGGAACTGGATTTTTCAGGCTGTGAACATTCAGTGTGATTCTGGCAGCCCAACACGGTCTCATGCCTTGTTTTGGTGTCTTAATTTATAACATGTGATCACAAGAACACGTCTTTATTTATGATGGAGTAAACATAAGGATATGCAGGACCACTTCTTTGTTTATGATGGATTATGCTCGCTACTGAGTGTTTAGTAAATAAACACAGGAACTAAAGCTCCAAAGCCTCCCTCGCCACGCCCACTAGGAGACTATTACCCAGGGCCTTTAAACTTTTCTATGTGGAAGAAAATTGTGCTTTCTCACAGAAAGTTTTGAGCTAAGTAACTGTTATGACTCAACATTTACCAGCCTTGCAAATTTCCCAAGAACTAAGTCCCGAGAACCTGACTCTCTGGAATGGCTGAGAGCAAGGGGCATCCCTCAGTCTATGGGCACCTATGGCAGGAGCCAGAGCAAGGGGCATCCCTCAGTCCATGGGTAACCGTGGCAGCAGTCAGAGCAAGGGGTATCCCTCAGTCCATGGGAACTCATGGAAGCAGCCAGAGCAAGGGGCATCCCTTAGTCCACGGGCACCCGTGCAGGAGTCAGAGCAAGGGGCATCCTCAGTCCACGGGCACCCGTGGCAGGAGTCAGAGCAAGGGGCATCCTCAGTCGATGGGCACCCATGGCAGCATGGCCAGAGGTGGCTAACTGAAAACTTCTTTCCCCTTGAGTCATCCCTGTATAGACCTAAAATAAAGTGTTCTCCTCCAGCCTTTGGCATGGCCAGATCAGTGGTTTCTCACAGCCCCGCTCCATTTCCTCTAAGCTTCAGAGCGCTGGCATCTGGGGACGTGTCTCTGTGCCGTATCAGGTCAGGTGGGGCTTGGCTTTCTGACAGGCATGCCACTGAGGACCCCAGAGAGGGGGACAAGTAATGAGTGCCTGCTCTATTCCTGTCCCTGCTTCCTTTCCAGTCACAGGCAGGCTGAGCTGCGGCTGGCTGCCAAGTACTACTAATAGACACTCAGACTTGAGGGAAATCATGAATTTTCCAGGGGGACAGAAGAGGATCAGCCCCTGAAGACTGGGAGCTGAGGAGAGGCTGAGAAACAGAGAGGAGAACACCATGCACTTTTTAAGTCTGCATGGTGTGTCTGAGCTTTCATCAGATGCAGGATCTGTTGGTTCTGGGCGGGGCTGTCATGCCTCCCTGGCTACTGCTTACTAACACGCCCAGTATTCAACAGTGGCACACCTGGACTTGTGGAGGAAGGTGAAAGCTGGGGTCCCTCACGTCTGAGAAAGCACAGGCTGGGGGCTTGAGGTCCTGTAACCTTCAGGAGGTTCTTTCCTGGGCAATGGCTGGATGGTGAACTACAATTCACCGAGGTGACTGTAAGAACATGCTGGTTAAAGGATCCTAAGGAAGTCAACAAATGGCTGACCCAAGAATGCTGCCCCCACTAGGAATGCAAACTGTGCATGCTCTCTCAGTCTCTAAATACACATTCACGGAGTACATGCGGCTGTTTAGCAGGGCTTGTTGGCAAGTTCTCTGCTGACATCTGGGGACGTGTCTCTGTGCCGTATCAGGTCAGGTGGGGCTTGGCTTTCTGACAGGCATGCCACTGAGGATCTCAGAGAGTGGGACAAGGGATGAGTGCCTGTTCCATTCCTGAGCTGTTCTATTGCTCTGAGCTATTTCTGCCAGTCTATGCAGTGAGATCTAGGGGCGGACAGTGCAGGACTTCTCACTCCAGGGGGCAGGGGAGGGGGGCTGCAGTCCTGTGACATTTTCTGAACACGCAGGCAGAGGCTTCAGCTAGGGTAACACAGCCTGGCCTCACTTGGCCACATTCCTGATGCTTGGTGACCTTAGGGGCATCCTGCTCTACAAAGCTTTGGTGTGTCCCAAACATCTGCCTGAAGACTTAGGGGTCAGCTCTGTGCTGCTCTGTACAGCCACCGACGGGGCCGTGGGCTGCAGCAACCTGGGAACTCTTACTGTCCACCTACACCACTTTCCCACAGCGTGCACTTCCTGCATGTGCTCCCTTCTGATAAGGTGACTCTTATTTCTCCACATTCACTCAGATGTACTCAGATGCTGACATTTGCCTTCTGCACACTGGTGACAACGATGGTCATGGGGCATCCCTTTTAAAGCCCAGATGCCTGGACAAGACAGAGCCAGGAGGAAAGCACGGCGGGTTAACCCCAGGGCTGCCGGCTGTAAGCCTGCCTGCGGGCTCCTCACCCTAGCTGTGTCTCTGTAGAAGGTTCTTATGAAGAAAACAGGCTCATCTGGGCAACAGACTGAGTCTGACCACCACATCTGGCTTTATCATTGAAGGTGTGATGACTTTTTCCCTTTTGCCTTTGGGGGTGGGGAATGGTTCATTCAGAGACTCTCTTAAAGTGACAGTAGCTTTCGAGGTTCTAAGTCATGAACTGCAAAAACAATGAACGCTTGGATGTTTCATCTTGCAGACACCAGGGGCTCAAGGACTCTCAGAAGTGTGCTCACCGCCCCCAGGGGAGGAGCCCTGGTGCTGTGTGTCTTTGCACAGCCCATCTTTGACCCCAGAAGTAACAGACTTGAGTAGTCATTTTAAGTGAGGGCCTGAGTCAATGACCCAGGAAAGAGTTTAGGGAGGGGGGCTGGGCGGCTGGAGACTCTGTGGCTGCCTATCAGCAGAGTCCCCTCCACTGCAGGAATCAGGAGGAGCCTGAGGTACAGTGCAGTGCACACTGTCTGAGAGCTGGGCTGCTGGGGCCGTGCTGTGAGGCTGCCCCAACTCCAAGGGGAGGAGCGGGTTACCTTACCCGAGGTGGATGGCCCGGATGTGCTTCTGGATGCCTGCTGCCGTGTTCAGCACCTTGCCACAGTTTTTCCAAAGGCATTTGAACATCACCTTCATGGAGTTCTACAGAAAGGGGAGGAAACATCATCACAATGCACACAAACCCGTCCAGAGTCACCCTCTTGTCCCCCTGACCTTTTCTCCTTCATCAGAAACTTAACAGTGCGCCATGTTCTTAATGACAGAATTCTCCACTCTGGGACTTTCCCGCTGGTGACAAGCTTCAGAAGCTCAGACTCCTTCCATTTCTTCCTGGGAACCGAGCTTTGCTGCTGATTTTAACCACATTCCCCGAGGTCCCCATGGGCATTGGGGCCACCCTGGCAGTGGCTAATATTAACTAAGTGCTTAGTAGGGTAAGGTGCTGTCCTGAGCATGTACTTAATCCCCCAGGATGGATGTCACAGGGGTCTTCATGTTACAGAGAGTTGCAGTGAACTAAGAAACAGGGTTGGAATCTGCTCCAGAAGCCAGCCTTCACCCCAGCACACAATCACACAGTGCTCTTCAATGAGGGCTTAGCATTTTCAAGAACTCCCAGGACAGTGACTGAGCCACCAGTGGACTTGTCCTGTCAACCACAGTGATCTTGATTACAAAACAGGAACAGTAATGGAGCCCCTTACAGATGACCATGGTGCTTTAGTGACATCATGGGCCAGAACCAGCCGACCCGCTTAGAGGCAACCACTCACTACAGCAGGGGCTATGGAATTATTGTCACCACGTGCCTTGAAATGCATTTTTAAATTTTTGCAGTGCTTGGGGTAGGACTCAGGTGCTTGCACACGCTAGGCAAGTGCTCTGCCATTGCCCTACTGCAGTAGCTCAAATGGAAATAGTCCCGTAGATACAAGGGACTGGCACTATGGGAGGTGTGGCCTTGTGGGAGGAGAGGTGTCACTGTGGGTGGGCTTTGATGTTGCAGAGGTTCGAGCCAGGACAGTATCTCAGTCTCTCTTCCTGCTGCTTGCTGATCTAGATGCGGAATTCTCAGCCCCTTCTCCAGTGCTGCATCTTCCTGCATGCTGCCATGCTCCCACCGTGATGATAATGGACTTAAACCTCTGAACTGCAAGCTAGCTCCAATGAAATATTGTCCTTTGTAAGAGTTGCAGCCGGGCGGTGGTGGCGCACGCCTTTGATCCCAACACTCGGGAGGCAGAGGCAGGTGGATCTCTGAGTTCGAGGCCAGCCTGGTCTACAAGAGCTAGCTCCAGGACAGGCTCTAGAAACTACAGGGAAACCCTGTCTCGAAAAACCAAAAAAAAAAAGAAAACCCCCCCCCAAAAAAAGAGTTGCCATGGTCATGGTGTCTCTTCACAGCAATAGAAACCCTAAGACGACTACATTCCCCAGTTCCCCTGGAATGAATGTTTATGAAGGTATGGTGGTTTGGATGATAATGGTTCCCATAGCATCATCTATTTGAATGCTTAGTCACTAAGGAACAATCTGGAGGTGTGGACTTGTTAGAGGAAGTGTGTTGCTGAGAATGGGATCTGAGGTTTCAGAAGCCCACACCAGGCCTTGTCTTCTCTGCCTCTCTCTGCTTATGGGTCAAGATATAGGATTCTCAGCCACCTCTTCAACACCATGTCTGCCTGCATGCTGCCATGCTCCTGCCATGATGATTATGGAGGTGATGTAGGAGGGTCTTCTGTCTATATGTTACTTTCATTGGTCAAATAAAGAAACTGCCTTGGCCTTTTGATAGGATAGCAGCTTAGATAGGCGGAGTAGACCAAACAGAATGCTGGGAGAAAGAAGCAGAGTCAGGCAGATGCCATGAATCTCCGGCCCTAGACGGACGTAGGTTAGGATCTTTCCCGGTAAGCCACAGCCTCATGGTACTACAGAGATTTAATGGAAATGGGTTAATCAAGATGTGAGAGTTAGTCAATAAGAGGCTAGAAATAATGGGCCAGGCAGTGTTTAAATGAATACAGTTTCTGTGATTATTTTGGGGTATAAGCGGCCGGGAGTCAGGTGGCGGGAAGCGGCCCGCTGCTCCTTTTACTACAGTTTGGCGCCCATCCACTTAAAAACCTGAGAGGGCTTAAAAAGGAGAGAGAGAGACTTTTAACACAGCTTTTTGCTGTTTGTTGGTGGCATGCTGCAGAGAAATTTCCCTGACTCAGCAGCCTTAGCAGGAAAAAGCTGCACGGTTTTAAAACACACCTTCTGGGTTGTCCTGCCAGTTCGAACTCCGGCTTTAAAGCATTTCAATGGCTTTTATGAGACTTGATGTTTGTGTGCCCGCTTAGGATCGGGAAGAAAGTACTCTGAGACCATGCCAATGGCTCAGCGCTCCCCACCTGCACCTGGGCAGATGGCAGAATCAGGCTTAGACAAGCGGGAGAGCATGGCGGATTTCTGCCGCTATACAGAGAGATGTTTCCAGACTGTGCAGTGCTCTGCATAACAGATTTGGCTGTAACTTGGATGAAAAGATTTTCTGTGCTGCATGCTCAGTCTCAGAGTTAAACTGCTGAGTGTGGCTCCTACCTGGTGGCCCCAGAGCTAACAGATATGGTACATCCTCCATTTTGAAATTGGAGAGAGGTAGAGCCAACATCCAGAGCAGCCGGCTGCTCTGCAGCTCAGAGGCACAACTGATTCTGAGTCACAAGCGGCTCCGCCATGTTAGACTGGGTGGGGTAAGCCCACAGTACCTGTTTTTGACCTGGGAATGTCACAGCTTAAACAGGTGGCAGGAAGTGGCCCAAGTGGCCTGCTGCTCCTTTTACATGGAGGTCAGCTTTCTCCTTTTACCATGAGGGTCCTGGGAGTCAAACTCATCCTCAGGCTCGGGTGGCCAAGTGTCTTTACCTACAGAGCCATGCCCACTGCTGGAGACAAAGCCTCAGTACAATTAAAACACTCAGATTTTTGTAGCTCTTTGCAGCAACATGCAAAAGAACTCAATTTGGGATAGTTTATCAATAGCAAGAAGCTTCTTTTTTGTGCATGTATTAGTGTGTGTGTATGTGTGTGTGTGTGTATGTGTGGTGTAGGAGGTCCTTCTGTTTATGTGTTGCTTTCATTGGTTGAATAAAGAACCTGCCTTGGCCTAGTTGATAGGACAGAACTTAGGTAGGCAGAGAAGACAAAACTGAATGCTGGGAAGAAGGGCTCAGTGGCAGACGCCATGAATCTCCTGCCTGAGATGGACACTGGTTAGAATCTTGCCAGTAAGCCACAGTCACATGGCGATACACAGATTAATGGAAATGGATTAAATTAAGATGTAAGAATTAGCCAATAAGAAGTTAGAGCTAATGGGCCAGGCAGTGTTTAAATGAATACAGTTTCTGTGATTATTTCGGGTGTAAGAGAGCCGGGTAGCCTGGATGACAAGCAGCCTGCTCCTCCTGTTACATGTGTGGGGACATGGGTGTGTGCATATGGAGACATGCGTGTAGAGGCCAGGAGACAGCCATGGGTGAAGATACTCAGGTATCACCCACCTTAGCTTTTGATGCAAGATCTCTCACTAACTTAGGACTTTCCAAGCAGAGTAGGCTGGCTGGCCAGCAAGCACCAGGAGCTGCCTGTATTCACCTCCGCAGCACTGGGGTTACAATGAGAGCCACTGAGCCTAGCTTTCTTTTTCTTTTTCAAAAAATATTTAAAAAATAACCTCAAACTCTGTATATACAGTACAGTGGGGGGGGGGGTGAGCAAACAGGAAGGGACATCAGTCCTGCTGTGGAGTCCACTTTCCAATTGCTGAGCAGAGCTCACCAACACTGTGGGCTGATTGAGTGGAGCTGGCAAGATAGCATTCAGCTAATACTGGACTTGCTCCCCTTTGATACCAGTTTGGGGGAGGTAGGGGACGGGGACATCTACCTAGGGATGCTTGTATCAGGGGAGCAGAAAAAGAGGCAAGCCATCAGAGAGGCCCGGTATGACAGGAGGGCTCATTTCACAAGCCAGCAGGCCTCTAGCTTGCCACTCCTGGTGGGCACTTGAAGGTGACCCAAAGGATCCTTCCCAGTCCAAGCAGGCTTTGCAGTGGGAGGGGTAGATGTGGCAATAGTCCCAGAGACAAAAACCTTCTTTCAAATGAACCAGAACCCAAACCCAAACCAGCTGAGCAGGGAATGGAGAGGTCAGTGTAATGAATGACTGGAAGTGCCACCCTGTCCCTCAGACCGAGAGTGTGAAGGAGCAGTGACCCTGGCTGCTTCTGTGGTCAAGCTCAGGTCCCAGCTTCTGATGCTGCTCTGCTACCTCTGGATGGGACCAAGCCAGATCGGCAGTGTAGCCCTTGTAGCGGAAGATGGGAGTGGGGCCTATCTGTACACGAGATGGGAGAACTGAGTGGATTTGTAGTTCAGCTGGTTGTTGGGCATGAACTTGTGCAGCACGGGTCGTAGTGGTAGGCGCCAAGGCAGGCGTCACAGGAGACTTTTGAACACTGGGTGCAGGTATTGGTGGCATCCACACGGTTACAAAAGCCACAGCGGAAGGTGGCTGTGGTGGAGGGCTTGGGCTTTGAGTGGACAGGTGGCAGCCGGTCAAGGCCCTGAGTCTGACCCACATACTTCTTTCTCTCGCATAGCTGCCCCATGGACCAGGCTGTTGTGAGCAGATGCCTTGCTGGGAAAGGCGCTGGGCAAGGCGCTGGGCTTGGCGGTCAGTACTGTCACAGCGGTAGCAGAGGGCGGAGCTGCAGGACAGGCCGCAGTTTTGGCACTTGGATAGGGCAGACTCTTTGGTAGGGGGTGAACGCTTGTGGTAGATGGGGTGGGCATCGTTTTTGATGAGCCATACGTCTGGCCGCAGAGCATCCTGCCTCCGATAGGCGGCCCGGGTTTCTGAGTGCGTATACAGGTCCACGTCATCCTGAGTGGAAAAGTATGTACTGCGCAGCAGGCCAAGGCCGTTGATGGGGGAGATGGATGGAAGGTCATCAGGGCTACCATGGGGGGCGCTGGACATGGTAAGCAAGGAGGGGGATGGGCAGATGATCTCATCCTTCAGGTCATTCCCTACATCCATGGCCAGGGGCTCCTTTCGCAGACTCAGTGAAGCCTTTGAGGGGAGCTTCCTGTTCTCCCAGTAGCTGTCGTAGGCATCCACAGACCTGGAGGGTTTGGTTACTCGAGGCTTGTAGTAGTCCTTGGCTGCCCGCTCACTGGCTGACTTCTGAAGTGCCACACGAGCCATGGACGTGGTCAGGTGTTCCCTGCTCTCAGCCCGTCGCCGCAGAGCGTCGGAGCACCCGTGCGCATCCTCTGTGCTGCTCTTGCGTTCAGTCACCACATCCAGCTGAGTAGCCCTTGTCCTTCACCTGCGAGTGGATCCCCAGCATCTGCTCACACTTGACCTTGGCCAGGAAGAGCTCAAAGGAGACCATCTTCACCTGGAGGGACTCCCAACTCAGGCTTGTAGCCCACGAACCTCAGAATGGCTCGGATGTCTTCCTCCAGCAAAGTGGACTTGACATAGTAAACAAAGGGCCTGTGTAGGTCTTGATGCTGTGGAATTCCTTTTCCAGGGGAACAGAAGAGGTTGATGGCCACCGTCTCTAGCATGCTGAAGGTGCAGTGCAGAGACTCAGGCTGGAGCTGCTCAGTGAGCGGAGGGAGCTCTCTACCACTTCATAAAACAGGATCAGCCTAAATCGGTGCAAGAGGTCCACCTTGTGCAGGCTGAGCATGGTGGCAGCTGCCACTCTCAGGTACTCATCGCTGCCAGGCTGCTGCTTGCTGGGGGTGGTGTCCACTTTGCCCTCATGGAACTGCATGTACTTCCCGAAATAAATCATCCTTGTACTTCGTATCCATTGAACTGGACTTCCCCAATCAAACCTAAGGGCTACCTCATCTCCTCCATGGCCCTGGAACTGGAGGCTGGTACATCATATGAAGATTTGGCATGGTGCCCATGGACCAGCTCATGCTCTGCTGCTGCTAGCCAGGGAAGCCAACGCTGCTGGAGCCCTCCATACGGCCCCGCCGCTCCCGCTGGCTCCGGGGACAGAGACCAGGACCCGACGAGCCTAGTTTTTGTTTTTTTTTTTGTGTGTTTTTTTTTTTTTTTTTGGTTTTTCGAGACAGGGTTTCTTTGTAGCTTTTTTAGAGCCTGTCCTGGAACTAGCTCTTGTAGACCAGGCTGGCCTCGAACTCACAGAGATCCGCCTGCCTCTGCCTCCCGAGTGCTGGGATTAAAGGCGTGCGCCACCACCGCCCGGCGAGCCTAGTTTTTATACCTTTAGTTCCATCTGGGGGTTCGAGCTAAAGTCCTCTCAAGCGTTTCACCAACTGAGCACCTTTTCAGCCCAGTACATAGTTTCTGAACACATGATGACCAAACTAATTGAATATCAAATGCACAATGATTCTGGTGCTCCCAAAACCCGTGCTGTATTATAGTACCTAACTTCAGTGTAGGCTTTGATCTCAACACATCCTCTCTCTGCACTGCACAAGCTGTCATTCCACCCAATGCCAACAAACACACCTAAACACCTTATTTCAGACTACTATGGTATGAGCTGCGTGCTTACTGTATGCAAAATTTTCTGATGTCATAGAAATAGAAATGGTTTAATCATGTATAACAAAAATTTCCTATTCTCGTTCCTCAGCATGTATTAAATTACTTTACCTTTGGATTATACTGTATTAAAGCATTGGATTTGAAAATTATGTCTGCCTTCCAAGTTCATATTCTATACACATAGACGAGAGCAGCTCTCAGACCTCAGGAAGTTTACTTGTGCAATGATGGCAGTCAGTGTAGAAACTGACAATGGGCCAAAGTTCAGAGGAGTGTCTGTGGCACTCAGTCCAACATGGGGCATCTATATCACACTCCGCCCCATGCCAGTCAGGGATCGTCTCTGAAGCAGGAGGGGAAAGACTGCAAGAGCCAGAGACTGGGGAGGACTACAGACATGATGAGACAATTGCATCCATGAAGTCAAGAGCTGTTGTCGCTGCTGTACCAGACCCGCACAAGACAGAGCAATCAAGACTCCACCACGAGTGGTCCTCAGCTCTTGCAGAGAAGCTACCCACAGTTGGTGGCTGCTGAGGAAGAGCTCATTGTCTTCACGTGTGTGGCTCCGACGTGGTTCAACCACACCAGAGTGGAAGGCTCCACATCCATGCAGATTTGAGCAGCACTATTAGCTCATGAAAAAAGAAGAAAAAGGAGGGGAAAAGACAAAGTCTTCTGGGTGACTGGATCTAACTCAGACCAAGCCGTCAAGACATGAGCTTCTTGGGGAAGTGTCTAGTAGAGGGGGAGAGGCTTCCCATTCCAACTATAATACACATGCAAAAAGGTATTCAGTATACCAATCTTTAGGTTAATCTTAAAGTTGGAATGGGGATTAAATTAATCCCTGTGGTGGTAAGAATGAAAATGTCCCCCACAGGCTCAGATGTTTGGATACTCGGTCCCCAGTTGATAGAGCAGTTAGGCAGGTTCAGGAGGTGTGGCTTTGCTGGAGGAAGTATGTCACTGGGGAAGGATTCTGAGTCTTGACAGCCTGGTGCCATTCCAAGTGTGCTCTCTCTGCTTTATGATTGTGGTTCAAGATGTAAACCCCCAGCTTCTTGCTCCTGCCTTTGCTTCAGTATCATGACTCTCTAGAGCTAGAAGCTCAAATAAACTCTTTCTTCCATAAACTGCCTTAGCCATGGTGTTTTATCACAGCAGCAGACAGGTGGCTGACACCACCCATGTACACAGAGTATACACAGCAGCTGACAGGTGGCTGACACCACCCATGTACACCGAGTATACACAGCAGCAGACAGGCAGCTGACGCCATCCATGTACACTGAGTATACACAGCAGCAGATAGGTGGCTGACACCATCCATGTACACCGAGTATACACAGCAGCAGACAGGCAGCTGACGCCATCCATGTACACCGAGTATACACAGCAGCAGACAGGTGGCTGACACCATCTGTGTACACTGAGTATACACAGCAGCAGACAGGTGGTGACACTACCCATGTACACCGAGTATACACAGCAGCAGACAGGAAGTTGCCACGATCCATGTATACTGAGTATACTAAAAATGAAGCTATAATCTACTTTTCATTCTTTAAGTTCCTTTTGAAAAGAATTTGTTTTTATTCATGCATGTGGGCTTGCTTGCCTGTGTGTGCTCGATGGGTGTGCAGGTGCCCAGTGAAGCCAGAAGCACGCACTGCATTTCCTGCAACTGCAGTCACTGTGGGTGTGAGCACTGCAGGTGCTTGGAACAGAACCCAGGCTCCTCCCCAAGAGCAGAGCATACTCTAACTGCAGTCACTCACCAGCCCTGTACTTTCTGCTTTTCAAATTACATCTTATTTACTCTGTGGGACTGAGCAGGGTGGACAGCCAGTGTCTTCATCCACAGCTATCTCAGGCTCCTCAGGGAATTCCTACTCTGCCCGGCTTGACCCCACAGGCCATTCTGCACCTCCAGAGGCGGCTCCTGCGCATGGGTTTCTGGTTGGATGTGGTCAACAAGAGGATGTAGGAGGCAGGAGAAAATCCTGATTCCCCTGGCTCCCATTTTAGCAGGCTCAGCTGTGAGTGGTTACATTTCTCTTCTGAAGTTGCCATTTCTGCCAGGGGATCACTCTTCCAGCTGGAATTCTAGAGTTCTGGTTATTCCTAGGTTCTGGTAATTGCTCTGGTTGTTTGGTTCTTCACGCTACAGTGGTAGTGGGGGTGGCCTTGCCTGATTAGATTCTGGGTTGTCTCACCACCGCTGTTGAGTTCCCCAGCCCCAGCTCTAAGGACATGAGTGTGCCGCCATGGGCACTGCCAGAACTTGAACTATTAACAGGAAACACAGGCTAGCAAAGAACATGAATAGTGGTCTCAGGGAGAGGGGAGTAACAGTGTAATGTTTTTAGTTATCTGTAAGTTTTTTTAAAATAACAAAAGTTTGCAAATTAAAAATAAATACTTGGCCTTTAAGCCCAGTATTCAGGAGGCTAGCTTAGTCTACACAGGGAGTTCCAGAAGTGCCGGGGCTGTGCAGAGACCCTGTCTTTGAAAACCAACCAACCACACATACAAAAAACTGGGAAAGATAATTTTTATGTTAATTTCTAAATTTAAAATATTTATTCTATTTTTAGTGTTTGTTGTTATGTTTTGTCTGTTTTCCCTACTGCCGAGTCCCAGGCCCCTGAGTGCACTAGGTAGGCTACAGTGAGATCCATAGCTACCCATTTTTAACTTTAAATTATTTATATTAATTATTTACTAAATTTTAACTGTTACTTATTCCTTGTCTGGTGTCCTGTCACACACCTTTAATCTCAGCACTCAGAAGGGCTACTCAGAGAGCTCCAGACCAGTCAGGACAAAATAAAACCAACCAAATAAAAACCTGACTTGACTAATGCAGCTTACCTAAATAAGGAGAAAACAAACGTGTTGGAAGGATTATCTCAGCTTCAATGGACCTGAGCAGCTAGCTTTGCTCTACACGGGCGAGGGTGTGCTCCCCTCAAGGCCAAAGCAGGGTCCCCTGCTATATCCAGCTGAAATCAGCCCTCTGTCCACAAACAGACTACTTGCTGTTATGCTGGAGCCAAAGCCACAGGAGGAGGAGAGCCGAAAAAATAGCTAAATAAACAACGCCCAAATTGCCACATGGTCCAAGTGGTCTGGAGGAAGCCAAACCAAGCAAAGCTGCTGGCCAAGCCACGGCGGCCAAGTGTGAACGGCCCATCTGTGCTCAACCTTGGCCTCTCCTCCGGGCTCCAACAGATGTGTTGCCCGCAAAAGCACAGGGCAACAGCTGAAAATTCACCCCCAGTGGAAGGCACTTTTGCTGAGCATCAAAGTCTCTGTCAGCTGAGCTGAACTCTCACAAAAGGCCCTCTTCACGAAGAGCAGCTGATGGCCTGGGAAGGGCAGGAGGGGGCCTGGGAGCTCGAGCTGCCACCTCCTTGCCTAATCTAATATTACAAAGACCCCGATGGCCAGGCTCTCCAGACCACTACAAACTCAGAATTTTAAAAATGTTCTACATAAGATGTGTGGACACTTCCAGCAAGCTCTTCAGATTACTCAGTTGGTGCTGTTGGTTGTAGAGAAATTCTAGAGATTCTTTACCTACGTAGCTAGCTTGAAGACTAAGGGTCTTGGCAACTGGCAACCTTTGACCTCAGCTCTCAGTCAATTATCTGTTTACTACCCACCTACCTACCAACCTATCTACCATCCATCCATCCATCCATCCATCCATCTATCTATCTTTTGTAGTTTGCTGTGTAGCCCAGGATGGCCTTGAACTTGCAATCCTCTGCCTTAGGTTCCTGAATACTGGGACTACAGAGGTCTGTGTCACCACTCCTGACCCACAATCCGATTTTTGTCCCCAAGACAGGGTTTTACTATGTAGCTCTGGCTGTCCTGGAACTCACTATGTCTATACCATACTGGCCTCAAACTCACAGAGATACATCTGCCTCTGCAGCATCACCCCCTGCCTCCATGCTGGGATTAAAGGCATGTGCCATTACACCTGGCCACAACCTTATTTTAAAATGGTTTCATACCTGGGCTATATGGAGTCCCCTTCTATTTTCCTGATAAATCTAGACAGATACTCAGGACTGACAGGATAGTTGCCAGAGGTAGCTTTTAGTCCCAGGACTAGGAACATGGCTGGAATTTGAAGTACGATATGACATGCTTAGGAATACACTGGATTAAAGCAACAGTCTGGAAGCTTCATGAACACCACCACCGTAGCACTATAGCCTAGGCAGTATCACTCTGGCTTTTCTGAGCACTGGAGACTCCCAGGAACGTTATTATTCAATATGGGGACTGTGGAGTATATACAAGTATGTGGGTAGGTGTGTACACTGGGGTGGAGGGAGGACACTTTATGTCTAAATTTCAGAACTGTGGATCAGGTCTCTGTCACACCACACATCCTCTCAACTTGTCTCCAGGGCTTCTTCAGGGTCAGAAGGGACACTGAGATCATTACCAAGGGCCAAAGCTAAAGAAATAAGCCCTTAAAGGATCCCAGCTATAATATTAATTGAGGAAGTAGCCTTATACCTGTGAGTGTATGCTTATGGACCCCCTCCTTTATTTGTAAACTGAGCAGATTAAATGAAATTAGTAGGTGTATGAAGTGAACTCAAAGTAATGAATTCAAACATTAGGTAAGCCCCACCCACACACTTCAGTCAGTCAGTCATCCCTGGCTACATAATGAGGTCGAGACTACCTTGGTCTTGAAGTGAGACTGTCTTAAAGACAACCAACAGCCAAGATCCCTGTAAGTGTGCACAGAATGTATTCGTCCGTGGCTTCTTTCCCCACGGCGTGAAGACTGACATCAGCCCACTGTCCTGGGTATCGGCAGCGTTTCCTCTTTTTTGGTAGTGTGGCGTTCCGCTATACAAACACGCCGTCATTTCCTCTTCCATGTGCCTGCTGGCGGACTTTGCATTGTTTCCGCTTCGGGGTGGTAATGAAGGAAGCTGCAATGAACACTTGTCTGTAAGTTTCTTTGTGGACATGTGTTTTCTAATCTCTTAGGTAAATACATATGTAACAGTAGAGTTGCTGGGTCATATGGTTAGCATATATTTAACTTTGAAAGAAACTGCCAAACTGTTTTTCAAAGTAGTTAAATGCCATTTTGCATTCCCACTGGCAATGAGTGTGCATTCCTGTTGCCAGAACTCAGAACTCTGTCTGCACACTGCGTGTCTCCATGTTCCCCCAGTGCTCACGGCCACACCGCAGCAGCGGAAATGCACCGATGCTGGCCTGCCCAGGGCAGCGGGCAACGGGCTGCCCGAGGGGCACAGGAGTGCTGGCGCTCGTCAGTAGGAGCAGGTTCCTGAGCTAACAGAGATTCCTTGTCATGTATTTTCTTTATCCATGGATTCTAGAAGTAAATTTCATCCTTGAGGTCACCTGTTCCTTCGTAGATGAGGTTGAATGCAAAGGTCAGGATGGTAGTGGACGACGTCTGAGGCCTCTCTGTAGGCCACATGGCTGGCCAGCCCAGCATCCCGTCAGCCCAGATCTCTCTGTAGGCCACATGGCCGGCCAGCCCAGCATCCCGTCAGCCCAGATCTCTTACTCGCACTGGGTCCTCTCCGGGGCTAATCCTGGAGATCTGTGCAACAAGTGCTTAACTTGTGGCAGAAGAGCACACGGCTGCCTGGGTGCCCGAGTTGGCACAGAGCCTCTCCCTGCACCCGGTAAAATGTCCCGGTAAAATGTCTGGAGTCACCACACCCACAAAGTAAATGAAAGTGTCCCTAAGGTGCTGCTGTGGGTCCTGCCTCAGGTGTCCTGGTGCACTTCCAGTTCCGGCCAGAGCTACCCTCACCGCACTGCTGGAGTGTTCTCCTGTCAACCCCAGAGATCACTGGGCGACAGAGATCAGTTACCCTCAGCCGCTTGGTGCTGCTCCCCCCCATATCCAAGGGTGAAAACACAGCATGGTACTAGTGGCTGCATTTATTGTCCTTCCATCTTTTCACGTAATCCACAACAGTCTCATTGACATGGTACCTCCAGAGGCGACACCCCAACTTCAGAGGATGTCCAGGCTCTACATCTGAAGGAACCAGGAATCTGACATTTTCCTTACTTATTGGCACTTCGGGTTTTCCAGGAAGTCTTGTGGAACTGATAGTTAATTCTTAGCCTTCTACAGAAATGGTTTTCTCCTGAGACTACCAGAGTGCCCATACCTTAGGTCATTGCATCACCTTGTGGTCATGACAGGAACTGCAACTTTCTCAGAGCCCCACTCTACCTGAAACCCAGGGAAAAGCCGGCTAGCAGGCACCCTCACAAAGCAGGGACAGCCTGGTGCCCCTCTCACTGCTTCGCTGTGAGGAAAAGGGCCCGAGCTTCTTTCTGCTCGCAGTTTCCTCTGGACTTTCAGTGTTTCCTTCCCACCTGGCCACGAAGTGTTGGTCCAGGGATGGCTGACTATGCCACCCACATGCCACTCTCCTCTGTGGGCTGCGAGGGATCAGTAGATGCTCCAACTCAATCTGCCTCAAGAGCATTGTCTTTATTATTTCTGCTAAGCTCACTGTTCTTATGCCAGGATATAATCAACACAACATTGGGCAATACACACAACTCAAAATGAGCTTCTCCTGCAAACTGGGAATAAGGTTGTATCAAAGATTTGGGGGATGATTAAATGAAATGCTGCATTTAACTCTGATTAAACATGTAAATACAGGGGTTATCAGAAAATACTTCTCATTAAGAGACAGCACTTGTCTTTCCTATACAATTGCAACTCACACTTTGAACTTCTTTACATAAACGGATCCACAAGAGTTATCAGCGAGAGCCTGCAGGAGGTCAGAAAGATCAGACGGTGTCAATAATCACGAGTGCAGGGAAGGCTTTCCCTGCTGGGTTTGTAGCTCACACAAGGTCTGTTAAAACAGTTCCATGTTCCATCACATGGGGCCACATTTAGCAACTTCACAATCGTTCTTCCAGGCGCGACAGGCACACGACCAACTTTGCGACTCAGCAGGTGATGGGAGACAAAATGGCTCTCTTAGGTTCTCAGAGCAGGTCGCTAAGGCTGGAATGTGGCTAATTTGACTCTGGATCATGGCACCTGGATTTACCGTGCAGCACAGGGAACAGGTGCTTCCAAACTTTTGTAACGATAAGCTATAGTATGAAATGCCCCCCACAGCATCCGCTCACACGTAAGTACACAGCGGAAATGAAAACCCGAGAGGACAATGCTGACCTTACATACAGCACATTCTCTCCCCTCCTGTTAGGTAAAGAGTGTTGTTCATCTCTCATTAGATCAACTCACAACCTACTCATGAGTCAAAACTCCCATGCTGGAAGGATCTTGTCTAGAAATTTCTCAAACAACCTCCACTAGATATGTGACCACTGCAAAGACCGAGAGTTCAAATACATACTAAGAATCTAAAAGAATAGACAGGAAAATAAGATGAACTCCACCAACAAGAACAATGTGCTCAGGCAAATGAATTACTCTTCAGTTTGGTAACTCTGGCACTTGGTAGTCAGTTGTCAGCACCAATAACTACAGATATCTGGCCTCCGCAGGCAGACAGGTGACTGAAGCACAGGAGCCGGCTCTTCATCCTCACCGCACTTTCTGGCTGTGCACAGATATGCTACGGAATGTTCCTTTCCCTCTGTCCCACAGGTACTGCTGAGCTTGGCTATCAATGCACACATCTGGAGTTCCTGTAATGATTCTGCGTGAGAGGGATCTTGGCAGCAGGTGGGTCCACACCACAGCAGGGGAGAGCCCATGCAGACAGAGCTTATGTCAGTTGATTTAATGAGATAAAGGGAGTGAAGGTAAAGGAGAGAGAGAGGGAGGGAGGGAGGAGGGGGGAAGGAGAGGAGGAGGAGGAGGAGGAGGAGGAGGAGGAGGAGGAGGAAGAGGAGGAGACAAGTTTTGTCTTTTAACTGGGACGGGGTACTGTCTGCCACATGCACAGGGCTGAGGCACTCTGCCAGGTTTCCGTGGGGCAGGGCCAAGATGCACCTTGAGGCCCGAGGGTACATTTCTGGAGCTCACTCCCTGGATGCATGTGCAAATGCTGATCTATATTTTAAGGTCACCACTTGGTTGATGACAGAACAGTTCCTTTTTTGCAGAAACTATTCTGCCTAGCCTAGCCATTTGGTCCAGAAAGAAAGGGTATGAGAGACTGCGACAGAAAAAGTGGCATTGCAAGAAGTTAAATTAATTCTGCAGAGACCTTTTGAGACACGGTTTGAAATGTAAAAGACCTGAATGACAGCGCTTGCATCCTGCCACAACATCTGAAGACTCCTTTTGTCTCTCAAACTAGTCTAGCCTTTTCATACAGCAACCTCTGCCCACCCAACTCTCAACCTCTGAATGAAGCAGCTGTTCCCTGCTTCCAGGGTGTTCAGCATTTTGCTTGGTGGTGCTCAATGAATACCAGTTTACCAAGTAAACAAAAAGATGGATAGTAGGTGTCCTGTTTTCTTGCTATTTTTTACTACTCAAAATAATTCTGAGTACAAAGGCCAAGGCAGTAAAACATTAGTGACTATCAGTCCCCTCATCTCTGGGGAAGGCTGAGCCTGGAGGAAGAAAACACCAAGAAGAATAAACAGTTCTAAGGACCCGTTTAGTCTACCACCCAGCATTCTGTGAAGGAAGCCTGTGCCCTTCAAATAAATGTTATTTATTTGCATGTGGATGGGTGTGTGCATGCCATGGTGGAGGTCAGAGGACAAGCTGGTGTCAGTCCCTGCCTCCATCATGTTTAGACACCAGGGTCTCTTGTTTAGCGCTGTCTACAGCAGAGAAGCCAGCCTGTGAGGTTCTGGCGAATCTCCCCACTTGCTGTCGGAACCACGGGGATTATGGATCTTCACATTAGTTAGTTCTGAAGATCTGAACTCTGGTCCACATGTTTGCACGACGGCACTTTGCCCACTCTGTGATGAGGCTTCCTCTTTTCCTTCGGTGACTCAGCTGCTTGCTAATTTGCTGAAGTGTGTAGACCTGAGTCAGACCGACACAGTCTCACCATAAGGTGAGAACAAGACTTTTGGTTCCACACCACATTATAAATGTATCTGTTAAAGGTGGTCATTAATGCACTCTGAAAGCATTGGAGCCTGTTCTATGAGCTCTTGTCACACACTGTCCACACCGATGTCAGGACTGCTCGCTCAGATACCCCGGGAATGGCAGGCTAAACAAGAGTTCCGCTCCAGACAGCTGTCAATCATGTCGGCTGCTATCCATGGTTCCAAGCTCTAGCTCTCCTTGAGTCATCAAGTGAGTCCCAGGGTCTCGTGGAGCGCCCTGACACAGACCCGGCTTTTCAGGACACTTTCTCCAGGAAGGATCCTCTTCTCTGAGTCACGGTGGCCTTATTCCTTGGGGCACACCCAGCGAGAACTATTGTACTTCCACCCCAGCTCGTTCAGAGTGATGCTGAGGGAGGCAGCAAGGGTGCTGGACCAAGGCCTTCTCTTTGTTTTCCTCTCTGAATGCATTCAGGGAAGGACAGGGTAGCAATGGTCCTCAAGGCCTTGCTTTGTTTTGTTTCTGAATCATCATTAAGAATGACGACACCCGTGTAAAAATTTAAAACCAGCATACAGTGTCACATAATTTTCAAACAATGCTATAATGTCCTCTAGGTTTAGTAGCGGTGTTGCTGCAGCCCACGAACTAAAAATGCTTCTATACGCAGAGGGTGAAGGGTCATTGAGAAGGCTCAGTGGACAAAGGCACTTGCTACCCAATCTGAGTTCAATCTCCAGAACCCACATAGCAGACGTCTAACCTCCACATGCACACTCAAACACATACAACATAAACAAATATGTGTTAAAAAAATCCAAACCCTGAAAACAGTGGTAATACAAGATTCCTAAAGAGAATTTAGAGACTATGGGTTTGGATGGCGGCTCTGCTGAACTCTGCAGCCAATTATTAGATTATTAAATATATCCTAGGACCTCTATATAGTCTATAAAGTACTGCTGAGAGGACCGAAAAGATTATATAGTCAGTTAACTACTGAGCCCAATACTTAGCACTTCTTTACATTTTTGTTTAGTAAACATAATTTTTCAGGATGGAAGCATACACATTTATGTGTTAACTTTTATGTATTTGGTTATGTAAAAATGAGCAAACCCTTTTGGGCTGACTGAAGCAGAAGAGAAAAAAATACTGATTATCTTTTAAGAGCATTTAGGGACAGGAGGTCTTAGTCCAATATTTCAGCTTCAAACAAGGTAAGGCCGTTTGACAATGCACACACAGGATGGAACATGCACACTGATAGGGACGGCCATGGATATTCTAGTCATTTTTGTCTTGAGTCAGGGAAAATGGCAATGTCAAAGACAACTAAAGCAGAACATGGCGTGTGTGTGCTCAGTCTCAGGAGTGACTAAGCACCAGTCCCTTGGACACAGAATACGGCACGGCACGTAACCCACCTTTCTCTTCCTGGGAATGGGCTCGTCGAAGAGCAGGTTGCTGGCCTCGGCCTCATCAATGCCATCATCAGGTGGCGCGGGGCTACGGAAGGGCTTGAAGCTGTCAGCGGACAATGGCGGCGAGGGTGTGGACGGGTTGGACTGGTCGCTGGGAGCACTCCAGCTCCAATAGCCGCTGCTGCTGCTGCTGGAGGGTGCGCCCTCCTTCCAGGACCCGCTGAGGCTCTCTGTGAGCACAGGGGACAGCGAGTAAGGGCCCATGCTGCATGCAGTAACCCACAGAGGCTGTAAGCAGGAAGCTCTCACCCATCCCAATCACGTGAGTTTCTAAGCAGTTGTTTGAGCAACAATGCAACATGGCTGTCGGGCTCTCTGGTGTGTGTTTTATTGTGCAGTACCCTTTCCTCGGGATTGGTGGAGATTAAACAAAACAAGAAAATAATAGTTATTTCTTGTTCTTGTGGGGCCTCTGGGTTTGCTGGCTGCAAGGCTTCTGCACGTGGTATCCTACCTACTAGCCACCAAGTTGCTCCCTCTGGTTCCAATCCCCCCCCCTTTTTTTTAAAAAAAAAGGCATTACTCATTGACTATGGTTCTTGGGATGTATGTCTAAGAAATCAGATTTAAGACTTCAGACTATTGAAAATGGTGCTTTCCAGACCAGCAGAGCGACTTCCCAGTGCTGAGCCAACAAGTAACCGTGTCTTCCACTCTGACTGCTGTTATACCCTTAACCTTAATTTTCAAAGTTAGTGTGTAAAATAGTGGGCTTTATAATGACATTTCTACACATCTGCGTCCCTACACCTGATTCCAAGCTCCCCCTTCCCTCTGGCCCCTCTTTGCTCCCCAACTTCTGCATTCACACTGTGCATCCCAATTCCCTCTACTTAATGGAGCTCACCAGCAGTTTCAAGCACTGTTACGCCTGTCACTCAGAGCAGAGCAGAGCATCCCCATCTGACAGTGGCACAGGAAGTTCATCTACCTGCTGCTCTCTAACTGGTAAGTGACCCTGGGCAGCCAGGGCCAGGGCCTGGTTTGCTAGAGGCCCTTGGTCCTCCAGAGCATCCTCCTATGCTGGATCGCATCTGCATTTATTGGCAGCCCCACTGACTGAACTGTGTGCAGCTGAAGTGTAGGAGTCTGATGCAGAGATCTCTTCCTATGTGTCAGAGGAGGGGACTTGTAACCACTGTAGATTAGCTTTATCTTTCAAGATGTCCAAGCCTGATTAGCATTTATGTAAATTCTACTTTCTTTTTAGATAATCCTCTTCCATATATATGTTCATTGTGAATATATTCAAACTCTACTTGTGAGAGAAGAGGAAATCCCAAAATGCTTCATTAAAAATCCTATTAATGTCTGTGTAATTACTAATGAAGCAAAAAATGAGTAGCAGATTAGTATTTGTAGAGAAATCCCTACCCTTATCTAGTTACAGAATTCCAGAAAGTTACTCAGCTACATTAAGCAAAAAGTTTAGTAAAAGTCGTCGTTTGAATGGAAGTAGAAGATGCCCACTTTATGATGGTAAGACTCTGGCAGAATTACATGGTCTTTTTTGCATGCGTGCACCTGCTGGCATCACAAAGCCAGCTTGGTATTTCCTCCCTAATGGAGAGAGACGGATGCACACAGCAGACTGCACTACTCTCCAATGACAAGACAGCCTATGGTCCTGCAGCCAGCGTCCTCACATCCTCCATAGAGACGTGCACAACGAAATCAGGTGCTGGGTGTGTGGTCGCAGGACGAGGAGGAATGAATTGCTTTTGAGAACTAGCTATTGTCATGGTGTGCTACTTCACTTCACATGAACGTCAGTGGTGTATTTGCCGACCAGTCTGTGAATACTTCCTTCACTCCTTAGCCAGGAAGACTAGCTAACACAGAAATGGACCCTTGAGGATTTGTTTTGTTTCCTGGGCTGTAGATTTCCTTATCTTAAGCAAGTATTAGTCAAACATGCAGATGGGCACAGTTGGGCTCTTAGCTCTTGCAGAGCTACCTTTTAACAGGAAAACCCTCCTCAGTCACAGAAAAGGACCACAACAGGTACCCCAAACTCACTGATGTACCCAAATTCTGGAGAATGGCTTTCATCCTCTAAAAACTAATGGATTTATTATTATTAATTGCTTTCCTTACCTAAAAATTTGCTTCCTTTTGCAAATCAAATGAGATATATCAAATTCAGTAGTTGAATAGTTCTTTTTAAAAATATTTTATTTATTTTGAGGCAAGGTCTCTCTGTGTGGGCCAGGCTGGCCTCATTAATTCACAGAGATCCATCTGCTTTTGCCTTTTCAGTGATGAGATTAAAGGCATCTGCCATCACGCCTAGCTAAGTTGTTATTTTTTAAAACTATAAACGAACACTGACATACTCCATTGCTGTGCTAAAGAAGTGCATATTGACGTATGAAAAGGTTTATTTTAATTTTAACCTTTAAATACAAAGGAACAGTAGAAATGTTCTCAAAAAAAGAATCCTATAGCAAAAATAATGATTAATTTAAGAATATCCTTTTCCCTGTAAGAATTCAGAGTCATTCCTAGAATATTTTGGGCCATTCCAGTTTTCTTCCTCCAGCAATGCTGCCTGGCTGAGAAAGGTAACTCTGGGTGTTCATTGCCAAGGGGCCCCCAAAAGGCCAGACCACTAACCAAAAATGGTCACGGCACCTCAGTGCATGTGCTTCTGCAGTGTCTAAGTTCATCTACGTATACGTCTATATTTAAAAACCACATGTACACACATACAAACATGTATGCAGCCTGACTTCCTAACCCTGACTTCCACTGTCTGGATGGATCACTTTAGCAGCTTGCTCAAGTCTCAGAAGGCAGACTTCCAGCCAGGCATACAGGATCCGTCTCAATGAAGCTCCTATTGTCCTCCGCCCAACTCTGCCTCCCACTCTCTGCTTTCCCAGTTTATCACAAGGATTAAATGAAGCAGTCTCACACTACGATCAGGAAGGCAGATCTGGAATCAGGAGGACGGGAACTAGAAATGTAGCTCCACCTCACACAAGCCAATGAGTCCACACATGCCTTGGTTCACCTATCTATACAGCAGCGATAATAACAGCATCTCGTACGCTGGGTGGTAGAAATGCAATGAGAGAAAGCGAGCAGAATACTCAGCAGATAATTAAGTCAGTGCTTAATTAATATGTTATTAATGAGGCCATGACTGAGTCTTCTTTTCCGAAAGAGACTGCGTACTCTCTATGAGTATGGACACTATTTATACTCTATTGATACATTCAAATCATCTAGGTGGTACCTATATATACTGAATTCAAGACTGGACTAAATAATTCTCTTTGGTTATGAAGTGTGGGATAATGCTTTAACAAACTGCTGGATCTTCACTGAGTTCGCTGATCCAACTATCTCCCAATCAGAAAGAAATTGTGTGAGGAAAACAAGTTCATTAGACCACTCTCCCTTTGCCTGGGGAAAAGGAACATAAGTACTGCACAGATGTGTTCTCGGAAGGCAGCAAACATGTGACAGAACTCAGTAAATGTGAGCTGCCCAGGTGAGGACTTGAGAATGCTGGGGTCTTAGGAGGAGGAGGGTCGGTGGTCCAGGGTCTTCACTTCCCCCCATTTCCCCTGATCTGAAATAAGGTCCCCAGGAGAGGCCTTGCTTTTTCCCAGAGCGCATACCCTAGGCTTACCATTGGGCCGCACGGGAGGACTTCGGACCAAAGGGCTAGTTGACAAGCTGGTTAGTACCATGGCTGCGGTCACCTTGTCCATGTCCAGTTCCTCTGAAGACTTTCTGTAAAACAGGAAAAAGTGCTGTCTGTCTGTGCTCACTCTACCCACGGTCAAGCAAGGTATGATAGGCTGCCACATTTACTTTGGGACGTAACCTCGGGAAAATCCAACGTTCAGCTAGTGGATTTCTATGTAAGAGGTCAAGCGGTCCAATCAAAGCCATATACAGCAGGAAGAAAGGGGACCTTCTTCATCGTTTGTCCAGCAACTATTTATTGAGTGTGCAGATGAGCCAGGCAGATGCTGCTGCGGGCACCAGTACACAATGAATAACAGACAAACCAACAGGAATAAAAGAATCTCTGACAGTGGCAAGCACTATGAAGGGAATTAGTGTCAACATAATAGTGCCTGAGCATCTCTGAGGAGTGACTTCTGGGTGATGGGAAGCTGAGGAGGCTCAGCTCTGGGAGTGGAGAGACGTGTATCTCTACAGCAGCCTGAGGTACACCAGATGAGTTCTCCAAGGAGAGAGGAGAGAGGCGCAAGCTGTTTCCACTGGGCCCTGTGCCCATGGAACGTTCGCCTTTACTCCACGTGGATATGAGTCCCTGAGCCCATGACATCATACGGTTAGTACCTGACAACGGCTGAGCTGGCATCATGCAGAGCAGAGGTCAGGAAGCGTAAAAATGGTGCCTGGGGGCAGTGGCTGCTGACTCTGTGGGACTGGTGGGGAGAGACCAGAACAGTGGTGTCTGGACTGGATATTCCCTAGAGCCTCCACTGAGATGACAGCAACTAGGCGAAATAAACATCCAAGGTGGTTAAACCCGAGGGTCCCTCCGGTCTTCTCCCCCGCCCTGTGTGTGTGTGTGTGTGTGTGTGTGTGTGTGTATGTGCGTAGGCTTCAGGCTGAGGCTGGGGATCTTCCTGCACTGCTCTCTTCTTTCCCACTGAGGCAGCAGTGCTAGCCAGTGCTTGGGGGCTTCCCACCTACACCTTCTGGGGCCGGAATCACAGGCGAGCACCTGGCATTCGGTTGGATTTCTGAGCATCTGGACTCCAGTGTTTTCATCACTGAGCAGCCTCCTCAGCCTTCAATCTCTGTTTCTCATTCTAGTCTCTGTCTTCCTTAAGGAAGAATGGGGCATGGGAACGGCTATGGCAATCACTGAGGCAGACAAAAAGGCTGCTCTGGTTTAATTCTGACCAGCTAAGTATGGATCTGCAAGGCAGCCATTATGGTGACTGAGTCAGCCTATGTGAGCTTGTTTCCAAGGAGAAGCTACAACCGAGAGGCAAGAATGTATGTAGTGCATCGACACAAAGTAAGCGACACCACCTCCTGGGAGAGGAGCATTTCCAGTTAGGGAGTAGTCCGGGAGGCCCAGCAGAGGACTACTGAGCCACACTTGCAGGTGGACTGTCACTCCGACAGATGCGGCTTCCCTTCACAGGTGTGCTGCAGGATTTGCAAGAGCAGCAAACTCTAGACCTCAGGATCTCACAGCACTGCTTCACAGCGGATGAAAAAGAAATTCTTCCACTGAGAAAAGCCAAACAGTCCTTTACTAGTGTGTGTGTGTGTGTGTGTGTGTGTGAGAGAGAGAGAGAGAGAGAGAGAGAGAGAGAGAGAGAGAGAGAGAGAGAGAGAGAGAGAGAGAGAGAGAATGCACGCGCAGGGGAAACTGCCTGAGATGGTGATCTCATCATCTTGATGGCATTTAGAATTGCCATAGCAACAAACCTCTGGGCCTGTCTGTGGGGAACTTACTAGATTGGGTGACCTGAGGTAGAAGACCTGCCTTAGACGTGGGCTGCAGCATTCTATGGCTTGGAGGCTATACTTAATCAAAGGGAGAGTGCTAGTTTAGCATAACCATTTATCACTGTCTGCTTCTGACTTCAGAAACAAGATGGGCTGCCCTCGGCTTCCCGGCAGTGATGGGTGGTTCTCTCAAACTGTGAGCAAAAATAAGCCCTCCCTTAGGTTGCTTCTGTCAGCCATTTTGCCATAGCAACAAGACAGGCACATAATACATTGCTCAATTAATTTCACCATGAAGTTACCAAAAACCAAAACCCAAAAACTTTCTGATACCCAAGACAGTACTAAATTATTCCAAGTTTATTGTTTCACTCCAAGGCACTGGAGGATGGCAACCTTTGACATTTTCCCATGTAATTCTACTCAAAATCCCTTATGTGCTCACACCCCAGACTGTGCCATCGAAAGGTGAGTTATTTGTTTCGGTGACTGGCAAGTAAAAACACTTGTATAAGCAAGCAGGAGCAGGGACAACGAAACTGCTTCCATGGACGCTGACGAGACTGGGAAGCAGGAATCTCTGTGTACACAGTCAGAGCCAGCTCCGAAGGAAGGCCATGGAGATCTCAAGCTCGCTCCAGGTTGGAAGCTTTCTCCATGCTGGCTAGTCTTCGCACACTCATGCTACACTACTGACCAGCGCAGGATATACCCAGAAGTACAGTACTGGAAAGTCTCAGGGGAACAACCAACCGCTTTCTGTTGGAACTGGATCCTCCCTGCAGGAAGGAACTGACAGCTGGTACTGTGAACCTGGCTAAAAGCCTGTGGCAGGGGAGGTCAGAGGCACTAGTGGGCAAGTGGCAGCTGCTGCTTCTGAGTGACCGCTGACGTCCACAGATGAATGTGCCTGCAGCTTTGCTCAGAACAGCCTCTTTCTGGGGTGGACAGCAGGAAGCGCAGAGACCTAACCAGTGCAGGGCTGGAAATAAGTGACTGTTGAATGCCCAGTCACGACCTGGACATCTCTGTCACTCCCTCCCAGGCTCAGTGGAATGCTGAAGTCAAAGGCAGCTGTGAGTACCCGCATTAGACCTGCTTAAAAGATGGAAGGGGCGGGGCTAACGAGGCCCACCCCTCCCTAAGGATGGTTGCTGGAGGAAGCAGAGACTTTCTTCCCACTGTTAAGCCACTTGGTAAGGTATACAGTCCTGTAAACAACCTCACACCCCTAGACACCCTCAACGATTGGCTCACCTAAACAAACACACAAGTCAAATTTAGGAAAGGACAAAAAAAAAAGATATTAAAGTAGAAAAAAGAAGAAGGGATAAGGACAGGGAGGTAAAGAAGGTAATACATATAAACATGATCAAAATACATTATATAATGTATGAAATACCACAATGAAACTGTTTCTATATAACTAATAAATGCTAATAAAACATTAACAAAAACCAAAAAGCTGGCTTATGTGATTTTAAAATGAGAACAAACACATCACTGTACATTTAATAATAAGCTGTACATTTATTTTATATTGCCAAAGCTACTAGTACATTTCAAAGTAATTACTGACTGGCATAAAACAGATTTCCAAAGAAGAATAAGAAAATAATATAAATTAGTGTAAGCAAATATTTTTTAATGTTTGTTGAAGTTTTGCCTTTCTTCCTTGGTGAGCAGCGTTTCACTATGGTTCTCCTTGCCTGCTTGAAACTTGCTGTGTGGATGGGCTGGCCTCGCTGCTGCAGCAATCCTCCCGCCTCAGCCTCCAGAGTGCTGCTGCCCCAGCTAACCAGACTGTTTACTTATCTGGATTACCTTTATCTTTCCCATTAGTGCTGGAGGTCATGGCCACCAACAAAACCAAAGGAATGTATGGCTTGTGATCACTTTATCCAGATCTCTTAAGAAGAATTTGGATCAAGTTATGAGACAACAGCCCTTGTGCCGAGTGGTGCTTTTGTTTTTATCTTTGTTAATTTCTTTTGGTACAGTACTATCTAATTACTGATTAATTAGTGCTACAGATTCGAATCCTTATAATTAACATGAAGAGATGATACATGAAGTTGAATCTGCTCCACTGGAGGAAACCGCTGTTAGGCCTGCTGGTAGATTCGGAGTGGCTGAGGGGTGCCAGGAGCCAAAATGGATGTTCTCCCTTAATGTGAAACTGAATTTACTATTGCAAACCACACCCATCCCTCATTTACTAAAGGCAGAGACCTAACTAAAAATTAATCTCTCTGCCACACTTGAGTTTTATGGAAGTGAGTAGTACTTAGAATTATGGTTAAGGGGACAGGAATCTTCACTGCCATTTCATGTGCTTTGCAGAACTGGTGAACAAGATCAAGTCATCAGATGACTTTGAGTCGCTCTGTCTCACCATCTGCAGGGCCCTGGGTAAATTCTTAAGCTGAGTCTCGAAATGGTTTCTTCATCCAGACAAGGCCTCTTAGAGGACAAATGAGAAAGCAGACATGAGCACCAGCGTGAGTCTCAGCGTTCCTGCCCAAGTCCAAGCTCCCCAGCGGGTACTGACATTCACATCCGTGAATATATCCATGGCGTGTCCCCAGGAAGGCATTCTCTTGCTCCTTACTCAAACCCAACAGCAGAAGTTGTCTTCTGTCTCCTCTCCTTCCTCTTCTACGCTCCCCCTTAGTGTGTGTGCATGCGTGCGCGTGTGGACACGCATGCTAGCGCATGACGTATTTCATGCGTGCACGTGTGGACACACATGCTAGCGCATGACGTATTTCATGAATGACAAAACTGCTCCCGTCTCCTCTGTAAGAGGCTTGTGGAGGCGCAGCTGTGGGCTCCTTGCGAGGACAAGTTGGTGCTGTGACAAAGATACAACTTAGCACTCCAGAGTCTCCGCAGACAGCAGGGCAGACTCTGTGCAGAAAGAGTCCATGCTATTGATACTCTAGGAGTGCTGTGTGCTGGAGGCTGCACCAGATGAGAGTTTACTGTCTCCAGGTAAAACAACCGCCTGCCCTCTGAGTTCTAGTGGAGAACCAGACTTTAATCTGCCTCCCTTCCTCCCTCCTCTTCCCTTTCTCCCTACTGCCCCTCCTTTCTGGCAACAGGTACACACCAGGAGGAAGATCATGTGAGAACCTGTCCAGGTGAGTGGGAAGAAGGATGCTGAGGTTGAAGCCAGCCTAGAAGCTACAGTCTCGGGAAGGACGGGTGAGGGCAAGGCTGCTGAGGGGGACAGGCTGAGACTGTGCAGCCTGGAATGGCTTCTGCCTTCTGGGAGGATTCTCATCCTATTTTCAAGACTCTAATAGGCACTAGAGGTTCATCATGGGACATAGTGGGGACAGGCTGAGAAAGGTTCACGAGCAGCCAGATCTGACATTCAGAGCGCTCCCTCTGGCTGCCTGTGAAAAACAACTTCCTGAGTTTAACAAGAGGTCTGTGGCAACAGGCTGCTGGATGACGTCATCTGTGACCTGAGGAGAAGATCAGGGAAGTGTGGGCAGTCTCAGCGAACACAGGCCTCGGGTCCCAGGTTCTCACAGCTATGGCAGGGGCTTGTGTGCTCAGCCACTGTTTCTGCCTTTTATTCTTTGGAGCTGCGCACTGTCTTAATCTCTGCTCGGAGGAATGTCAACCTACTGTCTCCCCTGCCCTCCTCTATCAGCCAGGGGGAAGCACTGCACCCCAGGGTGTCATGAATACCATTTATCTACAATTAAAGTGCTGCAGTAAGAACTGGAAATAAAGATGAATAATACCTTTCTTAAATTAGTGTAAATGTAGCTCCCTGGCAAACTACGAAAATCTGCTGTCTAGACTAAAATCAGTCACTTCTCTTGCTTTTAGGGTTGGGCTCAAACCCAGGACCCTGCACACATGTGCTGAGAGTTCAGCAGCTTGGGAGTCTCAGGAGTGTCTGGAAACAAGCTAGAAATGAAATCTTCTCTTTTGGAGATGTTACAGCATCCATGCTTAGTTTTGGAATCGAGGAAGGTTTTACTAAGAGTTTGGGAAATGAGATCTGACAACTATTCATGTGATTAGGCACAAAAGCTTCTTTTTCTATAGGAATCTTGTAAGAAAAGAATTGATGTTGCAGTGGTTTGAATAAAAATGGCCCCCATATGATGTGAGATTCTCCCTCTGCATGCTGTGAACACCATTGGTTAATAAAGAAACTGTCTTGGCCTGTGATAGGGCAAAAGAATAGAGCTAGGCGGGGAAAACTAAACTGAATGCTGGGAAAAGAAAGGCAGAGTTTAGAGAAGCCATGTAGCCCCGGCCAGAGACAGACACCTGACAGAACTTTATTCGGTAAGCCTCAGCCATGTGGCAATATACAGATTAATAGAGATGGGTTAGTTTAGGATATGAGTTAGTCAGAAATACGCTTAAGCTATTGGCCAAACAATATTTCAGAAAATATTGTTTCTGTGTGATTATTTCGGGAGTCTGGGTGGCCGGGAAATGAACAAGCAGCTTCCTTACTACACCCATAGGCCATATTTGAATGCTTAGTCATTAGCCTTGTTGGAGAAAGTGTGTCACTGGGTGGGTTTTGAGATTTCAAAAGCTCAAGCCAGGCCCAGTGTTGCTTTCTCTTCCTGCTGCCTGTGGGTCCAGATGTAGAACTCTCAGCTACCTCTCCAGCACCATGTCTGCCTGTACACTGTATCCTGTCATGACGATAGTGAATTAAACCTCTAGAACTATAAGCAAGCACCAGTTAAATGCTTTCCTACATAAAAGTTGCTGTGGCCATGACGTCCCTTCACAATCGAACACTGACTATGACAGACGTTAGCATCCCTAACTTAGGCACTCTCTACCTTGTTTTGTTTTCTGATCTAGGTCTCCCACTGGGCCTGGTAATTAGGCTGGACTGGATACTCAGTGAGCCCCAAGATCTGCCTTTCTTTGCCTCCCCGCACTGGGATCACAAGTGCTTGCCACCACGCCTGGCTTTTCACACGGATAATGGGAAATCATATTACATGATTGCATGGAAAGCATTTTACCAAATGAGCTATCTCCCCAGCCATACGTTTAGCTGCTGAATCTTTTAAAGATTACAGGGAAACTCAAGAGAAACATTTTGTAGTCTCGATCAAACAACAGAAAAATTAAACACAACCCAACAAGGCAACATCAACCAAGACTTCCGAAACTACCTGTGTTGAAGATACACTTCTAATGTATGATGAACGGATAAATACATGAAAAGAATGGCTCTTGGAAATCACTGCACATTTCTAAACCATTGGAAGACGGCAGAGTCCAAGATGTGGTGGTTGGATCAATGGCAGAGTATGCATCCAATAGCCACTGGATTCATCCAAGTGGTAACAGGATTGAGGACAGGACACTGTGGTCTTTGACAAAGCAAGAAGGACCAGGATGCCAGCAAGAAAGGACAGAGATGGAAGGAGCTTCAAAGCAGCAGGCTTATCCAAGAACCTTCAGCACAGAAGCAATAACGACGAGTGTGTGTGTGTGTGTGTGTGTGTGTGTGTGTGTGTGTGTGTGTAGAACACTATAAATACAAATTGCCCAAAATAATGGAGCAATGGATTAACAGCCACGGGGACAGAGAATTGCCTTCTTGGGAGTCCCTCCTGCTTTAGGATGGAGTTTAAAGCTCACATGACAGACCTTGGCTCTCTGTATCCTGAGTCTTTCAATTCCAGCCCATTTCCCCAAAAGCACGGAGCATGATCCTTTTCCAATGCTTAGCAGTCCTGCCCAAGTCACCAGGCCCCTCTTCCCAGACCTTGACTCTAGTACTCGGCTCAGTACTACTACTAGGAGATCCCTTCTAACAGCTGCTCACTGTATACTGAACACTTGCTGCATTTCTAGTACTCGCTCGTGCCCCTGTATAGGCCAGGGCTCACTCTGTCTCTCTACTCTCAACATCCAAACCCCCTTTCTTAGGTTAAGTTCTTCATGAAGGATCCAGGGACACTGCTAGTGACAGGTGCTGAGGAGTGATAGGAAGAGAAACCAAAACATCTAAAAAGCTCCTGTGGACATCCACTCTTCCACTGTCCTGCTGGGCTTGGTGATTTCTTCACTTCCTCAGTGGAAAGCAAAGGGGGTTTTTAGCTTTGAAACAGATCACCCCTGCATGTATTTTTCTATTGGCCCTAAAAATCAATAGATCAATCAATCAATATATTTTTTTTAAAATGCTAGTCTATCTAGGCAATACTGATTTTTCTCCAATGTCTGTGATAATTCTTCTATATTCACAAAGCCTCAGGGACCCACTGGTGAACTCTAGAATATCAGTAATAACATTATTAAAGTCTCAAATCCCCTGTAAAGAATTCTGTGTGCTTAGCTGGAGTTCTTGATGTGACTGACTTTGTAGGTCTGAAGCTTCTGACTGCAGCTCCCGTGCTCTTGCAGGGGTCACAGGCGGTCTTACCTGTGTTCTCTCTCTGTGAACACGTCATCATTCTCTGTGAACACGTCATCACAACCCAGGGCTGCTGTTGTGGGATATCTGATCGCACTGTGAAAACCGAGACTGTCCTAATAAAATCGTCCTTGGATCAGGGGGCAGAGCCACCAACTAGCTGACAGGAATTAGCCACAGAGAGCATGGAGAAGCCAGGAAGATGGACAGAGGAATGCACAGGAAGAAACAGAGGGGGGACTTAGAGGTTTGTAGTCCTTTTGGTTTGGGACGGCTCGAGAGACTTTCTCTTGCTGGGTCTCTGGCCAAAAAGGAAAGTTAACTGGTTGCTTCTCGACCTCTCTGAGCCAGCAGGTTTTCACCCCAATATTTGACTCCCAACTCTTTATTGGTAAATAGAATGATAGAGAGTTAGTTAAAAACTTCGTTTGGTGGCAGTGGCAGAGCAGTGCTGGCGGGACCTGAAGCCCCACCTGTGGCGGGTGCTGACTGCGGGACTGCGGGGTGTGGTTAAAACAGCCATAGATTCAGGTGCAGCCACTAAGCCGACACACTGCGATGAAAAAGACCCAGGAGAACGTGACAAAGTGCTGAACATCCTCTGAGAGCATGCACTTTGTGGGCCTCTGTGTATATGTATCTGTGTCAATGTGGATGTCATGCGTTTTGCAGTGCTTGCATCTGGGTCATATCCACATGTGTCTGGGTCCTGTGTGTACGTTTGCATGTGTTTGTGCACGTATCTGTGTGAGTTAGGGTCCTGTATAGTTGTGTGCTGAGTATCTGTATATGTGTTTGAATCCTGTATGTACGTGAGTCTGTGCTATCTCTGTTATACTGGAACATGACTGTCCCTGCTTCTGTCACCTTTTAGGGACAGCCAGCATTTTCCTTCCTAACTCTTTGAGATGCAGTCCTTGCTAGTTTCTCTCCATCTCACTGAGGAATGTACCTGCTATCTTCAAAAGTCCATGTAAGACAACCGCTCTCTCCAGGAACCTCTTATCCCAGCTGCCTCTGGGCTGTCAGCCAGCTGTCCCACAGCACTGCCTTGTCAGCAGGGCCTGCACTCATCCAGGGACAGCAGAGTCCACTCTAGTGGGAAGGCAGAGCCCTGCCTCATTCAGGAAACCGGAAGTTAGCAGTCTACTCAGTAATGTCCCAGTTACCCTTGAGGAAAAAACTCATCTGAACTCCATCTCTCACTCACATTCCTGATGTACTGTGGGGCTCCTTATGACACTGCCTGGAGGCTTCAAATCCATTTTTGCCCAGCGAATGTAGAGCGGCTAGCCACAGTATACGAAGATAATTACTTTATGCAGGAAGCTGGAGAAAACAAGCCCAGCCAAAGGTAAAAACTATGGAAGAAGTCGCTGCCGCAAGACAAAAACGAGTCAGGAGCAGCAGCAAAACCCACCGAGACAGCATTAAAAAGACAGGAGTTCTTATTTCTGTTGCTCCCCTGCCCCACACACACCCGTGACAGCAACTGCGATGGCGGCAGCCAACTGACCACGGCTCCCTGCCGTTTATCTTTCCAGCTATTGTAAGAGAGGACTTCAATCATCCTTGCTAACCAAGCCCCCCCCCCCCCCATACACATCCTAGGAGCACTAGTGGGCTCCCACTCCATCTAAAATGCAATTCTGTGGCTCTGGTGGCCCAGCTATCAGGAGGAGGCCCTGCCCTTCAGAGTGACCACTTGAGCTGGACACAAAAGGGCAGGCCCCACTCCCTCACAGGCCCTGGGATGTGAGATTGACGCTACAAGTCCAAGGTGGCCATACCTGAAGAGGGTCGGTAAGTGATGCGCCAGAATCAATCCCTCCTAAGGCAAGGAAATAATACAATCTTCAAAACTGTCTTGTGTCTTCTCTGCAGTCAGAGATAGTGCTGACTGTATATCAAGGACACTGGACACACACTACTGTAAACTGCCACTGTGTGTTGATGTCTCTACCATGTTCTACTGAGACACAGACTTTGGAATTTTTTTTTAAAGGAAACTCAGTCAGTTGGTCCAAGCAGTGATTCTAGATTAAAGGCATATGTCATCACACCTTGCCCATGACTTCATTTTCAACTGGAGGCATACACATACATTTCTATGACTGAAACAGCCACGTGAACGAAAGGGCAATTCATTTCAGACTTTTGTATTCAATTTAAGAATATGTTATTATGAAAAAAATTTTGTATTTACATATAGATGGCTTTGCCTACATTAGTGAGAATATAGTATATAAAAGTTGAAGTCAATACATAGATTAAATTATAGGCCAACTGCCAATTATGAAGGTTTTTGCGTTTTTTTCTTCTTTCGAGACAGGCTATTACTATGTAGCTCTGGTTGGCCTAGAAATCTCTATGTAGACCAGACTGGCCTCGAATCCACAGACATCCTAGTGCTAGGATTAAAGATGGTAGTCACTTGACAGTCACTTTTAAAATTACTTTTAATAGCTTTCCTTTAGTAGTCTTCTTAGCATCCTTTTATCCTTTAAGGCCACCCTTTATTTTAGGTACAGCAATGTTCTTTACATTAAATAACATTGTGACAGAATGGTTTTAGACAGAGGACAAAAGGGAAAACTTCAAACTACAAAAACCCTCCCTCAAAACAAGCTTCAAAAATCCTCTTTCCAAATGGTCGATGTAAGAAATACATCCAGTGGCTAGTTCTGTCCTGTTCTACTGCACTAACTGTCTGTCAGTGGGATGAAAAGAGAGCCCGCTTTCTTGGTCTGCCTCAGGGAGAGCATGTGTGGACTCATGAGAATGCAAGGATGGTTCTTCCACTTAAACACCCAGGAGCAAGTGACACAGGGAAGAGGATATAAAGCGTGTTTCAATGACAAGATTTCAGCTCACCGCCTGCATTCACAAACCCTACCACAAATACCTTGATTTCTGCTATTTGGTTGGACCATATGAAATCGCCAATATTTAATAATCTCTATCTATATAGATCTATGCCAGTTTCATAAGATTGAACCTGATTATTTTCATGTGTTTTTTGTGTGTGCAGGTACATGTTTGTGAGTGCACACACGTGTGTTATATGTGCACTGGGAGACTACAGGACAACCTCTGGAGGGTTCTCAGGAGCCATACGCCTTCTTTTCTGAGGCAGGGTCTCTGATCTGCAGCTTCCTAGGTGGCTGCCAGTAAACCCAAGGCCCATACAGCACCTGGGCCATAGAAAGCACATGAAAGTTCAAGACACGGGGGGGGGGGGGTGAAACACGGGACTTTTCTCCATGTCCCCAGTACTGGGCTTACACATGACCGCCACCACCTCTGGCATTTCCCACGTGTTCTGGGAATCAAACTCAGTTCCTCAAGCTTACAAAGCAAGCACTTTACTGACCGAGCCATTCCAGCCCCTCAACCTGACTAGCTGTGCTCACTGGAATGTTTACCTTGAGTTTGAGACCAACGAGCCCATGCTGGATAGTTTTATGTCAATACAACCTAAGCTAGAGTCATCTGGAAAGAGGGAACCTCATTTGAAAGAAAAAACTGCCTTTACCAGATAAGATCTTGTGGGCAAGCCCGGGAGGCATTTTCTTGCTTGATGATTGATCACTGTGACAGCCCTAACCCTGGGTTGGGTGGCCCTAAGTGCTTTAAGAAAGCAGACTGAGCAAGTCAGTAAACAGCATACACCTTGGCCTCTGCATCATTTCCTGCCTCGAGTTCCTGTCTTAACTTCCCTCAATGATGGAACCTGACCTGAGAGCTGTTAGCCAAAATAAACTTTTTCCTCCCCAAATTGCCCTTAGGTAATGGCGTTTTACCCCAGCAACAGAGACCCTGGAGGAGGCAGAGCCCAACAGTGGTTCTCTTTTCTAAGGTCTGAATTATGTTATTACTGAAGATCGCCCCTATTGGTAAAGCTCAAGGCCTCAGTCCACCTGGACTGCCCACGTGCAGAGTGCTGCTTGAACGGAGTCCTTGTCCTGCAGTTATCAATGCTCCCATTGGCACTTGAATGTCCCCACCCAGGGAAACACTAGTTTGGCTCTGCAGGATTTTCATGCACTCTTATTACTGGATCTATTTTTTGTGTCTTTTGTTTAAATTTTAACCATGTTACTAATACACATTACACTAATTCATATAGCCAGTTTTTAACAGCCAATCAATTTGAGCAGAATATATATGTACTTTATTCCTACAAAATGGTATTTCTATCACTCTTCATATTTGATCAGAATAGCACCAACTGAGTGCAACGAAATCACTCCTACCAAAGGCAGAACAATTGCACTTTAGCTGTGCCTACCAAGCATGACTTCCCCAGAGCAAACAGCAGAAGAATCTGATGCCATCAGAAACACAATGCAAAGGTTATAGCTGGACACAGCAGTAGATCAGTAACATGGCCGAGTGGCCCTAGGCCAGGAGGCCACAGGCCAGACCCTATCCAACTCCCTGTAATGAGAGGCGGATGAATACAGGTTAGTAAGGCTAAAATGGCTTAGGTGAAAGCCAAGTGAAGGCCACAGCCTAGGAAGCGGGAAGCATCATATCGCAGCTACTGCTTCCTATTTCCTCTGAAAACAATTCATGTGGTTTGTAGGCATAGGAGGCCAGAATGAATATTTAATATAAAAGGCACCACTAGGAATAGCTGGACGGCTATCAGGTACCATGTTCTTTCCACCAATGCTGACAATCTTTCACTCACTCAGGTTGTTATGACGTCGCAGTTGCAGCATATCATGACATCCCAACAGCAGGAGGAGGACTTGCTGTAGGTATGTGGATTAAACCATACTGAGCTTGCCTGCTCCAATTCTATGCTATTAGAAAGTTCCAGATATCTGGGATGCAAACAGGCCTCTATTAGTATGAAGCTCAGTGCCTCCCTGTTGTCTTTTCCATGCTCACCCTCAGGAAGGCTCGCCACACACCTCCAGAGAGATGGTGGAAAGATGACAGAAGCTGGCTCTATCTAAAATTTGATGAGAAAATGATCATTAAAACCTGGAGGAAAAATGCTTTTCAATGTGATCAAATCACGAACTCCATTAGCCTTCCTTTTCCCATGTGCTGTGCTATTTCTATGTAGGTTCATCTGCACACACAGGAGATGCCAGCTTTTCTTTTGCAGACGGACGGCTTCTTCAGAGGGAGAAAGTCAGTTTGACTTCTCCAAGAAGCAAACACCAGATGGAGTCAGTTCTGTGAAAGACAACGTGATGAAAATGCCCATGAAGGATGGAAGCTCCCTTCCCAGCAGGCAGGGGAGGGTGCTCTGAGGAGTTTGACCTCTGTGCACACTGAGCAAGGCCAGCTGGCTGCAGGAGCCCACAGTGTCCAGAATGGGCTGGCTCCAGTGGCCCTGCTTAGCTAAGTCCTTGAGCGAGAAGCTCTGGGAAAGTATGGACTTGTTGTGGCTATGAACCCAGGAGATACAGGCTGGCACTACCACTCCCTCCAAAGGTGCTAGTTCCTTTTGCTGAACAAGTAATTTTACCAGTATGACTTTAGCGACTTAACAGAAATCTCAGTAATTCTCAGGTGGGATACTGGCCTCAGCTTTTCTGAGATACACGTCAAGGGCAAGTTTGTTTGTTTTTTTTTGTTTGTTTGTTTGTTTTGGGTTGGTGGTGGCTCCGTGTCTTTCCTGACCAGGCCCACTGTGATGCCTAGCTTTTATGTCAACATGATAAAAGTTATAGTCATCTCAGAGGAGGGAACCTCAATAGAAAAACACCTCCCTCCATAAAATAAGGCTGTAAGCAGCCCAAGCAGTATTTTAATTAGTGATATGGGAAAACCCAGCCCATGTGGGTGGGGTTGCCCCTGGGCTGGTGGTCCTGGGTGTTATAAGAAAGCAGGATAAGCAAGCTATGGGGATTAGCAGCTAGCTTCATGGCATCTGCATCAGCTCCTGCCTTCATGGTCCCCTCTGGTTTGAGTTTGTGCCATGGCTTTTCTCAGTGGATTAGGCTTCAGGATAAGTAAGTGAAATAAACCCTTCCCTCCCCAGTTGCTTTTGGTCACAGTGTTTTATGACAGCAATAGAGCCCTATCTAGGATACCTAGAGGGTAAGACAGTCATGGATTTAGGATCCCCCCCCCCCACACGACAGAGTTTCACTGTGTAGATCTGGCTATCCTGGAACTCACTCTATAGCCCAGGGTGGCCTCGAACTCACAGAGATCTGCCTGCCTCTGCTTCCTAAATGCTGGGATTAAAGGCAAGCACCACCACCGCCTGGCTTAGGACTTGGACACAGTTTACAGAAAGCACTAGAGAAACCAGAATTGTCATATGCAGGATTTTTTTCAACAAGGCAAGGAGATGGCTCCTGCTCACCCAGAAGGCTGGAGTGGATGCTGGGTTGATCTTCTGCTAGTCTGTGGAGTCAGCCCTCACCCAAATCTCCCCAAATCCAGAGCATTGCTTAGGCACTAATCCTGAGCTTTGTCTCTCAGTCTATAGAACCCATCCTTATGCCTCTCAGGGTCAATATAAACCCATCCTGTGGGAAAGGTCACAGGTGCTTTCTAAAGAGATGCACATTTTGATGTAGCCATGATGTGATAATTGCTGTGTGGAAACTTTCTTCATCCCAAAGTTCTACTGTGTTTAAATGTGGAAGAAAAAAACCACTCGATCAGACTCCAGAAGTTTTTGACCCAGCACCAGCTAAAGTTGTGAAGACCTGATAGTTTCCCTGCCGACTGTGATGCTTGCAAGGACCCTCAGGCTTTATTTCAGACACCATGAGGGCCACTCCAAAAGGTGATTAAAATTGCCTTTGCTAAGATGCTCAAACCCAGGCGTAACCTCTCTCCTCAGGAAAACCGAAGAGTCAGCACTGTTACTTCAGTTTGTTTCAATCGCAGGTTCTAGCCTGGGGAGCCGCTGTTCATGAACTTGGTCAATCTGAGAACCCATGAGGTCCACAGTAATATTATTTCCATTGTTAAAGAGGAGGAAACTGAGACAAGAGAGGTGCAGTGAGTGATGAAGCTTGGACTACATCCAGGCAGTTTGACACCAGGTCTATTTGTGATAGACTGAATAGATTAGCCTCTTCAAGACTCACCAGTTAGCCCTAGCACCCAAGGTAGCAGTATTTGGAGGTGGTGTTTAGAAGCTAAGCAGTTCGAGGTGAGGTCATGAGAATATAGCCCCCTATGTGGTAGAATCTGTGCCCTTGTCAGAAAAGGAAGAAAACTAGAGTCTGCTCTCAGCCTTGCAGAGACGGCCATTGGCAAACTAGAAGGACCCACCAAGAACCAAGTTTGCCAGCACTTAGATCTTGGACTTTAGCCTTTAGAAGAATAGAGTGAGGGCATACTGTGTGAGCCACCAACTTGTGGCATTTTATTACAAGGATGAAGACAAGGCTTTCACCAATTTACTAGAGAAGGAAGCTTGGCGAGTGTCAGGTTGTGTGTGACTCCAGATGTGCTGGTGAGTGGCTCTTAGCAGACAGTGACAGTACTTCTGAGAGACGGGAAGGCCACACGCTGGATGCCAGTGACACGCCCCAGTTAGACGCTTTTTTAAGAGCAGCCTTGGTCATGGTGTCTTCTCAGAGTAGCAGAACAGTGACTAAAACTAATAGTATAGATGTGTTTAGGGGTAAGCCCTTGATGGTAACCCACTCAACACTCTGTTCAGTTATGGGGCTCTAATTCCCCACCATTCACTAGAGACACAGGTTTAGTGGAATATTTGTCTGTGGTTGTCAACATAAACATGGATCAGTTTCAGGCAGTCAGTCCACTGAAAGAACATACAACATCTATATGCTGTATGTGTACAACATCTATATGTTGTATGTGTACATCTATATATTGTATGTGTACATCTATACGCTGTATGTGTACAACATCTATATGCTGAATGTGCACAACATCTATATGCTGTATGTGTACATCTATATGCTGTATGTGCACAATATCTATATGCTGTATGCATACAGTTTTCTTTCCTAATTCAGAGTTTTTACACCTGGCCTGTCATTCATAATGGGTTTCTTCATTATTATTTTATATGACAAAACCTTTATTAGTTCCCATATCCCTGAGAACTGCTGTCTGGCACTGTCAATTAAAAAGTGGCTCTCACAGAGAAGAGGGGTTGATGGGAGCCATCACCTTCACTGTTTCCTCTTCATCCACATGTTCAATGTCCCAAACGAGTACAGCACATGATGCAAGTCTGAAGGGGAAGCCTAGCCAATCACCTTGTTTTGTAAGGCGTGTCCCCCTTCAGCTAAAGGCATGTCCCCCTTAGGCTAATATTGACTTATAAAATCTTGCAGGCCTGTGGCCCAACGGCTCTTTGTTTTCCTGCGCTCCTCTCTGGAACCCTGGATTTAATTTCCTTTCCGGTTCTGACTTTTTTGGCCACGTGGATCTAGGTGCACCCCGCCACCTACTGGCAGGGAACGGTCATTACAGGTAAAATTTCTTTTGATTAAAAAAAAATGTCTGACCATATCACCGTTGAAAGCTTCTGCAGCTTATTTAATTATACTATGGTAGAAATATTGCAGGATACATATGATATTCCCATAACTTGGATATTTATAGGGCTTGCAATTTTTCTCGTATTTGGTTTCTTCCTTACATGGTTTGAAAATAGAAAAATGATAAAGTCCTTACAGAATGAAACCAGGATTCTTAGGACAGAGGTTGAATGCTTAAGAAAGGGCACAACTGTTTTGAGTGACAACTTTAAGTTGGTTGAGGTATTTGCAAAAACAATTGAGACTGACACCAAGAAAGAGTTTGAAGTTCTCAAGGAAGGGAATAGGGCTTTGTCTGATATGACTCTGGCAAATGAGCAAAATTTAGAAAAAGTACAGTCTGATATTAAGGAGAGATTCATTGCTGCGGAGGAGAGAACAGCTGATTTGGATCGTAAACTTCAGTCCCTGTCTGTAGGAACTGAAACATTATCAGAGAGAATTAAAACTGCTGAATGTGAAAATCGGACTTTGTCTAAAGGATATGACAGATTGGCTGACAGATTGTCAATACAAGAAGGCATAATTCATGCCATGAAAATTCTATCCAAGGATGAGATATTAACTCTACTGGACAAACTTCATATTTTGGAATCCTCCATGAAGGCCTTGGAGCATAATTCTGGACAGGAGATCCAGGCCTTACAGAAGGCAATAGTAAGCAGATTAGAAAAGATTGAGGAAATTATAGACTCTGATGAACAGGAGCAAACGGTAGAAAAGCGAAATTTAACTCCGTCAATGAGTAAAACTCTCTGGGATAATTTCCATAAAGTTCTACCTGCCTTTCCAATAATAACATGAGAAAAGGTGACTGGTTCCAAAAACCCTAGGGTCATCAAGGAATATACATGGGAACCCGTCCATATGAATGATCTCAAAGAAACTAAACAAGCCATTATGAATTTTGGGCTACATTCATCCTTTGTTAGAGAGATGCTCAAAACTTGGTCTATAAGCAATAAGGCAACGCCCCACGATTGGGTACAATTAGTATCAGCTGTTCTAGAGAGTGGATCGCAATTAAACTGGAAATGCATGTTCAGACAAGAGGCTAGACTTTTAGAACAGCAGGAAAGAGCAAAGGGAATTGAGATTTCCCTAGATCAAATTCTAGATGAAGGACTTTTCTCCGATCCTCTAGAACAAGCTAATTATGATGAACACACCTTATCCATATGTACTACAGCAGCCTTAAAGGCTTGGGACAGGGTTCAAGACCCAGGACAGAGACTGGAATCATGTATCAGAGTTAAACAGGGTCAGAGAAAACCCTTTAGTGATTCTTTACAAAGACTAACTAAAGCTGTACAAATAGGGATATCTGACCCAGAAGCTTGCTTCTGTATATGTATAATAATTGAGTCTTTGGCTTATGAGAATGCCAATGTGGAGTGCAAAAGGATCCTGGGGCCTTTAAAGATCAGATCAGCACCTTTGGATGAATGGGTCTTGCATACAATGAATATTGAATCATTTGACTATGGCACTGAAGCATGGGTAGAAGAAGCAATTTCTAATGCAAAAAGGAGGCATCAAGTTACCAAATGTTTTAATTGTGGCAAAATGGGACATATTAAAAGGAATTGCAGACAACAGGTTTTCAGAAATAATAATAATAATAATAATAATAATAATAATAATAATAATAATAATAATGCCTCTTCTAGAAATAACAGACGTAGGAGGACTCAGCCTTCAGGTATATGTAGGAGATGTGGAAAAGGCAGACACTGGACGAATGAGTGCAGGTCAACAAGAGATAGACAAAGCAACCTGTTGCCACTGGGAAACACAATGGGGAGCCTCTCGCAGGCCCCCATGGCGAATGTGGTCCAATCATTTCCGGTTACTGCCGAGAACATGCCTCGTCAAGAAAATTAGAAAGCCCCATGCCTGCTGTTAAAAGCAAAAATGGCCTGAAAGATGAGTTACGTGTATTTTGGCAGACTTTTATAAATGAACAAAGACCAAAGTTAAGAGTGTGTGTAAATGGCGTTTTTATTACTGGCCTACTGGACACAGGTGCAGATGTAAGTATCATTACTCCAATATCTTGGCATCCGTATTGGCCTCTTCAGGACGTAAATGTTCAGTTCCTGGGAATTGGAACCCTATCTCGAGTAAGGCAGAGCACGAGATGGGTTGAATGCATACGGACAGAAGGACAAATAGGAAAATTAAGGCCATATGTAGCCAATATTGCAGTGAATTTATGGGGCCGTGCCCTATTGCAGCAATGGAATATCCAAATTAATATTCCTGCTGCTTCTAGAGCCCATATTACTGAGGAAAATATTAAAAAAATATTACAGAAGGCGGAACCAGGCCGTTCGGGCTGTACAAGAACGCAAAGCAATTGATGGCCCTTCAGAGATACCAACAGCCCTGCCTCTAAAATGGTTGACTGAGAAACCAATATGGACAAAGCAATGGCCTTTAGCTAAGGAAAAGTTGCAGGCTTTAGAACAGCTGGTACAAGAGCAATTAGATGCTCGACATATAGAAGAATCTACCAGCCCTTGGAATGCTCCTGTATTTGTTGTTAAAAAATCTGGTAAATGGAGAATGGTGACAGATCTCAGGGCTATCAATAAGGTTATTCAACCTATGGGCTCTCTGCAATCTGGAATTCCTCTGCCCTCTTTATTACCAAAAGGATGGCCTCTCATAGTTATTGATTTAAAGGATTGTTTCTTCACTATACCTTTACAAGAAAAAGACAGAGAAAAGTTTGCCTTCACAGTGCCTACTTACAATAACTATCAACCTACCAGGAGATACCAGTGAACCGTCCTCCCACAGGGCATGTTGAACTCTCCCACCCTGTGCCAATACTTTGTAAGTCAACCATTGCAAGTAATACGCAAGCAATTTCCCAAGTCTATAATTTATCATTACATGGATGATATTCTGTTATCTGATTCAAATATGGATACTTTAGAAAGACTGTTTGAAGAAGTAAAAATACTTTTAACTAAATGGGGATTGTAGATTGCTCCTGAAAAAATTCAGAGGAGATTCTGTTAATTATCTAGGTTATAAAATAGGTTTGCAAAAAATTAAGACACAAAAGGCACACATTAGGAGAGATCGGTTACGGACTCTCAATGACTTTCAAAGGTTGTTAGGAGACATTTCCAGCTTACGACCAGCTGTTGGAATAACACCTGATATGATAATTCATTTAAAAAAAACCTTGGATGGTGAAAAAGACTTAAACAGTCCCAGAGAATTAACAGCTGAAGCAGAAAAGGAGCTGAGAATGATTGAGGAGAAATTACAAGAGGCACATGTGGACAAGGTGAATCCAGAGCTCAGTTGTATTCTCATCATATTGCCTTCCAAAATTTCTCCTACAGGAATTTTAATGCAGAGGGATGATATTATCTTAGAATGGATCTTTTTTACCACATAAACCAAGTAAGAAAATAAAAACTTATGTGGAAAAAGTCTCTGAATTAATTATAAAAGGCAAATTGAGATTTCGTCAACTAGCAGGCATAGACCCAGCAGAAATTATAGTGCCTTTCACTGCTGATGAACTAAAAAAGTTGTGGAAGATAACGAACCATGGCAAAGAGCTTGTGCTAATTTTTGGGAGAAATCAATAACAACTATCCAAAAAGCAAGAGGCTTAACTTTATAAAGAGAACTTCTTGGATTCTCCCTCGAATCATCCATGATGCTCCGATAACTGGAGCACGTACATTTTATACTGATGCTAATAAATCAGGGAAGGCAGGTTACAAATCAGAAGATTTGAGTAAGGTGGAACAAAGTCCTTATGATTCTGTCCAGAAGGCAGAATTATATGCCATTCTTATGGTGGTAAGGGATTTTAAAGAACCTCTTAATATAGTTACTGACTCACAATATGCAGAAAGAGTTATCTTACATATTGAAACTGCTGAATTTATACCTGATGATACAGAACTAACCTCATTGTTTATCAAGGTACAAGACATGATCAGGAACAGGCTTTGCCCTATGTATATAACACACATCCGATCCCATACGGGTCTGCCAGGTCCTCTAGCACAAGGTAATGCAGAAATTGATCAATTTTTAAAAACATCATGTCAATAGCAAAGGCTTGAAGAAAGAGTTTTATATTACATAGCAACAAGCTAAGCAGATTGTAAAGAAATGACCTACTTGCTCTTTTTATAGCCAACACCACTGCCTGCAGGGGCTAATCCAAAGGGCACTAAAAGGAATGAAATCTGGCAGATGGAAGTGTTTCACTCTGCAGAATTTGGCAAATTAAAATATGTACACCACACCATTGACACTTATTCAGGTTTTCAATGGGCAACTGCTTTAAGCTCAGAAAAAGCTGATTCAGTAATCATTCATTTATTAGAAGTTATGGCCATCATGGGTATACCTACACAAATAAAGGATAATGGTCCAGCTTATGTCTCTAGGAAAATGAAACGGTGTTTTGCTTATTACAATATTAAGCATGTTACAGGTATACCATACAATCCTACAGGTCAAGCAGTCATAGAAAGATCAAATAGAACTATAAAGGATATGTTAAACAAACAGAAAGGGGTGGAAAATACCCCTAGAAATAGGTTACATAGTGCTTTATTAACCTTGAATTTTCTCAACGCTAATGAGAAGGGGACAACGGCTGCAGAAAGACATTGGATAATGGAAAAGTCTGCTGAATTAAATCAACCAGTTTATTTCAAGGATGTGCTGACCTCGTAATGGAAGCCAGGAGATGTGCTGCATTGGGGAAGGGGTTTTGCTCTTGTCTCCACAGGAGAGGAAAAATTGTGGGTACTGTCAAAATTAATAAAGGTTCGGTTTGAAGAGGAGAAGCCCCTTGGAAAAGAAAAATAATTCATTCACAGGATGATGATCATACTGATGGTAAGAAAAGCATATAGGTTGGGGGCAGGGTTCTTTTCTTATCTCCACAGAAACCACTCGTCTTCAAAGAACTTAAGGGACCCTGGATATTTAAATAGTGATGGATGGCCACTAGTTACAACCCAATATGGATCAACACAGAACTCGAATAGGTTTAGATGAAGATGGGGCTCCACAACATCAATTTCACCTGGTTACTACGACATCATGTTTTTAATAGCGCTAAAATTAGACCTGTTTTTTTGGTACCAACTACACAAGACAGTTTCAAATGGTGCACAATTTTGACAACACTCTGGCCAGACCGCCTCAAAACACTCAGAGGCTAGTTACAATTTCCTCCACCAAATGTTATTCTGGGAATTTTACCATCATTTGCTTTCACGGGACCCCCTGAGAAGAACGTCGCCCCATATCAGCTGGAAGCAATCTTAGAGGATGACGCCCCCTCTCCCAACAGAGTTTGCCCTCAGGTTTAGGGACATCATTTAGTAGTTGGTATAGGGTTGAGGGGATGGGGGAGGTATTATATGGACTCAGGGGTGTTATGAAAAGGGGGGATTACCTGGTTTGATGGGATGATTGGTATTTGTGAATTATTGTTTTTAGAAAATTGCACTGGTGTTGATTCTTGTATATTGAACATTGTATGTGAGTATGCTTCTACCTCTATTGTATGAGAGTATGCCTCTACCTTTGTTTAAAACAATTGTTATATTGAGATATTTATCATATTGCAATGTACATTTCTACCTCTGATATTATTTATGTAATGACATTGTTTACGTTTGGAGATATTGTCCTCATTTATTGCACAGTTCATTCTCTTAGTCTCCAAGTTAGATAGGTATTGAGAATTATATATCAATAGTCATATATGTTTGTCATATTTATATTTAGGATATTCAGGTTTTTTAGATACATAGAAATTATGTTTAGTATAGATAGTATAATCTTCGGCCTCTTTGAAGAGCTATAGAACATGGCCTTTAATCTAACCTAGAGTTTTGTACTTATGAAACACAATCACTCTTAGAAACACCGCTCTACTCCCGAGAGAATGTTGAGCACCAAAGACACTCCACTGGGAGCTTGTCTTCTTCTTGGCAGAACTGGCCTTTGGGCAAAGAAAAGCCCATACCTCAACTACTGACAAAGATACAGAATATCCATAAGTGGATAAAACAGGATTGTCTTATCTTGCCAAGACAGGGTAGGATAGTTCCACAAAAAGTTCCTTGCCTTTGAAAAATGTTATGTCAGTTGTGTTAGGCCTTAGCCAAAGTTGGTTGCCTCAACATTGCAAAACGAAACTTTGGGTGACTGCCCAGGTAGTCAGTTGTCTCTGTCATTTGTTGCACATTTTGGAAGTTTCTTGTTTGTACTTCCTGGTTGCTTAAGTAATATTACTTCCCTTCTCAGATCTTTGATGGGGTTGAAGATTAGATAATTGTAGTTACCCTCTACATTATTTAGACTCCTTCAAATAGAATGTTTAGTAAAACTTTTGTTATATGTTTCTTGCTTAATATTATTTGTTGTTTGTAATTTTGTATTTATTATTTGTTCCTATTGAATATAGTTGTATTTGGTTTGGTTCTGTCTTATTTAGACAAAAGGGGGAGATGAAGGGGAAGCCTAGCCAATCACCTTGCTTTGTAAGGCGTGTCCCCCTTCGGCTAATATTGACTTATAAAATCTTGAGGGCCTGTGGCCCAACGGCTCTTTGTTTTCCTGCGCTCCTCGCTGGAACCTTGGATTTGTAAGTTCCCCTTTCTTTCCTTTATTAAAACTGAATTATATATATTCTGAATTATAAACTGAATTATATTTTAATAATTATATATATATATATACACATACATACATACACATACATACATATAAGCTAGTCTGGTGAATCATAACTGCCAATCAACCACGCACCTTCACAAGTCCATTTTCTTCAGGTTACAAAAGCCCAGGCCAGGGTGTGTGTGTGTGTGTGTGTGTGTGTGTGTATACCAGGATGTAACGCTCAGCTACACTTCCTTAAAGCTCATCCACAGTGACACACTTCCTCCAACAATGCCATACCTCCTAATCTTCCAATCCTTCTCAAACAATGCCACTCACTAATGACTAAGTACTCAAGTCCATGATCCTATGGGAGCCATTCTTATCGAACTACAAAACTGCCCTAAGGTTCAGGAAACACTGCGGAAGAGTGCTTATGTTCTTATTCTAGATTGGAAGAGTAGTGGAAAGGCAAGGCAAGACACAGCCACTGTAACCATAAAGTCAGCAACTGTGGATGCCTGTCCTGGGTTTGCAGAGGAATGACTGTCACAGCCAGGCACAATTGGAAGAGACTTCAAGGAGCCCCACCCCGCCCCACCCTGTGGAATGATTCAGGAAGGGGAGGTTCACTGCCTTCAGTGTGTACCTACAGGTGACACCACCAACCTTCGATGGCTAGTTCTAATCCAACGGCCACACAGATGACCCTGGATAAACTAACCAGATCATAAAATAAACTAAAAGTCATGGATCTAGGAAAGGAGCTGGTGGGGACAGGAAGGAGAGGAGGAAATAAAGGATGGGAGAAAGACTAATCAGAATGTATTACTACACATATGTGAAATCACCAAAGAACAATAAATTAAATAAAATTAGAAATTTTATTTACAAAAGGGGAGTGGTGGTCTGGGGCTAAGGGGCAGATGCACCAGTGTTGCCTGCCATGTAAGGAATGTGTCCAGGGATAGTACTAAGTATGAGGCTCAGATTTATTTATTTATTCTGGAGAAATTGAAAGGGTGAGAGCCTGGAAACACAACACAAAATTACATGACTTCTGCTAAGGCAAACAGGCTTGCTTCATGTGCTATTGTTATTTGGGGACAAATGTGAATCTTTGTGAGTTCGAGACCAGCCTGGTCTACAAGAGGCAAGCTCCAGGACAGGCTCCAAAGCTACAGAGAAACTCTATCTATTATAATAAATGACAAAAATGTTGATGTACTTCACTGTGGGAAAGCTCAGGTTACGAAACACAGGAGTCCAGAAGGTCTAGGCGTGCAGGAGAGCTGAGTGGGAGTTAGAAGCTAGAAGTGAAATGACAGGAATTCACGAAACAAAAAACTAGCGAGTCACCATCAGTATGGAAGCCAATGCAAGCAGTGGAAGCCACTGGAGCCTTTCAGAATCATTCTAGCATCAGGGAGCCTTTCTCCCACTATTCCCGGGGAGCTCCCCTTTCTTCAGATGACCCAATGGCCTAGAGAGTTCTCTGCACTGAGACAACACCAGCCTCTTCCTTACACAGTCATGTTCCAGGATGAGAGAATGGCTTAGACCCCTCTTTCATAAAAAATGCCTCTTAAATTTGATAAACCAGTGGTCCTGTAAGTCGTTTTCTTTTAGAAATGTGCTAATCGCCCCTTACACTTTCACTGGTTTCCTGAACAGCCTAAACGTCTAATACTCATGCTGTATTTCCATGGGGGAAATAAGCTCTAGTTTGCTGTCTTACACACAGGATGGATCCCAGTATTGCTGGCAGCATCATGGAGCTAAGATCTATGGAGGGACTCTGTGAAAGGTGTGTGTGTGTGGTTTAAGTTTTCTTTTTAATAACTTTATTGAAATATATGTAAAACTTACATAGACAAAAAATTATGCTTTCAGAGTGCAAAGTTCAGTGGTTTTGAGTATACTGTAACAGAGTGCTGCCAACTGTCACCTCTCCCAACACTTCATCAATCATTCCAAAAGACTGTCATCCTCCAGCCTCTGCAACACGGTCCATTTGCTGTCTACAGATTTGCCTATTCTAAACATTTCACATAAACGAATTGCAACCAATTCCCTCCATTATCTCAGTGTTTCTGGGGTTCACTGTACTGAAGTAAGTGTCAGTTTTTCACTTATGGACAAACACCGCTCCACGGCACGGACATGCCACACTGTGCTTGCCCACTAATCAGAGGGCAGGGCATCTGATCTGCTTCTTCATCAATACGTAGGAATTTTTCTGTGAGCCTAAGTAAGTAGAATTGCTGGATCACAGAGTGATTATAAGTTCAATCTTTAGAAGAAATGTCCAACACTTTACACTGCAGTTACAGTCCCCAGAAATCCTCAGGAGAGTTCTTGTCCGCACCCCCTCTCCACATTTGTCCATCTCTTCATCACAGCCGCTCTTGTCACACTGTCCTGATGACTAACGATGCTGAACATCCTCACGAATCTAATTTATGCTTGCTTACTTTGAATGGAAAAATAGTTACTCATTTCTTAAAACTGGATTGTTTTTAAATTAGAGTTTTTGGATATTCTAAATGTTTTCTGCAAATACGTTCTCCCATTCTGTAGACTGTCTTCATTTTCTTCATTGTACCCTTTACTGCATTAAAGTTTTGGGGTTCAATAAAGTCAAGTTTATCTGCTGTTTTCCTGTGGTCACTTGTGCTTCTGACCTATGTTTAAGAAACTACTAGCAAATCTGAGGTCAATTAATCTACACTGCCATTTTGCTCTAGGAGTTGGGTGGTTTCATCTTTACATTTAGGCATTTGATCTATTTTGAGTTAACCCAGGAGACCTTGCTCATTTGTTTATAGATGTCCAACGGCCTCAGCACCACCTGTTGAAGGGCAGTTCCTGTTAACACGAACTGTGACTAGGGAGTCATTTCTAGTAATGATATCAGACATCTGCTTTCTGAGCTGCTGACCGCTGAGTTTGGTGTCACCAAAGTCCCTTAAGTACGTGCCAGGTGTCACTGTTAAACAGACTTCCATCCATTCTGCCCTTTTACAGAGCGCAACTGCAGCTCAGCAAACGGGCTGCACTCTTACTGCTATTGAATATGCTCTTTTTGGTTCACTTGGTCATCTCCAAAAGTCCAAGGTTCAGTAGCATCCCAACACTTCACCTCTGCATTCTCAGTCGTCAAAGCATATTTCAGCTTTGATCAGATGACTATATGACCATGACCAGATGAGACAGGAACTGGTGAATAAGACCAGGCACCTGCCACTGTGGGGCAGACATGGAGAGGACAGATAGTACAGAAGTTAAGCAACAGGCAAGATGACGTCAAACTGCCAGGCAAAACTTCAAAGAGTACCGTTAAATTATGGTCCCCACATGGCATTTATGTCTTCACATTGCCTTAGATGCTGGCCATGCCTACAAATCACTGCTTATGATTTACTTCAGAGAAGGCTGCACTCCAGGGCCCTACCTCCTTGACTCCAACACTGACATCAAGGCGGCCACCCACCTCCTTGACTCCAACACTGACATCAAGGCGGCCACCCCTTCAGTCTGCTGAGGGAGGCACTGCGCGATGACTGCCAGGCCTCACCCAGTGCCTGTCCTGCTTTGGGTTTTAAAGGAAGAGATGATGTTGAGTTTGAAAAAGATTGTCCCCCTCATAGTTCATAAATATGAATGCTTATCATCATTATTGAGGAGGATTAGCAGGTGTGATCTTGATGGAATAGGTGTGGCCTTGCTGGAGGTACGGTACCACTGGGGGAGCACTGAGCTTTGGGAAGCCCAAGTCAGGCATTGTAGTTGCTGTGCTTTTTTTCTTCTTGTTTGTTTAAAAAAAAAACAAAAACAAGTGGCAGGAGGCAGGTTCTGGAAGGTGGATGTTGATCTGGGAGGAGCAATGGATGTGACTATGATAACAGAAATTCTAAATTAATTAATAATAAAATTCTAAAATAATTTATAAAAATTTAGATTAAAAAGAGGGTCTACTAACATTGCTATGACATTTTTTCCCATGTAAATACCGGCAGCTGAGGGATGCGGGTCTGTTCTTAGAGCAGCCACAGTTGTAGCCATCAACACTCCTATTTAAAATCTGATGTCTGAAACTTTTATCCAAACTAACCAAAAGGCAGAGAGAAAATATCCAAATTAACAAAATCAGAAATGAAAGGGGGACATAACAACAAACACTGCGGAAATACAGAGAATCATTACGTCATATTTCAAAAACCTGTACTCCACAAAATTGGAAAACTTAGAGGAAATGGACAACTTTCTGGATAAATATCACTTACCAAAATTAAATCAAGGCCAGATAAGCAAATTAAACAGATCTATAACTGCTGAAGAAATAGAAACCGTCATCAAAAATCTCCCACAAAAAAAAAAAAAAAATCCCAGGACCAGATGGTTTCAGCTCAGAATTCTACAAGACTTTTAAAGGAGAACTAATACCAATACTCCTCAAATTATTCCACACAATAGAAACAGAAGGAACATTGCCAAACACTTTCTATGAGGCTACAATTACCCTGATACCCAAACCACAGAAAGACATCACTAAGAAAGAGAATTACAGACCAATCTCACTCATGAACATTGATGCAAGAATACTAAATAAAATACTGGCAAATCGAATCCAAGAACACATCAGAACCATCATCCACCATGATCAAGTTGGCTTCATTCCAGAGATGCAGGGGTGGTTCAAAATTAAAAAATCTGTCAATGTCATCTACCATATAAACAAGCTGAAAAATAAAAATCACATGATCAAATCATGAGATGCCGAAAAAGCTTTTGACAAAAATATAACATCCCTTCATGATTAAGGTCTTGGAGACAGCAAGGATACAAGGAACATACTTAAACATAATAAAGGCAATATACAGCAAGCCAACAGCCAACATAAAACAAAAATGGAGAGAAACTCCCAGTAATTCCACTGAAATCAGGAACAAGACAAGGTTGTCCATTCTCTCCATATCTATTCAATATAGTTCATGAGGTCTTAGCTAGAGCAATAAGAAACCTAAAAGAGATCAAGGGGATACAAATTGGAAAAGAAGATGTCAAACTCTCACTGTTTGCTGATGCTATGATAGTTTACATAAGTAATACCAAAAATTCTACCAAGGAACTTCTACAACTCATAGACACTTTTAGTAATGTAGCAGGATACAAGATTAACTAAAAAAAAATCAGTAGCCCTCCTGTACACAGATGATAAAAGGGCTGGGGAAGAAATCAGAGAATCAACGCCCTTCACAATAGCCACAAATAGCATAAAATATCTCAGAGTAACTCTAACCAAACAAGTGGATACTTGTATGACAAGAACTTTAAATCTTTGAAGAAAGAGAGACGCTGATTTCTGGCTGTGGTGAGGCAGCGTTCTTCGCGAGGGCTGATCACAGGGTAACTTGCTGGTGAACCAGACTGCATGCTCCCAAACCTTCAGAACTACTTTTCATCATCTCTGGATGATGTGAGGCCATGGAGGGGCTGATGCCCACGGAAGCTGTGGGGATAGACGTCCCCAGACCTACCATCCAGGGTCTGGTCTGTTAGGATTTGCTGACTCCTCCACTCTTCAAAGCCTTCTGCATGGCATGATCCCTATCAGCAAAGCATCACATATGACTACTAACTATGAGACTTTGGGGTAGCACTGGGACACAGATGTTTCAGAAGCTCCTCACGAGTCTGACTGGAACTACGGAGCTGGTGAGGGAACCCAACATGATTAGAGACTGGGAGCTTCGGGGAAGGGACCCTCCATGACATCCACTTTTGTGCTTCATTATTGCTACAAGGGTGAGGAGCAGTAGACCCAGTCATGTGACCTGTAAGTACCACAGGAGTCTCAGTTCAAAGGCCCAGGTACTTCCCTGTCAAGGAGATCCTTTTAGGATTCCCTCCCACACCGACCAGGAAAAGCGGCCTCTCCCAGCCTGTTCACAAGTTCACCTTTTTCCTGTTTGGCATCAGGTCACGTGCAAAGAAATGAACACCATGAAAGGAACCTCAGCCCTTAGTTCCCTATAGTGGTATATTATTTGTGCTTATAACAAATAAAGCTTGCCTGAAGATCAGAGGGCAAAGCAGCCACACTAGTCAGCCATACAGGCCAGGCAGTGGTGGCACACACCTTTAATCCCAGGACTCGGGACACAGGAGGCAGTTGGATCTTTGTAAAGTGCAAGGTTACTTTGGGTTACTCAATAGCAATCCAAAACAGATCCAGGCGTGTGGTTTACACCTTTAAAAATCGCCATGTTTGGGAGTACACATCTTTAATGCCAGCACTAGGGAGGAGGAGACAGAGTGATATGGCTGGACAGAGAGAGGAATATAAAGGGGAAGAGACAGGAAGAGTCTGAAGATGTGTGGAGTCTGAGGATTTGTGGAGCCAGGATCTCCCCTTTCAGTCTGAAGATTTGGCAGAGGTAAAAAGTGTCTCTGGTGATTGGCTGCTTTGCTTGATCTTCAGCTTGAACCCCAATATCTGTCTCTGAGTTTTTATTATTCATGTTACAGTCCCCGTAACCCTGAGTCAGCCAAAGAAGCCCTCCCTGAGGTGCACGCACTGCAGACAATGTCTAGGAAAGGCCCCTCTCCTAAGACTGACCATAGGCATCACACCAGGAAGCTATGGTGTCAGGTACAGACCCATAGGCCAAGTGTTTACACACACACACTGAACATGCCCAAAGATGTCTAGGAAAGTGTTTTGAGTCATTAACTCACGAGTCAACAATTTCAAGCAAAATAACCAAATCTGGGACATTTGTCTGTATCCTTAGTATTACATACTTGTTTCCCAAATCTGAAGACACCAACTCAAGAATCTGCTCATACTGGGATTATAGTGTTTATTATATACCTTTATGTACCAGAGTCACTGTGGATTAGATTTTACAGGGAAGACTGTGAGAGCAGGAACCGTCCCTAAGTGCTGACCAGCAAGATTTTATACTTGCTCTTCACCTCACATCAACTGCTTCTGCTCATTTGGTGTTTCTGCCTCGGGGAAAACTAAGAAAGGCCAATTAAAATACTGCTTAAACTTTACCACATTGCAGTTCTGAACCGCAAAGGCGCTCTGTGCTCTCAAAATAGCCCAGCATTTAAATAAAGACTTTCTGACATGGTCGCTAATGGAGAGACGTATGTGTGGAATGTCTCGAGTTCAATGGCATTCTACCCATCACTCTGTAGCAGTTGCCATGACAGCAGGTCTAAGACTTATGGTGAGAACTTACTCAGCTCTGTAAGCTCATAGCACCACTAACACACAGTGAAGTACTGATCACATAAATACTTCTCTAACTACGAATCCATCCATCCGGCCACGTACAAGTTTCTACTAGGCACCAAGGATACGGTGGAAAACCTGCACACATTTCTGAGAGTTCCTAAGCAGGGTAAGTGGTGTACAGGGCTGGGGTAAGATTTATGCTTTGCTACTAATTCTATTACTCCATTTTATCAACTATAACTGAAAACAGGGGTACACACTTCTGAGGGCATTGTGACCTGACAAAGTGCTCCAATCCCCTGGGCTCTTCTCTGTCCCCTTTGCCAGCTGGACCAGTTCTTCCCATCATTTCCCTGTCTTCTGTGGTCCTTTCTGGTGTGGTTTCCTGTTGCAATAGCTAACGGCTGTGTAGCTGACACTGCCTCCTAAAGTTTTTTACCTCTTAACCACCTCTTCCAGCGGTCTCCTATAAAATTTCATTTTCATCGCTTCTCCATTTCTAAACTAGAAGTTGTTTGTGACTCCATATTACCCAAGAAGTGGAGTCTAGCCTCCTCGGTGTGCAGTCAAGGCCACTCACAAATTGTCAAGCTGTTTCCTCTCATTCACCAGTTTTTAAATCATTTATTTTTTTATCTTTTATGTTTTTGATATAGGGTTTCTTTGTATAGCCCTGGCTGCCCTGGAACTTGCTCTGTGGATCAGGCTGGCTTCAAACTCACAGAAAAGCCCCTGCCTCTGCCTTCCAGAGTGCTGGGATTAAAGGTGGTGCCACCACTGCCTGGTTTATCAATGGGGTTTTACTTATATATAAATGTACCTATACATTTTCCTAGGATAGTCTCAAAGCAGTCAACAAACCGTCAATTAAACTGCTAGTGTGTTCGTTCCTAGCCTTTGCTTTCATCTTCCAAACACCCCTAGCAGTTCAAGGCCTCAGTCACTCAAACCCTAAAGGGAGCTTCCATTACCTCATGGAAGTATTGTTTGAGATTCTCTTTGTTGCGTTTGCTCTTCTGGAAAAAAAGCCCCAGCTTGTATTACTGAGATCATTTAAGGTTATCTCAATTATCATGTTCTCCAGAAGCTAACAGATTCCCCCACAAGAATGAATTCATTTCTATATTATGCCACCCAACATTCTGACCTTTGATGACACCACTGCCTAGGTCTCCCTAGCGTCCTATTCTGTGTGCTGGAACTGTGTCTCCCTTTGGAAGTAGAGGGTCACCCCCACCATGCTGTCGGAGCATCAGGGAAGACTGATAACCAGTAACACAGTAGATGCAATCAGGGGCCACTGTCCTGTGGTCAGCCCTTGGAACAATAGGTGTGTCTGTCTGTTTTGCATTTCTGTCTAGAGAACACAATGAATTGACTAGCTTGGTGAGCCAAGGCACATACCAGTCATATGACAGCTTGGTGATCCGAAGCACATGCCAGTCATGTGACAGAAACCTGAACCCAGCAATAGTATGGGCCAGCCCTGCCAGGTCCAGTCTAGATCAGCTGACCTACGGCTAGCCTGCATGAGAACAAGGGGTCACATAGGCTTTGTGTTAATCTGTTAAGTTTGGGGTGGTCTGACACCTTGCACTACTGAGCCATTGTCTAACCAACAGAACCTCACAAAAATCTGTACTGTAGTTTCCCTTTTATGTGACTGATCTGCTTCCCCCAACTGTAAACTTCTGGTGGGCTGAGACATATGCTGTCTTTATCTTTGTTCTGTAGTGACTTAATTTGCTTTTTGCATAGCATGAGCACACTATATATTTTTGCTGGTTGCAACTGGGTACTAATTTACTGAGGTTTAAAATCCCCAATGGAAGTCATTAGTCAGGGATGGCACGATTATCCAAATCTCCCTCCTGCGCTTCTTGTGAGGGCATCAAAACAATCTGACATGCTTCCTGACACGCTTCCAGGAAACAGACCAAAGTAACAATAGCCACAGAGTAGTGCCCAAATAGCTGTTAGTGACTACGCTGTGATAATGGCAGGTTACTCTTTTCAAATGTGACACAGGTCAATTATCAGAAAGAGCTAGGACAAAGCCTTAACATTCTCTTCTGGTAACTAGCAGATTTGGAGCCTGTCATGCATGCTCAGAAGGGATTCGTGTTCCTACCGATCTTTCTGAAGAGTATTCTCTTCCTTGTCACCAAGGACTTCAGCTAATTCATGGATGTTTAACAGGGCTTATCACTGAGTTCTTGGGAAATGTGCTGGGAGGGCACAGGTCTCAGCAGCAGCCACAGGAGGCTACTAAGCAATGAGAGATGAGCACACTTCAGACACGAATTTGCTCTCCATCCCTGGCCAGCTTTCATGTAAGCAATTGTGTAACCTCAGGACGGCATTTAGCTTCTCTAAAATGGGAAGAGGCAAGATTGACAGGATGCAGTGCTTGGCTTGATTGTCTACACGTCTCATTCAGTTTTCATAGGGGCGTCATGAGAAAAGCCAAGAACTGTAAGATGTTAATTTGTCCAAGGTCACAGAGCTATTAAATGACAAAGTCAGGGTTTAAATTCAAGGTCAGATCCACACATTTCCCTGGGCACCACTGCCTCCTCGAATACCAACTGGAACCACGTCCCCTGTACTGTGCTTCGCTTCCTCGCTTGGAGGCCAGCTCTCATCTCTTCTGTTTTCTACTATTCTCCAAGCTCCATGCCAAGGGCATGACTAACGTGAGACGTCTAAACTTGGACTACTCCCACTCGCTATTAAGCCGAGAGAAGGAAGAACTCTAGATTTCCCCGTACCTCACATCCTCCTCCAGAAAGAAAAGATAAATGTTACCTGCAAGATATGCTTAGGTCAGCGGAGGCACAAAGATTGTGGAAGTAACCAACCAATACCTGATTTTGAGGCTAAGGCCTACTTCCACAAGATGGAACCCATACCCAAACTACTGCTTGGGGGATCAAGAACCAGAGACCAGATAGCCCAGGACCTAGGGTAAAACAAAATTCTACTGGTTTAAATAATAATAATTTTCACAATATATAAAACAGCTTACCATGCTTTTGTAACCAAACCAACCAAGCAAATTCTGGAGAATGAATAATACCCCACACATCCTTTCTGCCTTAAAGTCTCTAAAACTACTATTATTAAAATTCTATCATCCACAGCATCATGTTACACATCTGCTTGGCCAGTTTAATCAGCTCATTAACAAAGTTTTTTAAAGAGGTAAATCATCAGACTATTAATAGGCTTTCCTTATTTTTTGTAGGCACATGAGTCCACAGTGCCAGTATATTCATGTGTGCATTCGTGTGCAGGTCATCCATCTGCTTTTGTCTTTGTTCATTTATTTATTTTTGAGATGGTCTTTACATTGGGACCTGTGGCCTACTGATTCTGCCCATCTAACTGCTCAGCAAGCACCAGAGATCTGCTTGTCTCCACTCCCCTACTGCGGAGACTGTAATTGCCTGCCGACAGGACGAGCTTCTGATGTGGGTTCTGGGGAATCAAACCCGGGTCCTCGTATTGAACATCAAGCACTCCACTGAATATCTTCCAGCCACAACTATTTTAAACTCAAAATACAAGTGTAAAAAAGAGCCTTGGAAAGAACTACTTTTGAGCAGTGTGCTGTCATCAATAATAACCTGGTTATACTGGGATTTTTCTCAGTTTTCTTTCCCTACAACTCAAAGTATTTTCTCTAGTGATTTCTCAAAGTATATTTCTCCAGTATTTTCAGTGTGTCTTTACGAAATCCCGTGAAGTGGGAAGGGGGTGGTCAGATGGGGGCTGCAGACGAGATAGTCAGTCCCAAAAGGTGTCACTAACAACGAGTAGTCCTGCTTACGAACACGTCCTGACGCAGAATGACGAGGGGGCTGCAATGACTCACTCTTCTTTTTCCAAGCTGGTGCTAGGTTTAAAGACATCCGACCGCACGTCTTTATTCTCCTCACGTCTCTGCAAGACAATGCCATCCAAGACCCCTATGCTTTCCACTTTATTCCCCACCCCTGTCGCCTCATTACTTGTTGTGGCATGAACTTTGAATACTCTCTGTCCAACTGTTGTCCAGACCTTTTGAAAACCTTCACTCAACAGTTTTACAGAAGCCAGAGAACAGCCACCGGGGCGCCTAGGCTCCTTCCTCATCTTTACTCCGTACAAGCAGCCAATCCAAAGCTCTATTGATTCTGCCTCAGAAATAACCTAGTCTTTATTGCATTCTGAGTTTTCATCATCTCTGATGGATACTTCCTCTTGAGGCCATAACCTCTCTATTGGAGAAGTCCCCGCCCCCCACCACAGACATCTTCTGTACATACCACAAGACCATGTGTGCAGCCACCTCAGCAGCCAAGGGAAATCAAGCCATCCCAGGTCCGAAATCTTTCCTTCATCCCCAGTGTTTACCACTGACATTCACATTTCTAAGCACAGCTGGGAACACATTCCTTTCCTGCCAGCTTGAAGAACCCATCTTTCTTCAGGTGCAGATCCTAAAGATCTGGGATAAGATGCAGTATTTGCGTTACACGATGGTAGTGTAACACAATGCTCCACGCCGTATCTGGGGCAAACTCACTGTTTATGTGAAATTCATATGTGACTCGGCCGTGTGTGTGTGTGTGTGTGTGTGTGTGTGTGTGTACTCAATTCCTAAACTTCCTCCCTCTACGTCCCACGTACTGGAATTACAGAGTGTGCCACCCATGCCTGGCTACCTTTTGCATTTTTATTTACAAATTCAGCAGAATGACTTTAAGTGTACAGAACAGCTTGACAGTACAAAACAGGGACAGAGACAATAAAGAGAATGGTGCAGTGTGGCTCAAGTCCCAGGCACATGGCAGGGCGGGGGGGGGGGTGGTTAGAGACACTGTCGGGAAAGGGACCAGAAAGTTCCAGAGAGGCTGGCTTGTGAATGACTCCAATTTGTCACAGAAGAATATGATGTCATCCGAAAACTTACATTCAACAATTAAAGAGGCAGTGTCATTTCTGTAGAATGCATGTAAACAGTACTATAGTCCTAAAGCCTGTCTCTCCAAGGGCGTGCTGTTAATTCTCATCATAGGCCTTGGGACTACATCTGGAGCCTCACAGAGGTGGCCCCTTGAGAATAAAGAACTATATCTTCTAAAACTTAAATGTTTACATTTAAAGATAATTATTGGCAATACTCAAACATTAAATACTTTTCTAGAAAAAGTTCTAATATAGTGATTTACAAGAATTAAATCTGAGACAGAATAAGATAATAATACATATAGCAAGGAAATCAATGGGTTATTATCTTGTTTATAGAAAATGTGTTAATTTAAGTAAGATTTTTAACTCATGTTTGGACAATAAGAACATTAAAATACTAGTCAACTAAACTATAGCTACAAAACTACTATCTAAAAAAACAAACACCCTCATTATTTATTATCTTAATGAATCTTTTGCTTTAAAACAATCATTCAAATAAACAATGATAAAAGCAAATTAGCAATTTTAAATAAAAACTTCTTTTTCTTTTCGAGATAGGGTTTCTCTGTAGCTTTGGGGTCTGTCCTGGAACTCACTCTTGTAGACCAGGCTGGCCTCAAACTCACAGAGATCCATCTGCCCTCTACCTGCTGAGTGCTGGGATTAAAGGCATGCGCCACCACCGCCCAGCATAAAGACATTTTTAATCAGTTTGACATTCAGCTATGAAAAAAAAAAGAATTCAAATGATATATGTGTCTGCAAATCATGTTTATAAAAGTTTAGGCTTTGAGGAATAAAAAATTATAGAAAGATACTTTGGAACAACTGAGGAAGTTTGAAGATGGAATGGACCCACTTCAGCATGGAGGTTATCATAACAGTGGCTGAGCTTAGACAAGTTGCTTTCCTTTGGCAGAACATACTCATGTATTATGGGAACAATGATATAATGTCTGTGATCTGCTCTTAAAATACTGCACTCAAACAAAGGAAGTAGATGAAACAGGCTGCCAGAGGTAGATAACTGTTTTAGGGATGATCGGTGTGGGGGTTTAGTCGGTGATCCTACTTCAGCGTATGTTTAAACTTTCCATGAAATCTAAAATAAAACAGGCCTTCTTGAGTGTAAATAATTTTCTCAAAACTAGACCATATGATACCTTTACTTTCTGCTTTTAATCCCTACTGCGGCAGCTGGGAATACAGGTGTTTGATTAATGGTCCCTCCCTGCTTAAAGACAGCCTGTGGGGGAGGCACTCTGCTCAGTGCCTCCCTGCAACATTCATTTAATGCTTACAACCACTTTCTGACCTGGGCTTGGGTGCAAATACTGCAATTTATACAGGGAGAAACCAAAGTCTGCAGAGTTTTCATTGTCACAGATAGTACACTGGCTCCCATAGTGACCTACACTACCAAGTACAATATAAACCAAGATCCTCCCAATGTACAACATAAAAGGTGTGGGAAACCACCTGGCAACAGTCTCTGCCATGCAGTGTGACTCCGGGTCAGATCTGTTGGCTCAGACTCGGCTACCATTTAAGTAGAAGAGGGGACAGACTGCTCCTAGACAGAGCAGAAGCACAGAGAGCCAACAGAGCCAACAGAAGTGTCCTCTCATTGATGAGAACTATCCTACAACTGTCTTCTTACTTTCCTTTAAACAATCTAAGACCACACAGCTTGCCTTGTGTGTGTGTGTCTTCTGAAGACTGGTTATCTTTTGCAGGAGTTCACCTCAGGTCTTAAATAATTCATCCCCCAGCCTCTTGTTTGGCATGCAAGGGGTGGGTGCAGGGCAGAGAGGGTGAGCTATCCTGTAGGATGAACATCACACAAACGAGAGCTGGCACAGCTGCAGCCCCGGAGACCCCGCCCGGATGAGCTCATCCCTTGGCAGTGCAGATTAGGATGACATCATGTTTCTGGAGAGCTCTCTCCAGCCCACTGCAGTAGCAGCGTTCTTGCTTTTCCTGAGAGCAGGAAAAATTAGCATCAGTATTTCTAGCTGCTTCTAAGGCAATAGCATTTTATTTCAGCGTGCTGTGGGATGCATAACACATTGCCTGCGTTACTATCAGCTCCTGGCTCATCAGTAAGAAAGTCACAACTGCTGCGCTCACTGCACTTTCCAGGCTGACAGGGAAAGACCACTTCAAAGCCACAGTCCAAATACTGCTCTTCTATGTTCTTTCAGAGACTTCTAGCCTAAGAGTACCAAAAATGACCATACCAACAGGATTAACTAATAATACGAATCATTATTTATTTACACCGGCTTTGTTTGGGGACGGCCTTGTGAACCCCAGGCTGGCTTCACACTTTCTATGTGGCCGCAGATGGCCTTGAAGCCCTTCTTCCTTTGCCTCTACCTGTCCAGTGCTGGGACTACGTATGGGTCGCCAAACCCAGTTCCTGATGTTCTGGGGATAGAGTCCAACGAAGCTACATCTTCGGTTCTCATTTAGCTTTTGCTTGAATCTCAGAACTATACTAAATGTTGGTCATATATTATCTGATCTGGTCCTGTTCCAGGCTAAGAAGTAGTACTGTCATGTCCACACAGGTACATACTTTGACACTAAGGCAAAGCCAGTTTCGCTGGCTAACAGCCCATAACTGGATAATTGCGCTGCCATGCTCTGCGGGCCACACCCCTAAGGATGCATGGCTTGTTTGCTGGCAATTCAAAGAAGCTGGCTATAGTGGCACACATGAGCAATTCAGTGTGCATGCCTGTAATTCCATCACTGAAGGCAATCATGGCGGGAGCACTGCTTCAAGTCTGAGGCCACAATGGCTACAGAGTAAGGCCCTACCTCAAAGGGAAAAAATTAAATTAAATACAGAAATGAAGACTGTCTTGATGAAAGCTAGAAAAGCTTTGTACCTGGAATTCTCACCTCAGCAGGCACTCTGGTGGGTGGGTGACCATGAGCCAGATATTTTGCATGGTGCAACCACTTAACACAATAAATGTCTCATGTTGTAGTTGCCAATGATCCTAGCTTATGGACATTTTCCATTCCAGTACCTGGAAGTCTGGGAGTCCCATGTCAGCTAAGGCTACATAGCAAGACCTGTCTCAAAACAAAACAACATAACACAACAGAGAAGTAACTGGTTTAAAGGCTCAGAACGATGGGATGTCTGGGATTTGTCCCCAAAACAGTTTATTTCTGAAGTAACCTACTGTGGTAAAACATGCAGGGCTTTGGGAATCAGTAGATCTAGGGCAATTATGTTCTTATGTTTAGTTTTTGTTTTTTTTTTTTCTGGTAATGGGCAATGAGTATAACAAAAATGGTGTAATAAAATCTTACCCACTTCATTGAATCCCCTGGATCTGGACCTCATGTGAGTGCTAGGAATTCAACTCAGGTCCTCTGCAAGAGTAGTACAGGCTCTGAACTGCTGGAGTGCTCTCTAGCCCTTGCAAACAGAGCCCTGCCATGAAGCTCAGGCTGCCCTTGAACTAGAGTGCTTGGCTTGTAACATGCCACCATGTCAGCTTACATGCCCAGTTCTAACACCTATTAAACAAACGGACCAGATAGTTTGATGTTAACTACACAAATGCTAGGTACAAACTACACCAGCAGATACATTATGGTGGTACCAGGGAAGTAGTGCCAAAGCCCAGCCACATGGCAAGGAACGACTCAAAAGTGCAATTTCTCCGAAACGATTTCTTCTCTTGTTGATAAAGGCAGAAGTGACGTATCCAGAAAGTATTATTTGTATAACCAAAATGCTGCCTCATTTCATGCTGTTTGGGTTGAACAATCTTAGCAAATGGTTGTAGATTTAGTTAATTGTGGTCTGAGGGGTAAAACAAAAAACACCACATTTCTCCACTTATTTAAAAGGCTGCATCTTTGCAGACAGCGCTGATAGTGAGTCTTGCCTTGGCACAGTAAACCATCGCAAATCACTCCAGCAAATGAGTCACATCTGTGACAAAGTGGGAAACAAAGGATGTGACATGAGTGGCTCCCATGCTCAAGTTCTGATCACACTTTGAAGAAACAAAAAAGATTCATAATTTGATGACTAGAAGTGACTTTACAGGCACTTACTGCAAATGTTTTCACGAGGCCAGTTAGCTTTTGTCATTATAACAAAATCCCAAAGATCGCCAGCTCACGAAGAGAAAAACATTAATCCTGTCTCAGTGCAGACTACTGCAGCCCAGCACTGCACAACCTTATCACACTGGGCCTGTGCTGAGGCAGCTCCAGGATGCGAGCATGCGCCAGAACAGACTGCTCCATTGGCGAGCATGCCACTAGAAACACAGGGACCTCCCCATAGATCCTACCTTCTACCGAGAAATTCCACCACCTCCCAGTAGCACTGGGGACCACGCCTTTAAAACATGGGCCTCTTCAGGGGTCGCTCAACATCTAAACCACAGGCCTAGCCTAAGAAATAACAAATTTAGTCTGACTGTGCACTTGTTCCCAAATTAATGGTGAGTACGGCAGCCATTTGTTTGCACCTGTTACAAAGAACACCGCATTTACCTCTAAACAGACAGTACTCATGGTTTCACAATCCACACCAGTGTCTAGGGAGTTGTTCACCAGAGCTTCTATTGGTCATTGCTATTATTTAAAATGTTTTCCATTTAAGGTCAGTAAGATGCTCGCCACCAAGTCTGACAGCCAGAGTTCAGTCAAGGGGAACCATGAAGGAAGGAAGAACTGACTCCTACATCTTCTGACCTCATGGGGACCACAGCACTCATACCCACATATAAGTAAAAAAGAAATTGAGCAAATAAATAATAAAAGTACTGCCATTTAAAAACAATAAAAGCAAAGGTCTAAGTTTTTATAAACAAAGCCATCAAGTTTAGCTCCAGCTGACACAGAAGATCCAAGGAATAGAGTACGCAGCGACCCAAATTCAAAGACCAATGCTACTCACATAATTTTTAAGGGTTTAAAGGTGCCATAAACAGTAAAAGACACTGGATGATTTCACACCCCAAACAGTTTTGTGAATTTCAATCTTCACTACGTCCCACACACAGGAGAGTGCTCTGTAGTAAAGGCAATAATCTGATACCCAGTGTTAGCTGGAATTTTAGTCTGTTGGAGCTTACATTTGTCATTCTTCAGTGCTTCGAGCAGATCTGAGGATTAGCTGACAAAGATCAAAACTATTATAAAGCACAATTACACTGAGGTAGGACTTCTCCAAACCTGCAAATGTAAACAGCCCTGTTGAAATCAGCAGCTTCGCACAGAAGCTAAATACATCAAACGCAGATTACATGTGCATTGGAACAAGAGACGCTTTGGTTGCTTTTTACTTGCTTGGGATCAATGGGGGTCCTGAGTCTGTGTCTCGCTATCTTCCACCATGCAGACGACTAGAAGGCTCGCTATCTCCTCACTTCTCTTCTATTCTGAAAACAAACTAGGTAGTGAGTGGCTCTGAATCCTCACTTCAGCTCTGTGTCCTGCTTCACTCACCAGTTCCCTTTCTCTCAATCCTTCCTTTCTATGTCTACTGTGAGGCTACAACCAACACAGCCGCGAGCTGTAACAGCCCTTCCCATCCAGCATCAGTAGCTCAGCTCACCTGCAGCACCAGAGGACTAGGTGGAGTCATAGTATGTCATTCTGACATTACCAATCCTTGGTGCTTCTGCTCTGTTTGAGTGGATTTCTAGTTTTGAGGGAAAACAGTTATCAAGTCATGAGGCCACCTGAGAAGCAGCCTGAGAAGCAAGCATTGCCAGGAACCAGCTTGACATCTATGTACCTGGGTTTCCTTTCTGTGGCTCCAGTCACAGTAAAATCTCTAGGTGGCTGTCCTCTGCTGAGCTGTGACTGAAACTTTAAGAGAGACCTCCAGCAAGAACTCAACAAATCAAAGATCTGAATGCCTGACTTGCCAGAGCATGGGGTGGGGAGACGATGGCCGCTACTGAAGTCACTGTGACGTGGGGCCATTTGCTACACGGGGTAACACAGTGCTCTACCCATATAGCAAGTTCCCATGTCTGCTCCTCAACTTTTCAGGGAGCTCATTTTGGTAGCTGCCAAGTAAAATTTCTAGTCTTTCAAAACATCTCATGGTACATACTAACTTTTAAAATGTCTGCCTGATAAACTATATAGAAACTCGATGTCTATCATCTGTAACTCCCCATTCCATACACACTTTTGTACTGTTTCCTCATGATATTGGTTACTATTGGCTAGGGTCATGGATCATGTATGTGGAAACCACAAGGTTGCAATCCTACATGAAAAAACTGCAGGTAACTAAGGAATACTGAGAGAAGGAGAAACAGTCTTCCCCAAGGAAGAGCAGACCAAAAGGTCAGCCCTAAAAAGAAACACACAAGTAACATAAACCATGTAGGTTATATTTAGGAATATATATTCATATACATGTATCCATATAACAACAATGAATGAAAACAGAGGCCATGAATTTGAAAGAGAGCAAGGAAGGCTATATGGAAGGACTTGGAGTTGGAAAAAGGACAGAAGAAATGAAGTAATTATATTTTAATCTCAAAAAAAAAAAAAAAAAGAAAAAATTCGAACTCCAGATGGCATGCTTGTCCTTGGGCAGGACCTTGCTACCAGCAGGCTTAAAACCCAGCAGCCCAGGGTATCCCGACACAATTTTAAGTGTTAGGAAAGACTTGAAGCTGAGCTTCAGGCTGTCATGGCGAGGCTTGTGAGGGCCCGTTCTCACACCAGGGGAAGCTAGCCAGCATCTCATCCCACAGTGAGAAGTGTTTGCTATCTTGTCCTAACTTTCATGTATCTGTCTGGAGCTGTAAGTTCCTCTCTCCTAGGCGCCAGGGCTGCCGAAGCCCTGCCACGTTTCTCAGCCTAGGTCTGGCAGGATGAGCACACATCCTCGTGGGAAGAAATTAGCCCCATATAGAGGGCTCCACTCTCCCTTTTTCTGATTTTCCACGTGTCCCTCAATTTGGCCCTGCAGCTATCTAATATCTTTGGGCTATTAATTCCTTTTAGCGTAGCCCAACCACTGTTTACTACTCCTGTGGGGAAGTTTGGTCTAAATATTCCCTATCCAAGAAATCCTGTTTTATTAGCTAACGTGGAGTCGAGCACCTCAGAAAATACTGCAGAAGGTCATTTGCATAACCGAGTGTGCTGAGTCCAAAATTGTAACTTCTACAAAACCACTCCCATAGTAGAGGAATAATCAATATATTTTTATTTGTTTGGTTTTGACTTTTTAAAGACAGGGTCTTATGTAGTTCAGGATGGTCTCAAACTCACATGGAGTTTAGGATGGCCTTGAACTCTGATTCTTCTGCTCCCACCTCCCAAGTCCTGGGATTATAGGTATGCATTACTCATCTTTAAAAACCAATATTTTTTAAGATGAAGTAGCAAAGAATTGTGAGTCTACTCAATTTATCTCTGTTGAGGGAGAATTGTTCAGATGGCGATTCCACTGTGCCAATGAAGTCACCCTGAATCAAAGGACACAGCGATTGGCTGATCAGGGATTAGCGGAGAGATGTTGGAGGACTGGGGAGGTCTGCTGGAGATGGGTAGGAAGAGAGAAGAGGGATTTCTCAGGGGATTTTCAGGACTGATGGGTCTGGAAAATGTGGAGACAGGGCCAGTCAATCGACTGTCCACTGTTCCTTGGATTTATCAGGTCTTTATCTCAATTTCTGACTCCCGAGTTTTACTATACAGGAACAATTTAGGAAATCGTTTCAGTCAGTAGTAAGCTGGTCACAGTAGAACATGCAAACCCTATCCGTAAGAAACAGGGAATATCGAATCTGCAAGACCACTGCCTCAGAGTGGTTCTACTCATAACCAGTCTTTGAAAGAGGGCTGGAACTTAGCACTGTGGAGTGCTAGCCCCCATGCTGGAGAAAAGTCAGACATGTCCCATGGAGAGGTGCATAGAACACTGAAATATTTTCCCAGCATTTTCTGGATTCACTAATCCTAGCGTTACACCAAAACACCAACCTGAAGGTTAGTTACTAAACCAGAAAGGAAGAGATATTTTAAACACGTCAGGAAATTGTACCTGCAAGGATGATGTGACTACCAGTAATAAAAATGAGATGTCTAGTGTAATACTGAACAACATTAGCTAGAATTGAACTTTTGGGTACTACAAATTTAAAAAATGGAGGAAATAGCGGTTTGGAGAGATGCTCAGCAGTTAGGATCATGAGCGACTCAGAAGACCCAGACTGGGTGCCAAGCATCCACATGGAGGCTCACAGTCATCTCTAACTCCAGCTCCAGGGGATCTGGTACCCTCTTAGGGACCTCTATAGGCACTGCATTCACATGGCACACAAAACCCACTTATACACATAAAATAAAAATGTTTTTTAAAATGAAGACAACAAATCACTGAATCTGACAGTATGGCTTTAAAGGAGATGCTGAGAGACAAAAACCTTACTTCTTGTGGCGATACAGCTGGTGTTATCTAAGTCAGGAAGATGAACAATTTATCACGCCTTGGGAAGTTTTATTACGTCCCCCACTCCAGCCATACTTTATAGGAATTACAGCTCAACAGGACTATTCTCCCAATTTTTGATTATGGCATGTAAGTGTTAAAATTAGTTATCTCCTGGTTGTATTACAACATCATCCCTACCTTTGATGGTTAGGAGCCACTCGGAGCTGGCTCTCATCTACGGTATATGTATGACAGGGTGTTTATTTATCCAGTGAATCAGGTTTCTCAGTTTTGTTTCCATGTCTCAGATTTGTCCACGTCTCCAACATCTACTCTTTCCAAACCATCCTGAAACCACACATTCCTCCTGTCATGCCCTCTACGAACACAGGCCAATTTGGTTTGCATGACAATCTTCAACAGCTATGTGTCCTTCACCTGGCTTTCAAGGTTTTGGTATTATCTGGTCCCAATCTACCTATTCCACGTCAGCTTCCACTGCCTTTCGAAGAACCCCTCTCCACATCATTCTGTCACAGTGCCTGGCTGGTGTTCACTGTGGGGTTTCCGGTTCCCTCCAAGCTTCCGGTTCCTTTCCTCTTTACCAGATCATACAGAACTTGGTCCCTTAAATACAAGCGGTCACACACTATCACATCTTCTCTGATTTGTGTTTCTTATTCCTTTCTTAAAATTTAATTTTACTCATGAGTCTGGATGCAAAAGTCCATAGTGTATTCTACAGTGTCCTCATCGACCCAGTGTCCACAGTGCATTCTACAGTGTCCTCATCGACCCAGTGTCCACAGTGCATTCTACAGTGTCCTTATTGACCCAGTGTCCACAGTGCATTCTACAGTGTCCTCATCGACCCAGTGTCCGTAGTGCATTCTACAGTGTCCTCATTGACCCAGTGTCCTAGAGAAGCTGAGCTAGCAGTCTTCTCATATGCCACACGCTGTGCTCAGCCATATACGCCATGTTCATCCACACGCCCTGTCCAGCCACACGCTGTGCCAGCCACACCAGTCACATGCCCTGTCCAGCCACGCACACCGTGTCCTGCCACGCACACCGTGTCCTGCCACGCACACCGTGTCCAGCCACACACACCATGTCCAGCCACACACACTTGTATCTAGCCACACTTGCTTATGTCCAGTCACATACACTATGCCCAGAGAATGCTTTTTAAACATTTCAAAGTTATGTCTAATGCTGAGTAAGGTTTGTTTCACTGAACGTGCTGGGTGTGTCAGTGAGGACTCTGCCACTTGGTGCCCATGTGATCTTAAACTCATCTGCATGCCGATTATACTCAAGCGTGACATAGAGGGCTAGCTTTATACGGGCACTGTGTGAACGGAATGAGATCTCAGCACAGTGGATGGTCCGAAGTGTTGGCTTTATAATCAAACTTCCCTAGCTGGTAATCTTTTAAAGATCCGTTTAAAGAGTTTATGGCAAAGCAGTGCTTGACTTCTAGCCTGCCACACACAGAGATCGTTCTAGGTTTGAACATGCATAGTATAAACTGTGATGTCCTGGAAGTGTCCAACACAGAGTGCAAAAGTTTATTTGAAAGGGAATCGTAAACAGATGAGTAATATTTTAAAATAATGATCATTTTGAAATAATTTTCACAGATGAGTTAAATAATTAAATTATTAAAGTTAATATTACTGAGGCTAGGAATATAGCTCAATGGTAGAACATTTGCCTATTATGCATGAGGCCCTGGGTTTAATCCCCCATAGCACACACTCAGGAAATTAGCAATATCTATTTGCTCTAACTTTTTCAAGCATGAATACTTTAAAACTTAGTGACATGTGAGTCTCACAACACTTTTTTGGATTTTATTATTGTAGATGGATAAAGTGGAAGACAATGAGTTTCCTCTGTAGGTTCTGAAAGAGTGAGTGCGTCTCCCCAGGGTGCTACTGAGAGTCCTCAATCACATGAGAACACAAAGCAAAACATGTCACACCCTGCTAATCACGTCATTAAGGACAGTCTCCCTGGGTGCAGAGTGTAATCACTGATGAGAATAAAGCACCAGGGACTTTGAGTAAGTTTCAAACACCCATTCAAGGCATCTTCTCATCCTGCCGAGTTTGTCATGATCTAATCTGGGTGCAATTTAATGCATGGCATTTCTGTCACAATTCAAGAATGCACTCAACTGGCACAAATACATTTATTTATTCACAGAGCTGGGGAAAGCATGGTCTCTGTTCACTAATGTGCCGAACTAATGGACTATCTCATTGGTCAGGGGTAAGGCCAGTGGTGATGAGAAACATTAGCCAATATTAAATACTCAAGTAGTTAATTACATGGTTTGCTTAAACTTGCCGACACACAGATACTGCTGTAGTTTACTCTGGTCCTCTGAACTGTGTATCTTCTAAATTTTCATTTATTCCATGGCAACAGAAATTGCTATAGAAAAATCTAAATTATAAAATAAATAATAATTAATAATAATAATAATAAATAATAAAGTAGAAAGCCAGGCACAGTGTCACACCTTCGATTGCAGCACTGGAGGCTCTCTGTGAGTTCGAGGCCAGCAGTCTGGTCTACAGAGCGAGTTCCGGGACAGGAAGTGCTGCATTATGGAGAAACTCTGTTTAGAAAACCTAGGTAGGTAGACAGACAGACAGACAGACAGAAGGATGATAGATAGATAGATAGATAGATAGATAGATAGATAGATAGATAGATAGATATTAGACAGACAGGCAGGCAGGCACATGCACTGGTAAACTTTGGTGAGAGCACTTTTTTGTTCTCTCATTCCCTTTTTCTCCTTACTTTGTAATATATATAGCAAAATCCAATATATATGACACAAAAACTTGATAATCCAAAATTTACAAGAACTAAATTATTTTTACACTTTTGGGATGCCTATGTATTTCTGTTTTTTTAAATGTAATTTTAAACTTTATTATATACTTTTGGCTTTTTTTGGAGAAGGATCTTGTTATGTAACCTAGGCTTGAACTCATGATCTGCCTTGTTCTCCTGAGTGCTGGGTCCTAGTGAGTTCTAATGCCATGTCAAGTTATAGTAGTGATGACAGCTATTTTCTACTGTATAAAGTCAGTCAAGATGGGGTGTGTATGTGGTAGAGTTTAATCTCAGAACTGCCCAGCATAGGGAGTAATTCCTTAGTTCGTTCAGGTTGGTGGGGCTGGGCCAATCCCATAGTAGAATTCTACATAGCTCTAGAAAGAACTCTTTGAGAAAGAGATTTAGCCAAGCATGGACATGATATCTTGCAGAAGTAATTTTAGAGACTGGTAACACTAGGATCAACAGACTAGCCTGATATAGAAATGATGAAGGAAAAGGGTAGATTATTATGATAAAAAGAGGTAGACTACTGAATCTATTTTAATCTAAAAAACAACTGTTAATATCAACATACTTTGCATTGATATTGATTTTAGTTTATTGATACATACTTAAGGTCAATTTTGTTATACTGTATGTATATATTTCTACTCTTGTTTAAGGTATTATGTTTATGCACCTCATTTAAATATATAATATATAATTAAAATACAGATTAATAGTCATCTGTAACAGCAAACTTATAGCCATATTAGTTAGGTTCTTTAGGTATAAAAATATATATTTCAGTTATATAGGTAATCTTCAAACACTTCAAAGACCCACAGAATAAGGGATTTTAAAATATTTTAAGAACTTAAGACTTTTCTCCAGAGTGAAACAGATCTGCTCCTGGCAGCACCAATTACTTCAAAGAGGATGATGGGCATCAAAGAAACTTATGATGGAGTTTGCTTTCAATGTGGCAAGGCTAGCCATTGGGCAAGAAACTGCTCTTGCCTGGCAGTATGCTGTATAAACTAGACATGCAGGATCCACAGAAAAGTGACTAATAAACTTTGCCAAATCAAGGCAGAATTGTCCTTCAGGGTTCCGGTTGCACAGAAGAAACTGCTAGACATTCTGCAGGTCACAGAGGAAAGTGACTGACAAACATTGCCAAAACAGGTCGAACAGCCCTTCAAATTTCCTGCTTCACTGAAAAGTCTGCCAGATAAGCTAGGCTACAGGCTGATGATGGATACCCCAATATTTCAGAAGAACTTTGGGTGACTGACTGTCCTGGCAGCCAGCTGTTTCTGTTATTTCTAGAGTTTTGGAAGTTACTTACTTGTACTTCCTGCTTACTTAGATAATATTATATTCTTCTGGGGTCTTTGAAGGAGTTGAAGACTAGATAGTTATAATTATAGTTTTTCTTAGTTATGATAAAAGATGAATTATATATAAAACTTTAGACTCACAAAGATAGGATAGATGGTAGAGTATTTTTGTCAAACAGAAATAGACTTAATATTGTAACTGTAATTCTTAATTGATAACTGTTTTATTATATGTAATTTTACTATGTTAAGTTAAAGTCTTCCTTTTTAATTAGTTAGAAAAGGGGAAATGCTATGGGTTATTGTTTTGTACCCTGTGACTATGTGTTGCTCTCATTGGTTGGCAAATAAAGCTGCTTTGGCCTAAGGCAAGGCAGGAAATCCAAGTAGAGATACAGGAGAAGGGTGGAGCCTGAGAGACACCATCCAGCCATACAAGGAACAACCTACAAGCAGATTGGTTATGCCATGGCCATGTGGTGATACAAAGATTAATAGAAATGATATAAGAGCTAGCTAGTAATAAGCCTGAGCCACTGCTCAAACATTTATAATTAATATTAAGCCTCAGAGTGGTTATTTGTGAACTGGTGGGTAGAGAGAAACCTCCAGTTACATTTGCCACTTACTTCAGATAATGTTTTAAATAAAGCATGTACCTTAACACTATAAAGAAAAACCACTTACAAAATTTACAATCAATTTCGCCAGCAAGAATGATTATCACTCACATGAGAACTGAATGAGAGTGCGTCTGTCAAAAAACCCAAACTCTTTAATCTTTTTCTGTAATTTTGTGTTTTTGAAACATACCACCAAGTTCTAGTATCAAGACTGCAAACACACTGTACTTCAAAATAGGCAGAGAAGCCCTTCGGAGCCATGCAGACTCTAAACGCAGGGTGTACAGGACAGAAACTAGCCAGCCTTTCAGAAACAGGGTGAACATCAAAATCGTCCGGAGTATTCTTAGTTGATTAAATATATTCTGTCAAGGGAAAGCAGATTTAATATCCTAGTACAAACCTGGCTATTTCATAACTTGGGCTTTCCAGGCCTGGGTGAAGATTGTAAACCAGCGCAATAATGTTGGAATATAGTTTGGCAGACTCTTATAAAATTAGAGCATACCTACTCTCTGTTCCTAGGTCCCTGCCCAAGAGAAATGTAACCTCCTATAACATGTTCCTGGGATGGTTATGAAGATTCAATTAGGACTATGAACATGAAAGAGGCCTGGAGGAACGGTGCACGTGGGGAGATTTGGGGATGATACATGTGATTTTTCCTGGTTAAGTAAAGCATGACAGAGCACAGGATTTTCAAAGTGCAGCCCTGGTAGGGGTAGTGGTGGTGGTGTTTGCACACAAACGCACAGCTGTACATGCAGAGCAGGCAGATGCTAGGTGCTTTCCTCCACCATTCCTACATCATTTACTGAGGTAGAGTCTCTCTGAACTGTTGTGGGACAATCTTTTTGTACACTGTGAAGATGTGTCTTTGCCATGGTATCTTCTGATTGGTTTAATAAAGAGCTGAATAGCCAGTAGTGAGACAGAGAAAATAGGCTGGACTTCCAGGGAGAGCAAAGAACTTAGGGTCAGAATCTTAGTGTGCCAGAGATGCCAGCGAGACACTGAGGAAGTAGAACGTACAAAATGGAGGAGATAAAAAGTCAGGCGGTAGAATGTAGATTAATAGAAATGAGTTAATTTAAGTTGTAAGAGCTAATTGGGAACAAGTCTAATCTAAATAAGATTTCATACTTAATAATAAGCTTCCTTGTCATTATTTGGGGGCTGGCAATCAAAAGAGTCTGAAAAGAAAGACCCACTAGCTAGACTGGCCGGCCAGCAAGCCCAGAGATCGTCCTTTGATTTACTTCACAAGACACTGAACTGCCATACCTAGCTTTCTCTTACATGGTTCTGGGTATCCAAACTCAGGTCATCATGGTCACACCATAAAGGCAAGCACTTTATCAACCATGCCTTGACCCCAGCCCTGAGACCTGATGGTTTGATGGAGGAGTGTCTATGTGTTAATTTCATTGGTTAATAAAGAAACTGCCTCGGCCCTTTAATAGGACAGAAAATTAGGTAGGCGGAGTAAACAGAACAGAATGCTGGGTAGAAGGCAGTGAGGCAGACACATCAGGCAGTCACCATAGGCAGTTGCCATGCCTCTACTCTCCAAGATGGACGCAGGTTAAGATCTCTCCTGGTAAGCAACCACCTCGTGGTGCTACACGGATTACTAAATATGGGTTAATTAGCCAATAAGAGGCTGAAACTAATGGGCCAGGCAGTGTTTAAAAGAATACAGTTTCTGTGTAATTATTTCAGGTGTTAAGCTAGCTGGGTGGTGGGACGCAGCCCCGCCACTCCTTCTACAGATTGGCGCCCAACGTGGGGATCGAACCCACGACCCTGACATTAAGAGTCTCATGCTCTACCGACTGAGATGTACCTAGCACACAGGTTATATACCATGAAAGACCTAAATAATAGCGCCCCCATTCAGCAGGAAGCAGTTTGAAGAGAAAAAACTGCGCCCATATTCCCAAATATTGTTTATAAATGTTCTTTTACATTTAAAGGGGGATATGATATAGAGATGAATAATTTGCATTGGTATGGATTTTAAGGCTGTGGCTCTACAGTAATCCACATTACTCACTTGTAATTCAACCTGAGACCTATGCTGACCTACGTCATCTCCTAAACGCTGGGCATGCTGCATTGAATTTGAGCATCCAATCAACTCTTGTGCATTTTGCTGTGAGTGACACTGACTGTGGATCAGAGGGGTGAGTGAGGGGCAGATTCCTGAAGGAAGAGCTTGTATATGCAGCTGGAACATATACACTGGTGTACCAGTCTATTAGGAATCCATGTCCTAGGGACTGGAACGTGAGAATACAGCTAAGAAAGCAGCCTGCAGCCCATGAAGTCCTTTGTGACATGAAGCAGTGCTTGCTTCCATTTTAAGGGCAAGCGTATTAAGTTGGAAAATTGTTGTGAAATCCTGGATCTAGTTTATACTATTTGACAATATGTTGTCTTCCTAACACATATGCTTAATTTGGGCTTTCCACATCTGTTTCTTCGACACCAGTGCTTCGAATGTTCTGCTTGAAGAAACTGGGTAATTGAATGAATTGTTTTTAATCACATGGGGCCAATTCTGATTTCTAGTCAAGTTTTTGGGACTTGCTAAATCCAGTTAATGGCCTAATTCTGTGGTAGGCCACACTGGCCTCAGAGCATGAACCAGGCCTCCCAAAGCAACCAGATGCTTGCTATTCTGGAACATGGCAAGCTTTCATAAGATTTTGTTTTCAATTTAATTTAAAAGTTCTGTGTGTGAGACTTAAATAGAGATTCTACCACAAATAGCTAGCAGGAGTATCAAGTGACTCTGTTCACACTAGTTCTGATGAAAGCCTCAATCTATATTTGTTAAAAGTTTTTAGAGTATGTGTGTGTGTGCGCATGTGTGTGTGTTTGTGTGTGTGTGTGTGTATACCAAAACACAGATACCAAAATATGCATGTGGAAGTCAGAAAATAACTTTGTTGATAACTTTCTCTACCTTTATGGAGATACTGAGGTTCAAACTCAGGTTGTCAGTCTGGTTCCTTGCTGAGCCACATGGCTGGGTCTACCACTTATTTTACATGAAATAAACTTCTGAAGCAGTCCTACTGAGTAGAACTAGAGGCAAAGGGTTACAAATAATGACTCTTCCCATTAAAAACAGATTGAGATAGGGATGGCATTAGAGAAATACTCAGGCTGATGGGAAAACTCCATGGTGGATCAGCAGTTACAGTATGAGCTACTCCAACTATAATGGACCTTGTCCCATTTAAGACTTGTGGGGTGAGGGACTGTTTGCAAACCTTCCACGTTTTGTAGAGCCTTGCAAACAGTCCTTCAATAGAACCCTCCTGTAAATTACAACAGCTCAGGTGAACGTCACTTTCACTTTTAGAAACATCCAGATTATCATAAGATGTCAGTGATTTCTGGGAACTGCAAACCCCCCAGAAACTGAATTTTCTATGACCCTTCTCCTGCCGGAGTAAACAACTCATTTTCCTGTGCTTGCAGCTGCTCTGAGCATGAGATCCTCATGAGATCCTGATGGCAGGGGAGTGGTTTCTGGTGGGCTTGCAGCTGAAAAATCCTGAGAGCTAGGGTGTGGCCATTAGTCAAAAGCAAGCCCTATATAAGCTGCCCTGGAACACAATAAAAGAAGCACAATAAAAGAGGGCAGAGTCAAAGAGATGCCACATAGCTGCTGAAGGAGAAAGACACTGGAACCTTACTGATAGGCCATAACCTCGTGGTGATACACAGATTAATAGAAATGGGTTAATTTAAGATGTAAGAGCTAGCTAGAAATACACCTAAGCTATTGGCCAAAAGTGTTGTGATAAATATGGTTTTTGTGTGATTATTTGGGTATGGGTGGCTGGGAAATGTAAACAGTCTCCATTTTCAAAGAATGATGAGTTTCTGGGTTGCTTGAACACACAAACCAACAATAGGTGGCAGGTGCCCATGTGCCCAAGGTACCAGGTATTCAACCCGGGTATCAATGCTTTAAGCTTGTAACCAATGAGCCATTTGACCTTGGGGTTTGAACTTCTGGATGGCTTTGCTGGGGGCCAATGTATGTTCACCCATTCACCAGCACCATCTGAACTGCAGTGGTCTTCATCCTTAGGTGCCTGGGAATGGCTGGAGAGCTGAGAGTGACTGCAGGAAGCAGCAAGAGAGAGAGAGAGCAGCTCTGCATGGCTGAGAGAGCTGGAGGAAAGTCCCACAGACCAAGTCTCAAGGGTAGCATGCATGAATTAGAAAGACATGAAACTCTGGAAGAAAGAAAACGGGGGGGGGGGGGGGGGGGGGGGACAGAAGGGAGCAGGTAGTTTGAAAGCATCATTTCCAGCATCTAGAAACCCTTTGGAAGACACAATTGAGGACCAGAAGGGAGCATATGTATTCAGCCCATGCTGAGAGGCAGGGAACTAGCACTTCTCAGCACCTGACTCCAGCCAAGATTCCAGGTTGGGATACAGGCACTCAGAAACAGAAACTAAAGCACCAGCAACTTAGTATCCATGTGGTTAAGGAGTAAGACATGAGTTCACCCGACCAAAGCTCTGTACCAAAGGGTTCAACATCAGTGGAATTAATCAACCACAAATGTGAAAGACCTGGAAAAAAACAAAACAAAACAAAACAAAAAAACAACTGCATCTCTGCCTAACATGGGCAGACCTTTTCCTTGTCTTTAGTCCCTAAACAATTCAGTATAACAAGTATTTACACAGCATTGTTGCTGTCCTGGGCACTGTGAGTGCTCTGCAGAGATTGTCAAGCGCATGGAGGACGCTCCCAGGCACGCTCCCAGGCACAATGCATATTGTGGGCCGAGTGTGATGACTCTAACTACCAGCATATGACAAACGGCCTTCACCCATATGATTATCAGTTTATTTGTTTAGGTCACAAACTGTATTTATTTTTTAAATGCTAAGGAAGAACCTAGTGTCTGACCCATAGTTAACATTTTACAAATATACATTTAGCATCTAGTAAGTATCTTATGAGAAAAAATTGTCCCGCAGACTGTAACAATAAGTAGGCACCAGTGACATCAGTAACAGAAGCATGAGGGGACCTCTCCCTGACCAGGAGTGACTTCTGAGGCTACACTCCGTCAGGCTGGATTTAACAGTCTAGTTGTGGGAAGATCTTCCCTTGCCTGAGTGTGCAAATAGCTTTGGGAAGGGAGTTTTCTGCTAAGAGAATCACTTCAACTTCTAGCTAGAATTCAGCTCAGTGCGCTGAAGTTTCTACTCAACTGTGCTCCTGAGTAGACAAGTACACTCAGGCCAGGGTTCTGGGCCTCCTTTCCTGCTCAGCTAAGGTCTACCTAATGGATTCTGTCTTGGTCTTGGCACATCTCCCAGGCAGCTGTGACAGATTGCAACGGGTGCAGAGATTCTACAGAGCTCTGTCGAAAGGACTGCTCAGAATAGCAGCACTGCCAACAGTGCTGGCCCCGTGCTTTTCCCACTGACCCAGAAGGGCAGGATCTCACAAGATCCTACTACAGTCCAACTCAAGAGAAACCACTCAGGCCATGTCCACACCAAATCCTGAAATCCCTAGTGGACACACTGAGGAAAGGAAAATATTAGTAACAATTAACTATGCATTTATATAAAAGATAAAAGATATGGAAGATGACATTTAATGTAGAATCAATAAAAAATTACAAACAATGTATTTTAGTTCACTTTCTCCACATTGCCACTGTCAGGGGCCAAGAGATTTACAGTAGGTGACAACCAGTGTCCAGTTGTCATCCACCAGAGGAGTGATTCTCCTAGGCTAACTCTGCCCAGACAAGGCCTGCAGGACCACAGACTCTAGAAACTGTTGCTCACTTTTACTAAAGCAGCTTGGTGTCTCCCTAAATACCTGCACTGTAGTGTGTAATCTCATGTGATGTGTATATGCAATCTCATGATTACATCTCAGTATTATGAGCACATATGTGTGGGTGGTCAGGAAGATGAGCTTTCATTTAGCTATATAATTTTGATATATATATATATAATATATAATGGGACATGTATCATAACTAGATCTATTTGTCCCATGAGGGCTATGGACACTAAAAAGCCTCCTTTGTTCTTCTGCTTAGTCTAACTGCACACAATTAGCTCACTTTCCCCTCAGAGCAAGTTCAAACTAAACTAAAGGCTTTCTGTAAATAGATCATAAGTTTAAAACTTTACAGCTATACACAAGGTCAGAGCTACAGATGTCCAACCAAGGCTCCTACATGGTGCCCCCTAAGAAAGACATGCCAATTCTTTGCTTGCCAGTCTGCTAACAAAATACCTATGTCTCAAAGGTTATCTCACTGGGCACTGTGCCCCACCCACCCTGACTGGTCAAGGTCTTGGTCCTGTAACCTTGGACCCTTGTGCAGCCATGGCAATGGCTCAGCTCCTAATCGCTTACCCTAGGAAAGCACTTTTGACCAATGAGAGGGAACTCCTGTGATTTCCTTATCACTTCAGGGCTCCTGTGGAACAGTTTTATGTTAGAGAAGAAGAAGCTAGGAGGAATTAGAAGTAGGACAGAAGAATTATAGTAGACACAGAACAATCAAGAGACTAAACTGGAAAAGCATATGTGAGAGAATTTGTCCTTCAAAAAAAGTTCCTTTTGCTTGTTGTAGCTTCCAATCTGAACCCTGAAGAGGACCTTGGGGCTGGACCCCAAATGTTCTTGTTATGTCACAACCTATCTCACACCCTAATTCTAATCAATCCCAATTCTAATCCCAAATCTACACAGCTGCTTGGAGGGGGCAGCTGTGTGTATGTAGGTCACTGTAGGAGGGAACATATCTCTGAGGGTCTCACTGCCACCTCTAAGGACATTTTGAGTGACTGTTCCAAAATAAATCTGAAAATAATTCAAGAAAGAAAAAGAAAAACAAAACAAAACACTGGCAAACTTCTCATTGACCAACAAATCCTGCATGAATAAATGTTTCTCAGTACAATGTGCAACTCTATGAAAATAGCTTAGCTTCTTTTAGTCCACTAATATCTTACTAACCATGTACAGTAGAGGAAGGAGGGGCAGCGGGCATTTTAAAACCTTCCCTTTGGTCTCAAAGGAATGACCTCACCACAAAGGCAAAGTGGGTGGGTGGAACACTGTGCCCATTTCAGAGCACAGTTCCGGGGTCAGCCTGCTCCCGCCTGCTTGGCTTCTACCCACAGTGGCAGAAAAAGAGCCTTTTGAACAGTCACTGAAATAGCATGTTGGTTTCCAGCATGTGAGCCTCTCTGCCTGCCTAGCCCATCAACTGGGAAGTTTACTTTTCAGTGGGAACTGTTTACTGGCTACTAATTATGAGGTGTTTTCAGGGACAAATGAAACCCATAAGATCATTAGGAGATGTTTTTGAAAAACAATACTAGGAAAATAATGCCAATAAATCTCTAGCACATGTGGCCTGCCAAAGTTGAGCCAAGAGGCTATAAAAGACCTGAGCTGATCTATGTTGAGCGTTGAAATTGAAAAAGAAAACTGAACTGACAAAAGGACGCCACAGGCCAGACAGACGGTTTGAGAAGACTCAACAATGCACCTCACTACAGTCTGCTGCCTGTTGCTGTGACAAACGTCAGGACCAGAAGCGACTTCGGGGAAGAAACCATTGTTTGGCCTCTGTTTCCAGGCCACAATCATCACCAAGTGAAGTGAGGGTAGGAACTAAAGCAGGGAACAGAGGAGCGCCATTCCCTGCTTCCCTACTGGCTTCTACTCAGCTAGCTTTTCAACCACTCCAACCTGCCGAGAACTGATGCCACCCACAGTGAGCTCAGCCCTAGCACACCAATCACCAGCCAAGACGACCTCTCACAGTGAGTGGGCTAAGCCCTAGCACACCGACCAATCACCAGCCAAGACGATCTCTCACAGTGAGTGAGCTCAGCCCTACCACACCAACCAATCACCAGCCAAGACGATCTCTCACAGTGAGTGAGCTCAGCCCTACCACACCAACCAATCACCAGCCAAGACAATCTCTCACAGACAGGACCACAGGACTGACAGGGGTAATTCCTCAACTGAGGTTCACTCCTCCTAGGAGACTCCAGGTTATGAACTCTAGATTAAGAACTATTAGACATAGTTCTTTAAGTGCTCTATCAAACAGGTAGGCTTCGAAGAGCTTTTGCCAAAACTCATATTTCAAAGACAGTATTACACAAAACTAGGTAAGGAAATTATAGTCCGGTTTCCTTGATGAACACAAATACAAAAATCCTCACTCAAACACGAGTGAGCTGAGAGGCTGACAAGATAGCACAAGCACTCACGGTCAAGCTTAATGGCTTCAGTTTGATCCCAATAAACCACAAATTGTCCCGTGTACACGTACACGTACATACACACACACACCCCAAACAAATCAATAAAAATACTTGCAAACTGAATTCAAAACATTAAAAGACTATATGCTATAATCAAGTTGGATTCCTTCCAACAATACAGGATGATTCAGCACATGCAAGTCAATGCATGTACAAATAGAGCCCAGGAACAAATAAAATAAAATAAGCCACACAATCATTTTGAATGGAGAAATTGCCTTTGATGTGTTTATTTTGTTTTCCAAATATGCCTTGAAGATCGTGTAGTACATAGTAAGACGCAAGTAAGCTGCTTGGTACAGCGAGTAGAGGAAGTTCTCAAAAGAAAGCGGCACCTTCCAGGGACCCTTCTGTAAAGCTGATTAAGTGATTACAAGCCCAGAGCCCAATTATCCGGGGCCATCTTTAACCCCTTCCATAGCCATTTATTGTTCCCCTCTATTGTGAGCTGACAGTGTCTTTGTGACTGAAGACAAATCCTTAGCCCTCACTCCCTAAGGTGGTTTGAATGAAAATGGCCCCCACAGGGAGTGGCACAACTACGGGGTGTGGCCTTGTTGGAGAAAAAAAAAAAAACGTGTCCAGGAGGTAGGGCTTCCTGGTTACTCCCAGGGCCTGTGGATCTGATGAAGAACTCTCAGCTACCTCTCCAGTACCATGTCTGTCTGTGTGCCACCATGCTTCCTGCCATAAAGATAATAGACTAAACCTCTGAACCGTAAGCCAGCCAAAATGAAATGTGTTCCTTCATGAGAGCTGCCATGGTCACGTGTCTCTTCACAGCGAATGAAACCCTAAGACCAACGAAAATGCTAACAGTGCCGTCATCTAACACGATGTCTTAGCAGAGCTAGTTACACTGTGCTTTAACCTGCCCATCTAATGTCCACTAATGTCCGTGAAAGGAGTCTTGGTTTATGGTTTTCTTTGTTCTGTTACTATAAAGATTAAACTGCTTCCATATTAGAACATAGAAATTGAGGTAATCTAATCTAAATCTGTGTCTCCAGGCCATGGTCACTCATATTGGGCTCTAGAATAAACTATCTCTTATCCCTTTGAGGTCAGAATTGTCTGGTTTTGCTCACCAGTCACATGTCACTGTTTCTGGAGCTAGTTGCTACATAATGCAGTTTTACTGTTCTTGGAATGGTAGGGCTTGCTGTCACAAGGACCCTCCCAGATGATACCGTCCCAGCTGGGTATTGAGTTAATAGTCTCTTGTTATGAAGCATGGAGTTTTAGAACCAACTACATGCTGAGTGTAATTGCTGAATGGTAATGCATTCAGCACAGATGATTTCATTACAGAATGTGGACTGGCTACTTTGCAGCATTTCCTAAGGCCTCATAAGCTTTTAACATAAAAACCAAATCAACATTAATCTTCCAAAGCTGTCACTGTACATCCACTGCCAAGGGAAAAAGACAAAAAGAAAAAAAAAACCAAATAAAGTAAATCTCTATCAAGAAACTAGACCCAAACAATAATCAAACCAGCTCATTCAGTCCCTTTGGGGCAATCTTACTTAGGAGCTGAGGTTTCAAAGTCTATTCTACTTAATTGCTGAAGGCAAGAGAATGGGTTTTGAACCTCAGTTCTTTGTGATGCTCTCCGCTCCCCTCTGCAGAAAGCAAGCTTTTACAGGCAGTGTTTCAACGGGGTCTCATAACCAACTCCCAGTGCTATTGCTGTTCAATTACAAGAAGAGCCAACTGGTAGAAGAGAGATGGTGCTGTCTGCAAGACAGGTGAGAAGGGCTGGAGGGCTGGGAGGTGATCTAAAGCACCGCTTCCCGGATTTATACCTTTAAAATCAATCTGTGTTTAAACAAGGGGTATCCAATGCCTCTTTCCCAGTCTTTCAAAGCTGGCCATTGTTGTGTGTTTAATTACACTCCTAAATCCTAAAGAATCAAAACAACCAGCAAGGTTGATCTGCGTATTTTGTCTGGAGACACGTGTGCAGGAAAACCTGCCCAGCTCATGTTTCCACACTCCTCAGTGCAGCCTGCAGCGCAGCCAAACTTCCTGCTGGAGGTGGCGAGAGCATGCAGCACACACCAGTTGCCTGCATGAGGAAACAATCTTCCTCCAACTCCACACTATATTTAGAGCCATCTCTTGGCAATGCAAACATGTTTCTGGGCTTAGTGCCACTCAGACAAGAAAAAAAAAAAAAGGAAAAAAAGACAAGAAAAACTGGTTTGGTTTGGTTCCAGTGCTGAATCCAAACAACAAAAGTTAAATGTGGCTTTGCTCATTGATGCCTTTCTGTGTCAAACATCACTCTTTCTTCAAAAGCAGTGGGGACTAGATGTGGCACTGAAGAATGTTTTTCTCCTCCCAACTCTAAAGAGGAAAATGTGTCTCACTCTCTAAGGGGACATTTACTAAGGAAACCACCAAGCAAATGAAGCAGAGACCACAATGTTTTGGATTAAAAAAAAAATACTGTTCATGTTAGGACTGTCTGCTTTCCCAGACTACTGCAGAGTTGATGAGAAGGCTGTGAAAAGCTGCAGGGCCCTGCGCCCCTCTCAGATGCACGCCTTTGCTCCACAGCATGATGTGGGTCCTCCACAATCTGCATCTGGGAACACAGGCACAGAGGCATGCAGCAATAAGGGAGCAGCTGCAGGTCTCCCTCGCCAGCTGCAAACACTGCCATGCCACACTGTATTATCAGAAACAAGCACACCCAATGTCTCTTGACTCTTCACGTCCAGGGTCTTTGCTTGCAACCACTTCTTGTGTGCCATCTGGCTATGAAGGGTTTGGGGGACTCATCCACATCAGAACACAGTATCCCTTCAACTAGTGTAAGAATATATAAAGGGAAAGAACAAATACACCTAAAGCTCTGCTGTCATATAATCCATGCTAAAAATTGTTAACAAAAATTAACTTGAGTAATTAATTCTTCTAAAAATTCACAAACTTGAAAATACTAAAGGGTATATATTGAATTGAAATAAGTTCATCTGAGATGAAATATGAACTCTGGGACCTCCAGGTCAGTTCTGTATAAAACTTCTTCCTTCACTGGATTTTGTAAAATACAGAGAAAAAAAACACGAACTTGACAAATATCTAGTCTTGACACTGCTCACAGACGTCCACCTTCATGGCCACTGTGATGTGGGTAACTGTCCCTGGAAGATCCACACACAGAGGACCTTGGGGTGGTATTACTGAAAAGGGCTGTGGGCGTAGGGCCCAAAGGATGATCACTAGAATACTTAAGAGACACACCCTACAGGAATGAGGACGCCCTGGCCCAATCTTTCTGGGCTTTCCCCCTTTTGCTTCCCTAATCCTAACCCCAAACCCAACCCCAACCCCTAACCCCTAACCATAACCCTAACCCGTGATGCAAGTTATTTGGCTCTGTCCTGCACACCACCAAGTGATACCACAAGGCCAAAGCAATGGAGCCAGTTGACCCTACAATGCGCCTTCCAAAACCATAAACCAAAACAGACCCCATTCCTTTATAAATTAGCTCGGGTTATTTTGTTAGAGCAGCAGGAACTGGCGTGCAGGTTAACTGGCTCTGCAGAAGTTGGTTATGTTCAGATGGTGTGCATGGACCAGAGACAGGAGCCCAGGTGTCAGCTCTCTAATGCTGCTCAGTTACCTCCCAGGCTTTCCTGAGTTCTCAGTGGACACAAAGCAAATGGCAAAAACAGCTCTGTTGTTCAAACACTGAAATTTGGGGGATACCCTGTCACTTTAGCAAACCTAGTATCTGCTGATACTGAGTATTAGTTAAAAAACAATTGATTATCAATAATTACCAAATCATAATTATGTCCATCTCTTGAAACTGAGATCAGACCCGACCACTTCAGAAAAAACAAAACAAAACAAACAAGCAAAAAAAAAAAAAAACCCCACCAAAAACCCAGAACAGAAGAGGCCCAACTAAGGAGGACAGACAAAACTGCTGAGAGCCACAGTGGCTGTCAACTTCTTTAAGGTGTTCACACAGCCCAACCCTGAAGGTGGAATCCAGGCTTCCAGCTGCTGCGTCTCCCTCAGTGATGCAGGTGAGCATGCCTAAGAACTCTGTCTTTACATGAGGGGCTTACTATTTTTCAAAATGTAGTCCTAGAATGTAAAATATTTTAGACAAAAAAAAATACACACATAATCATCAAGGCCATGTGGAAAATGTAGAATAGCTACAGTATCCTGGGCCCGTCAAGAACACACCCTGCTGGATCAGAAACTCATGTCTTCTAGGTACCAAAAGAGAATGCGCATGGGCAACACCTCTCGCTCCCACAACGTCAGTCTCTCAGCACCTTTGTGGGCGAGCACATGAGTGGCTCTGGACGGCGCTGCTACCTCATCAGGCACAAGAGCAGCGCAGGCACAGCAAGGACGGCTCCCTCTTACTCTCACACCAGCCCATGAGCAAGCACGACTGCCATGTCCGCTTTAAGGGCTGGCTCAATCAGACTACAGCGTAACGACCCACTCTGCCACATGCTGGTGCACAAGTGGAGGCCTGAAGAATAAACAAGTCCCACATTGCCCCAAATGTAAAGCAAAATGGGGGAACAATGGGCTTAGAACAACTTTCCTGCATCTTTTCTGTCTTTTCTAGTGTCACAGAGCCCACTCTGGACATCAGTTTAGCCACTTAGAAGAACCTGCCTTATTCACAGTGGACCATGGGGCTTAATCTTGACAAATGCAAAAAACGTAATTATCATTTAAATGTATCTAGAGTTGGCAGCAATCTAACTAACCCCATGAGTGAGGAGTCGGAAACCTCCCAAGAACTAGCTTCTGCACAGGGAAGTTCAAGTCACAGGCACACAGACGACGACACAGCAATGAGGTTGTGCAATGATGGGGTGGTATTTGAGGTCTCTCAGGTCTCCAAGGATACCCACGAGTGGCCAGCTGGGCACACTGGGCTTTGCAGTCTCGTTAGCAGCTCTCCTCCCGGCCAGACTTTGGTTTACTACAGTGTTCTGTTATAGCGGAGCTTACAGCAACTGCATCGGTATCATGTTGCTTCAAATCCATCTTCACTGCCCTTTGAAGTACTGCCAGCCTCATGAATAAAGGCCTTCCTTCAGTTCTCTGCAGAGCAATTGCTCAGCCAGTCACCAAATTATCGGTTATCACAAGCGCAGGCAAGCTGAACAGAGCTGCATTAAAAGACCCTCTCGACCTGCCCAACTACTAAGCATAATCTGGGCCTTTATTCTGCCTTCACGAAGAGACGAAAAGTGGGAAGCCCACTTTCCACCAGAAGGCCTTTGTCAAGTGTCACACTCATTAAGCATTTCAGATAGAACTGCAGGTCATTATGTATCATCTGGATTGATACAGTCATTTTGCTGATAACCCAGTCTTTTACAAAAACTGACAATAGCCTCGTAGATCCATTTGGCAAATTCAGCTTCAAATACAAAAAAGAAAGCAAAACATAATAGCTCATTTTAGGAACTTGCAGGATGATGACCATAAGTGCCAATAATAAAATAGCTACTGCTTGCTTGGTTCTTACCGTGGGAAAGGTGCCGAGTGCTCTGTGAATGCCATCTCACTCAGACTTTACATAAAAAATCTCAGGCAGGCCTCGTCAGATTTCACCCATTCTAAATCATACTGCGTTGCAGTCTTTGATCTGTTTAACGTCACCTGACATGTTAAAAGCAATCAACTTTCCGCATGTTTATTGGGTAGTTTTTCTCTGTAAGTCATACAGAAAACAATGCTTTCTTAAATTTGGTTGCCTTGGCCTCATTTTATGCGTGACCCAAGTCTGCAGACTGACTCAGTCCCTGAACTCCCAGCGGTAAATATGTGATGACGTCAGGCTTCACAATGGCCCAGCACACAGTTTCACTTCACAAGCAAACCCTCATTCATTCACTACTTGATATCTACTATCAGCGAGTCTCCATGCACGGAATGCTGGGGGGATCAAAATGACAGAGAAAGCTTTTAAAACAACTCATGGGGGGGGGCGACCTTGGGTACCTGATTGATTAACTAGAATGTTCAGCTTCTTCTTTTTTTTTTTTTTTTTTTTTACTTTTTTCAGCTTTTATTCCTACGGATTAATTTACGAAGTATCTGTCATCTTCTCTTACATGTATAACGTCTACTTTGATCACGCCTCCTTCCCGCTCATCCGCCCATCATTCTCGTCTCCCTACATCCCGCCTGCTTCCTTCTTCCATCCACATACTTCCTCTTTCATGCAGGTGTCTATTTTCTCTTTGATGCCTAGATTTTTCACGAGAGGAAATGTGGCATGTCTTTTTGTATTTGGTTGATTTGCTCAGCATCATCTTCACTCCAGACTGTGGTCCAGCAAATGTCCTGATGTTCTTCTCTTTTATGACCCCACAGTACTGTAGTATTTACCTACACTAATTGGGGTTACTGGCTCCCCCGCTGACGGGCCCCAGGCTGACTCCACGTAGGCTATTGTGTTGCACTGAGGATGGTAAGGCATCTCCACGGCATGATGGCCTGGAGTCCTTGGGCACATACCCAGGAACGGTACTGGCCTCACAGATTTGATGGACCCTAAAATCCCTTTGAGCATCCCCCAGATCCCCCCCACCCCGAAAGGCAGTTTGTTTTCTTTCCCCTAAACAATATTTCTACATACAAGAATAGGAACTGCTATGGCAGGTGGGCTAAGACTTCTCCTCTTGACCCTCATTTCCCATCACTCCCATGTGGGAACAACTCAAGGTTTGCTGATGACCCACAGGATATGGTAAGTGATGGGTTCTCTGTGCTTAGGCTAAGACTGTGGCTGCCTTCCTGTTAACTGTTGGCTTCCCAAAGCACATGGCCACTCTGAAGAGATCCAAGAAGCAAGAATCTGTGAGTTGTCTGTGAGCCTCAGATTGACCACCCAACAAGAAGCGACATAGCCGACAACCACCTAAAAAGCCTGGAGGAGGATCCCTGGTAAAGGGAAGGCTGGGCTGCCTGAGGGGAGCTGCCAGAGAAAGCCCGACTCAAGCTGATCCCTTACATTTAGAATTATGAGGGGGTCCTTGAGTGGTTGGCCCAGACAGACTTGATCCACAGAAACTGAGACACCAAACAAGTGTTAGGTGGCTGTGACAAGATCTTGTTCAATAACAGCTATGCACCTGTGCTGGAGAGGAGCTGGGTGGCTAAGTACTTGTCACACAGTGTGAGGACTGGAATTTATATTTCCGGAACTCAGGTAAACGGTGGGTGGGCACCATGGCCTGCCTAAACTGAAGTCTCAGAAGGGAGATAGGGGTTCCAAGAGCAGGCTGGAAAGGGAGGCAAACTTGTTTTCTCTTTCTTTTGTTTTTGTAGACAGGGTTTCTCTGTGTAGCCCTGGCTGGTCTTGAACATCATATTGAGTGAGGTAATGCAGACCCAGAAAGACAAATATCATATGTACTCACTCATAAGTGGCTTTTAGAGATAAAGGAAAGAAAAAACAGCCTATAATTCACAATCCCAGAGAACCTAGATGACAGAGAGGACCCTAAGAGACATACATGGATCTAATCTACATGGAAAGCAGAAAAAAACAAGATCTCCTGAGTAAACTGGGAGCGTGGAGATCATGCAAAAGGGTAGAAAGGGAGGGGGAGGAAGGGGGGAGCAGAGAAAAAATATATATCACAATAAAAACAACAAAAAAAGAAAAAAATTTAATGACCCGAAGAACAAGCCTTAGTAGTTTAACTGGTGCCCCAGATATGCTCCTACCCCTCCCCCCCCCCCCCCACTCAGCCCTTATCCTGTTTTCAAAATTATTTCCTCAAGACACTCTGGAGCCAGGCTCATCAAATCACTGTGGCCAGGGTCCCTTAATTCACAGTGCAAAATTTAAGGATCCCTGGGTCTCCTCATCACTTTGAACTTTAGAAGAAACTGGAGCTGATCTCCCCAGGTCTTCTTGCACTGGCCATCTTACCTGAGATCTCTATAGCAACAGAACTGCACACAAATCCTTGGAATAAATAAACCCTGATAAAGCAAGAGGAGATTGGCACAAGGGCACAGGCTGCAACACCAGCTCGCAGATTAATGTTGCAGCAGCTGCAGGTAGAGGGAGGGGAAAACGCTTTTTGTGTCCTCAGGATAGAAGTGATGTGTTCACATTGGGAAACAAGCCTACAGAGTGAAAATACCTAGAAATGTCTACTCCTGTTCCTTAAAAATGTAAGGCTTCATTTAGACATTGTGGCCTTTAAAGTGTGTCTCATAAAAGTAATTACCCTCAAGAGGAAATAAAAGCATTGATTTAAAAAAAAACAAAACATTAACCTGGAGTCAAGACAGCAGGGGACAACTGTCATCCTACTTTTGTTAATGCACCTCTAGAATACAAAGTGGTTTATATCCACTAGCAATAAACAGTACTCTTTCTATTTTCCTTTCCTTTCCAGAAAAGCTATGAGCGCTCATTTCAAGACAACTCTGATGCTCAGCAATGTCTGTACCAATATACATGGAAACAACTGGGTAGTAACCCAAGGTCCACATTTTCATTACAGTTTGAAGTGGACTACACAGGTCTAGCACTGGAAATAAAGACAGCTATCTAATGATGCTATCTATTTAAGTCAGTTCCTTCTGTGGGGGCAGCCATGATGAGCTAAGTATGGGCAGGTCACCCAAAGGAAGTCTTTTACTTTCAACCACTGTCACCTGCCAGAGTAGGACTCAGCCACTGATAAATTTAACAAGAGGCCTGGGTCTCAGTAGTTTACCCTGAAGCAGTGCCTGGTTGCATGCATGAAGAACCACAAGCTGAGGTTACCTGAGCACCACCCAAAAACAGACCATCTAAAGGAAATGCCTAACATTCCAATGGCTGTAGATAGGATCACCTGCCAGCACACACTCACCAGGACACCCTTAGACAAATGTCAGCCAATCAGGGGTCTTAAACCTCAGAAACCCCTCGCCCCTACCTTTACTACTATAAAACCCTAACGGAGCTTGGGGCTCTCCATTTATCCCAGTACCCTGGACATGCAGAGAGACTGAGTTTGCAATAAAGGCTTTTTGCTTTTACATATGGGACTTGGTCTCCTTGTTGGCTTTTGCAGGGACTTCTAAGGTTTGGGCATAACACCTTCCTCAGCTGTATGGGGTCAACTCATGCTGGCTCCTCACAGGCAATTCTTAAAACCTAGTCCCAACCAGACATTATGTTAATAGGTTAAGACTGGAAAACACACAAAGGAAGGCTTCAGTTTTCTTCATTGTTAAACATCGATCAGGTCCTATCCATTCATTCTACCTTCTGAACAGTCTTGACTGAACTCTAAGGTCTGCTAGCTAGACTTTGTAATAAGCCCCACAACTGCATAAACAATAGTCTGTGTTATAACCATTTAGTTCTCTAAAACATGTGAATCAATCAACCACCATCCCTTTGAAGATATTTCTTTTCCAGCAGACTGAGATGGTCTATGATGACACTAGGACCTTAAGAGAGTCTAGCAAGTTCTGTGAAGACAGGGAACAGGAACTTTTCCCGGTTTGGGATTTTGCTGGGGATTGAAGCGCAGCGCCTCTGCATCTGAGCACACGCTCCGTTTGTGTCAGCGCCTCTGCATCTGAGCACACACTCTGCTTGTGTCAGAGCCTCTGCATCTGAGCACACACTCTGCTTGTGTCAGCGCCTCTGCATCTGAGTACACACTCTGCATCTGAGCACACACTCCGCTTGTTGTGTGGAGCCCCAGCCACAACGAAGTAGGGCTTAGGAGCACAGAGGCGCGGTTGGAGTGTGTGCTGGTCCCCACAGAGGCCACATGCTCAACACTTTCTCCTGAAGGTTATCTTTAACTTGCAGGATCACAAGTGTACACACTACCACTATTGGATTTTTTCCATCTTTTTAATGTGGTTCTAAAGGATTGAACTCAGGTCCTCATGGCTGCAAGGCAAGCGTTTACTATGTTTCTCCTTCCTTAGTACCCCTCTGCATCAAGTTCTTGGGGGTAGCAACTGATCATTCGCCAGAGACTTTTCCTCTTTTCTAATGCATGTTCTTAACACTGCATTAGCTTGCCCTGCAAATCTTCGTGTGCTCTATTCGTGCTCACTTACTATAGTACAAATCTTCATGTGCTCTATTTGTGCTCACTTACTATAGTGCAAATCTTCGTGTGCTCTATTCGTGCTCACTTACTATAGTGCAAATCTTCATGTGCTCTATTCGTGCTCACTTACTATAGTGCAAATCTTCGAGTGCTCTATTCGTGCTCACTTACTATACTGCATTCTAAACTTTCCCTGAAGAATTCATTCCTTTTGGATCACAGGTTATAGAGAAGAAAGTGTTATTTATAGCTTCAAATATTAGGTGAGTTTCCTATTTTTTACATTTCACTTCTTATTTAACTTCATTATGGTCACAAAATATACTATCCATGATTTTAGTTCCTTCAAATTTTTTGAGGTTTGTTTTATTATACATTTTTTATCCTGCATTTAAATGCATTATAGTTTTAAGAATCTTTTGTTTTGTTTTTCTTTGTTTGAAACAAGATTTCTCTGTATACCCTTGGTTGTCCTAGAACTCACCAGGCTGATCTTGAACTGATAGGTATCTGCCTGCCTCTGCCTCCCAAGTGCTAGAACTTAAGGCATGTACCACCAATGCCTAAGAATTTTAATTATCCACAGTTTGTACAGATTTTTGTTCATCTAGATATTACATTGACTGTATGTTACCTTATCATAGTATACTGCTGTACTCCTAATTCAAATGAAATATGAAGTCTCGACTCTCACATCTTTCTCTTCCTCTTCAATGTTTGAGATGTGTTCTCTATACAGACTGGTATCAGGGACCTTTTTCAGCCATCAAACACATGTGGTAAACTCGAGAGAGGGAAAGCTATTCTATTCACACACATTTTTGTGCTACACAGCCTGCGTTCTTTCTTGACATTAGAAAGATACTTCTTTTAGTATTAAGATAACTCTTTTCAGGCATTATCTTCAGATGGGTCTACTGGGACATCTACCCACTTGCCACCATCTGAGATGTCCTGACTTGGGGCTCAGTACTAAAGTAGGTGTTCTCTGGCTATGGAAGCTGGATTGACAGTTCTTTGAGCAGATGAAAAATATTTTGCTACCTTTCTGCCACTGGTCTCTCAGCAGAGATTATTTTCTTGCTGAGCCTATTTTTCCTTTGTTTCAAGCATGTTCATAATTGTTAAATGATATACTTTGGGCACCTTTAAAATGTCAGATAGTTCTCACATTTCTGACACTTTAGTGTTTGTTGGCTTATCTTGATTAAAGTTTTTCATTCAGTCTGAGATCATCATGGCTTTTTATATTATGAGTGACTTTTTTTTGAAACCATTTTTGTATCATCTTATGAGACTGAATGTCATTGAAAACTCTTTATTTGACCTTTTCATTAGGGAATCTTAATTGCACAAAATACTAGGTTTCATTATACAATTTTCATGTATGTGTGTCTGTTGTATATATTCCTCATCTCCCTTCTCCCTCCTATTGGTCCACTTTTTCTTCCCAAACGATTTCTCATTCTCTCACTATTTTTCTCTTCATCTAGATTCTACATATGAGAGAAAAAACATATATTTCTCTTTCTAGTTCTGGTTTGTTTTACTTAATCCATTTTCCTGAAATAATGTGATTTTATTATTCTTGGATAATTTCACTATATATATATCAGTTAGCTTTCTTTGCTTGTGTATATGGATCATGTGTTTATGGAGCTCTCAGCTCCAGTACCATGCATGCAAGCCTACTGCCATGGTCCTTGGCATGACGGTGATGTTCTAACCCCTTGAAACTGTAAGCCCCAAATAAACTCTTCCTTCTACAAATCACCTTAGTCATGGAAACTTATCCCAGCAATAGAAAAATAAAGACAGGCACCTGAAGTAGCTTTCTTTGGAATAGAGAACACTGCCCTGTGGTTGCCAGGTCAGGGAAGTCCAGGTCCTCCTTATGTCTAACAGTAGTAGGCAGTGAGGATTACTTCAGTTTGGTTTGAGGTCCATGGGTACCATGGGAGGAAATGATGCTAAGCTTCATTTCTGAAAGCCTTCTAATGCTTCACAGAGCAGACACGCAGTCTCCCTGCAACCTGTCACATCCTGTCACAGGCAGGATGGACCCTCGCATTTTCTGGGGTGTTCAGCTGAATCACAGTGGATGCTGTATTAAGAGCTTTTCTTGCTAGAATTCACCTTCTGGCAAAGACGGGCTTTCCTGGAGCTTGGGAGTTTCAGTTGGCAAGCTTCTTCAGCTTAGACTACATACAACAAAAATGAAAACCCAGGAATTTGCCATTCCAAAGAGAAATTCATGACCCAAGGTTTCTGGCCAGTTTTTGTCTTTTCTGCATCTTTCATCCTTGTGATTATGCAAAATCTCTAGAGGTTTTAGCTTCACTTTAGGGAAGACTATACAGAGAACTGGTCTACTCGGCCCCCCCAAATCAGAAACCTCCCACTCAACTATCCCTGTCATCTTAAAGATAACAAGAGAGGCCAGATCCCTCTAAAGCAGCTGATATTCTTGCTACAACTATGAAGCACAAAAATATCTTCCTTTTAAAAAGCTTGCATTAACAGCAAAGAATTTTAAGAATGCATGTAAGATGGTGAATTCTGTGATTTGGTTTCATTTCTATTGACATGACATATCCAATAGCGTTAGATGTGGGGATATTTCCACTTGCAGCTGGGTAACAGCATGGATGCTCATGGTCAGCTGTCTCACTGCCTGTTTGCTGTACTTACAATGTGACCACTGAGAACCTCAGAGAAACTCTATTTCAAGAATTCCTTAAGATAATAAAATTAATATCCAGCAAATGAGATTCCAAATCAGTCTCTTTATGTCTGCTAATATAATGTTATAGTTTTATATATAGTTAAATACTTTGATTCTTTGGTGGTTTGTTCAATTTATTACAAACTTATGAAACAGTTCTTGAGGATTTTTTCCTATGACATTTTTATCTTCCAGCTGTGATGGTTACTCCTCAGTGTTGACTTGGCTGGAGTTAGAATTACCTGGGAGACAGGGCTCTGGGCATGTCAATGAGGTGTTTTCACAGAGGACTGACTGAGAAGTCAGACTCATGCTGAATGTGGGTGGCACCATCTCACCACCTCATGGGGCCTTAGACTGGGTAAAAGGATGAAAAAGAGGAATCTAAGCATTGGCATTCCCGCTCTCTTCTGGATCTGCCCAGATGTGGCCAGTGGCTTTCTGTTCCTGCAGTCCCAGCTATAAGCCTCCCCCGCTGTGAAAACTCTCCAATCAGGGGGACAGTAACCTCTTCCTCCGGCTGCCTCCTGTCCAGGGCGTGGCCACGGCGACAAGGAAAGTGCTCGGTGCACAACCAGTAGAGTTCAGGGCTGTGTTCTCAGAAGAACAAGTTAATTTTCCCCTTTGATAATTGCTCAGAACTTACTCCAACATGTCACTAGATGAATACGCCTGGCTGCTAACTGATTTATCACATAAGAAATAGCCACACCAGGTCTCCAGCTGTCTGACTCAGTCCACTGGTTCCGACATGGGCTTGTGCTGTGACAGTTTCACAGCTGGACCAGCAGTACAGATGTGGCAGTCCTGCTCAGCGCGTGCTGCCGTAGCAGGCTCGGGGCCCTCAGTGCTATCACTCAAAGTCTCCCCTGACATTCTCTGTGCTATTAGTGTACTTGTTTTTGATCTCCAATACTTTATTTTTGTAAAAATTCAAGGCTATAAAAAACTGAAAGAATACTATAAAAGATAATGGTATATATTCTACCTAGATTCAGAAATTAGTATCTTGCCAAACTCTTATCTCCCTTCTGCATTTGGACATGCATGCATGCATGCATATATACATACATATATACACACACATATATTGTATATGTGTGTGTGTATACATGTGCGTGTGTATATACATTTCCCAAGCACGACTTGAAAATAAACTTCAAGCATCATGACAGCTTAACACACTGTTCATAAGAACAAGTCCCCCATCCTCTATGGCCACAGTGGCATTATCATTTTCTATACTATCATCCAAGTCACTATCAACATTTAGATTCTCATCATTCACTTCACAGCGTAAGAAAAGAACTAATCAAGAATCACTAATTAAACTTATCAACCATAGATGAAACAGCCAAGGCAGCAGAGACTAAGTACTGAGTGAGCAGAAGTCAGGCCTCCAAGCTGTGTAGCCACCACTAGGACAGGACAACCCCGCTAAGCTCCTTCTTCCCCACGTGTTCTGCTCTGGTTACTCTTGTCCTGCACATTGTTGTCTTCAGGAAACAAAGCCGTACATAGATCCCCTTCTTAAGGGCTATGTATCATCTGCCATTACATTGCTAGGTACTGCCACCAATGGCCTGTGTGTCCCTGGCTCAAATTTGAATTTAACAGTAATTGTCAACCCTTCCCAGAGCCTTTTTTGTTTTAATGTGCACTGGTGTTTCACTTGCATGAAAGTCTGTGTAAATGTATCGGATAGCCTGCAACTGGAGTCACAGACAGTTTTGGCTGCCATGGGGAACTGAACCCAGGTCCTCTGGAACAGTTGCCCAGTGCTCTTAACCACTGAGCCATCTCTCCAGCCCTAAGGGCTGCTCTTTTTGCCCTAGTGTTTCCCAAACCCTAGCTCCTCACATTTCATCCCTGCTGTGGGATAATATTTTTGTATATTGTAAATATTTGTCACTCGTATTGGTTTGATAAAATGCTCATTGGCCAGTGGCCAGGAAGGAAGTATAGGCTGGGCGACCAGACTAGGAGAATTCTGGGAAGAGGAAGGGCAGAGACATAGTCATCATCCAAAGGCAGAGGAAGCAAGATGAGACTGTCCTACTGAGAAAAGGTACCAAGCCACATGGCTAAACATATACAAGAACTATGGGTTAGTTTAAGTTGTAAGAGCTTGTTAGTAATAAGCCTGAGCTAATGGGCCAAACAGTTTATAATTAATATAAGCCTCTGTGTATTTCTTTGGGACTGAATGGCTGAGGGACCAGGTGGGACAGAAACTACACATCCCCTCATCCACAGTTATTCCCCAGATCCCCTAGTCTATTATAGCGGTTAATGGCTTGCCCTTAGCCATGCATTGGCTAAAACCCAGGAAGCACTTCAGTTTCCCACTCAAGCAAAGTAAACTGGTGGGGTATAAACCAGGGTCTGTATTCCAGAGGGTAGGACGGAGTGTTCAGTCTGAACACTTCCTGCGTTATATAGCAAGACCTTGTCTCAAAAATAAATTAAATTACAGTAAAAACAAAATAAAACCAAAACTCTCCTTCTTTTGGGTCAGGCAATGGTGGCAGCATTTCTTCGCAGTCATTAGCCAGATCCAGAAAGAAGCTCAGGAAATTCTATAAAGCAAGGTCTAAGTTCCTGGAACCGTGGCCCAAGAAGAGCAGACCTGTGTGCCACCAGCAGGAACAGTTGATCTGTTGCACAAGTAGTGGTCAAGACAAGAAAACACAAAGCTGACTGATGTTCAAAAGAAAACCAAAAACACTCAAGATATGTTGTTATATTCAGGGATCTGGATTACCTTAATCTCATCCAAAAATGATGAGAAAATGAAAGAAGAAATTCTAGCATTTAGTAAAATGACCACAAACAATAAAGGTAAAAAAAGGATTGTTTAAACTTTTTTTAAAAATGGGAAATAATTACTAGTTTCTAACGGGTAAGAAAGAGAGAGAGAAGCAGAGGGAGGAAGCTCATTTGGACATGTGCAAGCGGTAACATGTCGAGCTCTTATTTCTAAAGCTATTATTATTACTCTTTCAGCACCAGAGGTCCTATGCTAGTTGAATGAGAAATATCATGTACTCAGCACCTGGACACAAGCTTGGCCTCTTCCCAAAGAAGCCTCTATCACAGTCTCCAAAGCCAGGCAGCTCCAGCTTTTGGCCGACAGGCCTTCAATGTCTACACACGAGGGAAGGTTAGGGAGTCATGAACACAATCTACTTGGCAAGTGTCGGTTTTGCGAGGCAGGCTGGCTGCTGGCATCACGATGTCCCGGCTGCTGGCATCACGAAGCCTCCTGTGGGCAGCTGAGATGAGACAAAACTGACAACTAATAATCTTCAAGATCATTTTTATTTCTAGTGCATTGTATTTGGGCTATAAAAACAGGCTACATTGGCTTTTTGGAACTATCCCTTGGAGGCTAACTTTATGGGACAGTGTACATGGGAGCCAAGGTAAGTAACCGAAGAACAAACAGAAGTCAGGTATTAGCTCAGATTTTGTGAATATTGAATAGCTGGACAATATTAACCAAACCAAACCAAAATAAAGACAAATGTGAATTCCCAACAGTGCTGACACCCAGCGAAAGAGAAAAGGTGGCTGATTTACATCTCCTCCTACTGGAGCTTATGAACACAGAACAGAAAAACGCCGTGCGGCGGCTTCTGGTTTCTGTCTGAATGTGACGTTTTAAACTGAATAAGTATTTATTTAGTGACACTTACAAAAGTCTTCAGACTAACCATCAGGAAATAGAGGTAAATCAATAGTAACATACAATTTCATAATATTCCAGGTTCTTTACACACATTTCTTTAAGTGATCCTCACAACACTGTTTATGACGGAAGATCACAGGAAGGGGGAGCTGAATGACCTCGTCAAGGACCCAAGGTTTGATTTAGAGGCTGTCCTTCACCACTCAGAGACACTATCTCTCTCAGTCCCCGACTTAAAGAGAACGGATATTTGGAACTAGGATAGTGCATTCAGAGATATTAGAATATGCAGAAGGCCCAGGAACTCATACCCAACACACAAGAGCATCAGAGTTTTCGGGGAATGGTCAGTACTGACATGGGCTCCGACGGAAGGAGCCGGTAATGAGGACGTGACAGGCAGCCTTCACTAAGTTGGGCAGTGTGCACAGGTGAGAGACAAGGCAGGAGCTGAGGGACATGCAGAGCAGAGGGCTGGAGAGACGGAGCGTGAGGAAGAAGAGGGTGGTAGAAGTGACAATGTGTTGGCAACATTACTGCAGAGCCCCAAATTTCTGGCTCAGGAACACATTCTAAAGTTCTCCAAGTGGGACACCATCTTAAAAACGTGAGTAAGTGATTTCCATAGCAGAATGATACCAAAATGGCACAAGCAGGACTAGAAACGAAGAGACGGAATCCTGACTATGTGGAATTGGACTGGCTATTAGAATAACAGCATTAGTTCCAAGCTGAATGGCGGCTCCAAAAGATACAGCCATATCCTAAGTCCAAACCTGTACACAACCTTATCTGGAAACGGGCCTCTGCTGATGTAGTTCTTCAGCATCCTGAGGTAGCCATCTCGGATTGTTGATCCAACGAGAAGCATCCTCAGCGAGAAAAAGGCAGAGGGCACCGCGAGACGAAACAAGAGGCAGCAGCATGGTGGCTGGGACAGAGGTCAGTGCTGCAGGGCACCCCTGGGAGAACAGCCCTGCCAGGCTCTGGGCTCCAGGATTTCAGAATTGTGGGAGAACAAATTCCGGTTCACTCTGTCAATAGTTCACATTCTGTTTACAGCAGGCCAAAGAAACTACTGTGACCTTCTCCCACAATCTGGAGAGTAGCGCTGGGAATCTGCCCCCATCAGACAGCGTGCATACAAGTTCCTACATGCAGGCCGAGCAGAAGCTGGGTCTTCCACACATCCTTGGGTCACTGTCATGGGACTTAGTGCTTGTCTAGGTGTGACTTCCAAGAGTTTGCTTCACACGAATATTCCTATTTCTGAACCACAACTCCAGAGATTTTTATCTGGGGAAGGGCTTAGGAACCAGGTGAGCTGGCACACGCTTCTGTAGAAGACACACTAACTTTTTCTCTCAAGGGCTAGATAGGAAGTGTTTCTGAATGCTACTGAAGCAAAAATAGCCCCTGACAACTCATAAATGAATGAGCACAGCTTGGTTTCAATGATATTTGATTGACACATGATGAAATTTGAATTTCACATATTTTACATATATCAGAAGTATGATTCTTCTGTTGATTTTTTTTTCAATTTAATTGTTTAACAATTAAGAGAACTGAGCATGGTGAGCATGACTTTAATCTCAGCACTCAGGAGGCAGAGACAGGGGAGGTCTCTGCAAGTTCAAGACCAGCCTGGTCTACAAAGAGTTCCAGGTCACCCACCAGGGCTGCATCTACATAGTAAAACCCTGTCTCAAAACCAAACAAAACCAGTTTAGAGAAACAGGTGGCAAAGCAAGATCTGGGCCACAGGCCGCAGCATGTCAACCTGAGCTCCCATCTGCGGCCGCCTGCAAATCACGGCTTTAACGGAGAGCTGGGTTTTGCAAGCCAGTGCCATGCACAAACCAGCAGGAGAAAAAGGGTGAGAGAACATCTGAGGCTACAGCCAGCACACCTGCAAACCTACCCCCAAACGGTCCAGCCCAAGCCTAGCCAAAGCCAGCGCAGGGAGAGCATTTCCCTGGGGCGAACAGGGCTCTTCAGGCGCCCTGTACACTTAAACCGAGGACTACTGTGACAGAACAGCAACAGACAAGCATATTAGTGAGACTTGGATGATGTGGGATGTACTTCTGTATATGTGCTGCTTTTATCAGTTGATGAATAAAGCTTTTTCAGTCAATGGCTTAGCAGAGTAAAGCCAGGCAGGAAATCCGAATAGAGATAGAGAGTAGGCAGAGTCAAGGAGCTGCCATGTAGAAAGGAGAAAGACGTTGCCACAATCTTACCAGCAGGTCATACCCTTGTGGTGATGCATAGGTTAATAGAAATGGGTTAATTTAAAATGTAAGAGCTAGCTAGAAAGATGGCTAAGCCATCGGCCAAGCAGTGTTATAATTAATATAGTTTCTGTGTGATTATTTGGGTCTGGGCGGGCAGAAAACTCTGGTCCAAATGGCCTCCATTAGTCACATCCACTACCTTTCTAGATGCAAAGCAGGAGAATGACAGAGTAGCCACCAATTCAATCCACACGCCCTTGCTTTTTCAGCTTGTTAGATATCATTTTAACAATATATGACTTCCATGCTGGACTGTGAACTGTGACAACAGAACATTAGGTACTGAGAGTGGACAGTGGTCTTCTCCAAGGGGACGAGCCCTGTCCCCTTTCTGTATCTGTAGCCATGAGCTAGCAGCTAAGACACATCTGTTCACAGCCTCCCCTACTAGCATGGAGACACTTCTGTGGAGGAGACACAGAAACCCATGACAGGAGGACAATCGGGAGGACGGCAACAAGCTTGAACTCTGGCCTCAAAATACCAAGATGCAGCTTAACTACACATGTAATTACCTACAGCTACATTCAGAGGGGTCCAATAAAAGCACAAGTTGGAAGTGGGAAAGGTTTTATTGGTAGCTGCATGAGAAAGCAGCTCACTGGTTTCAGGGAGTATTCTTTGGCTGCAAAGTTATATGCAGTCTTTCGGTAACCTGGGCATTACGCTGTTAAAGTAAAATATACAAATGCTGTTTGGGAGTGAGCATGTAACTAGGAGAGGAGAGGCAGAGCAAAAACGAGCCTGAAAAATAGCTGTCTGGTTTGTTATTGCTTGTGGGAGATGTGAAGTAGGGAAAGATCAGAGTAGAAAGAGCCCCAAAATGTCTGTCTTTATGAGAGGCTGAGGAAGTACAGGAAATGGAACTCAGAGCCTTGGCGTGCTAAGTAAGTAATCTACTACTGAGCTACATCCAACCACTATTTACGTGTGTGTGTGTGTGTGTGTGTGTGTGTGTGTGTACTCTTGTTCATATGTACGTGTGGGAGGGGTGCATGTGTGCATATGTGTGGAGGGGGATGTTAACTGTCTTCTCCACCATGCCCCACCTTAGTTTTAGAGACAAGGTTTCTCACAGAGCCCTAAGTTCACCGAATCTAGAAAACAAGCTATCCGGCAAGCCACAGCACAGGAATCTTCGTGTCTCTGCCCTCCCAGAACTATGATATCAGGTGTATGCCATCACACCCGGTCTTTTTTATTTTTGAGACAACATCTCACTAAGGGGCCCGAGTAGGATGAGAACTTGGGGTCCCCCGCCTCAGTTTTCTGAGTACCCTGAGCATGAGTCGCTACTGAGAAAGTGGTTTTTAACCAAGCTTATCTAAAGGAACAGCCCCAGCTTGGAGTAAGAACTTGGAAATGACAGGAAATCACATTTTGAAGATTAAATTACAAAAAGCAAAGCACTGTGGGCCAAGCCATGCTTCACAGACACTTGAACAGCTGGACTAGACATGGTTTGAGGAAATGTGTGAACACACATCTGGAAAAGAGACATCTGCACTCAGGTACCCTGAGAATGAAAAGTTCTGAGGGCCACGTTGCACACAGCTCTCTCTTCCTGCTGCCTACTAACTGCTGTGTGGATAGTGTTCTGCACATGGCCATACTGTTCCTCCTTTTCTTCTGCTTCCAGGGAATGTACAGTCTCAAGACAACAGTCAGGAAGGATATGACAGCTGCATTTGAATAGCTGAGTAACTTGAACCGGCCATTTGCATTACATGCAAGACAATTTAAAGTTGAAGAAAAACATCTAAAGATCAGAACTTTATTTAGAGAGAATGGGAGGGTCTTCAAAAGTCATGAACTCATGCTATCTGACCAGCAGGTGCACATAAAGACCGGTGCTTCCTGCCTGGCCTGGATGTTTTGATGGAAATTACCATACTGGACCCTTTGATCTCAAAATGTCAAAGACATGGCCTTGGCCTGTAATAGGCACCACTTTTAAATGTGGTCTAACATGTCACACAGTCCGAAGGGTTAGGATTAGTTACCAAGAAATATGTAAGACTCCTGATCATCATCCAAAAAGAGTGCATCTCCGGGAAAAGCCACCACAAGTAAGACATGGTGGACAGCGTACACCTTAATTGCTAAAATTATGGCCACAACCCTAGGCATCATGAATTTATGACACATTTTATTTTTATTAAAAAAACTCTATGCACAAGAACCAGAACTTTGCACAATGTGCGATGACCTGATGAAAACTGTACTGGAACAATTAAAGTAACTGAATACTTTCATAAACAACCGCTCACTTATAATTTATAAAACCCAGTAAATGTTGGGGTTGGCTAAGGCATCTGTCCTTTCAGGATAAAAAAAAAAATCTGTGACTTTTTGTTTTGCGTTTGTCTTTTTAATTATCTTATGTGTGTGTGTGTACCTGTCCATAGTGAGAAGGTACACATATAACGTGCAGTGTATGGAGGTCAGAGGCTCACACTGGGCTTTTTCTCTGTCACTCTCTACCTTAATGGCTGCTGTTGTTGCTTTGGCTTGGCTTTTTGCCTTGCTTTGCTTTTGTTTTTGAGGAAAACTTTCATATGCAGGCCTGGCTGGCTTGTGTGCTTGCTGGTTTTATGACAACATAAGCTCAAGTCATCAGAGAGGGAAGATGAACTGGGAAAACGCCTATAGAGCCTGGCTGTGGGCAAGCCTGTGGGGCGGCGTCTCCCAGTGAGTGATGGGGGGAGCCCAGCCCACTGGGTTGGCTGTCCTGGGTACTGTAAGAAAGCAGGCTGAGCAAGCCATGCAGAGCAAGCCAGTGAGCAAGCAAATCTCCTCCCTGGATTCTGCATCAGCTCCTACCTCCAGGTTCCTGTCCTGACTTCCTTCAGGGATGAATGGTAATGTGAAATATAAGCTACAAGTCACTTTCGGTCATGGTGTTTCAATACAGCAAAAGATACCCCAAGTAAGACAAGCTTGGAACTCACTACATAGACCAGGTTTATTCCAATCTCAGAGAGCCATATGCTTCTGCCACCCAAGGGCAGATCAAAGACATGAGTCAACACTCCTGAGTACCTTCACTTTTGAGACCAAGTGCTCTCACTGAAGCTGGAGCTCACTGATTGGCCAACCTGGCTGGCCAGAGTCGCAGTGACCTTCTTGTCTCCACGTCCCCAATCAGGGATTATGGTATGCCATGGTGATGTTCTTTTTAATTAACTTTTTGAGGCAGGGTCTCACTCTGCAGATCTGGCTTACTGAAACTCAACTCAGCCTGCCATGGAAGTAGCCTGGAAACAATTTTGTTCAATGATATGTCACTGGAAGAAATAGAAAAGCAATGCAGAGAAATGTTTTCATGGGCAATCAACTCAGGCCTTTTGTTTTTTGCCTCTTACTGGCTCAGCCTCGGGAAAGTGTGATGGTGGAACCTGCAGGGAAGACCCTAGGTCTACAGAGATGGCAGACACATAGAGATGGGAAGAGAAGACAAGTCACAGGTAGCCTACTAGGCTTGTGACATCCCAGAGCCTCTGTAAAAACTATGAGGTGGCTGAAGACTTTGTTGTATGGAGAAAACCAACAAAAAGGCAGCCCTAGCTTGTAAAGGCTCACTGTACAAGATCCTGCTAAACCAGCTCTAACTGACACCAACAGAACTGATTCTCTCCAAGACTCCAAAACGCTAACACAATGATGGCTGCATCATATACTCCCATCTGTAGCCATTCCTTAAAGCAGATCTTCTGAAGGACTACAATCTGAAACATTGCTGTGAACGTATGGATAGATGTATACTGCTACAAATAGGTCGGGTTCCTGGCCAGGGACCCCAGGGCTCTGGTCTCTTCCTCCCAGGCACGAGGACTGCAAATGTATACCACTACCCTAGCTTTTCTTTTTATTATTTGAGTTTTTAAGTTAAACTCACTTCACTGTACATGCTAAGTACTGTCTAAGCTTTCTCCCCAGTCCTATTTTTATTTTGGAGATAGGGTCTTGTTATATAGCCCAGGCTGGCTTCAAATCCATGATTCTTCTGAGTGCTGGGATAATAGGTGTGCAGCACCACACCTGGCTTAGAAGACCACCAATGGGGGATACTGGCATGGCACAAGCCCTTGGGAGGAGTCCAGAGAGCTAAAAGTAAGAAGTTATCTCAAAGGTAAAGGGTAGCTGCCCTGGCCGAAGTGAAGTACTTTGAGGGCAGCTACGCTGGGCAGAGTAGACGATGGGTGGAAACATTGGTTGAAGGCAAGATGAGCAAGGATGCTCTGAAACACATGTATATACATGCACACGCACACATGTATATGCACATATATGTGGAGGCCCACTGAAGAGGATCCCTTCCATCTTGACTAAAGGTCAGAGAGCTCAGACCTATTCTTGCTCCCTCAAGGTAATATAACAACATTTGACTCAGGGTGGCTACTGAATGTCTTGTCTAGACAGCAGGATGTTCAGTTTAGGGTGTGGCTACTTGATGTTTTGGGTATTAAGCAGGTAATTACGTTGATTCATTCTTTATATCGTGGTAAGGAAGTCTTTGCCTTCCCCCTTTGAATTGGGGTTCATAAGAACTGAGTAATAAACTCGGGGCTGATCACACTACTCACTGGATGTCCTACCAACTCTGTCTTCTGTTCCTCGTCTATTTCCCTCCTTAATCCTCACTCCTTTCAAGCACAGACAGACAAGTCTGCTGAACCAGGCACATATATGCACATGTACACAAGTATACACACACACACACACACACACACACAGGACAAAGGATAAACTGGAGATAATCTAAGACATCTCAACAGACATATACAGGTGGCTGGACTGTGCAGAACCTACCAGCCAGGTAAATCTCAGCAATGAGCTCACAGACACTACTGAGTGTCTGACCCATAAGAGCCAACAAGCTCAAAAACAGAAGGCAGAAATCCAGGATACATCTCATATGATATCAAAGACATGAAAAACTAATGGCTTCAGCAGCATGAAAGGCAGTGGACTTGGGATGGTCTCACTTCACCTATTAGATTAAGGACTTTAAACAAAGAACAGAAAACTCATGTACTTCTTTGAACTGATGATGTGTAAGAATTGGGAATGCAACATTAACAAACTCTGGAAAATAACTGGACCGCATCATTTGGAGATAGAAAAGGATGTTCGTTACTTTCAACTGCAAGATGGTTCATGGGACAGCACAGTGTCAATGGCTCCCAGTGACTCCTATTTCCTGGTATTCACACCCTCACATATCCCCTGCCCCTTGAGTGCAGATCTGCCAAATAATACCCATCTAACAAAGAGCATAGCCTAGATGGTGTCTTGGACAGGAAGTCAATGATTTGGTTATGGACAAAGAAATATAACTTCTATCCTGCTAGCAGACTTTCTCCTTTGCCGTACAAACACACCAAGAGTAGAAGACTCCTTTTCCTGGATTTGCTGAACAAAAAGTCATGTTCAAAGGCCACATGACAAGCAGCAGAGAGCCAAGAGCCTCGGGCTGGGGACCCTACACTTAGCACCTCCTTAGGTAGAGGACTCTGTAGCAAGCACAAGTTAAGAAGCAGATCCATTCCAGCTGGGCTTTCTGATAAGACCCTAACGTGACAGCACTGGGACCATAGACTTGAGAGACAGACTGAACCAGAGCTAGCAATATCTGGTTTAGTTAGCCAGAGTGCCGTTTGTAATAACAATGAGAACAGAAATAAAAATCTCTGCTGGGATATTTGTTAAACACAGTGATATACACATATGATATAAATCTTTATCCATTTAAATTACACCATACAGTACGGGTAAAGATTCATGATACATTGACTATGCTTTTATAATCTCAAAGCATATGTCGTGTAACTGATCATTTGGAATAAGCATGTTCTGCACATGCAAATATAAATGAATAATTGAGATCAAGGCACTATGGCAGTTATCAATAAATGGTTTGGTTCCTTTTGTTCCCTTTCTTTTGCTAATCTGTATTCACCCTTGTTTAAAATTAGTGTACTCAGTCAGGCTTTGGAGGTGCACGCCTTTAACCCCAGGACGTGTCAGAGGATTAAAGGCGGGCGGAGTTCTGAGTGCGAGGCCAGCCTGGTCTACAGGGCAAGTTCCAGGATAGCCAAGGCTACACAGAGAAGAAACCCTGCTCCAATGTTGAAAAACTAAACGCACAAAGGAAACAAAAGGTGGGCATTCCTAATACACAGAGCGCTATCACACATCAAGCAAGTTTTATTCATGAAAGTTATTTCAAGTGATTTCCCAGAGAGAGTCACTTGTTATCTAACACAGCAACGCCACCTCTTCGTCAGTGGAGGAAGGGCAAGAGATTTGCTCCTACCTGCAAAAATGCATCGAATCACATCTGAATAAATAAATAGACCATTTTAAACACTGTGGCAGACACATCTGTAGGAGTGCATGGACTTGAATCTCTGCACAGACAATATCTAAAATTTACAATGGCTCAGATGTCCCACTAGGGAGGAGGTAGCACAAGAGTCTCATAAAATGAATACGTTACAAATAATGAGAAAATTCACATTAATTGTACAAAATTGAGGTAATAAAGTTATGCGAATGAGAATGTCAAAGCGGTGAAATCAACTACGCATTATACAGCGTAGGGAAAGAGAAATCGATAATTTAAAGAGATGTTCGTATATTTTTTGATTTCTGCGTGGCTAATCTATTCCTGGGGAGACGGCACAGTGGATAAAGCACTTGAGAATTAGAGTGTGGATCCCCAGGGCCCACAGCAAAGCCTGGCGAGCATGGCAGCTGCCTGAGATCCCAGCACTGGGGATGCAGAGACATGGGACCAATGGCATGAGCTGCCTCTAAAACTAAACAAACTGGTGAGCTCTGGTTTCAAGTGAGAGACCCTGACTCAGTTCAATAATGTGAGGAGCAACTGGAAGGCACTGAAGTCACAACTGGGTTTCTGCACACACGTGCAAACACATGCATGCATGTACACGGACCTGTGCCTACCTACATGCAAATGTGTGATATACATGCACACCACATACATATAAAGGGAAAGAATACAGACTTCAGTTCTATCGGCTGTATGGAGAAACCCAGCCTTACAGTAATAATTCACAGCTTAGCTTGACAATTAGGTGAAAGAACAATTAGATCAAGATGCTCATCAGACAGACTGCAGTTCATCTTGTAGCTCAACACATCAAACAGCTCTCCAAGAAACAAAGACAGCCCCTCCCCCATACAGAAACACTCTTCAGAGGACCTATCAAGCCTCTGTTAAGCAGCAAGCTGAAAGGGATTTCACCTGCTCGACATGGCTAAGGTATTTCTAGGGAGGAGGCAGTGTAACATGAAACTGCAGCTCCTACCAGGAGAGGCCCCAACAACAGGTTGGTTCTGCTTGTCTGAACACACCCAAACTCTGCCGTGGAAGAAAGTGAGCCACGATGGCAAGTGTGCAGAAAGATGAACGTGCAACTACACTTGAGGCACCTGTTGCAGAGGAAACCTAGGATTACCTTCCACATTTCTTCCCTAGGGTCCCATAAGTAGGATCCTGGGAAACTTTTCCACCTAGGCCCTATGAAAACCAAAGTGAAAAGGCCGTGGTAGGCACACACTGTACAAACATCAAATCCCCAGATGTGGACCAAGCATTCATTACCTGAGTCAACAGGGGCATTTTATATGGAAATCCCTGCACCTGACAGGGCTGAGAGGACAGACAATGACAGGAGATGAGTGACAGGCTATTTCCTGATGAAGGTGTGGGGAACTGTTCCCACCATGCCCTCCTCCATACATGAAGAGCCTCCTGAAGACAGACGGATGCCCTGGCTCTTAAAAGTGAGAGTTCACTGTGAGTGAACACCCTTGAGTTTCTGAATCGAGCTTGTTTTGTCTAAATGCTATTTGTACTGTTTTAATGACACGGAATAAAAATGGTACCCTAACTTGTGAATTTTAGATATAAAATGAGAAACATAAAACAAGGGGCTATAAATCAGCTTGAGACCAATGAAAATACTGAGACTGCCACTCAAAAACACACACAGAATGTAAAAGGATGAGTGGGCGCTTAGCTCTACTTCCATAACTGAAGCCAGCAGGAAGGCTTAATTTCTCCATCCAGCACTGACTGGAGCATTGGAAATACAATTTTATATTATATTAACCTAAAGACTGAAATAAAGCGCCACAAGTGTGTCTGATTCAGAGCCAGGTCCATCTGAGGTCAAACTATGCTGTCTGCAGAGGCTGGGACGTAGGGAAACACTCGCAGGTCATGCAGTAGTGGAATTTACCCAGCTGTTACCCTGCTACTTAAGGACAGACAGGAAGTTAGCCAGTTGTCCTTAGTGAGGGTACTCTGAACTTAACAGAAGTAGGCACCCTGTAGGACTCTTCCTACAACCCAAAGTGGCCCCCAATCACCCCAAAATGCCTCTGAGGACAGAATAGGGTGTGGCGGTAGTGCAGATACTCACACTCACTACACACTGAAAACATTCATTTGGCTGCTATAAAATGCGTGTTCCCTAGATGGAAAGCTGCATCATGTTCGTTGGAAAAACTGAGCCCCGGATAGCATGATCACTTCAACCTGAAAGCTCCCTGCAGGCTCATGCGTTGGGTGTTTGGTCTACTAAGTAGTGGTGTCACGTTGAGACATTCTGGAAACCCCTGGAGATGGAGCCTAGCAGGAGTAAAGAGGAATCTTCGGGAACTCTGTTCTGTCCTAAGTTCCTCTCTTTCCCCTTTCTTTCTGTTCAAAGCCACACAGAAAAGCTCCTCTACCACACATCCCTGCCACCATAAGATCTGTACCACACATTCCTGTTCCCAGTTCTCTACCACACATGCCTGTCACTGTAAGTTCTGCCCGCACATGCCTAAGTGGCGAGACGGAACCCTCTCAAAGTGTGAGTTAAGAGAATTACTTCCTCATTCAGGTTGTACACTCAAGTATTTTGTCACAACCAATGAGAAAGCTAACTAGTACATATGCTGGGAGCCAGACATTAACCGACCAATGAGAACGCTAACTAGTACAAATGCTGGGAACCAGACATTAACCGATCAATGAGAAAGCTAACTAGTACATATGCTGGGAACCAGACATTAACCGACCAATGAGAAAGCTAACTAGTACATATGCTAGGAACCAGACATTAACCTTCCAAATTGCTGGGTGCTATCTAGTAACCACATACCAAAGAGTTGTAAAGAGTAATCTCAATATTGTGTTGTGATGAAGTTTTAAATCCTGAACCATTACAGAGCTGAACTTTATAAATCTAGACCTTCAAATGAATGCTGCTTTCTCTCAAAATTGCGCCATGCCTAGGGGTGATTTTGGTCTCACACATGGAAGCACTTTTATAAGTCTGCCTGTTATAGGTGGCAAACAAACAAAATAAGTAACAGAGATGGACAATTTATTTCTTTTTACCAATTTGCCTCTAATGGCGAAACATTAAGATTTCAAGACCCTCAACATATCAGAAAGTTAGTTCCAATGGGAAGCTGCCAACGTTTTATGTTGCTCATATTTAGATATTAGCGACAACCTACCACACGTTTTCGCAGAGGGCAGGAACATGCTTACTTCACAAATGCGTAACTGGCCAGGAAACTTCATCTGGATGGGTGCACCAGTTATGTTTCTCATGGTTGCGCCTAAACTCTCGACAATCACAGAGGCCTTATTTTACCTGACAGTGGGAAGGTGCAATCCGTTACAAGGGGAGACATGCAGGTTGTCACAGCAAAAATATAACACTATCTGCTGACAGCTGGGAAGGTCGAAAATAAACAGGACCCCGCCATGGACTGTGAAGCCCGCCCCAGCGATCCACTTCCAGCCTCAGAACTCACCTGCTAAAAGGCTCTGCAGTCCTAAAACAGTCACCAGCTGGAGACCAAGAGTTCAAGCACAGGAGCCTGTGAGGGCTTCTCACATCCACACCATAACAACGGGCAGGTGCGGCTACACCACACCTGGATTTTCCATCCCTTCACTCTTCCCTGCTAAAAAGTAACTTAGACACCAGACAAGACTGGAGCCACCAGAGTGCTACGGCTGTGGGCGAATTCCTTCTTTCTTCCTTTTCTGTTGTTGTTAGTTTGTTTTGTTTTCTGAGACAGCCTTTCTCTGTGTAACAGTTCTAGCTGTCCTGGAACTTGCTCTATAGACCAGGCTGATCTTGAACTCACAAAGAGCCATCTGTCTCTGCTTCCCAAGAGCTGGGATTAAAGATATGTGCCACTACCACCCAGCTCTAATTCCTTATTTCTAATCATCACTTCAGTTACTCAAGTGACAAAGATCTATATACAATTCTACTTTTAAAATGATACTGCAGAGTTCATAGTGGACGTTCATGTCTATAAATTTAGCACTTGGCAAGACTGCCATGAAGGCGTTCAAAGCCAGTCGCCTGGGCTATATAATGAGATGCTATCCCCATCGACAGCCCCCAAACACTAGTGTGATGGTACTCTAAATTAGTTATCAAACTACAGAAGTTAAGTATCATATCACTCAAGTAGGAAAAACTAAATACAACTCTACGACCTGCCAACAGACAGGCTCGCTGCGGCCAGAGTTCCCAGTTTGGAACCCACTCTGTCACTGAGGCATTTTTCCTGGGACATCAGGCTTCACCGTGCCTCGGAGAACATGGAGAGGCGCCGGAGGGGCCGAATGCCTGCTCTTGCTGACACACTGCACCGCAGCTGACCTGGGCAGCCCACCCGCCTCTGCTGCTGGTGCCAAGTCACTGGGGCCATCAGCCACCTCATGGTTTCTGGGATCATGGCAAGCCCAGCCTGACTTGATGGCTTAAGTCACAGGAAATGCTATTTGTGAGTGATTTCACTTGGCAGGGAGAGCTAAGTCCCAGAGAGTGGAGACTTGAACATAAAACTAGGTATCATCTTTCTCGCTGTACGATTATTACAGCTTTGCTTTTTCATGGCTTCCGTTTCTTTCACCGTTGTTACATGTATGTGTGTGCATGTTCCCAAATACACAAACACAGCCTGCCCAGTCTACAGAATGTCACGTGTATGTGTGTTTTCAGGGACCACCATCTGGTGTCAGACAGCCAATTGATGTGCTCTTCCTAGGGGATATTTCTCCCGCTCTCAGCATCCCTCAGCTGCCTGTAGTCATCTCGGGTTCAGACCTCCTGAGCTTCTCCCTCCACGTTAACATGTCTACTGGTGTTTGTTCTCTTTGTTCAGGTCAAGCTTAGACAGCCATGCTGACAGCAGCGTCTCTGACATTTCTAGGAGACACAATCTCACAATAAACTGCTTACTCCTCTGGCTCTTTTAATCTTTCTGCCCACTTTCATGAATTTTTAGTTTGTTCATTTGTTTCAAGAGTCCATAAGATAGAAGTGTCCAAAACAGAGTAGGGTTGGAGAAGTAGCTCAGTGGATATAATCATTTGCTATGTAAGCATGAGGCCTGAGTTCAAACCCCAGCACCCACATAAAAAGCTGGGTGTGGCCATATACACTGATAGCCCCAGTGTGTGATGTAGAAACAGAGTAACTGGGAAGTGCTATCCACCAGCATAGATTTGGGTTCAGTGGGAGACCCTGTCTGTTGTAGTTTGAATCTGAATGTCTCCCATGGACCCGTGTGTTTGGACACTTTGGCCCCACCTGGTGGCATTACTTGGAAAGGTTATGGAACTTTTACTGGATGGAGCTTTGCTGTAATGGCAGTGGTGGCGTTGGTGGTAGCCATGGTGATGGCGGTGGTGGTGAGGTTTATAGCCTGGCCCCAGTTCCCATTCTCTGTGGTATGTGTGATTCTGAACTGGAGATGCCACATGGCAGGCCTCTTTGCTTACCCCAAACAACAGACTATAACCTCAACTGCAAGCACAAACTTTCTCCGCTTTGGTTGCTTTGGTCAGAGTATTTCATTCCAGCAACAGAAGAAGGAAGGAGGGCACTGCCTGCCTCAAAGCAATGAGGTGCAATCCGGTAGAACAGGACACACAGACGGGAGGACAGACAGACATGTGGGCAGGGACACACACACACACACTCTCACAGATTGGGGGATAGGGTTTCATTTTTCAGATTAAGCATCACACATTCCAAAAGACAAACCTTCCTTCTGATTACACCGACCATGCTGGGTTTCTCCTCTGGGCAGATGGACATGGAAGTCAGCTTGATTTCATTTGTTCCTGTCCTCCACTGCCCAAGGACTCCCTCGGCTCTCAGGCATCTGCAGATAACAATGCCTCCCACAGACTTCTGTCTGTGAGTGCCTTCCCTCTTGGAGCCTTTGCCATCATCACTGTCACCTCAAACAGCACTGCTGGGCTCCGCAGACAAGTGTCCTTCTCCGTGGAGAAATGCCACGAGACAGATGGCAGCCTTCCTGGGCTGAAGCAGAGAGCAGCAGCTTCTCCTTTCTACAAGGAGACGCTGAGCACATCAGGACAGAAAGTCGGGCTCAATGAATGCCAAGTGCTGCCTTGTGAATGACAATGTGGTAACATTTGAGAAAACAGCTTCCAGAGAACATCGGAGTCTATTATTCAAACCCAAACTTTAAGTTTTCCTTCACACCAGTTTTCCCATCTTTTAAATAAAGGGGACAAAGCGGATGACTTTCAAGGTGCCAACAGAGCTCTCTTCTCGGAGACCTAAGCTGCAAGTACCCCACTTAGCTACACCGTGGCACACAGTATCTCTGCAACAGGTACCAGTAAACTAAGAGTCCCACTGCCATTGCAGTCGAGATGGGAACATTTGTGCTGTTTTTTTTGAGGTAGGTAATTATGATTAAAGATGATTAAACCACTTAGGGCTGGGAAACTAAAAAACAACAAACATTTGGACATCAAAGTTTCTGTTTACCATTTCTGTTCTTGGAGAAATGTTCTCTTCCCCTCCCACGAAGGCTGGCTCCCCTGAAGCTAAGACAGACCAAATGGAGTTTTAATAATGTGAAGGCAAACCAACCCCATATCCAACTACCAACATGGGAGTGAAGGAGCTCTGCTTGACACACAACAGAGCAATAGTCTCCACCAGAAGCCACTGACACCAGGTCACTCTGGGTGTGGCGTTAGCCAGACACCATGTACACACCAGGCTGCAGTTTCACACTTTTGCACACGCCAGAGACGGAAAGTGCACGCTGCAGTTTTGCTACGCAATCCAGCAATGTTCAAACTGGTGCGTTTTCACGTCTGAGACCAGAAGAAGCCAATATTAGCTCAGCTTATCTGGGGATGTCTCCACAGCACAAGCCGGCACGGAAACTCCAGTATAATGACACCTTTCCACTCACAAGGGTGAGCCCGAAGACACCGCGCACACCAATGACACTGCAGAAAGACCCTGATCCTTAGCTGGCCTCCCGCCTGTCCAGAGGGTACAGGACAAGCGTAGGTACCACACCCTGGTGGTCTGTCAACTACTGTTTGTCAGTGTTGTGTGAGGCTTGCATGCATGTGTCATGCAAACGAGGAATGAGAGGGAGACCCTCAAAACCACTTGTGCTAGCTTATCAGGTGTGTAAACATTTCTCCACTGAGGTGATTTTTATTTTATTTTTTTAAATAATTAGGGGAAAATATAAATTTTATTTTTCATTGTTTTTTATTGAGCTATACATTTTTCTCCCCTCCCTAAAACAGATTTTAAATACAGAAAGCCTTAAAGAGCACATCACAATTGTTACTTCTACCTGGACATCCAAGAAATATCTCAAATTAACCATGCAATAAAAAGATCTGGCCCACTGAAAAGTCAAGATTTAGAGAAAACAATGCATGAGTTAGTTTAGCTACAATGGTCAGTCCTGCTTTATGTGTCTTTTATTCTCAGAGTAGTTGAGGTACACAATACCTAATCACTGGTGAGCAAAAATAACCTCTTTATAGACACCACATAGATGCACTGCCATATACACTGACTAATTTAGTAGTGTAGGAAGCAAACACCAAGAGAAAGGTGAGTATTTGTAAAGACAAAAAAGGCTTTTTTACTTTGTGTGTGTGTGTCTGGATGTGTTGCAAGAGTGTAGTGTACCTGCAGTGTGCACGCACCTATGTATGCATGTGTATTGTGTCTGTCTGGATGTATGTGAGTGTGGTGTATCTTCAGTGTGCACGCACCTATGTGTGTGTGTGTGTGTGTGTGTGTGTCTGGATGTGTGCAAGAGTATGTTATCTGCAGTGTGCACGCACCTATGTATGCATGCGTGTGTGTGTGTCTGGATGTATGCAAGAGTGTGGTGTACCTGCAGTGTGCACGCATCTATGTATGTGTGTGTGTATGTATGCAAGAGTGTAGTGTACCTGCAATGTACGCACAACTATGTATGCATGCGTACGTGCGTGTGTATGTGTCTGGATGTATGTGAGAGTGTGGTGTACCTGCAGTGTGCACACACCTATGTATGCATGTATATGTATATGTGTCTGGATGCGTGTGAGAGTGTGGTATATCTGCAGTGTGCATGCACCTATGTATGCATGTGTGCGTGTGTGTCTGGATGTATGTGAGAGTATGAAGTACCTGCAGTGTGCACACACCTATCTATGCATGTGTGTCTGGATGGATGTGAGAATGTGGTATACCTGCAGTGTGCACACACCTATCTATGCATGTGTGTCTGGATGGATGTGAGAATGTGGTATACCTGCAGTGTGCACACACCTATACATGCATGTGTGTGTGTGGATGTATGAGAGTGTGAAGTACCTGCAGTGTGCACACACCTATATATGCATGCGTGTCTGGATGTATGCAAGAATGTGGTATATTTGCAGTGTACACACACCTATGTATGCGTGTGTGGGTGCATGTTGGAGCGTGGTATATCTGCAGTGTACACACACCTATGTATGCGTGTGTGGGTGCATGTTAGAGTGTGGCGTACCTGCAGTGTGCACACACCTATCTAGTGTGTGGAGGGCAGAGGAAGCAGTCTGGTGTCCTTTACCACTCTCCCCCTTACTCCCTAAGATGAGATCTCTCTCTGACCATGAAGCTGGGCTGGCAGGCAGCAGGGCGCAGTGATCTCCCTGTCCCCATTCCCCACAGAGGGGAATCATGGCTGCACATCTATGTGCATCCGCTGTTCAGGCCAGTGCGAGACCCAAGCTCAGGTGCTCAGACTGGCAGGATATGTGTTCTCATTCCCTGAGCCATCTTTGCAATGTGCCCCCCACCTCCCCTTTGCTCTCATTGCTTACAAAGAATCAAGCCCAAACCATTTTTGCTACCCAGACTGAAAACAAAGGAACCAGGTGTGTCATTGGCTTTAGACTCAAATGCTGCACAAGGAGACTTGATAGTTAAGTGGAGCCCAGACAGGCATAGCTGAGATTGCTCCCACGTTGCCAGGCGTGGGAAGTGCCTTGCCCAAGGACATAGGTGTGTGGGACGACACAAAGTCAGATTCCTAAAGACCAAGAAGCAGCAGGGCTCTGCAGTAAACCTTTCTTGCCAGTTCTATTTCGTAAGCCATTTCCTCTCAGCGGCAGAAACACTCCTCACGTGACCTCATCCTTTGAAATTACACCCCCCCCCCCCCCTGCAATTGCAAGTGGCTTGACATTGTTAATTGTGTTTCTGGTGTAGACAAAGAAAGGCAGGCGCTATGAACTGAGTATGAACAAACGAGGTTTGACTTGTCAGTGCTGGCTGACAGCAAGTGCATCTCTCAGATGTGTGGCAGTAACAGTTTTTTATCGACTTGACACAAGCTGGGGTCATCTGGAGGACCCTCAGGTAAAAGAATGCCTTTATCAAATGGTCTAGAGGCAGGTCAGGGAAGAAGCAGCTTCGTGATGAATGACTGAAGTCGGAGGGTCCAGCCCAGTGGGTGGTACCATCCTCGGGCAGATGGTTCTGGGTTGTGAAAGAAAGCAGGCTGGGCAAGCAACAGCAAGCAAAGGAACAAGCAGCCCTCTCTAGGACCTGCTCCAGCTCCCCCAGGTTGAACCTCCAGGTTGAACCCTGCCTGAGTTTCCTCAATGACAGATGTGTAAGCCACATAAACCGCTTCCTCCCTTTTGGTCATGGTATATCACAGCAATGGAAAGCAAAGTAGGAGAAATTTCCAAGTGTAAATTTTAAGGTTGTCACATTTGTAGGCATATGGAAAACTGTTGGGTAGGAATAAACCAAAAAGATAACTTGTAAGCCTAGAAAAACACATGGAAAAACAGGTTCTTCAGTGAAGATTTCAACAGGTAATGGTTAACACGGGGCTACAAGCTCCGCCAAGGGCTGCCTTAAAAGCCCACAAAAAGAGACCGAAGGTACAGGAAACTGAGGTGATATCTTGAGAGCCATGGAGTTAATGTACTTACTACCCGGGGTCAGAAAGAACATCCATCCATTCAAAAACAGGGCACAATTACCAGAATGTACAATCTGGCCTGTGTTTTATTCAGTAGCCTCAGAGGAACTCAGTTAAATGTGACAGCACTCCATACCATTCAAGATTGCTTACCCTGACGCAGCAAGTCCCAGATAAGAAAGATACAAGTTTCTACCTGGATTTGATGAAATCTCACATTCTGCCAACAAAGTCACATTCCAGCATTTTAAATAGCAAAATGGATGTAGAAAAAAAGCATATGACCTTATAAGCTAGAGTTTCTTAGAAAGGGCAGTAGAATGAACCAAGTCTATTATGGGATGGATTTTATCTGAGGGATTACTTAGGAAAGTTGAGGTCACAAACTCCATTCAAGATGCAAATGTTTGCCAAACTCAGTTAAGATGAATTCCACGTGGAAAGGAACAAGCGGTACCTTCTCACTGTGCAGAGACGAAGGTATGCATGCAAAGCTCACAGCACAACAGAAGTGAGCATGGGCTTCTGGACAAGTGCGTATTGTAACAAAATATAAAACAACACTTCACACTAGCAAGCACTTCTAAGTGCAGGTATTTACATCGCCATTCAACTGCTTAAGGCAGTCTGCACACTGTTCTCTGTAAACACTTACTGCCCCTTGGTTTTCCCTAAGGCTTCCAGCCTTTGGTAAGAAACATCACTAAACTGTTTTTAAGTGCCCCATCTCTAAGCCTTGCTCCCGCAGCCCACATTTACTTCCTTCTGGATTGCTCCTGGATTGCCTATTGCTTGGATTAGCATCACCAACCACTTTCTCCAGCTAGATGACCGGGTTGGAATTTCTAGACATCTGAGCACCAACCAGTATCTCAGTGTCCTCACACGCATGCCCATCAGCTCCGTTGCTGCCATGCGCCGTGCAGTCTGCACACTGCCCTCTTGAGTTTCTGTTCTGATCAAGGTTCATAATTACTTCCCCCAGATTTAAAAAAAATCTAAATTACTTAATTTTCTATTATGTGCATTGGTGTTTTGCTGGCATGTATGTCTATGTGAAGGTATCAGATCCCCTGGAATGGAAGTTACAGACAGTTGTGAGCTGCCATGTGGATGCTAGGAATTGAACCCAGGTCCTCTGGAAGAGCAGCCAGTGCTCATAACCACTGAGCCCTCTCCCAGATTTCTATAGGTGTTTCTTAACTATTCTTTTGCTTTTTGCATGAATCCATGCCCATCCTTCCCACCTTCTCATCCCCACAGGATATCAGAGCGTTTTTCTATGTCAATCAAAGTATCACTCTACATAGCTTTCACTACCTAAAGACAAAAATCAAGTTCTCTAAGTATCCCAAGTTGTCTTAATTCTCAAGCCTTATCTCGTAATTCCCCAACCAGAATGCTGGAGGAGCTAATATTTAAAGGATGCAGAAACTAACAACAGAAGCCAGTAACCAAATAAAGCGCTTGAACTTGGGAGTCCTTAAGAAAATAGTTTATATTTGCTACATTTCCCAGTTTTAAAACCATACGCATTAACTAACTTCTCTTACTGCTGTACAGAAGAATAAGCAAAACCAGACACATTGTGGGTGCCTTGGCTTTAGTCTGAAGCATACGGACTTCTGTAAGGGACAACTGGATCCAGCGGTCACTAAAGGAGTTCTCCCAAACACTAGAAATGAAGTTGGCTTCATGTTTCTAAAGAGCCAGAACTGGGATGATGCCTGCTTAACATCAGACTCAGATGGAATTTAAACAGCTCCCTAACAATTAAACAAAATATTACCTGTTAGGGAATCTGCTGAAGACTTTCATGTGCATTGGAGCAGTAGAAATGAAGAGAGAAACAGGAGTCTCAGGAATAAGCAGTCAGTCAGGATGAAATGGCAAATTACCCCATACCTCCCTTCCAGGCTTCATGGCTACCACAGTCATCAATAGCCACACACAGCACTGATCACTGACACGGCAAATTCTGAAGATAAAATATGTTAAAGACGAATGTAAAATACCTTTAATAATTTCATTACATGTTAAAAACAACTCAAGGTATGAGGGATTAAACATATTTATTCAGCTAATCTTTTTCCTGCTCATAGGTGCTCAGTACATGTGTAGCTCACATTCAGTTCTTGACAGAGGCACTCAAGTAAGAAGTGAAGCAGGGCAAACATCTTACCACAATGAGCTATATCCCCAGCCCTTCAAGTATAATTCTCCAGACAAAGTGAAATAAAAGACCATAATACATTGTTTACTACCTGCCTTTTCACAATAAAAACAGTACAAAATCTCACTGCCAGGCCTTGTGGGGAGCAAAAAAATCAATTATTAGTACCACCCAATTATCCAAGTTTTGAACTTGTGTAAGGAGATAACGAATGGGAACCAGTTCTGCAGATGGAGACCATGTATGACGCCATGGAAGATGGGATGCTCTCCTGACCGTGTGGGTATTCCCATGTGGCATCTGCACAACAGGCCAGGAGTCCACCCAGCCGGGGACTCCTGGTCCACCAGAGGTTTAGATCGTTTCCCCATCTGATGTGGGAGGGTCTTCTGTTTTGTGTTGATTTCATTGGTTAATAAAGAAACTGCCTTGGCCATTTGATAGGCCAACCCTTAGGTAGGTGGAGTAGACAGAACAGAATGCTGGGAGGAAGAGGGAAGTGAGGCAATCGCCATGCCTCTCCTCTCTGGGTCAGTCGCCATGAAGCCAGCCGCCAGGTCAGACATGCTGAATCTTTCCCGGTATGCCACCACTTCGTGGTGCTACACAGATTATTAGAAATAGGTTAGGCAAGATGTGAGAGTTAGCCAGTAAGAGGCTAGAGCTAATGGGCCAGGCAGTGTTTAAATTAATACAATTTGTGTGTTGTTATTTCGAGTGTAAAGCTAGCCGTGTGGGATCCAGGCGGGATGAAAAGCAGGCCTGCTCGCCCCTTCACTACACCCATCTATGCCCAGAGACATTTTCCCAGAAGGGTTTACTAGTCACAGGGCATTTTGGAGGTGATGCCTACAAAACTCTTGAGTGCCTCCCCTTCAGAATTTTGCTTCATTAACTACCCAGTTTGATCTGGAGAGATGAGCCTAATGTTCTAAATTCAAAATGCAATCCTCAACAAGAGGGAACAGGATGGTTGAGTTGGGGGATGGAGGGAGTGGGAAAGCAAGGAAAGAGATATCTTGATAAAGGGAGCCATTATAGGGTTAGAGAGAAACTTGGCACTAGGGAAATTCACAGGAATCCACAGGGATAATTTCAGGTAAGACCCTAAAGCAATAGTAGAGAGGGTGCCTGAACTGGCCTTCTCCTGTAATCAGATTGACAACCACCTTAATTGTCATCATAGAACCTTCATCAAGTACCTGATAGAACCAGGTGCAGAGATCCACAGCTGAGCACTGGGCTGAGCTCCTGAAGTCCAGTCAAAGAGAGGGAAAAGTGATAATATGAGCAAAGGGGTCAAGACCACGATGAGGAACCCACAGAGACAGCTGACCCAACCTAGCGGGAGCTCCCTGACTCTGGAATGTCAGCTGCACAGGACCTGCAGAAGATAAAACTAGGTCCCCTGAATGTGGGTAACAGTTCTATGGCTTAGGCAGTCTGTGGGGCCACTGTCAGCTGAACCAGGATTTATCCCCAGTGCATGAACTGGTTTTTGGAGCCCATTCCCTATGGAGGGATACAGGAGGGAGGGGCTTGGTCCTACCTCAACTTGATATGCCAGACTCTGTTGACTCCTATGGGAGGTCTCACCCCTTCTGAGGAGAGGATGGTGGGGGGGGGTTATGGTGTGTGGGTGGGAGCAGAGGGGAGGAGGAAGAGAGGGGCAACTGTGGCTGGTATGCAAAGTGAAAAAAAACTTTTAAATAAAAAATTTAACAGAAACAATAACACAAAAATGCAATTCTCAACAGGTGGTATATTCTAATTTGGTTATAGTAATCTGTATTCATGAATAATGGTTATAGTACACAGTTATTGGAAAATGGTGGATTTAATATGCTATATTTAAAAATGAGCACAAGAACAGTGTAAAGTTCTTTTTAAAAGCATATCCACCCATGTCTACCCACTCTCTATCCCTCCCCACACACAAAATTCTTAAGGCAATTTGTGTTACAAAACACAGGCTTTATTAAGTTACAAAATGAGAATGAAGCCCATATCAATGATATCACTGTTGGTCAACGATAGGGAGTATTATCTGGGAAGTTTCTCCTGCTCACCTGGTTGGTGTAGCCGAGGGCAGCAGATCCACACTTAAATCTCAGAAATCATCTGTGAGCAGCTGGCAGAAAGATAAGGCTATATTTTAAAACAATCAGAAACCACATCAATCTGTTCAATGGGCTTTTGCTCCCTAGTGAGAAGGGAGGTGCAAATAACTTCCCTTTCCAGTGTCCCCTGTCTTTCCTCAAAGACGGGGGAGGGGTGATGGGGGCCAGAAGACACTAGAAAGTTTAAGAGTTCCAGATAATCTTGATTTTCTGGTTGGCAATAAGCATCCTAATCCAGCTCGATGGGACAGTGTACAGATTCCACAAAGCACTTTGGCTTCTGTGTAGCAAACAGGCAACAGTGGTGGGGGGAAGGAGTTTCCTGAAAAAGACATTTGTTCTACTGGACAGAGATTGTGTCGGTGACCTAAGACAGCCACAAATCACACAGCGTTAGTGTTTCTTCAACATGGTGAGGACATTTACAGTCTACACACACACACACACACACACACACACACACACACACACACACACACTTTAAAGAAAATGTGCTTTAAAACATTTTAAAATGTTGAAGTGACCTTTCTCGGAGGTCTCATATTAGCTACAGAGTTGGGAACCTGACAAGCTCCTAACATGTATGAAAAATTAATTATTTTCCCCAGGAACTGGTGGTCTTAATTGAGATTCAGAAGTAAAAGACAGCAATCCTGAAGCCAGATATGGTGGCTCATATCTGTTACTCGAGTACTAGGGAGGCTGTGAGGGAAGGACTGGTACAAGCTTAAGGCCAGCCTGGGAAACAGAAGAAGACCCTATCTCAAATAATAAATAAATGACAGAAATTTTGCTTTATCTCATTTACTTCCAAGCTCATTACAGGAGACCTTGCTATAAGGGTCACTGGAGGAAAACTAAAAGGGTAGCAAATTACTCTTGGGATTTCTTACTATACACATAGAACATGGTTTATGGGGTAGGTTACTTTCTAACTTTGAACTCAAAGGTGAACATGAAGTGAGATGTGATGGTACATTCCCTTGATACCTCTCCTTTGGAGGCAGAAGCTGGAGGATCTCCAAGTTTGAGGCCACTCTGGTCCACATAATGAGACCCTTTCTCAAAGTACATACACATGGATGAACACACACAGGCACACATGCACACACACATGAACGAACACACACACACATACACACACACACACACACACAAGCATTCAGTGCATCCACTGGTCAAATACTGAACTACATCTTCAAAGGCTTACTAGTTTTTGAAGATCTCGTAAAACACGGTTTTCAGACTGGCATCTAGTAAGATGACTTTGTTTATCCAGCAACTGATAAGCAGCTGGCTTAAAAACCCCAGGGAACAACTGGCACTATAACACTTTCTGCTTTCGTCCAGCAGTGAACTAATCGTGTGTCATAGCTAAAGTGCTGCCCTTTAGTCTAGGAGTACTTGGGGTTCATTTCCCTCTTTTCCTTAGTGTAGCTGTTTTGGTGATAAGAGTTCTTTAGCATTAAGGTTATAATTAGAAGTTATCACTCTGCATAAGCAAATTGTAATTGCTGTTTGGGTGAAGTCCAACGATTTTAATCATCAGTATCCCGGAAAAAGCAAAAACAGAACAAATGCTGTGCTCTACATTAGTGGTTCAAGACCCCTTTGGGAGTCATGTATCAGATATTTACATTATGATTCAAAACAAGCAAAATCACAGTTATGAAGTAGTAACAAAAATGATTTTATGGCTGGGGTCACAACGTAAGGAACTGAATTAAAGGGTCGCAGCATTAGATTGGCTTGAGAACCACTGGTCTAGATGACCAAGCAGTGTCTGCTTAACTGCTGGTTTCGTTTGGTGGTCAGGTAGGGAGCTAGTGTTACTACTGTAGTAGTCAATATTGTAGACATATTTCTAGAACATCACAGATGACAAGGATAATAAATTATTAATATTCTCCCATAGACACTGGTGACAATGATGTGAGGCCTGAAACGTCCATGTGTTTTCTGTATGTTCTATGTGTTGCCTGATAGTCTTGAGTCTTTGCACTCATTTATGAAGTGGGAATTACAACGCCTAACTGTAGCATCTGACATTTTATCCCTGCTGGTGGCTGGATCTGCCCTATGTCTGAGGATTTCTCCCTTTAGCTCCAGAGCCCAGCTGTGGATGTTCACCCCGCTCACCCAGCTGTCGATTGCTGACCTGCTTCTCCAGGCTCCTCAGGACTCTGGGATTGAACTGGTGGTTTCAAAACAAAAGATAAAATACGTACATTCCATCCTTGTTAAATCAGCTAGAGCAGTTTTCTATTTCTCACAACCCAGAGGCCTCCTATCTACCTCGAACGGCAGCTCAGCCGTCCACTTCCTTCATCTAGACTCTCTCCACTTCAGTCCTAACTCCCACGACACTGTCTTGCACTAATACGATGCTGTCCTAAATGGTCTTCCTGTGTTCATTCTTATATGAACTCTCCCAACTAGCCCATTCAATACAACCAAAATGGCCTTTCCTGATGAATGCCGAACACTGACCTCTATAAAATCTTTTCAATCATTTAAAAATGTAACACAACCAATAACAACATAATCTGGTTCCTGCCTCTCCAGTGCCAAGTGCCCATCAACCGATGAGGGACAAAGATGTGTCACAGAATGGGGTGTCATTTCATGATCAAAACACAAGCACTGCTGCATCATTTAGATAAAACTGAAAACATGACCACTCAATACCTGTCTATACTCGTAAAGCTTCTTTTCCTCACCTTTCCCTAATTATTTTGGGTAAAGCTAGCCGGGTGGCAGGACGCAGCCCGCCACACCATTCTACAAATGAAGCTTGCATTTTCTCTTAGAGATACCTTAAAATATTTAAGGATTCATAATTAAATTAGCTAATTCCTTGTTCTCAATTCACAACTGCTTGTTTGGAAGAGGTCTTTTGTAAGCAGGCCAAGTGATGATGACTGCCATCTGCACAGGTAGCACCAACTCACCACTGTGCCCTTGATTTAAACCAACACTGTCATGCCTGCTTTTCCATCTCACTCTCTTAGGCTCTGAAGAACGTAGGATAATGAGAACAGAGTACTTCAATTCTCAATGGAATCTAACGTTCCTTATCGCTCCCCTCAAAGAAACACAGCTTCTTCCTGAATCCACTCAGGCCACACTGGTTGGGTCCCACAGCAAGGGCTCTCCTAACATTATCTCTGCCCATCCGAGGCGGCTCAGAAGAGAGACACCTTTCCTCTTGTTACTCAAAAGTACAACTCTTTGCAACGCTTGAACCAGCAGCCATTACTGCTTTGGTTCATATAAAGCTTGGTCCTCTAGCATAAGAAAGGCTGCAAATGGCCTGCACTGACAGTCCAGCCCTTCCTCCAGCCCACACTGCAGAGGACACTTAGGACAGTGTTCCAGGAGGAGAGACAGTCAGGAGGACAGTGATGACTGGCCCAGGACCAGAGCTGGGCTCCAAAAGCATCTCCTGGACTTGCTTAGGTCCCAAGCATCACAGCTGTTCTGAGCAGAGAGGAAGGCACAGCAGAGGCACAGGGAAGTCCTCGGAATGGGCTGCCAGGCTGCCAGCACACGTCAGCCACCCTTCCTGCACTCCTTCCCCGCTGGCTTAACCTTGCCCTGCCCTGCTCCCCACCTTCCCACAAGCACTTCCCCTAATAAATTGCTTGTGTGCTGAATTCTGTCTTGGCTCTTGCTTCTCAGGTAACCAAACGTAACACAGCTGGGGTAATAAACTTATACTTTCTGATACCAGCAACCTTCAAACGGGTCTCAGAAAACTGGCATTTTTAAAAAAATTTGTAAAACTGACCACAGGTTTGAAGTTTTTCCTTCTTCAGTCCATTCTTATCTTCAAAGCGACACTAATAACAGAAAAGCAGGCTTTTCAATAGGTATACAAATGCATCACTCTCCTAACATTAAAGCCTTTCTTTTAGTTATAAATTCACCCAGTTCCGACGAGAAGGCAGACAGACAATACTAAATAGTTTCTTGGACTTGGTTATCTATGTGTCCATCTGTCTGACTAAACTGTGAGCTTCTGGAGGGAAGCACCTCTCCCATTCATGTCTTAACAAGTCCTACATCATTAGTTCAGGGACTCAGTAGACACCTGCTGATGAAGGGAAGACAGGAAATCAGAAAATTCAATAATGGGTCAGAGATCAGGTTAGACAGGATTCCCAGAGCTCCCCAGAGAGCTCTGGAAAAACAATTAACATATGCACGCCTACTGCTTTCATGTATAAACTCTGTGGAATAAACTTCACGTTTCCCTTTATAAACCACAGGAAGATGAAGAACAAGGAACGGATTAAATAAGAAACACTACAGGTAATTTTCCCTTGCCCGGGAGCTCTGTGCCAGCGATACTAACAGCCCAAACCAACAACCCACCTCTCCGGAGCACCCAAAACACAGTCTGGAAGAGGAGAGTGAGTTGTAGTAAATTGTGTAGACAGACATACATGTGTGGATTACACATTAATTACAGGTCATATTTAATGACAGACATACAGACTTCTCCATTCTAATACACTTCACCACACTCCAGATTTACTCAAACATCAGCAGATATTTCTGACAGCTGTAATTATTTCTCTTTTAGGAAGCAGAAAGAAAAATCTTGTTCCTTTTTACCATGTGTCTGAAAGTTTCCTACCACAAAGTATCAATCTACTTGGTCAAAAGTGAACATTTACTAAATAACTTAATTGACAGTAAACAAGCAGAAGAGAATGTTTGGGAATTACATTATTCTACAGAACTTGATTCCTTCATGACTATTTGATTAAAAAAGCAATTTGTTTCACCAAGTGTTAGCATGTTTATGATGATTACATTTTTGCTGCAACAATGAAAACAAGTGTATTAGTGCAGACCCCACACTATGACACTTTAAATAGCACTTCTCATAGCAGATTAATTCATCGAAATTACACCTTGTCAGTGGGGAATTTTTCTCTACATATTGATGATTTAAAACCCAATTAATTTTCTCCCTACTGTTTAAGAGCTCACGACAATGCTGGCTTGTGCAGTGTACTTCTGCGTATGTCTAATGGCTGCAAAGAGTGGAGTGCCCTGGAGACCTGCATTAGGAAACAGAAAAGCAAGAGTATTTGCCTCCCCCCTTTCCAGATGGCACTAAAGGTGGAATCAAGCTGAAGAACAAATGCGCAGGGCTGGGATGTGCTTCCATTGGTAGTGTGCTTACCTAGTACACACAAAGCCTGGGGTTCTGTTCCCAGCATGGCATAAACTAGGCATGGCAACACATACCTACAGTCTGTGCTTAGGAGGGGAAGGCATCATACTTAGCTATAGGGTGAGTTTTAAGTTAGTCTGGGCTACACGAGACCTTGTGTAAAACCAAAGTAAAGATATACCCTACAACAACTTGAGAATATAAAGTAATTATTCCAGGTCTTTTATGAAAGACTCCACGGGCAAAGGTGTGTAAGGTGGGTCCTACAGAACTCCAAGTCAACCCCAAACTTCAGACAGACTTGGGAAGCACACAAACGCACAGTTGTTCTCCTTTCAAGTTGCTAACATGTCATTTATCAAATGAGTCAGCCAAACATATATATGAATCAACATGTCTACCTGCTTCAGGGCCTATAAAACATTTCACAATGGAGCCACAGTGAAAACTAATCCTTAATAACTTAATTAAGTATTTTATATAAAAATCATAGAAAAGCAAATAATAACAAATAGTTGAACAGATGGAAGAGATATACGAATTAGATATACGAATTAGAATTGGCAATTAGAGGTTAAACAAAGAGGCCTATAATTTTAAAAAGTCTGATGATGTGGCAGCTGGATAGGGTAACATGTAATTTCCTAGAGAAGATATGCCCTCTATTTAATTCAGAAAACAATGAGAGTGTTAATTACAAACGTGAGCAGGTGGGAAGGGCCAGTCTTTCCCAGCCCACAGGTACGATTTTCCCCATGAGCTGTAAGAAAGCATGTGAATAAATGCAGTACGTCTCAAGCAACTGCTTGTCAAGTTTCATGACAATCATTTCCAACATCAAAATGGGGTACACGTGTTAATAATTAGCAACCTGCCATGCAGAGCGAGCACCCCCATTCCTTTCTCATCTGACACACACCCACAGACCCTCCCTAGTGCCCACTAGGCATGGTTCTAGTCCAGGGACAGAGGATGAGCAAAATGGACTCCAAGTCCTGAAGCTGGGCTGTGTGTGTGTGCGTGTGTGTGTGTGTGTGTGCGTGCGTGCGTGCGTATGTGTGTGCTGGGTACTTTTCACATAAGGCTAGATACAGAATCGGGAACAGGAATAACAGGGTGTGTGTGTGTGTGTGTGTGTGTGTGTGTGTGTGTGCTGGGTGCTTTTCACATAAGGCTAGATACAGAATCAGGAACAGAAATAACAGGGTGTGTGTGTGTTCTGGATACAGACTCAGAAAGAGGAATGACAGGTGGTATGGGAGGGCCTCTGTCTATGTATTGCTTTCATTGGCTAATGAATAAAGAAAACTGCCTTGGCCTGTTGATAGGGCAGAACTTAGGTAGGCAGGGAAAGCTGGACTGAATGTTGGGAGAAGGAAGGCAGAGAGAGAGAAGCAATGGAGTCGCCAGAGTCAGACATGCCAAAACTTTGTGGGTAAGCCACTGCCTCATGGTTATATACAGATGAACAGAAATGGGTTAAACTAAGATGTAAGAGTTAACCAATAAGAAATTAGAGCTAATGGGCCAAGCTGTGATTTAATTAATACAGTTTCTATGTGGTTATTTCAGGGCTAAGTTAGCTGGGTGGCCGGGATGAACAAGCAGGCCCTCCTGCAACAGACACGTGTTCTACTCTGCTTCCATCCTGCCATAAGAATACCCTTCAGACCACTAGGTAGGAGTGGAGAGAAACTGAAAGAAAGGGAAGAGGGGAAGGGAGAGGAGGGAAGAGAAACTGCAGCCAGGAAGGTGTGAGAGAACAAAATTGAACAAGAATTATAACATAATAAACTCTCTCCACCATGTTTAGTGTTACTCTATCCTGCAAGTGCACATGTGTGCATGTGTGTCCCACCGAGTGCATGTGATATGCACCTCAGAATACAACCTGCATGCTGGCCTCACTTTCTAGCTTCTCTGTTGTTCAGTGACACACACACCATGCTAGCTGCCCATGAACTTCTGGCAACCCTCAACTGCACTGCAGAAGACCTGAGCTTAAATATGTGTGTGAGATGGCATCCAACTCCATGTTCTGTGGATGGAAATTCGGTCCTCATGTTCCCAGGGTGAGCTCTACTCACTGAGCCGTTTCCCTTGCCGAGATAAATCTTACAAAAGACATACATGACATCAACTAGACACCAGTGAACATTTTGACACACTGAAGACTGCGAGTCACCGATGGCCTGTGTCACTGTCACCTTCTTTGTTAAACTCTCCTCTTGCAGTCCACACAAAGAGGCAAAGTGTAGCTTACAGACATAGCAGCCCCTCCCCTGGGATCTATGCATACTTGCCTCTGAGTGTCACCGACCTTACACAGCACGCGTCATTCTGTTAATGCTTCTGCAGTTACTTCTGTCATTTTCTATGGCTACAACAGTTTCAACTAGGGCAGCATCAACACAAGCTCTACTTCTCAGAAGAGACAGACAACCTGAGAGACAACTCTTGCCAAGCGTACACCCTGTGGAACAAGATGGAGCCAGCCTCTCCACCCATTTCCTGCAGCAGCAGTGAACCATGTGAGATGTCCCTACCTTGCAGGAGGGACGTCGATGTTAGAGGAAACCACTTTCCGCTTCTGCTCAAGGAGACAAATGGATCGAGTGTTTTCTTTTTCTTGCTCAAGGATCCGGCTGGCTTTTTTGGTGTCGGCTGCTTTCACGTCTTCCTCCATGGCCAGTGGGAACAAGTGGTGAGAAGTCTTCTTGCTGGACTCGCGTCTTAAGTCCTCTGGCTGAAATGTGAAGGTCATTTCTCTCTTAAAACTTCCCACCTGCAAAATACAACAGAGAAAAGAAATCTTACACAGCTCTGCCAGGCTGAGGTTAGCAAAGTCTACACTCTCTTCTGTTTGCACTAGTTTGTGGTTTAGCTGGGGGAAGGGCAACCCAGAAGTAAGCAACTAGCATTACAACTAGAAATAAACAACTAGTTTGGGATCAGCCTGGTCTACATGGAGTGTTCCAGGACAGCCAGGGCTACACAGATTCTGTCCCAAAACAACAGCAACAAAATGTCACAAACTCAAGAAACGCCTTCCTTTCAAGAGATGAAAGCACTAGCTCTCTAAGCATTTGTACTTAAAGCCATTATCGTGCATAATAGAAGACGGCCAGCATGCAAACACAAACTGTCTTTGACTATTAATACTGACCTTAGTTTCTATAAACAAAGTGTAAGACAAATATGAAACCAAAACTCAGTGAATTAAATCCCATTGTTTCCAACTTTGGAACCATTGGGAAGTAAACTAAAGTTAAAGTTTTTATAAATTGCCATTCACAAACCAAGTCAGCAGCAAAATGATTCAAGTCTTGAGTAGAGCAAGAAGACCCTGACTCTCCAGCAATCAGGAATCTCTCCGTTCACCAACCAAGCCAGCCTCCCTGTGAGCTCAGGGAGTCTACCCAGCCCTTCTTACCACAGCCCACCTTATTAAGTTTAGATAAAAGACCTTAGTCAAGCAGAATTGAAAGCTATAAGCAACGAACATAGTAAAGTGAAAATGTGTGTAAGAACAGCAAGAGTCTCTAGAATTAATCACTACACATTCCGAGACCAAACGAAAACTCAGGTATGTGTGTGGCAATCACAGGACTTATCCAGATAAGGTCACGTCCAGAATTCATGTGAACACACAAAGCTCCAAGGCGCTCTGACCTCCCTTAGCCTTCCAGAGATAGAGTGGAGATCAACTTCTAGTGGGCTGCAAGGCAAATCCACACCCAGCTCCACAGGAAAAGGCCAGCCACCACAGATTTCAGAATGCCTTAGTAAAGTAAGCAAGCGTCCTAGACAACTAGGTGTCTGTTCTCAAGCAGTACTGTTCTGATGATGTTCACAGGCAGCAACTAAGCAGAGATCAGGGAGCCTGCAGCAGTCTGACCTAGGTCCTCTGCATATATGCTATGGCTGAGTAGCTTGTGTTCTTATGGAATGCCTAACGGTGGGGGTGAGGGTGGTTGCTGACTCTTGTCTACTCATGGGACCTTTTCCTCCTACTATGTTGCCTCATCCAGCCTTGACGTGATGGTATATGCCTGGTCATACAGTAATATAACATATTATGCCATGTTTGGTTGATATCCCTGGGAGGCCTGCTTTTTTTCTGAGGGGAGACAAAGAGAGGGTGATTCTGGGGGAGAGGGGAGATTGGGGGGTGAGAAACTGGAGGAAGGGGAACTATGGTTGGAATGTAATACATGAGAGAAGAATTAAAAAATTATACATGAGAAAGTAAATGAGTTACACAGATTCTAAATGTCACTAATCAATATTCTACATAAATCTTTCTGCCTTGACAGGTGGGTGACAGGAAGGTGGTATTTTGCTTCTGTAGTGGCCTGTTCCCAGCTTGTGTGGCCACATCAGCCTCCTGTAGAATCTGTGTTATATTACTGTATGACCAGGTACCACACGGATTGAACAGTAATGGTGTTCCAAGTCAACAGTCTTAAGCTGAAACGGGATAAGCCATGCCTCCCCTGGGGACAACTGAGCTGACTAAACGGCTCCCACGGAAGCTCTAACAGCGAAAGACTGAAGACGTGGTTTTTTGTCTCGCAAGTTTAGAGAAATATCTGACGCAAATAAATATAAGTAGAATAAATTTCCTACAGCAATGATGTAATAAACATATGCTATGCTCTTGGCCAAGAATACGTAGGAAAACAGAGAGCAATAATATCCTACAATGCATGCTATCAATCTAAAATGCATCCTGAACAAAAACTCTCGGTAGTAAGCACAAATTCCAGAAACAGAATGAATTCCACAGGCAACTAACCCCAAAGTCCTTGCTTAAAAAATTATTACAACAGGACCTAGCAATCCCACTCTTGGGAATCTACCCAAGAGATGCCCAATCATATTACAAAAGCATTTGTTCAACTATGTTTATAGCAGCATTATTTGTAATAGCCAGAACCTGGAAACAACCTAGATGCCCTTCAGTGGAAGAATGGATGAAGTGTGGAATATATACACATTAGAGTACTACTCGGCGGTAAAAAATAATGACATCTTGAATTTTGCATGCAAATGGATGGAAATAGAAAACACCATCCTGAGTGAAGTAACCCAGGCCCAAAAAGATGAACATGGGATGTACTCACTCATAATTGGTTTCTAGCCATAAATAAAGGACATCGAGCCTATAATTCGTAAAAAATCCTAGAGAAGCTTTATAAGAAGGTGAACCCAAAGAAAAACATATAGTTATCCTCCTGGATACTGGAAGTAGACAAGATTGCCGGACAAAAAATGGGAACATGGGGGTGGGGTGGGATGGGGGAATGGGGAGAGAAAAGTGTGAAGTGGAGGATGGGAAGAGCTTGGGGGAACAGGATGGTTGGGATATAGGAAGGGTGGATATGAGAACAAGGAACTATATATCTTAGTTAAGGGAGCCATTCTAGGGTTGGCAGAGACTTGACTCTAGAGGAGTTCCCAGGTGTCCAGGAAGACGCCCCCAGCTAGTTCCTTGGGCAGCTGAGAAAAGGGTGCCAGAAATGTCCAGATCCTATTGCCATACTCATGAATATCTTGCATATTACCATAGAACCTTCACCTGGCATTGGATGGAAAAAATGACAGAGCCCCACATAGAAGCACCGGATTGAGTTCCCAAGGTCCTGATGAGGAGCAAAAGGAGGGAGATCATGAGCAAGGAAGTCAGGACCGTGAGGAGTGCATTTACCCATTGAGACGGTGGGACAGATCTAACGGGAGACCACCAAGTCCAGTTGGAATGGGACTGATGGAACAGGGGACCAAACCGGACTCTCTGAATGTGGCTGACGGTGGAGGAGGACTGAGAAACCAAGGACAACGGCAATGAACATGAACTCTACAGCATGGACGGGCTCATTGTGAGCCTTGTCAGTTTGGTTGCTCACCTTCCTGGACTTAGGGGGAGCTGGGAGGACCTTGGACTTAACATAGTGAAGGGAACCCTGATGGCTCTTTGTCTTGGAGAGGGAGGGAGTGGGGGTATGGGTGGAAGGGACGGGAGAGAAGGGGGAGGATGAGGGGAGGAGATGGAAATCTCTAATAAAAAAAAATGAGAAAAAAAATAAAAAAAATTATTACAAATGATCAAAAGAGGGGGGAGGGGAGGGCAGTGGGAGGAGAGGAGGAGGTGGAAATTTTTAGTAATATATATATAATAAAATAAATAAATAAAAATGATCAAAAGACCAAAAATAACTACAAAAGTAAGAGCTGTTACAGCACTAATAGGAAGAGACACTGCTGTGCTCGCTACTGCAACTGACCGCTGAGCAATGATGGACGCCTGTTGGGCTGGGAGTGGGGGCGAGGGACCCTCACGAAGTGGAGGGAATGCTCGACAAACAGACCACAGTAATGTCTGCTCAGCAATAAATTCATTAACCCGCTGACCTGCATTCTACAATGGGATCAATGCTATGATCAAACTGATCCGAAGGAGCCACAGAGGACAACCAAACCGGCAGTGGTGTAGAGGGGCTACACCCCAGAACCCCTAGACCACATGTGAGGCAAAGTGTAGCCATAAAGTACAGGAGTCTGTTGTTACATATACTTTTAAACCCTACTACAAGCAGCAGCATGGTTATATCCCACTATGTCTAAAATCTAGTCCCATTCAAACTAGGGTCTCTAAGCTTCCTCATCTGGGAGAGAAGGCCATTTTCTGATTCATTCACCTGGAAAGAAACTTTTTGAACTTCATCTACTCAAACACACATTTCCCCCTGTGTTTTCACAGCTCCTGTGTCCCTGGGGCTCTGCAAGGCCAGTTAATTAGGTGACTCAGAAATACAAAGCCAGTATTCTCTCAATGGAAATGATGCCATCCAAGAAGTCACTATATGCTATGGCTCTAAACAGGCAAATAATGACAGATGACAGTCAGAAACAACAGTAACAAAAAAAAATCTGAGTGGAGAGAAGCCAGCAGTAGCAAAAGGAGAAGAATCAGCAGGCAGAGCTGAGCAGCAAAAGGCAGCTGGGGGCTGGGGGTTGGGGTGGGGGAGATAGGAAGGTCAGCCAAGGAAGGGTGGGTAGAGGCTCTGAAGTATCCACAAGTGACTACAAATGGATAGACACAACAGTTGCTTCCAGAAGGGTTAGGAAGCAGGATTCAGGTGATGTGGCCCCCCCAAAATAGATGCCTGCTTATCTTGCTGGAGCCTGTGGTAGTTCTGACACCTCCTAGCTCATCACCACATCTGAATGGTTAACCACAGGAAATGCCTAAACACTCATCCAGGGAAACCTCAAGTTATCTGAATTTTTAGGGTTTTTTTTTCCTTTCCCTTGCAGCATGTTAAAGACTAGTGGGCAAGGAGGGTGTCACACGCGAGGACGGGCAACACAGGCCATAATCTGATTCCCTACGTAAAGCGCAAAACATTCCCACTCCAGTTTGGATTCAAAGGGTTATTTATTTGAGGGGAAAAAACTTATAGAAGACCATCCTACATGACAGCCAGGAAAGGAGTCTAATCACTGGAGCAAGAGAGAGAGGGGAGGGTTGCAGCTGCTTTTTTAAAGTGAAAGAGACTACGCCCCAGTGGGCTGGTATCTCAAAGGCTATTGGCTGAAGGAGCGGAAAGAGCTCCCGCAGCACCTCCCCCTTTTGTTTAAAAGAGTTCTAAACCTACTACAAAATTATATACAATAAGAACAAATACCCTATCCTAACTAGCTTAAGTCTTGTATAATAAATAACTTGGCCAAGTCATGAGAGGAAAGTAGCCACATTTATCTAGTCTTCAACCCTATCGAAGATCTGAGAAGGGAAATAATGTTACCTGAGTAATTAGGAAGTGCAATCAAACAACTTCCAAAATATACAACAAATCACAGAGACAACTGGCTACCTGGGCAATCACCCAAAGTCACATTTGCAGCATTGAAGCAACCAACTTTGGCTAAGGTCTAGAATAACTGACAGATTATATTTAAAGGCAAGAAATTTTTCAAAACCATCTTACCCTGTCTTGGCAAGATTTGACAGTTCTGCTTATCCATTTCCGGATACTATGTATTTTGTCAGTAGCTGAGGTATGAGCAGTTGTTTGCCCAGAGGCCGGTTTTGCCAAGAAGAAGACAAGCTCCAAGTGGAGTGTCTTTGGTGCTCAACTCGGAATAGACTGGTGTTGCCAGGAGTGATTGTGTCTCACTATGAAAGAACTCTAAGTTAGAGTAAATGCCATTTTCTACAGCTCTTTGAAGAGGTTGAAGATTATCTATTTATACAGAATATAATCTCTACGTATCTAAGAAACCCAATTAGTCTAACTATAAATATGACAAAATATAGATGACTATTAATCTATAATTGTTAATACCTTTATAACTTAAGGACTAAGACAATAAACAACTGTGCAATAAATGAGGACAATGACTTCCAAATGTAAACAATGTACAAGTATACATTGCAATATGGTAAGATATAGATATCAATACATAAACAATATATAAGTATCTTAATCAGAGGTTTCTATAGCATTGAAATGTCCTTTTCATTGCTTGTTTCCCATAAAATAAATGCCTATTAAGATTTCAATTAAAATGCATATAAGGAAAAGCTCATTCTTCCCCAATCCTCCTCACCTTGCCCAACCAGCCCATGCCCTCAGAGAAGAGCTTTTAACACTTACCACAAAACCTCAATTGCCTACAGTGTGGTAACTACCTGTTTGTCCACAGAAGCTACACGGAGAGCTGAGGCATGGGCGCAGTTATGCAGACAGCCTGACTGGCCAGACAGACTGTCCTGACCATCTCTGCAGAAGTATATGTCTGTATTTTGAACACTGTATCATTTATACAATGTCTTTTTGTTAGTTTCCTCATTAATGTTAAGGTACTTTTTGATTTTTTTAAATTATTAAAAGTAATGAGCATCCCATCTGTGTATCTTTATGTACTTGTCTAAGAATGTTGTAGGAAGATTTTTCTGAAGGGAACTGCTTAATCAAACCACCTGAATTTTAACAGTGAGCAAGCACAACACCCCCACACAGTGGGCATCAAATGCATGCACACTCTAATTAATACAGGTAACACATTTGGGCCCCACCTACTGAGAAACACATATAAGCTACAGCCCACAATGGACATGATTTCTCTGACTTTAATGGACAAAACAGGATGCCAAAAGCCATATTGTTGCAATCTGCTAGCTTGGCCTATCACCTGGGTACCCTGTCCTTTTCTTTAGGAGACAAGCCCCGCCTACTCCCAATCTCCTCCTTCCACTGAGGCAAGAGGATCTCCTGCCTCCTCTCCAGGCCCTTCTCTCTGTCCATCCTTCTTCTGGACAGGCAGCTTCTGCCTCTTTTTCTTCTTCCTTTCCCCTCCCCCTCCATAACTCACTAAATAACTCTATACCCAAGCTCTCTCTGCATGGCATATCTATCTGTCTGTCTCCCGAGCAGTCTCCCCAGGGTACACGCTGAGGCCTCGGCTCACCCCGTCTTATAAATGATAACACATATATCTCAGGGAACTGATGATGACATGGGCCTCAAGGGTTCATTTATTTAATATAAAACAAGGTACACACATATACAAAGAGACATAGATAATTTTAAAGTAATAAAATCATAAATTTTTTTATTTTATAAACAGAAAAATTAAAGTAATGAAGTGGACTTTATTGCTTATGAAATTCACAAAAATTGTAAGAATAATTATCTATGCTTTCTTTGCACTGCTTCATTCTGGTTTGGGATTTTTTATTTGTTTGGTATTTTGAGATAAGATACCATCCCAGGCTAGGCTCCAACTTGTACTGTAGCTAGGGATGACCTTACAGAGCTCATTTCCCTCCTCCACCTCCCAGGTGCTAGAATTTCAGGTCTGCACCCCCACACCTAGTTTCTGTGGTGCTGAGAATCAAAGTCAGAACCTTGAGCATGTTAGGTGAGCAAGCACACCTCTGAGCTTCATCCCTCGCTCTGCTTTCTGCTTTCTAATGTGAGAGCAAGCAGAACTCTGAAATAGTATTGATAGGAACATAAAAAGTTTAGAAGGCTGACCTGGAGTAAGGAAGCAAAATCTGTGGACCAATATAGCAATTCTACATCTCAGTAGAGAGAGAAAATTAAAAAAAAGGAACACAAAGATATTTATCACAAAAATGCTTACAGTATTAAAAAGTAAAATCATTATCAATACGTTATCAGTCAAATATGCACAAATAAATGCATGGAGAGAGATTATATACTGGCCATAAGAAGGGTATTACAAATGATTTTGTATAATGTGATCTCAGAGAAGAGGAATATGTATAGGTAAGTGAAGAAATCCTTTTGAAAGGGTATTTTAAATGTTAACAAATGTGTTCATTGGTAGCAGATATGTAGACAGACCAAGTGTTCTATCATGTTTATAGTTTTTAGTATCCACATGTAATTTGGTATTTTAAAACTTGTATTACCCTACAATGAAAAAAGACATATTCATAATTATTTATTAAAATCTAGCATTTACACAGTATCTTTCTTCTACTAGTTTTCTATGATTAGTGTGTAAGTACGGCTTAAAAGAACAATAAATTACTTCTAATAATGCACCCTCTAGCACTCTCAGGTCCCCTGCCCACTAGTGCCCTCAGCTATGGTTACCACTCAGTTACCGCGAACTCTCCAGCCCCTCCTTCCCCCAACCCAGAACCCCTCCACACACACATCATAGACCCACATTACCCAGGGTAATTTCTTGCAAGAGAACAAAGTTTCAATGTTCAATTATATGAGAATACTACCAATTACCAATTACCAACTGACAAATAACTCAGAATCTTTACTCCAGTGAAGAGCTTTTGTTCTGAAGAAAATAATCAGCGCATGTATAAATAGGACGCACTTGAGGGAATTGCAGTTTTTTTTTAACAAGAAGTTCACAGCATCTGTTTAAGTCCTGGATGCCTGTAAATGCTGTCCCCTTAGTGGGCACTGGAGCATATCAGTCTTTTAAAAAAAAAAAAAGGTCATCTGGCTTCCAAAGAAATGTTAACAAGCTGTCGCCAAGGAGCAGTTGCTGATACTGACCCAAGGGCACGTCAGTTTTTCTCCGGACATATTCCCTCCACATTTATTATAGTAGGAGATGCCAAAAAGTATGTGTCAACTCGAAGTTCCTGTTGCTCATCTCCACCCAGTCAGATCTGAGGAGCTGGCTCTGGAGAGCAGCCGGATTTCCAGGAATAATCTGTAGAAAGCTGACCCAGCTGCCCTGACTTTCTGAGTAGTAAGAAAGTGTCTCAGAAATCCTGAGAGACAGCATGAAGTTCAACCCACAAGGTGAGCACTGTTGAGGAACAGGCAATGAAGGCGTGCAAGTGGTCCCTATCAACTCTTAGCACCCCCAGTTTTCTCAAGAAAGTCACAACGTCATCCCGGCAAACTTTGTAAGAAAGTTCTTCCTATTTCCAAATACAGTTTACATGTTTGAATTTATCTCTAGAACTTTCTTCCATAACATACAGTTTACATGTCTAGTGCCTGCTGATGACACACCACACACACCATGTGATTGGGTAATCAGCCTGAGGACTTAAAAACATGTCACAAAAAGATACAAAAAATTTCTACTAACAACAGAATGAATTCTGTGGCTCTGAAAACATTACGACTGGGCGGAGAGCTGACTCAGTGGCGAAGGGCACTTCACTGCTCTTTAGGAGGAGCAGGTTTAGTGCCCATGCCAGCAGGGCAGTTGGCAGCTGTCTTTAGGCCACTTCCTCCTCCTGTCCTCTGAAGGCACCAGCCAGCATACGGTACACATGCAACACCCAGCAAAATACTCAGACACACAAAAATAAAGTCTTCGAAGACCAAATAAACATCCCAGTAAAATTCAAAGAAAGATTTATCAAAGTCGTAAGAGAATTGATAAACATTACCTCTAAAAATAGCCAACACACCTCTATTCTTACTTCAGAGTTAATTCTTCAAATTTCATGCTGGGTACACAGAAAAATAAGTTAGATGGTAAATCCACCCAGGTCTCATGAATATCTCTAGTAAAACCAATTTAAAAACAATTGCTTCAAATTACTAGCCCTTGGTTCTATTAGTCCCTCAGCCTCTGCATCTCTGTTGCTTGCTTTACATGGAGACAATAAATGACCTAGGGCAACCAGGCTGGTCCAGTGGCAGAGCCTACAGTATCAGAAGTCAAACTGGGGGACAAGGCTGGAACCCTCTGAGAGGTTCAGAATCACATACCCACTCTCAGTAATTAGCGTTGCCTTGAACAGAAATACAAAAGCAAAAACAGCAACACCAAACAAAACCATTCCTGTGAAGCCCAATGTTAAATCCAAGCTCAGCTAACTTCATCTGTTTATTTTTTCCATCAAATAAAAGGACGAAGGGTAAATCAGTATCACTATGGGTCAACCTTGTTTAACTTTGTAATGCGGAAATTTGAACTTGCCACATTAAATGATAATCTACTCGTTTTACTTAACTCAGTTTAAAAGAACCAACCACAGGCACTCCCGCAGCAGTCCCATGGACTTGTCTTTTAGAATTTGTCTGAAGAGAGTGACGTCCCACTATCTCCACAATCACTCAGTCAGGCAGCCACTGGGTCCTGCCCAGATATGCACAACTGTCCCCGACAACTCTGCTTTCATCTTTGCCCTACAGCAGGCTTAAACAGGTCCCATTTATCCTGGCTCAGAACACTCCAGTTGCTACCCGTTGTTCCCAGAACGAATAAAAACCACCTCCTCACAGTGGTGGTCATGCGAGCTACGTTTCTGACTTCCTATCCCCGGCTCCAAGCTCACCTCCACCCCTGCTATCATTCAGATCTCTGCTGGCCCTGCAAAGGCCCATACGTAAAGGCTTGGTCCCTAGATGGCTCTGCGAGGGAAAGTGTGGGGTCTCGGGAAAGGTCTTCACTAGAGGATGCCCTTGAAGTCAAGCTGGTCCTTGGGCCCTCTTCCTGCTGTTCCTAGCCCATTCCTGCATGATATGAAGAGGCTTCCCTCTCTCGCCACACACTCCCAAACAGCGGATCCCCCAACCACAGACTTATCTCCAAATCTGTAAAGACAGCTAAATCTTGGCACTCACTGGACATGGTGTATACACCTGAAACCCCAGCACCCAGGAGGATACAGCAGGAAAACTGGGAGTCCTAGGCCAACCTGGGGAACATAGCAAGAGCCGGTTTCAAAAAAAGAAACTTGATTCTCTGAAGTGCTGGTTACAGTAACGAGCCTGACCATCACACTGCGACATACTGGCCAGAGCACACAGCCACACCACTGCGTGGGCTTTGCACTGCTGCTCCAACTTCCTAAAAGGTATTCTTCTTCTGAGACCAAAGGCTCCCTCACCCTTTCTGTCTTTATTCAAATCTGTCCTGTTCAAAACCGCAATACCCCCTCCTACTTACACACCCGGCTCTGCTCCGTCTTACCTTATGGATTACATTTTCACTGTATTATAGCCTAAGGAACACTGTGCACTTAGGGTCAGGGCTGTTCTTACAGAACAGGTCTGTGTGGAGTGGATTAGGGGCAGACTGTTCCTAGGACTAGGAGAGTCTGAAGTGGGGCCTTCTTCCCTTGTGGAGCTCCAGTGAGTGCAGAGCGCACAGCACCCACGACGAAGTCCACGACGAAGTCCACGGCGAAGTCCACGGCGGCATGCAAGAGAGTGGCTGTGAACGCCACATAACGGCTACCACCTTACTTTTCCTTCTCTAAGTTTCAGCTTCGTCTCACGGAGGACTTCATCTCTGGGACTGCAACCCCTTTTAGAATCTATACAAAATAGAAGTCTGTTTGGTTGCTAAATTACAGAATTCTCAACCTTCTTTCTACAGGTATCTGTAGGTTAACCCAGAACAAACCTTCTGAGAGGTATGAGAGCAGAATTCCAGAATAAGGCAGTGTTTTAATATTACAAAACTTCAGTCCTGGGGAGTAATGATCCCATCATTCCCTGTGAGATGCTTAGGGCACAAGGGAACCCCAGGTATGCCCTCCCGACTCTTCTGCCCGCCTGTCTCTGGTTAACTTACTTCCCAAATGCGGTCTAACATTTGCAATCAATAATCAAATTAATGATGATAAAAGCCATCTAGATGTCTCTCATTCTTGTTTGACGGGGCTACTTTATGCCCTACGTAGACATCTAAATTTTTTATAAACGCCTTTCCAAAGAAATAGAGGCCGCAGTTTTACTGAGGGGCAGTCAGTCCACACCAATCTGTCTACAGTTTTACTGAGGGGCAGTCAGTCTACACCAATCTGTCTACAGATGGCTATAGAGCTTTGCTGGCAGACAGTCAGTGCCATTCCCAGGGAGCAGGGACATGGTCACCTCCTCTCCCTGAAGCCCGCAGAACCCGCTCACATCGGTAGAGCCCTTCTGGAGATCACAAACTTACAGAGCCCTGGGAGGACCACGCCTCTCTCCCCAGAGCACTTTCTTCTCCTTGGCTGCCAGTCTGAGCTCAGCCCTGTGGGCTCCAGTCCAACTAGGCATGAATACAGTCAGGGAGAAAATTCAGAGAATTGAGGCAGGATTAGAGTTTCAAAAACCAAACTGACATTCGCAGCTGGCGGAGATAAAGACACATCTTAGAGATGAGATTACCCGACCAAGACACACATTTCAGGGGCTAAACAATGCACTGACGAATATATTACTTTATTTTGTTTTGATTTTTTTCAAGACAGATTTTGTGTAGCTTTGGCTGGCTGCCCTAGAACTTTCTCTATTGACCAGGGTGGCCTCAAACTCACAGAGATCCATCTGCCTCAGCCTCCTGAGTGCCGGGATTAGAGGATTTCGCAACGCACCATCCTGATGCACATAAATAAAAGGGAAAAGCAGTCCCCACTCTCCCTTTGGTACTAGAACTTGAACTGAGGGCCTAGGGAATCCTAAGAGCATTGCAAAATTTCTCTAGATACAAACATACAGAGCTAAATGAAGAGACCCAGACTCCAATTTTAATTAGCTACAAACACAAGACAGGAGAGTAGCCTAGATCTCCGCAGGAAGCAATCCAGGGAGTCAAGCGGAGGCAGCAGCAGGGAAAAGTGCAGGAAGGAGCCTGTCCTAGTGTGCTCTCTGCTACTGTGACAGACACAATGACCAAAAGCAAGGAACGCAGAGGAAAGGGTACACAACTCATCACAGAGGAAAGCCAGGGTGGGAGCTCATGCAGAAGGGAAAGACACCCAGGCAAGGGGAATGCTCTCTACTGCCTGGTTTCCCTGGTCTTGGCAGCTACCTCTCTTCCACAGCCCAGCCTGCCTGCTTAGGGATGGCACCGCCCACAATGGGCTACACCCTCCTGCATCAATTAGCAATTAAGAAAATGCCTCACAGACATGGCCACGGGGCCAACCTGATCTGGGCAAGTCTGCAAACTGAGGCTCCTTCTTCCCAGGTGACTCTAGATTTGTGTCAACTTGACAGCTGGAGTTATTTGGGTGCGGGTGCTGCACAGGGACCAGGAAGCGGGAAGAAGGAGGGACAGACGGAGCACGGAAAAACAGACAGATAGTGGCAGGACTCCTGACACCCTCTGAATCCCTGGCTGTGTCTGGATCTGAACCCCTGACTCTGGAAATTTCCAACCTACTCAGACTGTCTCCCTTAAAGGGGGTGGGGGAATGAGCTGGTTTCAACTTCTTCAAAACAAAAAGCTGGACTAATCTAGTTTAATTTATTTGGCAATAAGATGGGCCTAGTGGCGTAGGCCTATATAAACCCCAGCTATTTCAGAGTTTTAGGAAAGAAAATTATAGTTCAAGACCTGCCGTGGCCATAGCCTGAGTAACTCCGAAAGACCATTTCTCAAAATGAGGTTTTTGTTTGTTTTACTTGTAAAGAGGTAGGAAAACCTAGGTGTGGTTTTACTTTTAACCTCGGCACTAGCGAGGCAGAGGCCGGCTCCCAGTGAGGCCAGCCTGGTCTACATGGAGAATCCCAGGCCTGCCAGAGCTACACAGTGAGACTCTATCACAATCAATCAATCAGTCAAAATTCAGAGGGTGGGACATCTAGTTCTGAGGTAGCGTTTTCCTAGCACACAGCTTGCCCTCGCTTAACTCTCCATTCCCACAAAGAACCAGAAGCATTCTTAGGGCCTTTCGCACCGTTTTTAAACTTGCAGACCACATTAGAAGCAAGAGTTAAGTAAAAGAGAATGTGAGTTTCTTCGGTTTCCTCTTTCGGTGCACACTGCCTTTCCAGTACTGCCTATCATCTCTTTGGGCAGTAAACAAATGAAACTGAAGCTGACGGGCTCAGTCAGCTCAGCTTGTGCGCGTGTGTCACTGACAGTTGAGTGCTTTACTAGCTGAACAGATGACTAAATAAAATCTGTTAATCAATGCAGCTAGTGTATTCAAGGAAGCAGACAATACGCATTAGAATAAACTTGTGTATCTGCTCATCATGAATGCAGTGCTCCACAATACAGGTCTGGGTGTGTGCAACAGGGCAGATGGGGAGCCAAGCGGGCTACATCTCCGACTTTAACAGACTTCAAACAGAGAGAGACTTAAAAGTGGAGCCTTCTGCTCCCAAGCTAAACAGGTGGGCTAAGGCCTCAGGACGAAAGGGAGGGCTCCGGATTGGGGGTGTGGCTTGGTGGCAGAGAGCTCATATAGTGTAAATGAGAACCTGGGTTGGATTCCCTACATCAGCCAAAGGAAAAGGAAAAGTAAAATGGGAGATTCTGCCTTCCTCCCTGGGACTTCGAATTGCTAAACCAGCCAGAATAAATATGCAAATCTGTGAAGCTGGGATGAAATATGTTTATTTCCTCTTCTCTCAGTGTTCAGAAAACCGGGTGACAGAGGACACTTTCCTCAGTGCTGCATCCCAGGCTCATCATCTACTTTTTGGTTGGTTGCTTTCTTTTATTCTTTTGAGACAGGGTATCTCTGTGTTAACAGTCTTGGCTGTCTCTGTAGACCAGGCTGGCCTTGAACTCAAGAGATCCGTCTGCCTCTGCCTCCCGAATTCTGGGATTAAAAGCGTGTGCCACCACCGCCCAGCCTCATCATCAACTTTTATCTAGCACACACTAGTTTATAAATGTTGGCTAATATCATTAAATGAAGGTAATAAAACAATGGGGCTAAAAGGGAAGATCTGTAAAAATGGGTCAAAAATGATAGCTACCCTATCTATATCCACAGTGCTCTAGAGAATTCAGAGGACAGTGAGACAGCCACAGTGGGAGTTGTATAGCTATGGTTACCAAATCTAAAGTCAAAGACACTCCATTAAAATTTGCCTAACATGTATCAACAGCAATCTCAGCATTCCTACGAGGAGCATTCTACCCAAATACCATAGTTGAGGAGACGGAGGCACAAGGAAGGGTGGTGGCTGACTGAGGTGTCTCACTATGTACTCTCTTTAGGATCTCCCTTCAAGACTCTTCTCACTGGCAATCGAACATGTGCCTACATCTTATACTAGCTTCTTTTGACTCCATTCTGCTCATCCGCTGTCCCTCAGCTCCAGGCCCTGTCACGATCAAGTTACCCATGGTCATCTCCTCAGCTCCAGGCCCTGTCATGATCAAGTTACCCATGGTCATCTCCTCAGCTCCAGGCCCTGTACGATCAAGTTACCCACGGTCACCTCCTCAGCTCCAGGCCCTGTCACGATCAAGTTACCCATGGTCATCTCCTCAAGCTGCTTTTCTTCACTGCTTTCTTTCTTCCTTACTCCAATTTCTACTTCTTCCAAAGCAATAACAACATCAAATGTATTTTTGCTAGAGTATCAAGTTAATTATTTACCACTAAGTTTAATAGTAAACAGCTTTCAGTCGCTGTTCTTGTCAATATTACACACAATTAGCTTCTGTGAGGCTTCATGTTCTTGGCTCTGCAAGAGCAATGAGCAGCCCCACTTCCTGTTTGCAGGCAACACCTAGCTAGTTCAAGCCTGAAGATTATTGGCAGCTCCTGCTACAGACTGCGGGAGCATGCCATGATGTTCAATATTACAAATGCACAGATGCAGGAGCAAAGCCGAAACCTACCGCAAGTTTGAAGCCCCCACCACTCAACTACTATGACAACAGGGACCAAGAGCTCACACTTTGCCACAGATGATCCTGAATCACTGCCTTACATGAGCATGTTGTCAGCTTCACAGAAGTACATGACCTTGGTAGAGCCCAAGTCACACATACAACTGTAGCTGTAAGGAACTCTGAGAAATTCTAGCCACAGCAACAGAGGAATATTACAGAGAGATAGCAGAGGGATCGAATGAGCCAATCTGCCGTATCTGCCACATGCCGTATGTCCTGGATTGTTCTTCCTTTGCACTCTCTCCAACACATTTTCAATCTACATCTGTCTGTCCCTTCTATTGTCACCACAGGTTTCCACTCCAATACCCCAGCTAACCACTCCACTTCTATTCTTTACTTCCAACAAGCTGAATGCTGAGAGCCAAATAAAAATGACTCTTTAACTTCGAAACTGAATCAGATGTTGTTGATAAAAACCTTTTCTTGGTTATAAGTATTAAACTCAACTTAAACACACAACTTAAGTAGTGGCATGAAATCCTTGATATGAATTTAAGGTGCTGGAAAGAGCCCCAGGAGAACCCAAATCCCAAAGTCTAGGAATGACTCCAGAAACCTGTGTCACATCTGTCATTAGCCCAGCAGCTTGGCTACACCAGATCTCAGGGATCTGCTAGGGCTGGAATCAAATCCCGAACCTGCAGGCTGACCTGGGGGGGTTCTTGTCGGTGTTTTAGTATCTCTTTGTTCAAGGTCTGCTTCTCTCCTACACACCAGGGATGGTAAGTGAACTGAATGGCAGTCAATGAACAAGAACGCCCATGTAATAAAGAACCAAGAACGGGCTTCTGACGGGGTGACTAATGAAGAAGCGAGAGTAATACCAATCTCACACGTGCTCACAGGTAACACGAACCGTAAACACAGAACCGGGCTCAGTTTAGACGGAATGAAGAGCATAGGCCACCAGTAATAGATAAAGCAGGTAGGGCCTGAAAGCCTGGAGCTGGAAATGAGCCCTTAGCAGAAATACTAACAAAAGCCAACACTACTTATCACTACATAGTGAGACCCTGTTGGGAAGCAGAGGCAAGAGGGAAGGAAGGGAGGGAGACAGAGAGAAGAGGAAAAGAGAATGACAGACAGGAGAAAGAAGAGGGAGAAAGAGGAAAGAGCAGGGAAAGCAGATGAGAAACTAAAGCTCACTTCACTGTCAAGAGCTTCTGCCTTGAGGAAATCCAATGAAGGCACCAAGGTCTCTGGCCACCGCCCACCACCCCCCTGCTTGAACTCACTACACTCAGGGAACAAGCACTACAGTGAGCGGTGGATCTGAGGGGAAACAGGAGGAAACCCACCTTACTCTGTCCCTGTGTGCTCCTCACCACCATCAAATCACCCACTGGCCAGGAAACACGGTATTCACAGTCTCGCCTGCGATGTCCTGCTCTCATCACAGCCACTAAAATGTCCCTGGCACCGGTGCATCACCACCAACAACGCAGAGTTGATTCTCCACCGGTATTCCTCATATTTTGGACCTATTACCTGACTTAGTAAGCAGCTTTTATAAAAAGGAACCTATGCTTTGAATGTCTCTCCAAAACCCATGCTGAAGCTGCTTGTCTCTGCGATGGGCTGAATAGTGGCTGGATTGTGGGTGACTAAAGCCACTCTCTGGATCTGGTCGGCTTTCTTTTCCAGGCCAAATTTAACATTTGCCACCCACATGACGACACAGAAAGCAGGCTCTCATCGGATGTGTCCCCTCAGGCTTGTACTCCCCAACTCTCCGAACCGTAAGAAATACATTTCACTATAAATGACCCATCTGTGGTAGTTTCTTTAGTAGGATATGAGTTAAGAGTCCAGAAGGACTTCATTTCACTTAGTACTTCCAATGGACGTTGTTGGGAGAGGGATTTCTTGGGAAGCTTTACAGATTTCCTACACCCACAGTCTCCTGAAAAGTACAAACACAGGACTCTTGATAGCCCGAGTATGCAAATGACAGCTGGCTGCCTGCCAGATACTTATCATACAGCCCTCCACGAGCAAGTGATGAATGTGTGTATGAATGTCAAAGGCCATGCAGTTTCAAACAAGGTGAAGCCTTTAACAAATGTGTTAGCCGTCTGAAGGTTATCTCCCAGAAGAAGTGAAATATGTGTAAGTCATACTCTACACTCTGGCTTCAAAAGGCAAATAAGTTATCTACAGTCAGAAACACGTACATTCTTCCAGGAGCGCAACAGACGAGTGACAGACTATACATAAACACCTTCTGTGTCTTTGTGCAGCGCGATCTCACAGTATGTTAATGCATTAATTCCCAGCTAAAACACCTCCCAATTTCCTTATTAAAGATCACTTCAATGGATTTTTCAAAGACATTGTATAAGAGATTTCGAAGGGGAAAGTTCTAAAGCTTGAATATTTATTCCAACCTGCATATACACCAGTCTCCTCTTCCCAGCGATGGTTAGGAATAAAGATTGGTGGGTTTTTTGTAGACCTTTGAAAAAGGGGTTTGCCTGAAAAGTTGTCACTCAGACAAATTTTTCAATAGGTCTTATAGGCAAAATAGGTTAACAGTGCTGTGTGTGTGTGCGTGTGTGTGTGTGTGTGTGCGTGTGTGCGCGCGCGTGTGCGTGTGTGTATACAATGTCGTGTGACAAAGCGTTCCCGAGGAGACACAACACATATGCCTCCTCACTCCAGATAGGCAGCCTGGGACAGACTAAAGCACAGATACCACAGCCCACCTTGGTGAACCAGTGAGTTGTCCTGGTATTATTTACATGGATATGGGCAAGGGATTAGATACAGGGACCAGAAATGACTCACAGACAGCTGCACTGCCGAAGCCCACCCCAGCATGGGTGACGGGTCACAAAAGCTGGAAGCAGGGAGCACACTGCAGGCACTCAACACCTCGGAGAGTGTCCTTTCTGGATGACTCTGGTCTAAACCTGTCAGGTACCTCAGCTGTTTTCTGCAAGTCTTCTGTGCAGCTTGGCTAGTCTGAGGGCACCCTCAGCTTTTATGGCTTACTCTGGCAGAGGTGAACCCAGAGAAAATGCTCAGTTTCAGGGACTTCCTGAAGCTATTTTGAGTTATCTACCTTCCCTACAGGAGGGAACCTCAACAACTTCCTCAATCTCAGAGGAAACTATTATACATAAAGTTTGTGACCATGGCACATCCCTTCCTCTCCCTCTTCCTACCCCTCTCACTGTGCGTGTGTGTGCGTGCGTGTGTGTGTGCCCTCTCATTGTGTGTGTGTGCCCTCTCATTGTGTGTGCGTGCGTGTGTGTGTGTTGGTTAAAAGACCCACCCCAGGATAGCCATCGCCATGGAGCTTAGGTTTCCATCTCCAGTAAAACTCATCTGTGTTATATCTTCCCAACAGAGAGAGCAGTGACTTTACCAACTCACTGTGGTGTCAGGATCCAAACGCTGTTGAAAACCTGAGGCAAGAACCACCACATTCTAAAATAAAATTATCATCATTTTACCTCATTTTGGAGATTTTAAGCTTGAAAAGTTTGCTACTAAGGGCTGGAGAGAAGGCTCAGTCAGTGAAGCTCTCGCCACACAGCTGAGGACCTGGGTTCCATCCCAAGAACCCATGGAAGGAGCCACGAATGGTGATGCGAGCTTGTAATGCCAGTTCTGGGTGGAGGAGGATAGGAGGACTTGCTGAACAGCCGGCAGCTGGGCCTAAGGGCAAGTTCCAGTTCCCCTGAGGCTCACAGCTCAGTTCCCAGCACTCACAAGGCAACTCACAACCACCTTTAATTCAATTTCTAGAGAATCCAGAACCCTTTTCTGGCCTCCATGGACACTGCATGCATATGATGCACAATGAACATACACACAAGCACAGAAAATATACAATCTTTAAAAAAAAAAAAAAAGAACCAAAAAAAGGTGGATAGGAATGCCATCTGAGGTGACCTCTGGCCTCCACACACAAGCATATACACGTGAACACATGTACATATGCCCCCATACACAATCTGCTTTCAAATGTGTAAGTGGAGACAATAGTCGTAGTTTAAAACCCATTCCTGGGTGAATAAAACTGGGATGTTCCCTGCCTTTGGCTTTAAGACTGTGTAAGGATTTGAGAGCCGAGAAGGCAGCTCAGAGAAGAAACGGTACTTAATAATCAGGCATAAGGACTGTGTTCAAGTCTCCAGCAGCCACACAGAAGCCAGACAGGGCTGGGCTTACACCTGTGTGCTGGGTGACGCTGAAATCATCTGAGAGGAGGGAGCCCCAATTAAGAAAATGCCTCCAAACAACTGCGCTGTAGTACATTTAATTCTTAATTAGTGATTAATTAGGGCCAAGCTCACTGTGGGTGGTGCCGCCCACTGGGCTGGTGGTCCTGGGTCCTATAAGAAAACAGGCTAAGCAAATCAGAGTGGACAAGTCAGTAAGGAGCATTCCTCCATGGCTTCCAGCCTTCAGGCTCCTGCCTGGGTTTAGTCACGACCCTCACTGTTTTTGATAATGAACTGTGAGTGAAATAAACCCTTTCCTCCCCTAAGGTGCTCTTGGTCCTGGTGTTGAGTCACAGTAACAGTAGCCCTGGTAATGGGAGAGGCAGGGCAGAAGGACTGCACAGGCTCACTGGCCACCAGCCCTCCTCCAGGTTCAGTGAGACTCTGTCTCAACGTAACAGCAGAGCCAAGAGTGATTTAGCAGGGCACTTGACACCCTCCTCTAGCCTCCATGCTACATGCAAATGCACATCACACACACACACACACACACACACACACACACACACACACACACACCTTCAGTGTTTGGAGTGTTCACTATGAAGAGCCCTAAGCACATATTAGAGAGGACCTATCCTATTCTGCTTTTATTCTTTCTGTACCCTTCTATGATTTTTAACCTCTTCTATAGAACTATCAGTATATGAGACACACAGTCTACCAGACGTAATGGGTAACGTGAAGGCTACAGGACCTAGGCCACTCGTCTCACTCTTGCACTGATTCTGACCCTATAGCCAGCAGCCCCTGAAAACACCGAGTGATGGGGGACCTGCTAACCCAGCCCTACTGCAGATCATTTCCTGTGCTTTCACTGGGGTTTCCTCTCACAGGAAGCTGACCCTGCTGATAAGAAGTCTTGGCAAGCTGCCAGCTCTGGGGATTGGAGTGGCCTACACTGCCATCTGAGGCCATGGTGACATCCCAGCCCAAACTACTGCTGAGGGCCATGTTTGGGTCCATGATCCTTCTACAGCTGGGATCCACGTTGATGTCTATGGCTCTTCTTACCAACAAGGGCTGTGTGGACACCCAGGCACTGGTCAACTAACTACCTGAGATCATGTTGGGATTTGAGGGCCATGCTGCTGCCGGGGTCATGCTGGTCTAGGTGTCTTGCACTGCCACCTGGTGTTGGGGACTATAGACCTGCAGACCCTGAATTTTCTATGACCCCCCTTGCCTCCCGGAGTAAACAGCTTGTTTTCCTTATGTTTGCAGCTGCTCTGGGCAAGGAGCTGCTCATGAGCTCCTGATGGCAGGGGAGTGGTTTTTGGTAGGCTTGCAACTGAAAAATCCTGAGAGCTAGGGTGTGGCCATTAGTCAAGGCGAACCCCATATAAGCTGCCTGGTACACAATAAAAGGGGCATTCTTATTTCAAGAATGACCTGTGTGTGTCTGTCTGTCTGTCTGTCTCTCTCTCTCTCTCTCTCTCTCTGTGAGTGTGTGTGTGTGTGTGTGTGTGTGTGTGTGTGTGTGTGTGTGTGTGTGTGTGTGTGTTTCAATCTTCAGCCCCTTGCCCGACTTGGGAACCTTCCTGTGGTAGACAGGCAGTACTGTACAATCTGGGCCATGGTGACATCCAGTTCAAGCTGCTGCCAAGGGCCCTGTCTGGGTTCGTGATCCTGTGGTAGCTGATGTTTGTGTTGATCTCTGTGGCCCATATTACCATAAGGGACCATAGGAACCATGTATGTTGAAATCTGAGCATCTCACGGGCCACTACAGTGGAAGAACTGGTTCCACACCTCAAGAGATAGCTGGTTCCCCCACCATTGAAGTAGAAGAGTTGGCTCTGTCCCTCACCTGATGGGGTCAGTCCCAGAAGCCCAGACTGACCAAATCAGCTACCACCCAGACTCACATCCAGGGATTTGCATTGGCCCACCCCAACTTCTACCCATTTGACCTGTAAGAGGGTTTGAAGGAGTTGGTCCTGCATAAACATAGCTGCAGGATCTCCATTTGGTGAGGGTCCAGTATTGATGGTGTTCTAGAAGACAGAGATCTCAAACCAGATCAATCACTCATTCCAATGACCATTTGCAAGTAAAGCTGGTAGACAAGAGGGTCTACTGCGTGACACACTAGAGCTCCCAGTGCCGCTAAGACAAATGGAGGGGTGGAAAGATGGAGGAATAAAGTGGAGGTTTTGTTTTGTTATTAATTAATTTTTTTCAATTTTCTTTTGGGGGGAGGATACAGGGGTAAGGGAGGGATATGGAAAGACTGAGAAATGATCAGGATTGGGGTGCATGATGTGAAATTCTCAAAGAATCAATAAAAGAAAAGAAGTCCTGGCATGCTTAAGAAGCTCCAGCATTTAGCTCCTCACTTTTCTCCCTCTATTTGGCTGGCTTGGGCAGATCAAGAGGAAGGGGCACACTTTAGTCCCAGCACATGGGAGGCAGAGACAGGCAGATCTCTGAGTTCGAGACCAGCCTAGTCTACAGAGCAAGTTCTAGGACAGCCAGGGATGCACAGAGACTCTCTCTCTCTCTCTCTCTCTCTCTCTCTCTCTCTCTCTCTCTCTCTCTCTCACACACACACACACACACACACACACACACACACGACCACCAACTCTGGAAGTGCTCCCAGCACTCATGAAGAAGAACTCATCAGTGTAAATAAAATAGTAAGGTAAGGAGCTCGCGATTCACAGAACCATGAATACAGACTTGCTCATAAAGTTGATTTTCAAAGAGAAAAACACAGAAACCATGAAAGCAGAGGGGAAAGAGTCACAGCTCTATGCAGTAACTTATTCAGGTGTGAATGGCTCAGAACCCCACTAAAGCATCCAAGCTAAAGCCTGCTGAGAAACGGACAGTCTAAGCAACACTGTTCACTGACCTCGAGGAGTCCAGGAAGCATGTGGAACTCTAACACACTCTGTTCAAGGAAGGGCCTGCGACCCAACCCTCTGCTCTATCAAAATTATAAATAAAATGTTTTTATTTATGATACTTCTGAGTGCCATATGTATTGTTGAAGTTTTCAAACAACAGATAGTGGAGTTACAGATGTTGGGTGTCAAGGCCAGGGCTTTGCCCACACTGGGCCACATCCCTGCAGGGACTGCTCCTTGTGAGTTGTGGACACCAGATGAGTCTTAGAGGTGCGCATCCAGGTCATAATGATCACTTGGACACTAATAACTCTCACACACTGCCAATGGCTTTGTTGTTATGTTTTGTTTTTCAGACAGAATTTCTACACAGGCTGATCACTGCTCTCCAATTATCTTAAAAAGCCAAGGATGACCCTCCCTGTGATCCTCCTGCCTCCACCTGAGGTGCTGGGATTACAGATAAGAAATATGGAGTGTTGGAAACCAAACCCTAGCCTGTGCATGCTAGGCAAGCCTCCATCAGCTAAGCTACTCCCAGACCTTCTGCGGTCTTCAGCTGCAGTGAATTTGCAGATAGTTTCCAGCAGCACTTGTTTAGTTTTTGATCAGGTATTTAAAATATAGTTGATATTTTATTTTAGGAAATAAGAATTAACAGCATTCCAGACTATCTAAATTTTTGAAATTCAAAAAATTTTCACACATTGTCTTAATTATTTTGAGAATAGCGTTTCCAGATCTTTTGAAAATTCAGCAGGAAATCTGATTTACTGGGAAACTATATAGTATCTGAAATCAAGCATTATTCTCCCAGGCAAGGATAAAGAAAATCTACAATAGGCAATGAGATTTCTTTGCAGGCAGGCTTTGCAGTGTTCCAGCATTGCCTAAGCCTAGGCTGTATCAAATTTGCCCAGGAAACTTACCCTAACCCATTTTTATTCATTTCACTGTCATTGGAGATTAAAGAATAACTCACTGGTCAATTTTTTTTTGAAAAAAAATTCAAGTTCCTAAATGATTCCTGGAGATAACAAGACAAGCAAGAGTGCAGGGAAAAACACTGACATGACAGGGGAAAGTCACATTTCTACACAACAGACCCGAAACACTACAATACAAAATACCATTTACAATCATACCAAAGAAAATAAATAAAATCTAACAACATATACAGGATTTATATCTTGAAAATTAAATAATAAAATACCTGTGGAAGAAATAAAGATCTAAATAAATAGACAGGCACTGCAGTAAGTGATCCTAAAGACTCAGCAGAGGCGAGAGGTGTATTCTCCCCAAACTGATCTAAAGGTTCAACTCGGTTTCTATCAAAAACCCAACAAAGGCCAGTCACAGTGGTACATGTCTTTAATCCCAGCACTGGGAGGCAGATGCAGGTGCATCTCTGTGAGTCTGAGGCCAGCCTGATCTACATAGAGAGTTCTAGGACAACTAGGGCTATGTAGAAAAACCCTGTCCAAAAGAATAAAGCAGCAATAAGAAGAACTCTGTAAACAGAGCTTATTCTAAAATGTATATGGAGATGTACAGGACCAAACATAACTGAAACAGGAAAGCCAGTGAACTGCCTTACTTCTACAGCTAGCCTACTCAAGACAATGCAGAATCAGTCAACGGAAAAGAATCTAGAAACAGACCCCACAAAAATAGTCAGCTGAGTCCTGCCAAGGGTGGGAAGGCAATTCAATGAAGGGAAGATGGTCGCTTACCAAATGGCACTGGTGTACTGGATACCATAAACTTCAATGCACAACTCATATATTCTATAAAAATTAAACCAAGACACACTATTGGTGTCATGATAAAATGCATAGCAACTGCGTTACTATGGCAGCCTCTTACAGAAACTAAACCTAGCCTTACCTTAAAACTCAACAGTGGCTCAAGGCCAGCCTGCTCTACAAAGCGAGTTCCAGGTCAGGACTGTCACACAGAGAGACGCTCTCAAACAAACAAAGCCCTCAACAGCCATACGCATAGTCATCTGCTTTAGAAAAGTGAAAATTTAAATTTACACAAGAATGTCCACATGAATGTTCAAAGCAGTTTTCTCTATAAAACCTCAACAGGAAATTCTCCTGTCCTTCAGACAGACTGTGGCATCCACCATTCACAGTAATAAAGGAACTCGGAAGTCTTCAAAGAAATGATGCTGCACATGGGAAGAGTTACACAGAGCCAGGTGTGGGGGTGCACACCTATAATCCCAAGATCCAGGACGTTCAGGAGGATGTGGTGCAAGGAAGACAAGTTCAACGCCCACCTGGGAAACTTAATGAGACCCTGTTTCAGAACACAGAGTTAAAGGGTGGGAGGGTGGGCTGAGGGTCTAATCCAAAGGTCGAGCATTTGCACAGCATGCACAAATAAGACAGGAGCTGTGAATCATGCTTGTAATCCCATAATCCCAGCATTTGGGAGGGAAGGCAGGAGGATTGCCATGATGAGCTCCAGAAAGCTAAAGCTAACAGTAAGACCCTGTCTCACAAAACAAAACCACCACCAAAAAAGAACACTGCCAAAAAGAACCAGGAAGGAACAAGGCAAAGCCAATCGAGACATCTGAGGAAAGGGAAGGCAAATCACTCGACCGTTGGAGAACAAGCCGAGTCACTTACCTGTCTGCACAGAGCCCCGGATCTGATCTCCGCTGACCCACCACAGGCAGAAATGGTGGGACAGGTGGATCGGGACTCTCCTCCATATTAAAGGGTTGGTCGTCAGCTTGTCCCTACTGGGAATGTGAACCCTGGGGAGACGTGCCTGATAAGCGGTCCTCTGGTCACTGAGGGCTGCTCTCAGAGGGTACAGGGCTCCAGCCCCTTCCCTTCAGTTCTCTTCTAGTCCTCTGGGGTCACTGTCCTTCTTCCAGAGCTCAAATGCAAATGACCTGAGCCTTCTGGTATCTGTCATGGTGACACAAAGCTGACACAGCTAACGGTGACCAGACTTGACCAAGCCACTTTTCTCTCACTCTCCTTGTACCCAGGACAAGAAACCTAAACTATCTGAGCCAAACAGTATTTCCTTCAACTCTAGATTTGAAATTACTACCATCATAATCTGTGGCTCAGACAGAATACTCAGGGCCAGCTGTGAACACACAGACTACAACTGAACCATAAGAGAGCTGCAAAGCCATGTTCTAGCTGATTCTACCCACAGGGCCAGGGACATGTGCTGCGGTGAGTTCCTGGAGAAAACACGTGGTGTGCACTCAAGAACTGGAGCTGCTAAGGCTCCAGAGAAGGTAATTTTCACGGCCTAAGGATGACCATTAAAAGCTGTAGGACAGTCTTTTTTTCCATTTTTGAACAGATTTTTACATGTTCATACCTTGAGTAGTCACTGAACTATATTTCTGTTAGAATACATTTTTCTGTTGCTCCCAATAAAGTATTTTACTGTACTGTGTGTCCTATCCTGGGATTCAATTTGTTTTATTACATTTCATGTCTGCTTTCAAAATACTTTATTGTGCTCACGGGCAATGGTATCTCCTTTAGGATTCTGCACAAATTTACGGCTGCTAGCTTGTGTTTGCTGTTGCTCCGGTTCTGAATGGAAACACTCCTGCTCAGTTATCTACGCGGCACCACAACACCATTATTTGTTTTGTGTCATATGCACGGCATGGGACTAAATTCACCAGAAATTCAAGAGTTTGATGTTTCTATCTTTCCATAACTTGTTTCCCTTTAGGCATCTCACTTTAAGTTCTATTAGCAGCTTTGGACACAAGCATTTAATGCCTCCCCCAAGTAACATCTCCTGGTAGTACTGAAATACATCATAGATGGTGTACAGTCAGTGTGCCACTGCCGGAGACGTGACGGCAGGACCGGCACAAACACCATCGCTCCAGCCTCCTCCTCCATCACTCCTCCTCATCTGCTCCTTCCTGCCCCGTGGTCTCCGCACGACCTAATGTTTTCTGCTGTCTTGCTGGGTGGCCAGCATAGGGTGTCATCCATCTCATTCTATATTGTACAATCTGTCTTCCAACCTTTAACAAAGTTCTAGCATCATTTACTCCACAGCCTTCCTGGCCTCCCCTCCAAGATTAGATTTCTCCTGTTTGTTCACTTTTGAGCTCTTTACCACAGAACTCAAAAGCCAACAGAGACCAGAACAACACTAGCACTCAGTTCAGACCTAAACAAACCGCTCTTCCCTTTTGAGAGAAAGACTTAAACTAAGGATGGATGTGCTCATTCAGTACTATATAGCTACTATGTGTCAGTAGCTACATGGCAGTGGGACTTCATTTTCCAACTGACTCAAGAGAACAATCTTAGCAAGACAGCAACATTAAGAAAGGAGATCAGGAGCCCGTCCCCAGCAGTATCCCCTGATAGTAATACAGATTATATGCCCAGTATGTATAAGACTGCTGTGGGAAGGCTATCCCAAGGATGCTCACATACATGTAAACAAAACCAGAAATACTGACTTAAATAATGCTCTTGCCATAGCTAGACATAGTAGTAGCGTATGTCTTTCATACCAGCACGTGGGAGAGTGAGACCGAGGATAAGGCATTCAAGCCAGTATGGCTACATAAAAGTCTGTTTCACTCCCCACCCACAAAGTTGCTAGCTACAAAAACGGACTTGAAATGTTATAATTTCTCATGTTATATAAATATCTGCACAGTTTCCATCAATACCAAGTTCATGCTTGTTACTCTAATGATGTTGAGCCTAAGTAAAGAGACCTATTTTCTTCCTGAAGATGTCCAACTTTGCATTTGTTATGGGTGAAGAAAATCTGAACAACGCATGCCAGGACTGAGTCCCAGGTTAGGGACTAGAAAAATGCACTGGTGTTCCTCATGGGCTAAGAACTATGCTGTAGCTTAACTAGGAAATGTTGTAGGCTCACGTGTTTAAACACTTGGCTCCCAGTCGGTGGCGCTGTTTGGGAACATCACGGTCATGGAATTTCTAGGTGTTGGAGGGAGTTGAGAACATGGGGTGGGATTGACTCCTGCTACCATGCCTAAGCTGCCTGTTGGCATGCCTTCCCCACCGTGATGGACTCCATCCCTCTAGACTTGTAAACCAAAATAAGCCCACTCTCCCTTAAGTTATCAGGTCATTTAATCTCAACAACAGAAAGGAACCTAATACAAACTCCCATAAGCTCAGAATGGGACTCCCATAAGCTAGAATGGGACCTCAAGTGTGTAGTGTGTTTTTGCACAATGTAGCAACAAACAAAAGCATCCTGACTGAGTAAGCAAGTACATGTGCTGGACTTTGACTCTGTTTTGACTGCTGAAGTAACAATGTTAGCTTGCTTTCCTGGCTTTAAGGTGGGTGATAGAGAGGAGCTTGGCATGAGTGATCTCACTGTGACTCCGCTCTGAGAACCTAGAACGACAGACCCAGCAAGAACCTGTGGAAGATGAGTGAAATCCCATATTATTATTCTACAAATACAGCTTCTAAAATAAGAAAAAGTTATGTAAAACCCAAGATCATTTTTGCAGTTCTATAGAAATCAGTCTTAAATAAGGAGGGAATTATAGGGGAGGGGGGCAATGAGGGAAGTGCTGGAATAAAAAGTGAACGCTGAGGAAGAAAAGCATCACAGGAAAACGTAGAACTTGGAAACAGACAAACTGGAGGGAGGAGGACGCCAGAGGGAAGCAGAGCAGAAGACGCTGCTCCTTCCATCTCAAGTCTTGAAACACTTGCTTACAGAGCCCTCCACATGCCCCTCCTGCTGGGCACGGGATACTGGCAGCAGCAAGGTGAGGAAGGGTAAAGAAGGCAGTGTGATGGCTTGAAAGTCGTTAGGAAAGCTGTCGCCGGTGTGTGACATGTACACAGAAGACTAAGGGAGACGAGTTATCCGGAAAGATTTCAACAGGAAAATCTAACCGCATGACAGATGAGACAAAGAAAGGGGACACAACTGAGAGAATCCACTCCACACAACGGCCACATGCCACAGATTAACCTAAGTAGCAATGACTGTAGTGTGTGAAAACATTATCCTGTGTGGAGAAAGGATGCCAGTTAGTGCGCAGAGCACTGGGCCACACGAGAAAAAAAAAATCAGTCTTTTGCTTCTGAAATCCAAAGCAAGCACAAATACTCATTTTCCTTGACGCAATTTACTTAAGTGAAGCTTCCCTCCCTAGTGAGATGCTCCGAGTCTCGAGTTTATCTCTGCTTTTGCTCCCTAGTGCCATCCTGTCAACATTACCAACTTCTTCAGACAGACAGACAGACAGACACACACACACACACACACACACACACACACAGAGAGAGAGAGAGAGAGAAAGAGAGAGAGAGAGACTCGCAAAGCAAACCCCAGGAAGCGCTGAGCTGTGCTCCCATCTCATAGGCCTCTACTTTAGAAGAGAGTATCATTACGGAGTACTTGAAACTCTAAAACAAGGCTTTTACAATAGCGATGGGAAAATGGTAAACCTACCATCCCATTTCCCTTTGCTGGGAACTAAGACCACAGTTCTTGCTACCTGACCCTAGCCGCAGTGAATGTTTAAAGCCCCAGTCCCTTTCCTGTAGCAGCAGACAGAAGAGGAAGACTGAGAGCGTAGCTGAGTAAGCTAGAAAAGGACTAGTCTCTGCCGGGTCTCCTGTTGCAAAGCGGAGCCCGCACTAAGCGCCCATGCTTCCCTGCCCTTCTGCCATTTCACAGCACAGATGCCTGTTTGCCTAACCGCTCCCCCAGGGCTTGCTTCAGGGGAACTCAGCAAAGTGGAGAAGCACTGAGTACTAGATGCTTTGATATACCTAAATAAAAGTGACGGGAGAAACCTATTTAATCTCTTCATTTACTTTTAATGTTAGTGTGTTCTTAATTGTATTTCTTCAGAAAGTTTTGAATTTTGCAACATTTAAACAACTGTTTTTATAATTAACGTCTGGATGTCTGTGTCTTCTCTAAAACATCATTTTTTGCCTACTCAGAGGCAGCAGAGTGGTTTCCTTGGCTTCGGCACAGAAGTGTACGAGGCCATCAGGCTGTGTCCCACCCTTCATCCGATGCCTTTCCAAGTGCACTCATTGAACAGAGTTCACTGGTTTTCTCTGTTGTCGCTCTCTAGGAATTAAGAACTCACATTTTATTTTTCAAACTTGTTTCAAGTGCTATCTATACTTTAACTAGTTTGCCCATCTCTATTAAAAAAAGTTCTGCCAGGCCAGGTGTGCTAGACATCTTCAATCCCAGTACTTGGGAAGCAGAAGCAAGCATAGCTCAATGAGTTTGAGGCAAGTCTGGTCTACAGAGCAAGTTCCAGGCCAGAGGAATACAGTGAGACTCTGTCAAAACAAAATGAACAAAACAAAATTGCTGAGGTTTCGATTGAGACTATGGAATCTATAAAATTTGTGGAGAACTGTTAGCATCAACACACAGGGTCTCTGAAGACAGAAAATCAACGTGTTCACAGGAAGTCTCCTTGACGTTCACTCCTCAATGTTTAGAGAATTCAAAGAATTGTTTTGAAGTGTTCCTTAGGTTTATCTACTCCTATTTAGTTTTTGGTACTATTGTCAAAGCATTTCAAAGAACATTTTATTAAATTCACAAGTACATCTTTTTCCAGATATTTGACTAATTTTGTGAATACCAGGTTTGGTGGATGGACAAAATGATGGAGAGTGCCTGATCCCGGGGAAGGGTGAGGCAGTTACGCTCAGATGGCACCCCCCTCCCTCCGTCCCTCCTTCCTTCCTTTCCTTCTTCCCTCCCCTCACTCAGAGAGTCTCCTCTGAACAAAGGAAAGACACCAAAAAGCCCAGTTCTGCATTCTTGGCAGCTACTGCAGCTTCCTCCCCTAAAGTTGCATTTTATCATTTATGCCCCGGCTTAAGCATGCATGGGCAGCCCGTTTATGGTGCTTCTCCAGTTGCTGCTATCCTGGGCAGTCCTAGATGCTTGTGTTATTGTCATATCCAAGGTTCCACAGTCTTCTTTTATGCTGTCTATTCAGCATTTTGGGGCCTTCTTCTTTGCCTTATCCCATGCACTCCTCCAAGCAGTGCTATCTTCTGGTATCTGCCATCATTCATTCTCATAACATGGCTGACGCATCTCAAGCACTGCTGCCATATCCTGTAATTTACTTCCTTCTGTAGATGGATGTTTTTTAATGTTCATCGTGGGCATCCTATTTCAAGACGTCAAGAGGCAGACAGGGATAGCATGGGCTGCATTCCAAGCAGCAAAGAGGCATAACAACAACACCAACAACAAAATAACAAGTCTATGAGACCCTGTCTTAAGCTGCCTTCTTCACACACTCCTGAAACCCGGACAATGAAACGCTCCTCAGAACAGCGGCTGAGTGTTTGAGATGGCGTGTCTCAGGAGGATCCTAGGTGCCACATGAAGAGATTGGCTCAGTGACCATGTTTGGACGCAAACCCAGATTGTGGTGGACACATCATCCCTCTCCTATAACCCATAAAAGTCTCCCTGCTTTTGTTTGGGGGTGCGATTTCTCTAGCCTCGATCTCTGGGACTAGAGAACCCACCTGCGAGTTGCTTTGCTCAAATATACCTGTTGTTATACTTTTCAATCAGCTTGAACTGGGTTACTGCCTTGGCGGAGAAATTTATTATTTGGGGAAAGAAAACCTATTCCAAACAACATATTTTTATCATAGTCACCATCAACTTCTCCCTCATCCCTACCTGCCCACTGTTCACTCTCTTTTTCGCCCAAATCCAGATCAAGTCTACTTTGTGCTGTCTAAGAATCATGGGCACGGGGCCTGGAGTCCTGGAGTTGGACTGACAACCAGGAGTCACACCATTATAGAGAGACTCTCCCTCTGCCGGCAGCAATCAAATGCCAACAGCTCCTCAACCAAGGGTGGGGCTTCCTGTCCAATTCCCCTTCATGCTGGGATTGTGTCTGGCTTGAACTTGCCCAGGTCTTGTGCATGCTGTCACAATCACTGTCTGTACGTGTATCTGCCCTGTTCTGTCCAGGAAACACTGGTTCCTGGTTTGGCATACAGCACCTCTGGCTCTTACAATCTTTCCTCCCTCCTTGCTTTTCTGAAGATCTCTAAGTCTTAGGGGAGGGGTCTGATATAGACATTTCATCGAGAGCTAAGTATTCCATAGTCTATTATTCTCTGCATTTTGACCAGCGTAAGGACTCTGTGCAACTGAGATCTACTGCAAGCGGCAGCTTCTCTGATGAAGGCTGAATGAAAAGTACTACTCTTTTGGGTACAGCCATGAGTCATCAGCAGTCATTATAATACTATGTCCATTTAGCCAGAAACAAAAGCAGGCTGTCCCTAGGGGCTTAGAAAGCCACTGGTTCTTAGTCTAATTAACAGTCACCAAGCATAAATGTCTATCCTTGTGGAGCAGGCCTTAAATCCAAGGAGCGTGGTTGGTTACTCCCATAACATTCATGCCACTATTGCACAGTGGCTGTGTCTTGCCATTGTCATGATGGTAGCTTTCAGGTTTCAGTTGGGAGAGATGGATAACTTTCCTCCTCCAGAGCAATATGGATAGCACCTTTCAACAGTGTGAAGCTGGGGCCGTAAGGATGTAACTTCCAGGCAGGTTCCTGCTTGATATCTCCATTTTTATGACTCAAGTATGTTGTGTCTTCACCAACAGAGGTTTACTGTCAAATTCTGGAAGGTGGCCAAGAGCATCAGTAACAACATTGCCGGAGGTGAGGTGGTGGTAGTGGGGGAGGGGTGCAGATCTATGGAAATCTAGAGGCCAACAGTTTATAAAACGTAACTCATTCCTGGCACGAGGAGGTATTATCCATCACAGAGCGACTTCACTCACACTCTGTATATATGCACGTATTTTAAGAAGGTCCGCAGTAGTAGATTTCTGTGTAGGTTTTTCAAAGGCTGTTAGTGTCTGTTGCCAATAGAGTTTTTAAAAATCTCATTTTAGCAGCTTTTTCTGCTTCCTTAGGATTTTCTGTGTGTATACCATAAACAGAGTTTTCTTTTCTTCTCCAATGTTTATGCGTTTTCGTTTTTTTTTTAAATCACTTTGGCTCAAACCTCCATGACAATGCTAACTGAATGGGTTAGAAATGACATCTTTAAGTTATTCCTGATATTCATCGAATGTGTTTTGCCATATGTATTATGGTAGTTAGATTTCTAATACATTGTATTAGTTTAAGGAATTCCCATGATTTGCCAAGTTTTTTTAATCGTCAATGAATGATTATTTTCCCTTTCAGTCTGATACCACTGTAACTTATATTGACTGACCTTTAAATAATTAACCAACCTTACATTCCTAGAGGAAAGAAGCCAGGCTTAAAACAGCATGTTTTGTATGACTAGATCTTATTCACTACTACCTTTAATGCTTTGTCTGAGTATGTGAAAGTCATAATAAGTCCCTCATTTATGATACTGTATAATTTCAGTGGAAAACACACTATGTTCTTAGGAAAGAAATCATCTTATCTCTTTTTTGATAAAGATTTTATAAGCTTGGTATTATTTCTTCCATATATTATTATATGTTGTTAAACAGAGATATACCCTGAGAAATACATTTTCCAAGGGTTGTATAGCTATACAAACATCCTAGTGTCCTAGTGTCTGCGTACAGAAACAGCCAGGCAACATAAACTTACAGGTCTAGGTTCAGCACTGGATATGTAGTCTATGCTGCCTGTAATATCCTGAATGGTGTGTGACTCTGACAGATTTCCCTGGTGAAGGTATCACCAGACCAGTGTGGAACCGGTCTCAATTATAAATTCCATTTCTCTTGAGCTATGGTTAATTTAGTTACTTAAATATCTCACTTATTCCATATGGTATATTCTGTTCATTTACGGTTCTCAAGGAACTGGCCCATTGTCCAAATTTTTAAATTTTAAACTTATCAATGGATTAATCCATCGGTCAGATCAGAACCCTCATGGCCCAAACACTTCCCCCTCAGGTGAACAAACAGCCTTCTCGGCATTCCAAATCCAAGCAAAAACAGGTCAGTGTGTGAATGTTCGCTGTGTAATAGGTTTATTTTTAAACCGTCAGTTTTGTCTTCCATGACAAAGTATTCTACGAACATTAATTAGATTAGTTTTGTTAATAGTGCTTTTCAAGTATTCTCTACTTTATTAATTTTTTGGCTACTATTCTATCAATAATTAAAATGTTCAACAATGACTGTTCATTTGTCTATTTCTCTTTTTGGCTTTTGTTTGGTATATTCTTAAACTCTGTGATGTGATATTTAGGATGTTTGCTTTCTTGGTAAAATGATTTGTTTTTTACATTTTGTGTGTGTAACACATGTATATAAGCAGAAGTCAAGCAGTCAGAAGACAGCCTGAGGGCATCAATTCTCTCCTTTACCATGAAGGTGCCTCTGCCTCTACGAGTGCATAGCTGCCATGCCTGGCTGAACTGACTCTCTTATGTTATGATCCTCCTCCCCCACCCTCTCCCACACTTTTTTTTTTAAATTACATCTCTAGTCACAGATTTAATGTTCTTGGAAAAGAAAGTGGCCTTTCTGAGGAAGCTGTGGGTGTTTCTTTTTTAAAAAATATTTATTTATTTATTATGTATACAGTATTCTGTCTGTATGTATGCCTGCAGGCCAGAGGGCACCAGACCCCATTACAGATGGTTGTGAGCCACCATGTGGTTGCTGGGAATTGAACTCAAAACCTTTGGAAGAGCCGGCAATGCTCTTAACCTCTGAGCCATCTCTCCAGCCCGCTGTGGGTGTTTCAAATCAATGGGTCAAGTCTAAATCATGTCAAGTCCCTTTTCTAAACCCCTGTACTGAAGTAATGTGTGGCCCAGGCCCCCTTATGGGCACCAGTAATCACCCTGGGTTTTTCTCTTTTAGAAACAGCTTTGTTTCCTATGGTACAACAAAAGGATAAATTTTGAAAGCAAATTGGTAGACTGCAAACACTGTGCAGAGGGGAGTCTATCACGAGCAGGTCGAGGCTTTCCCTGTTGCGTCTCCACCTGGACCCACTGTCGGGATAAGGTAACAGAATTCTCCTAGCAGTGCAAATGGGTGCTGGGGTTCCAGCCTCAGGTCTGCTGCCTGGAGGGTTCACTCCCACGCCATTGGTCCATTTCATAATGTGTTCCTATATTATACCAACAGCAACGGGTGTGTACAAATGCTATTTGTTGTATATTTCTTTATTTTTCTTAACATTTTTATTTTATATTTTCCAGTACATAAATCTGAAATGAATCTTGTATTATGCTTTTAGCCACACTAGTCATCAGCCACGCCAGGTCTTTACAACAGGACACTTGTACCACAGACAATGGCTCTGACTTCACTAAATGACTGAAAATCAGCTTGAAGAAAGTGACAAATAGGTTAACATTGCTGACAAGGAGCCAGGGGGATGCTTGCAACCAATCATAACCTAAGTCCGGTCCCCAGAAGCCAAATGGGGGAAGACAGAGTCGGCTCCTGCAAGCTCTCCTCTGACCTTCACCTGAAAGCCTTGGAATCCGAGTCCCCACCACCAAAAAAGGAAGAAAAAAAAAGGAAAAGTTTTTAAATGACGATGTCTTTTTTAAAAAAAGAGGTGCCCAGCCTCTTTTTACACACACAAAGCATTATTTACTAAAAGCATCAACTGCGGGTCACTGACTCACTTTCCTCTAATAGCTATCTATCCTCCATTGGGTCACACTAAGTCCAGCACATGCACACACGTACATACATACATACATACATACATACATACATACCTGTTTATCTAAAACCCTCAAGAAACTGTGGATAAAGCAAGATTTAAGGTGAAATTTCTTTATTCCCATACTGCTTTGGTTTTTCTTTTTTTTTTTAAGCAAAATCTAATCTAAGATTCAGCTGGCTTAAGGTGTTAAGTGTAAACGAGTTTCCTTGGGGTGGCCCCTTTCCTAGTAGAGAAAAATGGACTTTATTGCCAAAGCGTCTGCTTGGTACACACATGCCTTGCTGATCATGTCCGAATGCTGGAATGTGACAAACACAACGGAACACACTGGCTGTGTGCGTCTCCTGTCCAGTCTTCTCTCCGAATCTCGACCCTTAGACCACAGTCTTCTGATGTATCTGAGCCCAAATGGATACGGTAACCACTATGTGGTCTAGCCTGCGCTAATGCAATGCAATGTTCTTTGTAATGTTTTAAGGCATCTATTTTGTTTTTACAAACTTCTTTCTTGTATTGAAAGAAAAAAATAAAAAATAAAAGCATTTTTAAAGATTTACTTCTTTTCATTTTATGGAGTGTTTTGCCCATATGTACATATACAGTGTGTGCAGATTCCAAAAAAGGGCACTGGATGCCCTCAAACTAGAGCTGCAGGTGGTTGTGAGCCATTGCATGGATGCTGAGGTCCTCTGCAAGAGCAGCAAGTGCTCTTAACCACCAAGCCACCTCTCCAGCCCCAGTGAAAAACATTCGGTCAGGAAATTGTGTGTGTGTGTGGAAAAACATCTGAAAGACAAGTGGGGCGTCTCCACCAACAGAGGACATTACTCCTCCCTCAAAAAGCTCCTATCCTGCCCTTAGCCAAAAAAGCAAGAGACAAGTATATATGTAACTCCTAGGGTTAACAGCCTAAGTCTTCTGTAAAACCCTGAACAAATGTAGAAATCTCTAGCCTTCTTCCCAGTCCCTAGCAGTCTGGGAAAGTTGATTTTTTACTGTGCTACAACAGTACGTTTGTGCTGTGACACCTACATGGAGCAAATATGTGTTATTACCCAACCCCTCCAGGGTGGAGAATGAAGAGCGAAGGGAGACCTGAAGAGGAGAGTGTCCACCTGACCTACCCAGCAAGAAGCCCATGTCCCCCTGGGGCCACAAGACTATCCAACAAGCCAGACATCACGGTGCTGTGGGAGCCTGCCATCCCAGCATTCTGCTGACTAAGGCAGGAAAAGGAGAGTCCGGGGCCAGCCTAAAGCTATGCAGAAAGACTATCAAAAACAAAGCCGTGTAGGATATAATGCCTGGATGTAAGTCAACTCTACAGTTACTGCTCAATGCCAAAACTTCATCTGGAATTTACAAGGAAAGTCAAGAAGAAAGACGAGGACCCACCTGTATCCTTCTCCTTGATTCCTTTCCCTTTGTTCCTAAGACTTCAGGGCGCTAACCAACTGCTTGGGCCATACTGAACCCACATTTTGTTTTGCTATTCTTTTCCCTCACTGTCCCCTCATGCTTCCTAATATACTAATCCATCCTCACTCCATCTTTTCTTCCTAAGAAATCACAATGATCACAGACTTAGTGGCGCTGAAAACAAAAAAACCCAAAAAACAAAATCATTTGTGTGGTAGCTACAAGTATGTACCAAGTGGTGACTGCAGAGGGGCTGACTTCTGTCCAGAGCGACGTGTCTCCGTGTAATGTGACAACGGCTGCAACTGTGACTGTAATTAAGCGTCCTGGGTCATATCCGTATGAGCTGGGGGCTGAGGAGAAGGCTCAGATAGCACAGGTACCCAGGTAGACAGTGAGGCAGGCGGCATGCAATCCCAGTGCTGAGAAGGCGGAAACAGGAGGATCCTGGGGACTCACTTCCTGGAATCCTAAGCTAATTGGCAGGTCCCAGGTCCCAGCAAGAGATCTTGACTCAAAAATGTGAGGACTGGAGAGATGGCTCAGCACTAAAGAGTGCTTCCTGCTAGATCAGACATCCTGGCACACACCTTCATCCCATGCCTTCATCTCAACACTCAGGAGGCAGAAGCGAGTAGATCTCTGAGCCCAAGGACAGTGTGGTCCACAAAGTGAGTTCCAGGCCAGCTGAGCCACACAGTGAGACCCTATCTCAAAACAACAGGAGCGTCCTGCTGTTGCACAGGATTTTAACCTCCCAGTACCTACATGAGGTGGAGTGTGACCACGTGTGACTGAGCTGCAGAGGTTCTTACATGAGGTGGAGTGTGACTGCGTGTGACTGTCAGCCCCAGGGGTTCTTACATGAGGTGGAGTGTGACCGCCTGTGACTGTGAGCTTCAGAGGAGCTACCGCTTCATTCCAGCCTCCACAGACACCAGTACAAAAGTGAACATCTGCACACATACATGCACAGTTAATCTTTGGGTTGGAGAGATGGCTCAGAACTTAAGAACACTTGCTTCCTGCAGAGGACTCAAATTCAGTTGCCAGCAGCTACACTGGACCGATCATAACCACCTGTCACTCCAACTCCAGAGGCATCTCATGCCCTCTTCAGACCTCCTCGGGAACCTCAACACACACAGAGTTTTAAAATAATAGTAAAAATGAGGAAGGCCCCTGAAAAGACACAGGTCCTCTAGAAGAACAGCAAGTGCTCTTAATTAGTGAGCAGCAACCAGGCAGTGTTGGCTGACCAGCAAGCCTCAAGGATTAACCGCCTCTGGGCCCCACCACAGGGGATTATAAATTTCTTCATGGTGTATCACGACACCCAGCTTCCTCACCGGGGCTCTGAGGACGGAATTCAGGTCCTCACACACGCACGCACGGCACGCTCCTTACCATGCGAGCTATTCCTCCACCCCAGCACTGTTGCTACAAGCGACATATGACGGAGCAACACTACTTCTCTTCCAAAAAGAACATTTCACACTGATTTTCTGTGAGTTCTAAGATGGTCATTCAAATCTTTTTATTAGTTTTCTAGTATTTTGTTAGGTTCACTTTGAGTTGGAAGAACATGGATCTACTAATTGAAAACACTGTCCAAAACATGCATTTGAAGAACGTGTTCTTAATTAAACTTTCGATCTCGACCCAAATTAATAGAAAATGTGCAGCTCAGTGTTCAGAGAATAACACACAGCTGACTGCGTGGCACAAATCACGTGAAGACACTTGACAACTTATGAATTCACATTGTTTTAATTTGTAAGTTGATCCAAAAAAGTCTCCTCTCTCCTTGAATTTCCATTGTTGCTTAGGTACCGACTCCAATTATTTTTTAAATCTGTTGGTCCCAACTGTTTTCTGAAATGTTTGACAAATATCTGTGTCATTTGACATGAAATTACCTCATATGTATTTCTTTCCACAGAAGCTGCCATTTCTGTGCTGCTTCTCCACATCCATAAAACGAGGAAATTGTCACGAACCTCTGCGTTTATCCAGAGGGTCAAACGAGGCTAGCCATGAGGAGATGGAGGCTGTGAGGTATGAGTGGTGGAACACGTAACAATGTTTAGCAACATCCAGGAGTCCGTCCCGTGGCACTCGGCGCTCTGTGCCCACAGAACGGTGTCAATCCCTCATCTTGGTCAACTGAAGAAGTCCTTTCATTTATGCTGCCCTGGTATCCCCATCATTATTCTTTGGGGACGTGAAGGCAGATTAATAATCTGCTATAAATGCCTTGTGGTGTTTTGCTCCCTCAATATTTTTAAATCTAGTACAACCACACTTCTCAAACCTCCCTATTTGGCCTCGTAGAAAGTTAATGTTCTCTACTTCTCACACGAGAATGAAGCTTATAGCTAGAAAAGCCAAAAATGCACCAGATGAAATAATTCCCCCAGAAATCAATATTGAATCTGTCAGGCCCACTAAGAACACTTTATTTCCTCTCTGTACATGATAATGTTTGTTGTTTATTTGCATATGGGATCTTACTCTTTGCCAGGGCTGGTCTCTAACTCCTGGGCTCAAGCGATCCTCCTCCCTCAACCTTCCAGAGTAGACAAGTTTACAGCTGGGTGCCACCATGCTTGTTAACAGTTTATATTATTAATAAGACCATTTTAGTGGGGCATAGGGGTTTACATTTAATCCCAACATTCAAGAGGCATAAGTAGGTGGATCTCTTCTAGCCAGATAGGACTATATGTGAGACCCTACCTCAAGATGATGATGATGATGATGATGATGATGATAGTTTTTTCTCTTTTTTTAATGGGGAAAGAGTTTATTGGTTAGGCACTCATTGGTCTTACAGAGGATTTAAGTTCAGTTCCCAGCAATCACGTCAGGCTGCTTCTAACTGCCTGTGGCCCAGTTCCAGGGCATCTGACACCCCTTTCTAGCCTCTCCAGGTACACTCATGTAACATACATGTGCGCTAAAAAATGAACTGCCAGGTGTGATGGTGCACACCTTTAACCACAGCACTTGAGAAGCATGGCAAACAGATCTCTGTGAGTTCAAGACCAGCCTAGTCTACACGGCGAGTTCCAGGAGAGCCAGACTTACTTAGTGAGATGCTGCCTTAAAAAAATAAAATCTCAGCTGGGCTGCAGTGGCGCAGGCCTTTAATCCCAGCACTTGGGAGGCAGAGACAGATGGATCTCAGTAAGTTCAAGGCCAGTCTGGTCTACAAAGCGAGTTTCAGGATAGCCAGGACTGTTATAAAGAGAAACACTGTCTCAAAAAACAAAACAAAAAAAATCTCTAAAATAAAATAAATTTAGTGTGGCTATCAAGTATGAGCACTAGGGGTGGGGCCCTGGGGGTGGGGCGCCCATGCCATAGCAAAAAAGTAGAGGTCAAAGCACAACTCTCTGAAGCCGTCCTCCCATTCTGCTCTGAGGCAGGGCTCGCTGTTTTCCGTCACTGTGAGCGCCATGTTTCTGAGTGACGTTCCTGTGTCCACCTTCTATCCTGCCACAGGTGCTGGGATTACAGGTGGGAACCAACACAGGAAGCTGTTCAGCTTTGCTCCCCAGTTCTCCCACACACCCCCGTTGGCTTTTCAAGACAGGATTTTGCTATGTAGCCCTGGCTATCCTGGAACTAGCTCTGTAGACCAGGCTGGCCTCGAACTCACAGAAATCCGCCTGCTTCTGCCTCCCAAGTGCTTGGGATTAAAGGTGTGTGCCAACACTGCCTAACCAGCTTTTTTTTATTTTATTTTATTTTACTTTAATGTGAATCTTGGGGGTGGAATTCGGGTCATCACATCAGACTTACACAAGCATACATTTTTACCTGCTGAACCATCCCCCTGGCCCAGGTTTTCAGTTCTTTATCAAGTCATTAGGCAGACACTTCTGGCTCTCCCAGTGAAAAAAAGGAATTATAAACCAATATTTCCTAAAGGCTACTCAAAGGAAAAGTGCTCTGGAAACAGGGGAGGAGCGTTCAGTCTAGAAAGCTTGTAAAATAGACAAACGAGCCAACTGCGTTCACCTTTCCAGAGGCTGCCAATGGCCTCGGGACACACTATGACACAGGCAGTGTTCTGTGACTCTTCCGACTCACTGCCGTCCTCAAAGGTTTTATTACGGGAGAAAATCTGTTCTCTGTTTACCTGGATTTTCCAGAGCTGACTCAGAACCCTGTCTCACTGGGCAGCTCCCTCAGAGGAGATAAAGAAAGTACAGCAGGTAAACTTCAGGCTAATGATCCCCATCCTCCCTTCACCAAGTCCTAAAGACAGAAATCTGGGAAGGGCAAGCCCACACCCGAGATGCAAATGAGGAAGAGAGAAGACAGCCTCAGCAGGCTGCAAGGGCACACACACTGTAGTCACTGGAGGCTGCGACAGCCTCTGGCCTCTGTGACTAGATAAATGAGTGGCAGCTTTCTGGGCTGGGAGGGAAGGATAAAGCTCACTACCTTACCTCAGCTCAGGTGGGTCAGCTGGGGAAACAGCTCTCTGAAATGCCTTGGGGGCACAATACCAGAGGAGCGGGACTTGGGACTGTAAATCACTTACAAACCAATGCTTTCCAAAAAGCATGAGGGACCTGCACTAACATTCACAACCACACTGGGGAGGTCTCTGGGACACGTTCTCCAACAACTGCTAACACTGAAGCAGAGGAGCCTGTCAGTGAGGCTGATCACAGGAAGGATACTGCAAAGCCAGGCTTGAAGCCAGAGCCTGCTCTGCAGCAAGTCCCCTCCTGATTGCCAGAAACTAGGAGGGAGCCGGGGGCACTGCGGAGTCATCGGCTTGGACTCGAGTCTGCTCTTGTGGAATCTTACTAAAGAGACAACACTGAAGGTCCCATCAGCAGATAATTACCTTGACTGCAAGATTTGGCAAATAAAATTTTAGGATATACAGTCTTTAAAAGAAAGAGAAAGAAGGAAAGGAGGGAGTGCGGGAGGAAGGCAGGCAGACAGATTGGATTAAATTTAAAACGCTGTCTGTCACACTTGATATTCACTCATTTTGATTGGCTACTCGGTGTGCCCTAAAATAGAGATAGTACTATCCTTACATCTTCCACTATGAAAGGGACATAGGGGAAGCGAGGATGTCCCCGAGAATCCCCTGGGAAAGCCACAGAACCAAGCCCTCACAGAACAAGCCCAAAAGGTACTTTCTACTTCTTCACCCTCATAGACCTGAGGGGTCCTACAACCCAAACTACTCCCAATCCAAATGTACATTTCTGTGATGTTTAGACTTTCCAAAACTCTACAGAAGAGGCTGCGGACAGGGCTCAGTCAGTCACTAAGGAGCCTGCCACACAGCTGTTCAGATCTGCAGTACCTCCATAAAAAGCCAGGCATGGCAGTGCACACTGCAATGCTGAGGAGGCAAAGACGCTGATCCTGAGGGCGCAGGGGTTATCCAGTCTAGCTGAATCAATGGGCTCCACATTCAGAAAGAGACCTTGTTTCAAAAAAAGAAAATGGTGAGACTGGAGACATGACCCAGCACTGGCTGTTCTTCCAGAGAGCCTGAGTTTGGTTCCCAGCACCCACATGGCAGCTCACAATGCTGCCATTCCAGCCACAGGGAGACCTAAGTCCCTCATATATGATACGTGGACATACATACACATACACACACACTCCAAAAACCCACAATAAGTTTTTAATTAATTAATTAATTTAATGGTGAATGATATGCCTAACACTGACCACTGGCCTCTACATACAGATGCATGTATGTGCCTGTGTGCGCACGCACACACACACACACACACACACACACACACACACAAAACCTCGACAATTAAATCTGTCTTTCCCACAAATTCTAACACAGGATTTTCCAAAACAGTATCTTCAGTGAAATGAATTTAATCATTCCAATTCTACTCTCCCATATTTCAGAGTTATATATTCTGATACTTCTTATTCACTAAAGAGCAACAACTGCAGGTACTTGCTAAATTCAGTCTAGGAATTACCTGCTGGCCAGACCATATAATTTTCTTTATATAAATTGTTTGGTTGCATTGTTTTAAGGTATATATCAAAATTACATGCCAAGTTGTGACCCAGTAAGTTGGCCTGAAAGAGCTAATCATGATCGTATGAGATGCGAAGGGAGCAGAGGACTTCACAGCTCCCTACAGAGCATCTGGCAGGCTGCGGGCTCCCTGGAAGCAGAGACAGCCTGGGCACTGCTAGTTCCCTGTGTACACCAAGTATCCCACCAAAGAACGAGCACAGCCACGAAAGGACATAGCGATCATCCTGGTTTGGAATCAGGTATCTGACCAAGCCACAAGGTTGGTCATAAGAGTTTGCAAGTATTGTGAAATGCTTCCAAAAGTCAGTCAAAAGCTGTGCATTCGCCTTAAGATGAAACTGTATGGGGCAGCTGAAGGTCTGACTTAGGCAAATATCAGTGTCACTGGGACAAAGACTGCTTCACACAGATCTCAAGTTCTGATTTGCAGGTGCAGCAGGGCAGGAACAGCAGGCATCCATCCCTCATGACTGCCAGAGCAGTTAGATGAGTGCATACTCATCTAACTGGGATGGGACTGAATAAATCCAGTCCTAGGGATTTAAACTTCAGCCATGTGCAAGGGCTGTTGCTCGCTTTGGCTCCTTCTCATTAAGAGTTAAGGGGGTTCTGGTCCCCTTTTGTTAATCTTGTGGTATGGGCAGTCCTATACAACCATGGCCAAGTGCTAACAAAAGAGACCCAAATTCACGGCTACTAACTACTTTTGCTAGGCAAGCTTACCAGGTACACGCTGCACAAGGGGTCATGGCCAGCAGCTCACAGTGACTTTCTATTTGTAACCATTCTCTTAAGTATGCATGTCCTCTGAAAGCCTCACAGGGAGGGGGAAAGGGACAGGCCCAGGCAGGATTCATACCAGTGGCAAGTCAGGCATCCCACCCCACCCCCACAGTAACACAGGAGAATGAGCTTTTCAAAGTTAGAAGCGGAATACTTTGGAAAACCGTGCTGTCCCTATCCACAACTCCAACAGAGTGGTGTGAGGGTCATTCCAGGAACAATCACAGCAGAGGGGGGTGACTACGGGTGGGCAGAGAGAGGCCCGGTATCAAAAGTTAGAGTTGGACAGGTATTTGCGTCCTCCACAGACAAGGCAGGGAATCAGATTACTAGTTAATCTCCGTGTCCCTTCTCACTCCAGCAGTCTACAGGTCTCTAACGGACAACCGTGTGTGGTATCTTTAGCACACACCTTCTCCATGGGCCAACACAGACAATCTGTAAAACATGCAGTTGTTAGCAAACTGGAAAGCAGTGTGGGACTCAGGGTCTGTGCCAAAGGCGCCTTGAGTCATCTGATGGTCAAGAGATAAGCTGGAAAATGTGTTAGCCACCCAGGAGAGCTGGCCCAGAGCCATGGACTGTGTCTAATTAACACTAGGGGCACTGAGAGCAGTCTTGCTAATGTACATTCCTTCATTTAAAAGCATTCTCTCTGCAGTTTTTCAATACAGGAAATCTTGATGAACTTTCAGGTTCCTTGTAATTTATGATATCAATGAATTATCAAACTCTCTAGATTGCTGAGTTCTGCTTGGTTAAACTTCTACATAGCACTGGAAAGCACTGTCCTGGGTCCTGTTATCCAAGCTCCCGACTGTTCTGTCTTTGCCAAAAATGGAGATATCATCAAAGCCTTCCCTGTTTGACTCTGCCCTGTTACTGAGTTGTTAGTAAAACCTTAGCTGAAGTACTGTTCACCGTGTCACTCCATATTTGCAGAGGCCCTCTCAGGAGATGGTCCTTACGCATGGGAAACAGAAATCACTGTAATACCGAGTTTTTCTTCTTGTTTCAGTTCATGACCAAATGTAGGGAGGGAGGGGCGCTACGGCAATAAAGTAGTGCATCCCAGATACTCAGTAGCATCAATTTTTCTGCTTTCTCTGCCATCAGTGAAAAATGGGCAGTAGTTCCTAGCTGCACATTAGAGGATTTCAGACTGGAACAGCCAAGTGAATGGAAAGCTCCCTATATCCACACACCTTCTCCAGCAATGCACTCAGCAACCTGGGACGCCCAACTGCACTGAGCTGCATCCACCTATACCTTGGTTTCCGCTTCCAACAACTCCCTTCCTCTGGCAAATCCTTGGTAATTCTCCTTTTGTGTTTAGTTTCTATTTAAAAATGTCCTGGTTTGTGTCTGGGAACTCGAGGCAGAGGGCCAGTCCAGCCTGAACCAACTATGCAACTTTGAGGGAAAATCCCTTTTTCCCACTTTATGCCTGGGCGTGCACACGCATGTGGGAAAGAACGCACACACTAAAGAAAGACTCACATACCTCAGGCTTGTCAATCAAAACAGAGGATCACTTGTGCTGCTCCCCATAGCAACCAACTCCTCCTGGACCCCATAAAAGAAGCCCCAAACAATAACTGCTACTCTTAGCCATTCTGGCTGAAGTGGTGCACTGATTCCTTGTAGTGCATTCTGTATAGTGTCTCTGAGTAAAACACACTGGGATTGTGAGAAAGTTCAGTGGATCAAAGGCCCGAGGGCCTCCGTTTGATACAAGAGGGCGGTTTTTAAAAAGGTGGATGTGTGTGGGAAGCATCTATAGGTATCACATGCTTACTGTAAGACAAAAGGTGAGAGGCAGAAACAAGAGAATCTCCTAGGGGCTAACAGGCCAGCTAGCCCAGAGTACACAATGTAACAGACAACAAAAACCTCACCTCAACAAAGCAGAAAGACCCAACTCCCCAGAGTTATCCTGACTTCCACATGAACATGCAGTATACGTGTACCTGTATACACATACACACACAACACCACCACCATCACCATACAGAAATTTTTAAATAAATGAAATAAAACTTCTTGCTAATTTACTATGTATGTGCATTTAAAATTATTTGAATATGGTGGTAAGAACCTAGAAACACAAGACCCAAACAGACCACAGAGAACAAGGTGTGGATAAAAGCCCAGGCTATGGTGGCAAACTCATGCCTCTATTTGCAACCATTTATCTTGAAGTGGGATATCGCCTAATCTGGTATCCCCAGCTGGAGAAAGGAGGCCTCACTAATTCGAGTTTTACAATCTCAGGAAGTCCTCCTCCAGATGAAATATTTAGGATAATTCCTGCCTCAAAAGGATGCAGAAAACACTCTTAGCACTCTTTTGAAATCTCACTGTCATGGCTTTATTGATTTAACCACTATTTCCTCCACAACTGTTTTACTACTCCGCCCCCAGTCTCTCCTGCCTTTATTATTCTGTATCCCGTGGTCCCTCAGAGCCCAGGCAGCACCAGCAAGGACCAGTCAGTCCCACTCCTTCTTTCCACAGCCAGGACTCCTGCTGAAACTCCACCCTGCTTAACCCAGCTTTGCCTTTTCCACAGGGCAGCTGGGCAGAAGACTGCCTAGGACTCCAGTCTGTGGCCGTGCATCTTAGCGCTTTGTACCTTCACCTGCCCTGCCTCTCGCTCATGCTGGCTACGGTGCCTGTGAAGGGGAAAGCAATTGCACTGGCCACGTGAGTCACTCCACATGTGTTCTCTGGGATTGCTTTTATGATTATCATTCTGTGCAGGAGGCCAGAGCATGGAGTTGGGGAAACCACACGCGCAGGCAAGCTTCTTGCTCTATAAACATGGAACTGCAAACCCCAGATGGGTTCTCTATGGGGTCTGGCAACTCCACTTCATCTCCCTAGCCTGCTAGCTTTCCTGCTCTCCCAGACACGTTTCCAGCTCTTAGCGCAACCTCTGGCACTCTCATCTGCTCCTGCCCTCTGCATGGGAGGACAGAGGCTCTCGGCCATGCGCTAGTCACCTGACCACCATCATCTATATAAAAACTGGACCCCAGCTAGTCCTCCACCATCTCTGCCTTTTCCAGTTCTTCCACCTGGGTTCCAGGTCCCTCCTGTACAGCTTGCCAGGTGCTTTCCCTATGCAGTGACACTCCATCCCCACTCCCCCACCTCCTCCGCTCCTGTTCCTTTCTTACTTCCCAGGATGATGCCCAGTGATCCTCACATCTCCACCTACTTGGATAATATCTGCCTTTTAGACTAGACACAACCTGTTAACTTGTTTCCAACCAAGACAATGTGGCAAAGACAAGGAGTTCACGTGTGCCCAAGGAAGATAACCCTACTGGTGGCCCCAAGATTCTCTTTGTTTGTTTGATTGTAACAAGAGGCCATCCTGAGGAGGCCTACAGGACAAACAGCTGTAGGAAGGATACACTGGAGGAATGAGCTCCAGGAAAGACGAAGCACTCAGGTGCAGTCAGCACCTTTCTCATTCAGGGAAATGAATTCTGCCCCTTCATTCTGCACCTAGCAGGGAAGTCTTTCTTGGCCAAACTCCAAATGAGAAATCAGCCCATCTAATCCATGGCTTTGTGAGACTTAGCAACAGGTAAAATTCAGGCTGAAATTGGAGTCCTAACTCGTGGAAGACTTGGCTGTATCCAAGGAGGGTTAAAAGTATGGTAATCTGGAACAAAGTTTCAAAGCAATAGAAAACCACCAGGTGTGGCTTCTTTGGGACAAGGCCTGTCATTCTCATCACTAGTCCTGAGCTCACTTCACCTCACCTGTAAGAAACAAAATAGACCTTTCTTACTCCAGAGAGTTCTATACACATACCCTAACAGCCTCGCCTTGCTCAAGGCTTAGTCCTCCTGACTACAGCACAAACTTCTACCAGGAATAAAGGGGGGGGGCTGGAGATATGGCTCAGTGGTGAGCACTTGCAGCTCTTTCAGAAATCCTCGCTTCAATTCATGTACCCACATGAGGGCTCACAACCATCTAACTCCAGTTCAGAGAGATGACATCCTCTTCTGGGCTCCATGGCACTGCACACACACGGTGCACACATAGACATGCAGGCAAAGCATCCAGACAAGTAAGAATGAACCTTTAAGAAAAACAGCACCAAGTTTCCTTTTACCTAGCACAAAGGAATGTCTCTTTGTATTTATTCAACATCTTACTACTTGTCCCTCGGTTTTTGAAGCGATTTCTTCTCTTCATTTCTGAACATTGCATTTTCTACACATCTGATACTACTTCGACCACCTCCACCAGCTTCTCCTAGAACCCACTGAAGTGGTGTTGCATCCAGAGCCCGGCCCAAGGTGCCACTCTATGAGACGACCGTATGGCCTCTGACATCAACAGGCTGCTGATTTTCAAATTCCCTTTCTAGCCCAGGCCTCCCCCTCAGATCCTCATCCTAAGTGCACCAGCCTGCCTGCAGCCTCCCCCTCCAAACCCCCCATCACCTCACTCCTCATCCGTCCTAGCAGAGCCCTCAGGCCTGCAGTTCCCCCAGTCTCAGCAAAGGGCTCACAGCATCCTTTGCCAGTTCATTAGGAATTCCTCTCTTCCTTTGCTTTCTTTACCCAGGCCATCAAACACTCTGGCAGGATGAGCTTCACAAGGGACCCTGAATTGGTCCACTGTCTTCAGCCCACTCCCGCCGGCCGCTAATGCCAAGGAGCGCTCAGTCTCCGAGGGCTGTGTGAGCAACAGTACCTCATGCTCTCCCAGCACCCACTGCGGGTCTCCAGCCTCCCCCCCTACCAGCCACCTGGCAAGCTCTTCCTGATGAAACATCCCAGAGACACCACACTGTATCTTTTAAGATCCTCCTTTTCTCTATACCGGCCCAGGCCTGCCTTGGACGCGGACCTCCTTCCTGCCAAGTTCCAGCTTCTCACCTGAGAGTTACAACCACTACTTCCTGGTCTAGGATCTTGGGAGGATCCTGTGCAATGCCTCTCTGCTTAAAGATCATGTGTCCCCTCCCAAGAAGGGTGTCGCTCCCCCCACCAGAAGTCTTCTCTTTTCTTTCTAGAATCTAAATAAAATTAGCACCATTTCCCTCCCAGTTACCCCAGGTCCGCCAGGCAATTCTTGTCTTTTTCCCATCCCCCCACTCCCTTGCTTCGGTTTCCTCAGTCGTGATCCAAGCACCAAGGCAGGATCAGCTCAGCACACAGTGCACTTAATTTACATCTGTAAGGAGGATGCACTGGGCAGAAGAACCCGGCTGTTTCAAACTGCTTGCCTGCCATCCCCACCACTGGCTGCCCTCCCGTACTCTGGTACTCACTGCAATACACAGTCATAGTAAATTTCCACCCACCGGCTCCAGAGCGATTTCTGCGACAGCTCCTAAATCAGACAAACATGGTTCTTAAGCAGGAAGGAGGAAACAGAAGTCTTAGAGGTATTTTCCTGCAAGTCGTAAGACTAGTTGAGATGTCCAGAGGGTGGGGACATTTGCCGTACAAGCAAGACAACCTGAGTTTGAGCTCTGGAAAGCAGAAAGGTGGGTGGGAAGGAAGGACTCCATACAAAGCTGCCCTCTGATTTCCCTGAGCATACCACTGCAAATGTGCACGCTACATACACAAATATAATTGTAATATGTTTAAAGTACAGGTCATAAATATCTGTGCACTGATAACCTGCTAGACTTGCTAAGATGGGAAAGGAGGGGAGAGCTAAGAAACCAGTTACTGAATCAAGCCCCATCTCTTTGCTTTAACCAGCTCTGGCATGGTCACCGGCTCCCCTCGGGAAGGCTGAAGTAGCTACGGCTCAAATCCTAGGTGTCATGATCACACACTGACTAGCTGCTATGCTATGACGTCGCACACATGTGCAAGCATGATAAAGTCATACCCTGCTGTGTTCCACAGTAGCACCTGGCACAAAGGGGGTGCTCGGTAAATATTTGTCAAACAAATGAGCACATGGATACACAGAAATGCAAATGAATTTGTTATGTTCCATTAAAAAAAATCTCTTCAGATGCAATATCAGGATAGCGCTAAGGTGATGAAAGAAGATAAATTATACCGCAGCATATTCAACATGTAACTTCTCAGAAGTTGTGAGCAATGTGCTATAAAACTTGTGAGCAAAGCAATGTGTTAGAAATTTGAAAGAATTTGAATTCATTTGGAGATGTGAAAAATTTTTTCTGCTAATGCTAACAATCACACCCTATTCTGGGTTTAAAGAACAGGCTTCTTTCCTACATGGGGCCTGCTTGGATCACAGAGCATAACTTATTAATTTTTCCATCTCAAATTGTGTAATCACTGTTCAAACCCCCTGACACATTGAGTGTGTCTGAGCAAAACCGCTAAGGAGTCTGTCTTATTCGGTGTCACTGATGCTATGGAACTTAATTGAAACCCAGCTATATCCTGTTGCCACACAAAGCAGGCTTTTCAGCAGGCCGAGTAATGAGTGTGGGCACTCCGGACTCCAGCAAGCAGCTGTCAAAAACTATCACCCGAATGACCGTTTGCTCAAATCTTCTCACACCGGGAGCCAGGCAGTCGTACTTCAGGGTGGTCTAGAAAAGAAACACATTCATTCCCACATCTATTGCAGGGCTGCCCTAACTGCTGTTGAACTTTTCATTGTAAATATAAGTTCAAGCTTCCAGCCACTTTTGAGAGCGGATACAAGGAGATTTTAAAAACAATAATCTCTATCAACTTGTTTATTATGCATTTTCTTCTGAAAACTCCCAAGAATTTTGGGCTACTCTGCTGTCTGGATGTCTGGAGAGAAACAACTCTCCCTCGTTTGCCACTTGCTGCCCTCAAAACTTCTTAGCAACACACACGGTGCATGAACCTCAACGCAGTTTGCTTTGTCCAATAGCGTGCATAGAACCTCAGCCAGTCAGTTGTGTAATAATAAACCCTTTATCTCCTGAAGATACAAAAACGGAAAGATCGCTAGGTGCTTTAGCGCGGATGGGAACTTGGCGAGCATTAGCCAAAACTGGCAATCACTGTGAACGTCACCCCACCACCACACCACCACCACCTTTCTGGCTTTCCTCTCCCCTCAGCTGTAACCTTAAGGGAGGGGAGGGAGCCGACACAAAATGTTTAGGAAGTCCAGTTTAAGAAAGGCGAGGAAAAGCGCGGGGAGGGAAGGGGACACCAGCAAAAACCACGCGGGAACCAAGGTCCTGGTCATTGCTGCACAGGCTCACGATTCCTTCACAAGTGCCTTTGATGGAAACGTATCAACAACTGTTCTCAGGTGGAGGGAGGTGGAGCAGGCTGCTTGCTAGTTTCCAGAAGCTTAAACAAGGGAAACACTCCTGCGTCCCCAAAGCAAAATAAAAATGTCAACGCCGGGCCGATCAGGCGCGATCCTCTCCTACCTCGTCCCGCTCCCAAGTTCCCCACCCTGCCCGGGAGAAGCGTTCTTCTCCCACAGGCACGGGGACCACGAACCCGCCCGGCCTCTGAGCAACGCCAGGCCGCCAGGGCTCCGCCGAGCCGCAGTTCCGCGCGCTGCCCACGGCCGCCTGACACACCCCTCCCGGCCCGCGCCGCACAGCGCCGCTCGGCCTCCTCCCTCGCTCGCTCCCCGGCGCCCAGCTGCCCCAAGAGCCCGCGGCGCCCCCGGCACGCACCTTCGCCGCTCCCCGGGCCGGGCCCTTGGGAAGCGCACGGCCGGGTCCGAGGGGCACGAAGCGCTCCTCGGCGTCCTCGTCGTCCTCGTCGCCGTCCACCACCTCGACGACCACCTCTTCGTCCTCTCCCTCTCGTCGTCGTCGTCCTCCTCCGCGCCCCCTCGGGGCTTCTCGGCCAGCCGCCCGCGCGCCCTGCGCCTCCGGCCCGCGCCCTCCTCGTCCTCGTCCTCCTCGCCCAGCAGTAGCAGAACCGGCGACGAGGCGGCGGCGGCGGCGCGCGAGGGACCGGTCCCGCGCGGCGGCGGGAGCGGCGGCCTCCAGCTTCCCGGTTGCAGCGGCGGCGGGGCTGGGGCCGGGGGGCGGGAGCCCCAGCGCGGCGGCCTCGGGGGCGGGAGCGGGCGCAGCGCCCCCGCGGCGGCTGCCCAGGCTGGGACGCTTGGCCAGGCGCCTCGCCCTGCATGCCTGCGCCGGGCTGCGGCCCGGAGCGCCGGGCTCCTCGCGCCTGCGGCGGCTGCGGCGGCGGCTGCTCGGGCCCGGGGAACGCGCGGCTGCGGCGCTGCGGGGCCGCCTCCGGGGCTGGCCGCTGCCGCTGGCTGGAGGACGCGCGGGCGCCGCCTTCGCTGGCCCGGCCCGCGGGGACGCCGGCGGCTACGGCGGGGCGGCGCGCCGGCCGCGGGCGGGGGTGGGTGTGAGCGAGCGCGCCGCTGCCGCCGCCGCTGCCTCCGCCTGCAGCGCCCGGGAGCCGCGGGCCGTGCTGCGCTCCATGCGGCCGGCGGCCCGACAGGCGCGCGCCTCTCCGGGCCCTGCGCCCGCCCGCCCGCGCGCTCGGGGCCTACCGAGGCGTCCTGGGCGCGAGCTGTTTGTGTGGTGTCTTCGCCGCCGCCCGCCCCCTGCTCCAGTCCTCGCAGCCTTCCCGGCCCCCCGTTCAGTCAAAACCCGGACTGGATTTTTTTCCCGACCCACGCTCTCTGAAAATCTGCCTGCTTCCTAGCAGTTCGTCGGGACACTGAGGCCGCCGTTGCCCCTGGGGCCCACGACTCCCTCTGGTGGGGAGAGCGTAGGCTCAGCTAGGAAGAAGGTGTTGGGTTCAGAGATTGGCTGAGAGTGGTTCTCTGATCGTTGGCGACCTTACTGGAGTCCAGGTGTGCCGATCCGAGGTTTGGGGTCAGTTCCTAACGTTAGTCCCCAGTCACTGAAATTTCTCCAACATTTTCATGGCCCTCTCTACCAAGCTCCTCTGAGCGCCCGGGCTGTAGGCCTTGCTTTGTATCTCCTCCAACGTTTTCTGGTTGGTTGTTTGGTTGGTTGGTTGGTTGGTTGGTTGGTTGGTTGGTTGGTTGGTTGGTTGGTTGTTTTCCACCTGAGGACGTTACCTGTTGATGTCGGCCGAATTCTAAAAGCTTTCGGCTCTCTTGGTTTGGTCTCCTGGCATTGTCCGAGTCTTGAGGGAGAAACAAACCAGGGAGTCAATATCGCTATTCCAAAATTTTTCTGTGATTGTAAGGCCTAACATAAGGCCAGTTTGGCACATAATGAATGATCGCCACTTTCTGAGGACTTCCCCGTGTTGTTTGGCCTTAGACTGTAGTAAACCAGGCATTCTGCATCCAAATCATGCCCCTAAATTGCACTGTTTTGGCTAGGGCTGGGAGGACTGTACTCATCAGTTGTGGAATAAAGGTAGCGCATAATCCAGCCTTTCTTGTTGGGGGTTGAATGTCATCGTCTTGCTATACACGTGTTGGACTCATTAATCCTTGCTTATGATACCTTCCCAACGCTGAATAGGGATGAGGACAAGGATTCTAAACTGAACTAGGTCTTCCAGGAAATTGCCTTCCAGAAAGTGCCTATTTTAAGTAATCACACCCAAAGAGTGATGTAGCTTTTCTTTCTTACTCGTTTGAGGAATAGGACAAGTCCTGTCTATTGCTCTTTCTGAAATGCCTTTCCTACCAGCACTTCCGTTTTGGTCCCAAAGCTCTGATAATAGAAGTGCAAGTCCCTATGCTATAAAAAGGGAGGTGTATAACCACACAGTTGGGCTGCCCCACTCAGACACCACCCGGGATTTATCTCCCTCAAGCCTCTGTCAGAACACCATTTCTAGTGAACTTTTCATGTGTAAATATCCTGCTCAGGAATTTAGAAAGAGCAAACAGTTGGAGCATTGTAATGTATGGGTGTGTCTTGAATCAATCCTTAGAGTGGCTAATCCCTCCCAGGAGGGAGTAAACTGTTTCAGTGAGTGCCTGGGCAGCCAAGGTGCTCTCCTCCAGAGTCTAGAAGGGAGCTTGGTTGGGTTGAGAAATGATTTGGAGAGAGGCAGCCAAGTGTATGGGTCTCGGCCAGGGGTGGGCATGTGGCTGGCTCAAGGACAGTGGCTGGGGTGCAGAAGAGAACATGTTATAGAATGTCAGGATTAACGTGACAGCTGTCAGTCATCAGAATAGTTGTGACATGCACACGAGATCAGGCTGTTGACTGTCCTCAGAAGAAGGGGACAGAAAGGATGATTGGCCTCTCACCTGAGATTCAGGCCTTCCCTCTGCATCTCCTACCATTTTCATGGAATTTTGCCCTTACTGCACTTGGCTCTGTCCCAGTAGAGATGCTAGATTACAGAGTGTGGAAGGTTGGGGTAAGACCTTTCTGATGGTCAACTGCTTTCGGGTCACCCACGCTCCTGTAACTAACCCCTTCCTCATGCTTAGTAAGTAAGCCCAATAAAGTCACTGGTCCCCAAGGTGGGCTTTGGCGGGATTGTTCATCATTGGAACTCTTCCTGGGGAGACAAAACACACCACTCATCTACTCACCCCAGATAGGGAACCCAGGACAGACCAAAGTATGGGTACCTCCAAAGTCCCACTTAGTGAACCAATGAGCTTAATTTGGGTTACTTACAGGAATATGGGTGAGGGGTTACTTACAGGAGCAAGAATGAGAGCTGCCTCACGAGTTGCCACCGTTGAGAGCTGAGGGAGGCCGGCCAGTTTTCTTTAGTAGTGTAGCTCCTGGGAGGTCAACAACACGTTCATTGGAGTTGATTACATTTTAAATGATAAAAGGTCCCAAACGTGGGGGGTTTAGGAGGTGGGTAGATCTGAGAGGAGTTCAGGGGAGGAGTTGGGGTGAATACGATCAATTGTGTGAAATTCTCAACGAACTCTAAATTTAGTAGGCTAATGAATTTAAAAGTGATGTATGCAGTCCGTTTAGAAGACTGTTGTCATCAGCTATGAACTCAAACATTGCCCCTCCCTACCCCTGACGTCACCATGGAGTTCATGGCGCCAACCCCCTTCATATTAGGGCATTTTCTTGCTGAATTTTTCATTTGTAAATAATCCAGTTAGGAATTCAGAAGTCTTCACAAAGGCTTGTTATTCTAAACATGATCTTAGAAAAAGACAGGATAACTTGACACAGCCAAAGGACAACTCTGAAGTCCGTTCTCATCGTCTGCCCTGGTGGAACAGAGTCTGTTTTCTGCCACTCCATATTCCAGTCGAGCTGGCTACAAAAGAGCAGAAGTGACACTTCTGTCTCTGCTCTGCCACACCTACCAGATGAGTACTGGGATCACAGGGGCGCAATACCGCAATCCTGCATTTCTGTGGGTTCCTGGGATGGAACTGCACTTTTACCTAATGAGCTGTGTCTCTCACTCTCTGGGTTATAGAGATCAGACTCAGATCTCCTGCTTGCAAGACAAGCCCTTTGCCTCCCAGCCCCAGGCCTGGCTGTAAGCATTGGTATGCACAGTGAGCTTTGGAGCCTTTGCTGCACAGGGAAGTAGACAACAAACAAGAAAAAGTGAACTGACTTCAGAGGTATAATAGGCACTAGAGAAAAGGCAAAAGTGGGAATAGGGTGGTGGAGTTTAACATAAAGAGATATGGGCCCCAGCGTGGTGGCGCGTACCTGGAGTCCCAAAGGATTCTATTTCTATGTTGCAGAAAGTCTAACACAGATCAGAGCATTACAAGTTCAAGGCCCGCCTACTGGACTACAGGGGCAATCCTGACTACACCTATTCAAGCATGAACAAAACAAAAGAAAACAAGAAGTGTGCATATGTTTACATCAAAACAGACTTAAGCAACCATGGATCAGTGTGACACTAAAATAGGAACAGGCAGTGAACCAGGTTTCCTTCCTATGAAAGTGTTTCCTTCTGCTGTCTGCTCTGTTGTGCTGTTTGGTGGTGCTGATCCACAGGAACAAGGTCGGCTTTAGAGCAAGTGCAGCTCATTACTCTGCGATCGCTGACAACTTGCCTTCTCTTGTCTGGGTTCCTGTGATCCACAGTGAGTCTTAAACCTTTGACATTTGGGTCCCAAAGATGTGTTTAAAAAATGATTGAAGACAGCAAGGCTTATTTTTGACATTTTGTTCGATATTTTTGAGATTCAGAAAAATAGAAACCATGGTCCCCAAACTGTAACCCATGCAGAAACACAATGGATTCACCCACCACTGACTGCTTTGGTGTCATTATCAACCTTAAGTAATTAAATCTTTTGATCGTGGTAGCAAACTATTTTTAATCAAAAAGTAACATTTTGCCCTTTATAAAGGTTATGAAAGTAAGATTAGGTTCATCTTCCAGACTTCTGGGAACCTCGGGAATGATCTCAGTTGATGACTGTCACCACTCTGTATGAAGACTAGATAAAGGGTAGAAGCGTGGCTCATCACACAGCTTTCTCCGACAGCCTGACTCAAACTCACAGTTTCACATGACAGTTTCTTCTGTGAGCAATTAACTCAAACCCTCTAACCACACTGTATTCCTATAGTTCTGAATAATGCCTCCCAAAGACCTGATGGAAGGGGCATATTATTTTCCATCCCTCCACACAATTGCTGTGTGTGTGCGCGTGCGCGCACGCGTACATGAGTGTGTGTGTGTGTGTGCGTGTGTGTGTGTGTGTCTGCATCTTGGTTGTTACCTCATCTATTGCATCATCCTCCCATACTGACATTTATGCAATGGATGAGCAATAGAACACCTGACTAGGATTTTAGAAGCATAGCTGGAATGCTGCATGTGATACTAATTTAGGCCTTCTTCTCTGAGGAGTTCACAACTTATGGTGACTGAGCTGTGCTCCCCACTTTCATAGTAGACACCTGTGTTAGGATGGAGCAGTTGCCTGCTTGTAGCCCTCATAAATAGGCCCCAGTATATACCCACAAATGTGCAATGATAAGCTTGCTTGAGATTGGGTTTCCTTTAAGACAAATCCCGCTGATTATCTCTGTTTCTAGGAATATGCCTTTCCATTCCATGGCTCTCCCTGTTTGGTTGGGAACACAGACTTCATGAAATTATGATTTGGTTGCTCTGATATTTCACTAGTGTGCTCATTCACTGTTGAGATGCCTGATGGCTTTGCGCAAAGTTATTGGTACATTATAGCATTTGTCCTAGCTCCCCTTCCTACAAAGGGCAGCCTGGCTAGTCCAAGACAGACAAATCCTCCCTACCAGGAAGTTTTCACAGCCCTGAAGCTCCTCTGTTGCTCTTCCTCTTCCCATCAGTGTTTTCATACAGGACCTTTCTGATGCAGTGACGTGAGTCCAACGCATGACAGAGATGAGCCGGAGAGAGTGGAAGGTAGACCATTTCAGGGAACTCAGGCGCGGATGGGGCTGAGCTGGGGAAGGGTTTTTAAGTGGAGGTTTAGCTGGCGCATGGCCGTCTGTATTTCTGTCCCACTTTGCTTTCTGTTGCTATGATAAACACCATGACCACAGCAGCTTGGAAAGGAAAGGATTTCTTTCACCTTAAGTTTTACCATCATGAAGGGATTTAGTGCAGAAACTCAAGGCAGGACCCTGGAGGCAGGAACCGAAGCAGGGAGTACGGAGAAACATTGCTCTCTGGCCTGCTCTTCGCACCTTGCTCAACCTGCTTCTCCTCAACCTAGGACTAGGGCCTGCCCAGGGATGGCACCATCCACATTGGGTTGCGCCCTCAACATCAAACGTTTATCAAGAAAACATCCCACAGACTTCCTTCAGACCATCTGCTGCAGGCCTTGTCTTCCCTCATCCCTGAGAACTCTATCTTATATTATATTGACAAAATAACTGAGACCCTGTCCTTGTCTCTGAACATCCATATATGACACTTGTTTTCTTGCCTGCTGTAGCATGCTTTCTTGGAGCGCCAGCCCCCAAATCATGACATGGAGACTTATTAATTATGAAACTCGGCCTTAGTTAGGCTTGTTTCTAGCTAGCTTTTTTTTTTTAAACAACCTCTTTCTATTAATCCATGTGCTGCCCTGAGACTCGCTTATCTCAACTATGTACTGTGCATCCTGCTTTCCTGCTTCCTCAGAGGCTGGCTGGCTGCTCTCTGTGCCCACCAGCCCCTTCTGTCCCTCCTCTCCTAGCTATTAGACCAATCAGGTACCTTAGACAGGCAAGGTCAAGCAACAGACATCTTTACATAGTTAAGCAAACGCAGCACATCTTTAATTAGCTAAACAAACATTCTATTCTACAACCGTCTGCTTCACTGGAGTAGGGTCCACAGGTCACTGGGGCCACACACTCGGGGGTAGAGAGGACGAGACATTTGTAGCAGCTACAGCTGTCCCACCACAGTGCTCTGAGTGGACTCCATCTTTGTCACTGTGGAATGCAGTAGTAGGTGACCTTTACCAAAATGGGCAAAAGAAGAGCAGATACAGCTACTATGTATTATGAACATTACAACACTATGTAAATGTCAAACAATCCATTAGGACAAAGGCACTATAATGTCCCTTCCAGAGCCAACAGCACGGCTGTTTCGCTGGGTTGTTTCTCATTTCTAATCACTTTCTTTTTCTCCACCTAATTCGTATACTTTTCCACCTAACTTTACTATGGTAGCATTTCTCTCACACAGGGCTGTGTAATGTCGATGAATTCCCGAGACAGCATGACAAAGTCATGTAAATAGGCAGAAAAGGTGCATGTATGTGTCCATAAACTCTGAAAAATGACCACTTCAAACTCAATAGCCAGGCAGAGCAAAAGGCTGCTAAGCTTGAAAACAAAAAGCCTCTATGCTTTATCACGGATGACACCATTAAAAAGCTTTAAAATAAGGGCGTGAAACAGGCTCTGCAGCTGAGAGCATTGACTGCTCTTCCAGAGGACCGTGGTTTGAGTCTCAGTACCTACATGGTAACTCACAGCTGGCTGTAATTTCAGTTCCAGGGGATCCAGTTCCCACTTCTGGTCTGCACAGCCCCCCAGACACCCATACATGTAGGCAAAAGCCAATACACATAAACTAAAAGTGATAGTCAGTCACATATGTCTATAGTCCCAGCTATTCAGGAGTCTGAAGCAGGAGGATTGCTTCAGACCTTCAAGGAAGGCCTAGGTAGCACAGGCTTGTTCACTTCTACCACCACTGTAGTTGAATGTCATGCAATCCAGGTTCTCAAACTCAATGAATAGCAAAAGATGACTTTGAACTCCTGATCTTCCTGCGTCTACCTCTCTTGAGTGCTGGAATTATAAACAAGTACCAGAATATCCACCTTTCTAAGACCTCATCCCTTTAAAGAAAAGGTAGCAGGAATAGTTCAATCTGTAAAGCATTTGACTTGCAAGTATGAGGGTCTTGGTTTAATCCCCAGAGCCCATGAAAAGTGCTAGCTGAGCTTTGTGTTTATAATCCTGGTGCTGGGGAAGCAGAGACAGGAAGACGCCTGGCAGATCTCGACCAGCTTGTCTATCATAACTGGTGAACTCTAGGCCAATGAGATCCTGTCTCAAAGGAGGTATACAGTGTTTCTGAAGATGATGCCTGAGATTGCCCTCTACCTTCTGTGCACACATGCACACAAGTCTAACAAGCAAGAGAAAGGTTTAAGTCAAAGACAGACAGTATTTTCAACATTAAGCCTAGCATCAATAGGTCGTCTAAACTGATACACTCTTGGCCTACCAGACTGAGGATAGTTCAAGGTTTTGATAGTATGCAGTGTTACTGAGGCCATGGGGAAACACACTTGTGTAGGTCTACTGCTGAACATATTCATTATGTATGTGTATTCGATTTCAATATCACAATTCCAAGATGCACTTGTCATTAGAAGTCAGAAATTCCTCTGCTAGCTCTACATCATAGAGAAGTTGTATGAGCATAAAGAATAGTGTTACAGCATTGGCTTTCACAGCAAAATAGTAAATATCCAAGTATTTACCAATGGGGAGTGTGATGTATAAATCTTTGGCAGTGTGTAAGCTGTGTTGCCATTGAAGAGGAAAGTGTGGTCTCTGTGTTAGTAACAAGGGCAAGCTGAGAAGTGCTCTTCACAGTGCGGCTTCAGTGGCTTCAAGCCCAACCCTCTGACTTGTGTCAGAAGAGTGGGTTTCTAATAGACGAACTGAATGTAGGTTACATACCTTCGGGTGTGAATTGGCTTCAGGGAGGAGGTGAAGCTTCCTAAACGTGTTCAAAAACTGCAGTCACTTTAAAAGTCAAGGATAGAGGCTGCAGAGCTGGCTCAGCAGTTAAGAGCTCGGGCTGCTCTTCCAGGGGACCTGGGATTTACTTCCCTCTCCTGGGATGTTCTTCCAGAGGACCTGGGCTCCACTTCCAGCATCCTCCTGGGATGCTCTTCCAGAGGACCTGGGCTCTACTTCCAGCACCCTCCTGGGCTGTTCTTCCAGGGGACCTGGGCTTTACTTCCAGCACCCTCCTGGGCTGCTCTTCCAGGGGACCTGGGCTCTACTTCCAGCACCCTCCTGGGCTGCTCTTCCAGAGGACCTGGGCTCCACTTCCAGCATCCTCCTGGGATGCTCTTCCAAAGGACTGGACTACACTTCCAGCACCCTCCTGGGCTGCTCTTCCAGGGACCTGGGCTCTACTCCTAGCACCCTCCTGGTAGCTTATAAGCTGTAACTCCAGCCCTCCATGGGCGCTACGTACCAGCAGGAAAAATGCCCATATGCATTAAATAAATTTTATTTTGTTTTTTTTTTGTTTTTTTTTTTTTTGAGACAAGGTTTCTCTGTGTAGCCCTGGCTGTCCTGGAACTCTCTTTGTAGACCAGGCTGTCCTCAAACTCACTAAGATCCACCTGCCTCTGCCTCTGCTGGGATCAAAAACTTGCACCAGCACCTCCTGGCAATAAAATTTTAAAAGAAGGAACAAAAGTCCTCACAGCCGAGTTTTTGCCACAGGCCACTCCGTTGGCCTGCATGACCTACCCTGCCTTGTCTTTCAAGCACAGCACTGCCAGCCTGGGTCCAGAAGCACACTTCTTAGGGATTCTCCTCATGATCAGTACCAGGACAGAATGTGTGACAGGACAGCATGCACATTTGCTCACTCTGTTTTTCCTACATGGCTTCCTGGGAACAGGGTAGGAAGTAGGGATTTGGAGGGGAGGTGCTACCCCACACACTCCCATCCTTCCAGGCTACTATAGTCAGATGTTCCATTGTTTTTATAAAGGGTTTATTGCCGTGAAGAGACACCAAGACCATGGTAACTCTTATAAAAGAAGACATTTAATTGGGACTGTGGCATAGGACAATTCTGTATTCTGTCAATTATGTTTTAAATAAACCCTGATTGGCCAGTCACCAGGCAAGAAGTATAGGCGGGACAACCAGACAGGAAGAAGAGGCGGGCAATGAGAACAGGAGTATTCTGGGAAGGAGGAAGCTTATTCCTCCGCAGTCCTGTCCAGACATCAAAGAAGCAGGATGTGACCTGTCCTGCTGAAAAGGTACTGAGCCATGTGGCTAACATAGATAAGAATAATGGGTTAATATAATTTATAAGAGCTAATAAGAAGCCTGAGCTAATAGGTCAATCCGCTTTATAACTTATGTAGACTTCTGTGTGATTTTCTTTGGGACTTATCGGCTGTGGGAACTGGGCAGACAAAACCCCCACTAAGCAGGCCCTGCATGTTACAGGACTGGCTTACAATTCAGAGGTTTAGTCCACTGTCATCAAGTGGGGAGCATTAGATGCTTGCAGGCAGACATGGTGCTAGAGAAGGAACTGAGAGTTCTAAATTCAGATTAGCAGGCAGCAGGAAGTGAATGTCACATTAGACCTGACTTGAGCATCTGAGACCTCAAAGCCCTCCCCCAGTGGTCACTTCCTCCAGAAAGGCTGCACCTGCTTCAACAAGGCCACATCCCGTAATAGTAAGACTCCCTATAGCCCTGTGGGGACCATTTTCATTCAAACCACCGCATCCATCAAAACCCATTTTGTTTCAGTTGATTTCTTGATCACTGAAGAATTTCCCTTTGCATTCAGCTTTTTCCCCAACTCTGCACATTCTTGTCTTATCATCTGCCTGTGTGCCCGAAGAGTAAAGGATTTTCTTCACACGCATGCATTCTCTTTCTACACTAAAAGCCCAATGGTCACATTTTTTACCACATGCTTCCTTAGCTTTGCTGTCTGTCATTTAAAAGTGTTAATAGTTTGCCCACAATCTTCAGGTTTTCCTACAGGTCTTCCTTTCCCTCCTTTGCTGATATCTCCACAAATTCTTACCATGTTTTTAGTACTGACTTGTACAGGCTGATCCTTTGTTCTTTTCTTGGAAGACCAAAATACATTATGCTTCGATTCTCCCCCTTTGTATGTGTGTGTGTGTGTGTGTGTTTCTGTCTGTCTGTCTGTCTTTCAGTTTTTCTAGAGCTAGCTCTGTAGACCAGGCAGACCTCGAACTCACAGAGATCCTCCTGCCTCTGCCTTCCGAGTGCTGGGATTAAAGGTGTGCACCACTACCGCCCGGCTTAATTTCCTTTTTCTTGCAGTCAGTTTTGTGTTTCAATCATACTGATCTAATTTACTCTCCTTTTACAAGGATGCGCTATTCCGGTGTGATGGGTGACTCGGATCAGCTTGAAAGATTTAGAATCACCATGGAAACACCATGCATTTGTCTATGAGAACTTCTCAAGAAGGAAAGGCCCTCCCTGAATGTGGGCAGCACCATCCTGTGGGCTGGAGTCTTGGATTGCATGGAAAGACTATGAACTCAGCAGCAGCCTTTGCCCTTCTTGGTCACTGGCTGTGGACCAGCTGCCTCAGGTTCCAGCTGCCATGACTTCCCCACTACAATAGACTCTACCCTGAAAATTTGAGTCAGGGTGGGCTGGCAATACACCCTCTGAGAGCTGATGTGGGATTCCCCTCTGTATGTCTTATTGCTATTGGTTAATAAAGAAGCTATTTTGGCCAATGGCAGGGCAGAATAGAGCTAGGTGAAAAACTAAACTAAATGCGGGGAGAAGGCAGAGTCAGGCATACTCCATGTAGCTGCCCAGAAGCAAGAGGTAACAAACCATGAGCCTCGTGGTAAAATATAAAATAATAGCAATAGGTTAATTTAAGATGTAAGAGTCAGTTAAGAAGCCTAAGCTAATAAGCCAAACAGTGTTGTAATTAAAATAGTTTCTGTGTGATTATTTGGGTCTGGGCGGCCGGGAATGAAGGAGAAGTCTCCATTTACAAAGAGCCAAAGAACACCCAATAGAAACTTCCACAATAGCAGGCATGAAAAGCCCTCTTTGAGTTGTTGGTCAAGATTGTACAAAGAGACTCCACAGTATGTAGGCTATTGCTGCTGTCCTCAGTTGCCCCACTGCCAGCCCCTAAAGGTGGAAGGAATGTCACTATTGCTGAAAATACCATGCTCTTCAGATATGGGATCAGAGGATCAGAGGCTGGTTTATACAGGCCCATATCTCTACGTTGAGTGGAAGTCAGAATTGTGAGCTACCTGCCACACAGAAGGCGGTCGCCTCGCCCTCTGATAGTGAGACAAACTGATGCCATCTTAAACAAAGGGTCAGGATATGCTAATATCACTCTGCTCCTTCTTTGTAATTTGGGAGACCACCTGGGAAAGAGGTGTTAATTCAGTCTACATGACAGAGCAGGAAGATAGGAAGACCAAATGGACATAGAAAGGTGTGGATGTGACCACAGTCATTCTCCGGCTACCTAGGAAACAGAATGCTAATGAATTGCCCCTTCAGTTTATGTTTTGGTAAAAAAGCTGTTTGGAAAATAAACATGGGTAACTTTTCAGGATGTAAACTCAGGATAAGGTCATATGAGTTGTGCTTCAATTATTCCCACACCTCCACTCTGGATCAAAAAACAGTTTATGGGTGGAGCTCCATCCAGAGTGAAGGCCTGGCCCCTGCTGGCCCAGCACTGACCCCTGAGCTCCCAGCGGGCAGAAGGCAGTTGACAGTCTTCCTTACAATTGGTACGGGGCGGGGGGAAGGGGGGAAGAGTGGAAAGACTCACCTAGTAGACATTTTTATTAGTGTAACTTTAATGTGTCTTTTGAAGCATCCTTTGATTCTTTTCCTTAATTCCGTGTCTTCAGAAGGCTGGTTCCATGTTGTTGTGTTGTAAATGATCTAGAAGATTAAATGGACTGTTGCAAAAAAAACAAAAACAACAACAACAAAAAAAAAACAGTTTATGGTCTGGGCTGGCCCTGGACCTGGACCTCAACACAGAGGTACCTGAGCTGGAACTGACCTGAAAGCCACCTCCCCGAATACTAGCTTTCTTGGTACAAGATGGTGCCATGCAAGTTTCCAAAGGAGGGCGGCAGCCAACAGTGGGAGAAACAGTCTGTCCCAGGGAAGAGCACACCGGTTGGTTATCCAATAGCAATGGTCAGCCCTGCATACATACATCCAGTAACAGTGCTGTGAGATTTTGTTTGTGTTCTGACAAATAAAGCTTGCCTGGAAATTAGAGGGTGGAGCTAGGTACTAATTAACCATAGAGGTCTGGATGTCTGCACAGACAGACAGGAAGTCATAAGGTTGGGCAGAAAGAGGAAGCAATAAAGCAGGGCAGAGACAGGAACTCAGCCCTTCTCTGAGAAGACAGAGAAGTAAGAGGTGACTGTGGCTGGTCTTTACTTATATCTTTCAGCTTTTACCCCAATATCTGACTCTAGGTTTTTATTATTAAGACTAATTAGGATCGTATATAACATTATACAGACTGAACAGGTTACAGTAAGGATAGGTATGTAACACCTAATGACATAACAATTAATGAACAAAGAGGCTATGGATTTGCAAGAGAGCAAAGAGTAGTATATGGGAGGGTCTCAAGGGAGGAAAGGGAAGGGAGAAAGGGTGTAATTATATATTCAAAAATCAAATGAAAAATGCAGTATAAATAATTCAGACAGAGAGAAAAAATATGAGCCAAAACAAAGCCTTCCTCCTCAAGTTGCGTTCCTCAGGCATGTTGTCACAGCGATGAGAAAAGTAACTGCTATGCCCTAGAAAGGAATTGCTGGAGGATGCAGCGTCTTGTCATGGGGTCCTGTCTGGTCTTGTGTCTACCATCCTTCAGCCTCAGCCTCCCGATGGTTGTGATCCCAGGTGTGCCCCCGTGTGTCTGGCACTTAGCAAGCATTCTTAAATTATACCTTTCAGATTTGATTCTTATCTGTGTAGCTATTGGTTACATGCCTGCTTGTGTATATTTTAGCAAATAACCTTCATCGTGATGTAGTATTTCTACATCATATAACAATAGGCACTGGGCTACAGAATGGTTCAGTTAAAAGCACAGACTGCTCTTCCAGAGAACCCAGACTTGATTTCCAGCACCCGTGTGAGCTGTCTGTAACTCTAGGTCAAAGGAATTCAGTGTCGTCATCTAGCATGTACAAGGTACACATTCATATAGACAGGCAAAACACCCATGCACATAAAAACAAAGTAAATTAACTTTAAAAGGGGACTCAGTAATCATCATAATAGCTCTAGTAAGCAATATTTCTCAACATAATCTTGATACATTTAAAGACATTAGTAGACACGGCTCACCTGCTAGCTCATTTTGCAGAGACGGAATTAGCCGCTATCAGGGCTATCCACTATACAGTGGCCGGTCATCAACCACATGGCGTGATAACACTTGAAATGTGCCCAGGATGAATAATCAAGTGAATTTACATTTTATTTGATTTTCATTAAGGCAGAGAGCTACATGGGACTAGGGGCCTCTATGCAGGCACAGACTTTCGGAGGGTCATTTTCTACTTTCTAGACCCATTTGTGGGTGAACCTGACTGAGCTAATTAAGGAGGAAGAAATGGCCCCTGAGATATTTTGCTGAAGCTCTAAATCTGAACAACCATGACTATTTTTTCACCTCTACCTAACTTTGAAAAGGCATTTTGTGTTTTGTGTTGTTGCTGTTATTAATGTTTGGCTTACATTAACAATTCTCATTTATCACCTTCACCAGACCCCCATGAGGGTCTTTTCAGGCTTGGGGATAGCTATGATGTCAGAAACTTCTAGTCTGTCCTTTTTGCCCTTGATGCTCTTGTCTATGCCATTTTGGTTCTCTTTGTTATTTTACTCTTGAGCTAGGCTGGGGGATGGTGATGTCCTAAATGAATCCCAGTAACCTAGTCTTAAAAGCTGAGAAATAGCGTATGATCTCAGCAGGTGCAGATAGCCACGCCCCAGGGTCTCCTCTTGCTTGTAAACATCTTTCTGCTCTTACACCTGAAGGGGGCAGTGGCAAAGTGAGAGTGACTTTTGTAAAAAGTGCAAGAATTCTTCGTTGCTCTCCATACTTTTTACTACAATGTGGAACTTTCCTTAAGTCAACTTGGAAGTTTGTCTGGCTTCCAACACGCAAGGGTGGAAGGTTGAAGGGGTGATCTCCAGGCTTCACTGTGTGTGAGTGTAAAGGTTACTTACAAATGACCCTTCTCTGCCTGTAGATTCCACAGTGCAGATGCTTGCCCCCCAGCTTTTGTGTATGAGCCCCACTATGCCCACAGTGGCAGTAGCTCCAGCCATTGCCTAGTCACCGTCGCCATTGCCTGTTGTTCAGCTTCTTGTCACACAGCAGGCATGGGGGTTCAGAACCCTTTTGTTGTAGGAGGATTTTGGATTGTGTGGAAGGAACTCAGGAATTTTGAGCAGGTAAGATCTGGGGTTCACCATGGGTGTCAGGTAGGACCTTCTGGCAGCAGTATGGAAGTTAGGCCACAGAACTGGGGAGCAGCCTTGCCCAAGGTGAGAGTGGGGAGAGCATGAACTGAAGCTGCCCTAGTGTCCATAAAAGTTAAGTTTAAATTTCTGGGCGATAAACCTTGTCACCAACACAAGAAAAAGAGTAGAAAAACAGTTCTCTGGTTTGAGCGCATGAGACTATCTAACAGTCAGAAGTGGGAGTAGCAGACTTCCTACGGGACATGGCACCATTTGGGAAAAGTCAGTTCCAGGTGCGTGTGAGTATCCATGTTGCGGCCTGCAGTAGTTACCGATGTTTAAGAGGGAAAAACTAGGGTAGCCAAGTCACAGGGCACTTGCCTGGCATGCAGGAGACCCTGGGTTAGATCCCCTGGAGAGAGAAACAGTAAAGGCCAGAATGATGCCGGATCTGTTGTCATGGGACTCTGCTTCTTCTTGCAGATCATCAAGACAAGGAGGTTGCTTTTTCTTACCTCCACCTTGGTGTTCCTTCGAGGATGCAGATAGCCGGGAATGTTTCTTCCTCTTTCTGCTTTAGAGCATCCCCCCACACCTTATCTCCTCCCAGACTCCAGGCCCACATGTACCAGTGGCTCATTTCCACAGGTCAACCTGTGGCAACCCCACCTCCCAGGAGACAAGCAGCTTTCTGTCTCCTAACTTCTGAGCTGATCTTTTCCCGCTCTTCTGTTACCTTTGAAGATTAAATTCTGTAAATCTTTAAATGTGTTTTTGCTCTCCCTCTCGAATATCGCTTGACACAGAAATCATGAACATGCAGTGAGGACTAGTGTGGTTAAGACTGTAGGGGGCTGAAATGGTTAAGCAAGCAAAGGCACCACCCACTGAGCCAACCCAAGTTTAGTCCCTGGGACCCAGTTGTGCAAGGAGAAAACTGATTTCTGGTGTAGGAGGTCCTTCTGTCTTTGTGTTGCATTCATTGGTTAATAAAGAAACTGCGTTGGGCCTGTTGATAGGGCTAAACTTAGGTAAGCGGGGGTGGGGGGGGTGGGGGGGGGAATTAAATGGAATGCTGGGAGGAAGAAGGCAGAGTTGGAGAGACACCATGGATCCACCAGAGACAGACGCTGGGAATTTTACCCAGTAAGCCACTGCCATGTGGCAATACACAGATTAATAGAAATGAGTTAAATTAAGATGTAAGAATTAGCCAATAAGAAACTAGAGCTAATGGGTCAAGCCGTGATTTAATTAATACAGTTTCTGTGTGGTTATTTTGGGGCTAAGCTAGCCAGGTAGCTGGGACAGACAAGCAGCCCTTCCTTGCAACAGACTTCCACAAGTTGGCCTCTCACCTCCATCCGTATTTCCATGGTACATGGGCATATGTACACCCAATACACACATGTAACACTTGCGTTACTCTCTATGGTACAGTTTGCGCTACTGTAACATTGGCAAGTCATGCAAGGGCCTGGAGATTAAAAGAAAACACAAGAGACATGGGTCATTCGTGAGGAGAAAATGCCGAATGCCCTTTATTCACGCTTAGGAAAACCTTATATACCTAGTTGCTGCACAATGGAAATCCCCCCCAGGCAGGTGGGAAATTACCCTGCCCAAGATGGAGTAAACAACGGCCCTATAGCTAAGGGGGGGGGGGATGTTTAGCCAGAAAATGCAACATGTCTGGCCAGAAACTGTCCTCAAAATGAAACCCTGGGAGGAGGGTAGACCCGTGGGCCCTACACACACACACACACAATAAATAAAATATTTTTAAAAGTTAAAAGGATATTATAATTGAGAGCTGGAAATTGCCAATGCATCTTGTGAGAAGTCGGTGATGGTAGCAAGGGCACTAGCGCAGGTGACGGTGGATCATTAAAGGGACAGAATTGAAGCAGTGAGCACGCACTTCAGGCTTCCATTTTTATTCTCCACAAGTGTGGTTATTAGAGGAAGGATACAGGAGCAGCACAAAGAGAAAGGAGTTAAGAAGATGGGAAGACTTGGGTGTCATTAACACACAGAAGACATGGGAATTAATAAGTGGAGAAAGAAGCCTCAGACAGGAGTCGGTGACAGATCTTAAGCCTGAGCCTGAATAGGACAAGACATCTGTGTCCTCAGAGAAAGAGCCTCCAGCATGAATGCCTATGATGATGTGTGCAGAAGGCCAAGCACTGAGTGGAGATATTCTTTTTTTATTGTTTTTATTGAGCTATATATATTTCTCTGCTCTCCTCCCTCCCTTCCTCTCCCCTCCCCTTCTACCTTCTCCCATGGTCCCCATGCTCCCAGTTTACTCAGGAGATCTTGTCTTTTTCTACTTCCCATGTAGATTAGATTCATGTATGCCTCTCAGGTTCCTTATTGTTGTCTAGGTTCTTTGTCTTTCTGGGTCTGGGTTACCTCATTCAATATGATGTTTTCTAGCTCCATCCATTTGCCTGCAAATTTCAAGATATCACTTTTTCTGCAGTGTAGTACTCCATTGTGTAAATATACCACATTTTCCTTATCCATTCTTCAGTAGAGGGACATCTAGGTTGTTTCCAGGTTCTGGCTATGATAATCAATGCTGCTATAAACATAGTTGAACACATGTTCTTGTGGCATGACTAAGCATCTTTTGGGTATGTACCCAAAAGTGGTATTACTGGGTCTTGAGGAAGGTTGTTTCCTAATTTTCTGAGAAATTGCCATACTGACATCCAAAGGGGCTGTACCAGTTTGCACTCCTGCCAGCAATGGAGGAGTGTTCCCTTTACCCCACATCCTCTCCAGCATAAGTTGTCATCAGTGTTTTTGATCTTGGCCATTCTTACAGGTATAAGATGGAATCTCAGAGTTGTTTTGATTTGCATTTCTCTGATGGGTAAGGATATTGAGCATTTCATTAAGTGTCTTTCAGCCATTTTAGATTCCTCTGTTGAGAGTTCTCTGTTTAGGTCTGTATCCCATTTTTTATTGGATTATTTGTTCTTTTGATGAACAATTTTATGAGTTCTTTGTATATTTTGGAGATCAGCCCTCTGTCTGATGTGGGGTTGGTGAAGATCTTTTCCCATTCTGTAGGCTGCCTTTTTGTATTGTTAACTGTGTCCTTTGCTTTACAGAAGCTTTTCAGTTTCAGAAGGTCCCATTTGTTAATTGTTTTTCTCAGTGTTTGTGCTACGGGGGTTATATTTAGGAAGTGGTCTCCTGAGCCAATGCGTTCAAGTGTACTTCCCACTTTCTTTTCTATGAGGTTCAGTGTGGTTGGCTTTATGTTGAGGTCTTTGATCCATTTGGATTTGAGTTTTGTGCATGGCAATAGATATGGATTTTTTTATTCTACATGTTGGTATCCAGTTATGCCAGCATCATTTGTTGAATATGCTTTCTCTTTTCCATTTTATATTTTTTGCTTCTTTGTCAAAAATCAGGTGTTTGTAGGTTTGTGAATTGATATCTGGGTCTTCGATCCGGTTCCAGTGGTTCTCCTGTCTATTTTTATGCCAATACCAGGCTGTTTTCAGTACTGTAGCTCTGTAGTAGAGTTTGAAGTCACAGATTGTGATGCCTCCAGAATCTCCTTTATCGTACAGGATTGTTAAGACTATCCTGGGTTTTTTTGCTTTTCCATTTTTATTATGTTAATTCTCCCTATCCAAGAGCATGGGAGATTTTTCCATTTTCTGGGCTGGCATCCGTGGTCTCTTAATGTCTGCATAATGCTTGACCAGGACCTTCTTCTTTCACTGTTTCCATTGATAAGTCAGGTGTAATTCTGATAGATCTGCCTTTATATGTTACTTGGCCTTTTTCCTTTGCTACCTCAATATTCTTTCTTTATTCTCTATGTTCAGTGTTTTGATTATTATGTGGCAAGGGGACTTTTTCTTTTTGATCCAGTCTATTTGGTGTTCTGTAAGCTTCTTATATCTTCATATACATATTTTTCTTTTGGTTGGGAAAGTTTTCTTCTATGATTTTGTTGAATATATTTTATGTGCTTTTTGAGTTGGACTTCTTCTCCTTCTTGTATCCTTATTATTCTTAGGTTTGGTCTTTTCATGGTATCTTATATTTCCTGGATATTTTGTGTTAAGCTTTTGTTAGATTTAATATTTTCTTTGACCAATGAGTCTGTTTCCCCTATTGTATCTTCAGTACCTGAGATTTTCTCTTCCATCTCTTGTATTCTGCTGTTTATGCTCGCATTTGTGGTTCCTGATCATTTTCTCATAATTTCTCTGTTTCTATAATTCTCCCAGTTTGTGTCTTTTTAATTGTCTCTATTTTGGTTTTCAAGTCTTGAATAGTTTCTTTCATCTGTTTGATTGTTTTTTTTTTCTTGGTTTTCTTTAAGGTATTTATTGATTTCTTCCAATTTTTTGGGTTTGTTTCCCTCCATTTCTTTGAGAGAATTTATTTCCTCTTTAAGGGCCTCAAACATTCACCTAAAGTTATTTTTTTTAGGTCATTTTCTTCAGCTTCATCTGTATTTGGTTGTTAAAGTCTTGTTCCTCTTTGTGGTGTTGAGTGTGTTCTTACCATGTCTATCCATCTTTTCTCCGATTGGTGTAGTTGGGGCTGTGTCTCTGATGATCAGTCTTTCAGGTGCCAGTGGATCCAAGGCTCAGATGGGTGCTCCTCATGGTGCAGTCAGAGCCACAGTTCCAGTCACTCTTGAGATAATTAGGTGTTCCTGGAGGTTTCTCAGTGCTCCCAGGGATGCTCTGCAATACCAGGGGTCCTTTGGGCCTGCTCCCACCAGGTTTGCTTGCTTGGGCTGCACCCACTAAGGTTGCTGACTTGGGCCTGCTCTGGCAGAAGTCTCTGGCTCAGGCCTGCTCCCTCAGCAGTTGCTCCCATTACCTGCTTCTATGGAGGTTGTTGCCTCAGGTTACTATCTCAAGCCTGCTCCGTAGATATTGCTGCTTAGTGCCTGTTCTGGCTCAGGTCTGTTTCCACAGAGGTCCCTGACTCACACCTGGTCCCACAGAGATCTCTGACTGATTGTGTCAGGGGTGCTCTGGTGGAGGTTGCTGGTTCAGGCCGGTTCCCTTAGAAGTTCCTGACTTGAGCCTGCTCCTGAAGAGGAAGTAAGTCCCTGGCTTGGGCCTGCTCCTGCAGAGGTTGCTCCCTTGTACCTACTCCTGTGAAGGTTGCTGCCTGGGGCCTGCTCTGGCGGAAGTTTCCTTCTAACCCTGAGGGAAGATATTCTAATAGAACACTGTGCCCTTCCCTTTCGCTATCAGACTATTGAGACAATAGACTCCCTGGGAGAAGAAAAGGTCTGGGAGCCTGGTGTCAGCCCAAGGGGGAGCCCCTCTCAGAGGGATTCCATGTGGGTAAGAATCTAGAGGGCACCCACTAAGATTTCCAGGTTCTTGTGTCTCAGAACAAAGAATTGGTCCAGGAACGTATGGACAGTAATAGAAATGGAGGCAGTTTGTTGAAAAAGAGACAAGCACTCCAAAGAATGGAGCGGGCTAGAGAGCTGAGGCAAGCAGAGGCCCAACAGGCAGAACATCATGGCCCTTTGTAGCATCCACCTTCCGATGCTTCTTCACACCTCTGATTCCGCTGCCATAACTGAGCCCAGCAATCTCAGACCACCCTATAGGACTAACTGGAGTTCAGGCAGCTATGAGTTAATAATGGGTGGGACCACACATTGCCAGGGCTGCTAAATTATGCATACCCCTTACCCTTTATTTAAACCTAAACTTCATTTTAGGACGAAAGATTGACTGCTTGTCAATGTAAAAATGTAAATTTAAAAATACTGCACAAAATACAGGCTTGAATGTGCACTTCAGCGAAGTTTGAGGGTCACTGTGTGTCCTAAGGTTTAGAGGACTCTGACGTGCATTGCACTCTACCCTGCAGACTTAGTTCTGAACACACTGCAAGCACACATTGCACTGCCCGTGTGCTTTCTGCACACGCCAGCTGCGGCTGCATGAAGCATGCTCAGACTCTCATGGTCCTAACAGAAGACACAGGTGGATAAACCACTACACAAGACTCCAACATTCATGATCATGATGTACAAGGGAGTTTTGGTGTCAGGGAGAAAACAGGGATGAGATAGCAAATATTATGATTTAGATATAAAATGTTTCTCCAAAAGGCTCATGTTGTTGGCTGGGTCTGTGTTTTAGATATTTTGCTCTTGTTGCCATCATAACACCTGACGAAAAGCAATTTAAGGAAGGAAGGGTTTTTTTTTTTATCACAGTTTGATTGTTTGATATTGCAGTATATTGTGACAGGGAAGGCATGACCCCCCAGAACATGAGGCCACTGTTCATATTGTGTCCACAGTTGGCAGGGGAGAGAGAGATAGACACACAACAGAGAGAGACAGAGAGGTCAGAGACAGAGAAGAATGCTGCGACTCAGCTCTCTCTCCTTTTTACTAAGTCCAGATCCCAGCCCACGAAATGGTGCCACCCAACCTGGAGCAGGTCTTCTGACAGCCTGTGCTGTACCTCATTTGTCATGTCTGGAGGTCGTCTCTTAAGGGACTCCAGAGCCAGTCAAGTTCATAATCCATATGACCATAACAGTCCCCAATATGCTTTTCAGGAGTCAGACTTCAGGGAGTCGACTAGATCAGGAGGGTATTGTCTAACCAATGTATTAATCCTTGGACAGATTCATAAACTGAACAGATTACTGGTAAGCAGTTAACATGCTAGGAGGTGGAGCCTGAAGGAAGGAGGTTGCATGGATGCAACTTTAAAGGGTACATAGTCTTCCCAGTCCCATTCCCCTCTTCCACTTCCTCTTTCTCTTTCTCTCTTTCCCTCACCTCCTCCCTCCCTACTGCCCTCTCTTCCTTCATTGCTGCCCTGGGGTAAGCAACTCTGCTCCATCTTGCCCCCCCCATGATGTTCTGTTCCACCACAGTCCATTGCAGTGCAATCATCCCACCTTAGACTGCATGCTCCCAATCTGACAGTTAAGATTCATTTTTCTCCCGTTATGCATGTATGTGTATATATGTGTATGTGGCTTATGCACATGTTTGTTTGGGTTTGTGTACATGTCTTTAAGGTGCACATGCACATGTGTGCTGATAGATGTGGATGTCATTGGGTATCGATCACTTTCCACCTTTGTTTACAGGACAAGGTCTTTCGCTGAATCCCATGCTCAAAGATGGGCTACCTTGGCTGCCACTGAGCTCCTGGATCCACCTGTCTCCTCTGGCACTGGGATTACAGATGAATGCTACCTTCCCAGCTTCTTTATGGGTGCCTCGGACCCAAACACAAGTCCTCATGCTTGTGCAAAGTGCACTGTACCAACAGAAGCATCTCCTCCGTCCCTTTCTTTTTTACTCAGATATCTATCTGTCCCAGCGGCAGCCAAAGTGGGTCAAGGAACCTGACAAGGTCCTGCTGGAGCTGAGCACCTGGAGCTTGAGGAGAAAATGCGCTCTCACAAAGTGCGGGGCAGGGAGGTACCCTTTGGAGCAAAGGTATGGGATGCCAGGGAGAATTTGGTAACTCCACTTTGGTGGTGTGAACCAGGGAACAGCTAGTTAAAATACCAGTTCTTTTTTGTGTTTCCAGTCTGAAGATTAGTGTTACCTTTCAGTGTGGTGGCTCAAATGAGGATGGCTCCATAGGCTCATATACTTGAATGTGGGCTCCCAGTTGGTGGGCTGTTTAGGAAGGATTAGGAGGTATGGCCTTTTTGGACAAGGTGTTTCACTGGGGCTGGGTTTTGGGGTTTTCTATAGGGGAGACTATGCCAGGCCTAGTCTCCCTACCTCCTGCTTGTATGGATCAGATTGGAAGCTCTCATCTTCTGCTCGAGCGTCATGCCTGTCTGCTGCCATTCTTCCTGCCACGGTGATCATGGACTAACTCTTTGTGACTGTAGCGAAGCAAGCCCCCAGTTAAATGCCTTCTTTTGTAAGTCACCCTGGCCGTGGTGTCTCTTCACAGGATTAGAACAGTGACGGTGGCACTCAGTGTCAGTGTGGTAATCATAGTGCTTTGGTCCCAGCAGAGGCTGTGGCAGCACAGGATCATCAGTCCTCACAGAGGAAATCATCACGTACAGGTCAGTGCTCCTCAAGACACTGTCCCATTGCCACCGTCTCCTCTCAATCCAGAAGCCAGGGATGGATGTTATTGGAAATAAGACTTCTGTTCACAACCTTTCAAAACAGCATACAGTACTGGAGAGACAGCTTGGTAGTTAAGAAAATATCCTGTGCCAGGTGTGGTTGTGCACATCTTTAATCCCAGCACGTGGGAGGCAGAGGTAAGCAGATCTCTGTGAGTTCAAGGCCAGCCTGGTCTACAGAGAGAGTTTCAGGATGCCAGAACTGTTACACAGAGAAAACTTGTCTTGAAAAATCAAAAACAAGAACAAAAAAGGAAGGAAGGGAGGGAGGGAGGGAGGGAGGGAGGGAGGGAGGGAGAGAGAGAGAGAGAGAGAGAGAGAGAGAGAGAGAGAGAGAGAGAGAGAGAGTATCCTGCTCTCCCAGAGTATCTGGGTTCAAATACCCACATCAAGCAATTCACTAGCAGTCTGTAACTCTAGCCCCAGGGGATCTGATGCCTTCTTCTGGCTTCCACTGCCATCATTTCTTGTGTGTACACATCCACTCACTGACACACAAACATCATTTAGAAAATAAAGTCCATCACAAAAACAAAACGGTGAGGAATGTAGGTTCAGACTTCACAGGAATAAATGGATTTCCTGTTGCTGAGATAAAGTATCCAGGGCAACAGACAGAAGGCGTACTTGCAAGAAGTGCTGCAGGCCAGGGTGGCGTGCTGAAGCACTGAGGGCTGGAGAAGGGATTCTGATGACCCAAGAGGCCCCCGTGCGAAGATGAGCGCAGCAGTCTCAGGCAGGGGTGAAGAAGCAAACTTAGATGGGTTCATAAATGTCTACTCATAAGTATTTGTCTACAGTCTCTTTAATGAATAATTCACTATGTAATGCAGTTACACTTTCCATAAGGTAATGAAGTTCAGTTCAGCCAGCTGGTGGACTCTGCACAGCCAGCGGGCAGCGCTAACTTAATGTGATCTAGGTGAACACTGTTAGCTTTCCTCTCCCAGTTTGTTCCTGTTTTAGTGACGTTTTTAACACATGACAACACAACTCAGTAGCTGAGGACAGTGACTTAAAGATTACTTCTACCTTCTCCATCTCTCCCATACCCTGGATTTACTTCCAAAATCCTTTTTGTTTACCTTTGAGATAGTGTTTCTGGTACCAAAGACTGGACTGGAACTCACTGTGTAGCAAGATGGCCTCCACTTCTCAGGTGCTAGGATTACAGATGTATCCATCCCACCATGCCTGGCTTGTGTGGTGCCGGGGATACAACCTAGAGCTTCCTCCTTTCTTGGCAAACACTCTGCCAACTGAACTGCATCCCCAGCTTGTTCAAAAGTCATCTAAACCTAATTAAGCACCCACTTCCTCTCTCTGACACCCACCATGATGCAGAACCATTTGGGGATTTTGTGAAAACACAAGTCAGTGATATCAACATCAAGTCTTTGATTCTGAGATACAGGGTGGAATTGGAAAATTTGTATCCTAACGAGTTTCATGATGCTGCTGACATTCCTGGGGCAGAAACCCCACTTTAAGAATTCAAGAGCATCTATGTCAAGTGTGCCTTCTTTTCTGTGTGCCTTTCCCTTCCCAACAACCCACCATTACTCGTTACCAGTGTCATCAGAGGAAACTCGTGTCTCTAACTTCAGTTCTGGTCCTCACCATAAAAAGAAAATGATGTTGCTTCCACAAAACCACATAGGGCCAAGGTTTCTTCTACCTTATAGCCGCCAGCATTTTGCAGTACTCCATGGTTGCCAGCCTCCAAAAACAATGTATTTACAGGGGAAATGTTTAGAATATTATACATTTTTAATAATGCCAGGGTTTGTAAAGGGAATGTGTCTCAACTCTATGTTCTGCCAGGCTTCTAGCCTGTGCTTTTTGCAGCTTAGACAGTATGTCCAGAGCATCCACACTGGAAGGCTGTGGTTCACCGCAGATAATTCAACAGGGCTCTCCCAGGCAACTCCAAGCCTGGGCATTGACTGAAGTTGAACTTCTGCCCTGGGTTATTTAGAGCGAGAAGAAATAAGATCCCAGGCTCCAGCAGCAGAAAGGAGCCTTCTTATTTACAACTATGGCTCATGGTTGGATGATGGGAGGATGGCTCAGGAAAGTTTCACATTTCCAAAGCATGCTTACTGGTGTGAACATGTTTGTGTGTGTGTGTGTGTGTGTGTGTGTATTAAATTTCATTTAGATAATTCAGTTTACTTTGGGGCTTCTATCTTTTCTATACCAAAGTTTTTTATGTACTTTTAAAATGGAGTGCAATTCTAGGCCCAATTTTCTTCATCTTGTTTTCTGTAATTCTCCCTTAAATAAAAGCATTAATGTTATCTCCAAGAATGCAATTATATTGGGGGCTTGACCTATTCTACACTTCCTGCTCACTGGGTTTATTTATGATGGACTAAGCAAGTTCTTAGCAAGTTTTCAACCACGAAAAAAATGATTTACAGGAAATGGGGTGTAAGTCAGTAAAAAACCAAGTTCAAAAGTATGCCAGGTAACAGAAAAGGGCCTTGGTCTGACCTTTTCCTATATTTGACCATAGTGATGATCACACAGGTTAACCTGTGCAGGAGATCCACATGGAATTATATCCCTCCCCCCACTGCCTTCTGCAGGCTAAACTGAAGAAGTAAATAAACTGTGTGAATGCCAAAGTCTTATTTTCAGTACTGTCCAGAGTTACACAGGACGGTACACTAAAAGCAAAAGGAGATGCAGACTGTGCTCTTACAAGTGTCCAGGGGTCTACAGTTAACTCAGAAGCTTGAAGGGAAGTGCTGTAGAGAGGCGAGGTCCACTTGCTGTAGGAATGTAGAGTTCTGATGGCTGTACAAGGACGTCAGAAGTTTAGAGAACCCAACCTTCTCTCTGGGAATGAAGGGGAAGACAGGCAACTGCCGGCGGAAAGTGTCCTCCTCTTCCTGGCCTAACATGATGCTGTGACGTCTTTCACCGAGTCATAAATTCTTGAAGGATCATCCACCAGATGCTGAAAGCAACAATGACAGTTGTTGACATACATTAGGTGCAGCCAGGTGGTAGTCTCTCTGCCGGAATTGTTGATGGTCCTTTGGGCAGGTACTGTTACAACATACAGTTTTCAGATGAAGCAGACAAGGCCCAGAGAGGTTGAAGAAACCAGCAGTAACCAACAGAGACCAACCATATTCAAGATGCTCAGCAGCAATGTCAGTGTCAGGTATGGGTGCTCACTCTGTAAGGCAGACTGCCCCGGAGCCGTGTGTGTGTGTGTGTGTGTGTGTGTGTGTGTGTGTGTGTGTGTGTAAGGGTGAGTGTTGGGGTGCATGCACATGTGTGGGGGTGGTCAGATAGCCTCAGGTGTCATTCCTTAGGCACTGTACACCCCCCCTCCCCAGGGTTTCCTGCTGGCCTGGAAGGACTTACCTAGTATGTTAACTTGACCATTGACTTTCAGGGATCCACCTGCTTCTTCCTCTGAGCACTGGGATTACAAAATGTGTTCTGGGAATCAAATTCATGCCATGTTTTAAGACAAGAACTACCCTGATGAGCTATCTCCCCAGCCTGAGTTTCTCCTCACATATGATTATTTCTAGAAGATTCTCTACCATATTTAGGATACCACGTTTATTTATTGTGTGCTCACTAAATGTCAGGCTCTTCATGTGGGTTTTCACGTTAACCCTTCACAGTGAACCTATATGTGTCTGTGGGCACTTTCTTGAGGAAGAGATGACTGCCCCTCACATCACATGTGTGGGAACAGAGAAGGTGCTCCGGTGGGCAGACTCCACAGCTGTCCTGCAAAGCTTTTTGCTTCCTGCTCAAAAACATCAGCCTCAAAGTCACTGAAGTGTTCTCTCCATGGCCTGCGTCTGGTAGTCTGCTGTATCAGAGGGCATCCCAGGTGATGTCCTTGCTATGTTGATGTACTGGAGACCCTTGCTATGTTGATGTACTGGAGACTCAAGACAAGGACAACAATTCTATGTTTAAAGCGCCCTTGCTAATGACATTTGACTTTGAGAATCTGACACAGAAGCGAGCAAAGCATGTCACCAACCCATTTCTTTCACCTTTTTGTGACTTCTGAGCACCTGACAGGGGATTGAGGGCTTCAGGGGTCATCTCTGGTCCCACAGGAAACAAGTCTCTGCCATCAAAGCCAGTAACGGGAACTCAGGAAGCACTTGCCAGAGCAACTTCTGGCTGGCTTAAGGCTGGGATGCCCCTGCAGATTCCTTCTGCTCTCTCTTCTCCGTTGGAGGGCTTGCCGGCTGCTCCCAACTGCTCCGTGTCTGGGTTTTTGGGGTGCCTCTTGCCTGGAGGTCCAGGAGGCCGGTAAACAAGCTGGGCGCAGCCAGCTATTCTAGCCTCCCAACCTAGTCCAGAGCTGCCAGATACTCCCGTAGGGTGAGCTAGAATTTGGCACCACAGCTGAGAGTGTGGCTTTTGTTCACAGTAAAAACAAGGCTTAACTGGCTTTGCTCCCGTGCCCGCCCGCCCAGGCAGGCAGAAAGGAGCCTCTGCAAGTGTCTGTGCGTTATTATCGCCGCCCGCCCTCTCAGGCACCGCACAGCGAAGATGCGGTCAAGGATGCTCACCCCAACCACACCCGATGGTAGCGGAGCCTGGGGTGCTGCAGAATGCAGATGCTCAGGACCACAGTAGTGCAGGTGGAAAGCACGTTGCTGCTGGCAACCGCGGCATTTTCAACACTAGTCTCCTCTGTCGGAGTTGTTACCCTCCGTTACTGAAAGGCTGCCTTCCACCTGGACCGAGTTAAAGCATGGATTCCTTTATTCCAGGAGGGAAATTCTGTCATTGTGTAGTATACCAGTTCCCAACTTTGCGGGCCCTACTTATGAACACAGAAACAGATTCTATTGTTGTTAGCTTAAATTTTAGAGGAAGAAAAATAAAAACACCACTTACAGGGGCTGCAGAGATGGCTCAGCAGTTAAGAGCACTGGCTGCTCTTCCAGAGGTCCTGAGTTCAATTCCCAGCAACTACATGGTGGCTCAGTTCCCAGCAACTACATGGTGGCTCAGTTCCCAGCAACTACATGGTGGCTCACAACCTTGTATTACGGTGTTTGATGCTTCTTCTGTCGTGCGGGCATACATACGTACAAATAGAGCACTTGTGCACATAAAATGCACACATATTTTAAAAGTACACTTATTTATGTAGTGTGAATGTGCAAAACAACTGGTCAGAGCAAAGTCTCTGATTTCACCATGTTGGTCAAGCCTTGCGACATGGTAGCAAGTGCCTTCACCTGCTAAGCCTCCTCTCAGGCCCTAGTTTGATTTTCCAGTGCTAGGATGTTTAAAACACACCTACATCCAGTCTCAACACACTTAGAGAAGAGTAACCAGGTGAATTCCAAAGCCAGGTAGGTTAAAGGTGATTGTTGTCACTTGGAAAAGACTTTTAGAGGCTGGAAGTACCATTAAAGGGGATCTCTTAAGTCCTACAGTTAAAATTTAATTTTTAAAATGTATTTTAAATTTTACTTGTTTATGTGCATTTATCTGCATGTAGTGTTTATGTGTGCCACATGCATGCCTAGTGTCGTCAGATGCCAGAAGAGGACATTAGATCTCTCGGAATTGAATCCAGGTCCCCTGGGAGAGCAGCTAGTGCTTTTAAACACTGAGTCACCTGTTCAGCTCCATTTTGATTTTAATTGTATAAGAGTGAGTCTGTGTCTATGACTGAAAACACATGTGAGCACCAGGGGCTAAGGAGGCCAGAGCCGCTGGCTCCCCTCGAGCTGGGCTTAGTTAGAGGTAGTTATGAGCTACCCAAGGTGGGTGCTAGGAACCAAACCCCAGTCCTCTGTAGGAGCAGTAAATGCTCTTAATGACTGAGCCATCTCTCCAGCCTGAAATTTCATTCTTTTAGTTAGTCTTGCAAGAATAAAAACACCTTTGAGGAAAGGGAGATTTAAAAGATAATTTTTGACAATTTAGTGTGGATTATTTCCTGAGCTCAATTATTTCAGAAATGGGGGTGGCTAGACATAATTGAGTTAAGCAAAACCAGTGTGGTATGTTGTTGGAGGATGCTTGTTCATTTCCCGGCCACCTAGACTCGAAATAATCAAACAGGAACTGTATTAATTACAACACTGCTTGGCCTATTAGCTTATTGATGGAGGAGGGTCATATGTCTATGTGTTACTTTCATTGGTTAATAAAGAAAACTGCTTGGCCTGACAGGTCAAATCATAGGTAGGCAGGGAAGACAGAACAGAATTGTGGGAGAGAGAAGGCAGTGACTCAGACGCCATGGAGCCAGGCGCCAGGTCAGACATGCTGAATCTTTCCTGGTAAGCCACCACCTTGTGGTGCTACACAGATTATTAGAAATGGGTTAATCAAGATGTGAGAGTTAGCCAGTAAGAGGCTAGAGCTAAAGGGCCAAGCAGTGTTTAAATGATTACAATTTGTGTGTTGTTATTTCCGGGGCTAAGCTAGCCGTGTGGGAGCCGGGCTGGATGAAAAGCAGGCCTGCTCGCCTCATTACTACAGCTTATGTATATTTCTAGCTCATTCTTATCTCTTAAGTTAACCCATTTCTATTATTTTATATTTTACGATGAGGGTTGTGGCCTACCAGCAAGGTTCTAGCTGGTGACTTGTGTCTTTCTCCTCTGGCGGCTCCATGCCATCCCCTTGATTCTGCCTACTCTCTCTCTCTCTTCCTCCCTCCCTCTCTCTCCATATATATATATACATATATATATATATATATATACATACACACACACACACACACACACACACACACACACACACATATATATATATATATATATATATATATATATATATAAAATATATATATATATATATTCCAACCTGGCTATATTCTATGAAGCCATTGGCTGAAAGCAGCTTCTTTATTAACCAATAAAAGCAACACATATACAGAAGGACTTCCCACACCATTTCCCCTTTTCTGTTTAAATAAAAAGGAAGGTTTTAACTTTCACATAGTAAAATTACATATGACAGGTATCAAGTAAGAATTATAGTTACAATATTTATATCTACTTTATCTTTTATCATAACTAAGGAAAACTATAACTATCTATTCTTCAACTCTATCAAAGACCCCAGAAGGATATAATATTACTTAAGTAAACAGGAAGTACATTGTAAGCAACTTCCAAAATTCTAGAATTGACAGAGACATCTCACTGCCTGAACAGCCACCCAAAGTTCTTCTGTATCATTGGAACATCCATCTTCAGCCTACAGGCTCATAGTATCCAGCAGACTTTTCCATGAAGTAGGACGTTTCAAAGACAATTCTGCCTATATTGGCAGTTTGTCAGTCACTTTCTTCTGTGTCCTGTAAATGTCTGGCAGACTCTATCATGAAGCAGGAACCCCAAAGGACCGTCTCACCTTTAGGCAAGTTCAGCAGTCATTTCTCTGTGGGTCCTGCAAGTCCAGTTCATAGAGTATAATATCAAGCAGTCCAGGCAAGAGCAGTTTCTTGCCCAAATGGCTAAGAAACTCCATAAGTAGCCTCTTCGATGCCCATCAGTCTCTTGAAGTAGATTGGTGCTTCCAGGAGCAGATGTGTCTCATTGTCATAAAAATCCTAAGTTCTTAAAACATTTTAAATGCCATATTCCGTAGGTCTTTGAAAGGTTTGAAGATTATCTATCTAGCTGAAATGTATCTCTATATATCTAGAAAACCTAACTAACCTGACTATAAGCTTGACTATTATAGATGATTATCTATTAACTTATATTTCTTAATTAAGCATTACATTTTCAAATGAGCTGCACAAACACAATACCTTAATCAAGAGCAGATACATATATATGTATATATGTATATAAATTGATCTTAAATTTGTATCAATAAACCAAAATTCATACCAATGCAAATCTCTATAGCATATCCCCCTTTAAATGTAAAGAAATATTTATAAACAATATTTGGGAATTTGGGCATAGTTCTCTCCAAACTGCTTCCTGCTTTTTGTTGAGCAAAGTATTTTTGGGGGTGTTCACAGCAACCTTTCAGGGGGGGTCTTAGTAAATCAAACCACATTAGTCTGGAAGCAATCCAGAGATTCTCATCTCCTGTGAAAACAAAAGAAGAACCTCTTTTCCAAAGTAACAATTCTTAGAGCCTAATATTGAAGTCAAGATACCTTTATGTTGGTTTATCTTAGCAGCTCCCAGAATCAAATATCTCTCTTCAGTCAAAAAATTCAAAGAAAACACAATGATATACATAATCCAGACTCTCTGTGTATATTCCATCTTTACATGGCTTATTTTTCTTTACTCTATTACTTTTTAAAAATATTTATTTATTTATTTATTTTCTATACAGTATTCTGTCTGCTTGTATGGCTGCAGGCCAGAAGAGGGCACCAAACCTCATTACAGATGGTTATGAGCCACCATGTGGTTTCTGAGAATTGAACTCAGGACATTTGGAAGAACAGGCAATGCTCTTAACCACTGAGCCATCTCTCCAGTCCCTACTCTGTTACCTTTTAATATCTATTTTATTATCTTTAGTCCTTTAATCTATGACAGTCTATACTTTGTCTCTTTAAAGATACTGTTTTATTTTTTAAAACCATTTACTTCCTTTTATAATTGTCTATATTTTTTCTCTCTCCCAAGTCTACATACATTTATCCAACACTGTGACCCATTTAGAAGTCTTTTTTATCTGAATCTGTCTTTATTGTGTATCTGTAATTATTTTCTGACCAGAAGTGCCCTTTTTTATGCTAAGTGGGCATGGCCGGCGCTGCCTGCTTGCTCCACCCAGTCCTACATGGCAGAGCCAGGTTTTTGCTGCCTCTGAGAGCCATGTATATTTTTAGGCACACAGCGGGTCTATGTGTCCATTAAGCAAGTTGTAACACTCTGCTCACAAACCCCATTTAAATGCTTGGTCTCCTGAAAGAGCCAGAGTTCATGCTGGCAGCATGGCCCAGGAAGCTGCCATTTTGAACCGTGCAGCATGCCACCAGCAAGCAGAGCCCATTCTCAAAAAAATGCAGCTAAACTTTGTTTTTTTAGTAACTAGAATTTCCTTGCAAGCCCTCTCAGGTTTTATGTGGATGTAGCTAGCACACATTGGAGCACCATTCTGTTGTTGGAGGCTGCTTGTTCATTCCTGGCTGCTTAGACCCAAAATAATCACTCAGAAAATATATTATTTGCAATACTGTTTGGCCAATAGCTTAAGCATATTGCTAACTAGCTCTTATATCTTTGGTTAACCCATTACTATTTACCTAGGTAATATTATGTCCTGAAGTCTTTGATGGAATTGAAGAATAGATAGTTATAATTATAGTTGTCCTTAGTTATGATTAAAAGATTCTGTAGTTATAAATATTGTAACTGTCATTCTTGCTTGATGCCTGTTTTGTTATATGTGGTTTTACAATGTTAAAATTAAAACCTTCTTTTTCATTTAGACAGAAAAGGGGAGGTGATGTAGGATTCTCCTCTGAATACTGTGATTACCATTGATTAATAAAGAAACTGCTTTGGGCCTATAGCAGGACAGAGCAGAGGTAGGTGGGAAAAACTAAACTGAATGCTGGGAAAAGTAGGTGGAGTCAGGAGAAGCCATGTAGCCTATTGGAGATGGACACTGGACAGATCCTTGCTAGTAGACCACAGCCATGTGGCAATATATGGATTAATAGAAACGGGTTAAATTAAGATGCAAGAGCTAGCCATTGAGAAGCTAGAGCTAAGCAGTGATTTAATTAATACAGTTTTCTGTGTGGTTATTTTGGGAGTCTGGGCGGCCAGGAAGTGAACAAGCAGCTTCTAACTACAGTGGTAGTTTGAATGTAATTAGCCCCCATAAACTCATAGGAATGAAGTGACATTAATAGGAGATGTGACTTTACTGGAGTGGGTGTGGCCTTGTTGGAGGAAGTGTGTCACTGTGGGGACAGACTTTGAAGTTTCCTATGCTCAAGATATCACCCAGTGTCACAGTAGATTTCCTGTTGCCTGAAAGAAGTAGGACTCTTGGCTACTTCTGCAATACGATGTCTGCTTGAATGCCACCATGCTCCCCACCATGATGCTAATGGACTGAAACTCTGAAAATGTAAGCAAACCCCCTCAATTAAATGTTTACCTTATAAGAGTTGCCTTAGTCATGGTGTCTCTTCACAGCAATAGAAACTCTAACATAAGTGGTATGACCAGGGAAATTGAATTCTTTTTTAAAAAGACTTATTTATTTTTATTTTTGTGTGTATGTGCATATGTATGTATGTATATATGTATGTATGTATGTATGTATGCATATATGTATGTTTTGCCTGCATGTGTGTATGTGTATCATATACATGCCTGGTGCCAGGGGAGGTCAAAATAGTGTTTCAGATCAGCCAAAAACCTGAAATCACAGACAGTTGGTAGCTACTGTGTGGGTGCTGGGAACCAAACCTGTGTTCTCTTCAAGAGCAACATCTGCTCTTAACTACTGAGCAATCTCTCCAGTCCTAAAATTGACTTCTTACTTTTATATAATTTTAATAGCCACCATATGAGTTATTGTAGTATTTTAAAGGATGAATTTGCCCACAAATCTGGAATAAGAAATCACATAAAGTAATATATTGGGCAGCATTATAGTATTCATGTCCCTGTCTGTTTTCTCTTCCTTTTAAGCAAAGCTTGACCATAACAACATTGGCACAGTGACAGGTGGCCACTTCCAGGACTAGGTTTTAAAGCGCCCTGCATATCACAGTTGGCCGCTCATCATTGGTGCTGAGGGAAGCCAAGGGTTATGATGTTGTCAGCTGTTCTCAGGTGAGAACCCACTGGCAAATGACCTCAGCCTCAAACACCCAGGAGAGCCCCAAGGTCTGCAGACCAATGACTGTCAAAGAATTAATGGCTCCCAACAGCTACCAGAGTGTGAAGGGTAGTAGAATCTCTGCCAGCTGCAGCCTGGCTGGCACTCGAGTGCACCACGCCTGAGTTCTACACCCACAGCTCATGTGATGACAACTGTCTGCTCTCTGAAACCACCGGAGCCAAGGGTGGCTTGTTACACAGCAGTTCATTTTAACATGGTCAAGTTCATCCGAAGTTCCAGTCAGGGCAAAGGGTGGACTGAATGCCCCTAGAGGTTCATGTAGTGAGCCTTAGCCCTTTGGATTTAGGAGGTGATTTTTTTCTTTAAGAATGGTTGATGTGGGAGTGTCATCTGTTGTTTCATTGGTTAATTAATAAAGAAAACTGCTTGGCCTGATAGGGCAGAATTTAGATAGGTGGAGTAGACCGAACAGAATGCTGGGAGAAAGAAGCCGAGTCAGGCAGTCGCCATGACTCTCCTCTCTGAGACAGACGCAGGTTAAGATCTTTCCCAGTAAGACACTACCTCGTGGTGCTACACAGATTATAAATATGGGTTAAAGCAAGATGTGAGAATTAGCCAATAAGAGGCTAGAGCTAATGGGCCAAGCAGTGTTTAAAAGAATACAGTTTCCGTGTAATTATTTTGGGTAAAGATAGCCGGGTGGTGGGAAGCGGCCCTCCGCTTCTACTTCTACAAATGGTGGCCATGAAAAGATCCTCAGATTTTGGGGATGCTCCCTCAGAAGGGATTGTCTGTGTCAAGGCTCTCTAGCTTCCTATGTTTCAAGGTGTGATCCTTTTCTAAAAACCCATCTGTGTTATTTTTCATGGGCTGTAATTATAGCATTTCAACGTTACTTCAGCTATTTTGTGATACCAGTGAAAAATGTACTAGTACAGGCCTCCATAGACAGAGAAACCTGCAAACAACAGCCCCCTTGTATGAGCACTCCGTTGTGGACATTGTCTTGAGCAATGCAGTTCCCTTCATCTCTAGTTTGTGGCTGCTTTGCTTGCATGGCCCTAGGAGTTACTTTTGCTGTACCTGGGAAGAGTGGGGTGGATCCAGGGGCACCTGGAGATCATGTATTTCATTTCCTTTCCTCTTCTCTAACCACAGTGTGATAATTTCTCCTCTCAGGAAATCTTGCAGGGATATAGTCTGCAGGCCCAGAGGGAGGGGAAGCAGCCTCAGGGTCAGAAGGAGGTTTGGTCCAAACACAAACTTATCCTTGTGGGTGGTAAGTTTCTTAACCCAAAGAAGCCTGTTCACACCTTGCCAATCCCAAGACCAAGCAAATGAGACTCATGCATCGGTGATGCTGGTGGCAGAGGGAAACTGACACACTCTGCTCCTGGTTCACAGTGTCAGCAGAATTTTCTGTCCTGTGTGTTTCCATGATTCAGGTGGAAGTGACAATTTTTAAAGAAAATTATCATTCGGTCTTAGAAATGTCAGACAGGAAACACCTGTGTGCTTAGAGGGACCTCTTGAGCTCCAGGGTGGATCAGCTACTGTGTTGTTGAGATGTCCCTTCAGGAGGATTCCAAAGAAGCCTGTGAGTGTGAGGTGTAGAGCTTTTTTTTTTTTTTTTTTTTTTGGTTTTTCGAGACAGGGTTTCTCTGTAGCTTTGGAGCCTGTCCTGGAACGAGGTGTAGAGCTTTTAAGGACAATTCTGATTTTCTGGCTGCTGCCTCCTTCACTACCACTCTTAGACTCTACAGAGTTAGGAAAGGCTGGTGGGAGTGTTGATTGACAGGGGCTATTTAAATAGTGCTATCGGTGTGACTGCACATTTTGTAAATATTAACCCTGCTTCTTTTCCTTGGACAGCTTCTGCTTAGCTCCCCCCACAGTTTACCTTGTGAGCTTATTTCCACCCAAAAGATACTGGGTGGGTCATTTACCCAAGTGCACCTTTTCTCTTAAAAAAAAATGGTGCCCTAAATCAAACCATTGATAGAAGGAGAGAAGGCAGAGGAAGCAGGCCTTCGTGCCCCCACCACCTAAATAAGCCTTCCTCTACCCCATCTCACTTTGCTATCACATGGGTTCTATTACCCTCTCTCCATCCCCAATTCTAAAGCCCTCCATTGCCACATACTAGAGATAACAAAATGCACCCATCAAAACTCAAGTGCCATTGCTTTCTGTTTTGTTGTTGCTTTTCATTTAGTTACAGAGTTTTGACATCATCACCATAATCCAGCACACTTTCCAATCTAACCCCAGCCCTGTGTCTGTCTCCACTCATTCCTGCCTCACCCACAGAGACCGAACACCCAGCCATCCAGTTCCTCTCTTGACAGACTTGCCCACTCCAAACACTTCAGGGAGTCATGGAGCCCATAGGATCTGGGAACCAGCTGCAGTCTGCCTCAGAACGCATTTCTTTACTGCGAAGTCAAGGCCTCCTGCCATCTTTGGATGAATATTGAGGTTGGACTTTTCCTTTCATTGCTATTTTACAAATGCCCTTGTGCCCATCCCAGATGGGGAAGCCTACCAGCCCTACCCATCCCTCACTCACCTGGCCTCCCATACCTTTGGCAATTATCAGGAAGCATTCAAACCCTCCTTTGGATCCCTGGAAAAGGATTTGGAACTGAGATCCTCAAGCTGTAGGTGTGTTGCCCTCTGACCTCAGGGCCAGTTAATGATGACAGAAATATGGGGCGAAAGAGGGTGTGAGAACTAGACAGACAAGCCGCTCGGGGGGACCAATGGCAGGTTCTGAGTCAAATGAGCAGAGTCCTTGGCCAACTTGTCTAGCAAGGAACTGTGCTTTGCAGGAAACCTGAGGGACTTACACATGTAGCAGTGCTCGCTGTCTGTAAGGAACATGTTTGCCGGCCATGTGTTGTATGTGGAATACTATTCTCAAGGCATGATGTAGGCATTGCCTCTTCAACTATCAGCAGCTATAATTATCTGCAGGAGACCTACACAAGATTGGGCCCATTGATGATCTGTCAGATAGCAGAGGCTCATGGGGTCTCATTCCTCCCAAGGATATGTAAGCAGTTAATGGTAGCTGGGAGGAGAGGCTCATGAGCCCCTGCTCCTCCTCAGGAGAGAGAAGGTGGTGGTGGTGGTGTACTATGTGACAGTACGGTTCTACTCCTGTATTGTGGCACCTGCACTACAGGACATCTCCCCCTTTTCCATGTAGTTAGAAAAAAGAAGAGCAACTAACCACATCAACTGACTGCTCTTATATTAAATGTTGGTGCCTACAACAAGATAGTCACAGCAGCAGTCTGGCTGATGACAATTTCTGCTGCCACGAAAGAGGATGCAAATCCCAAAGTCTCATGATGGCTTGGCAGTCATTCTCAAACTCCAAATCATCCTGCCTCTGCCTCCTTTAGCAAATCCCACTGGTGTGCACCACCACAACCGGCAGCAGGCAGGCTCGGAGACCTTCCGCAGCTACTTCTCTGTACTTCCTACTTTGCTGTGGGAAGGCCTGCCGCTTGCACCGCAGAGCCTGGAACCACCACTGCCTTTCTCTTGCCCTAGTGTTGCCTACCATGCTGCATGCAGACGGGCTGGCCAGCTGGGTCTGTGCGGCTCCAGCTTGTCTCAGCTCCAACATTTGTTCCCGCATTTACTGATACTCCTGGCACCTCTGCGGCATCCCCCAGACTGAGCACCAACTGAGCCAGGGCAACGTGCCTTCTGCCACAGCTGCCTAGCAAAGCTCTGCTCCAGCTGCCTTCTGACCCCAGCCACATTCACTCTGGGTCCAAACTGGTGCATGGAGTGGAGCATAACTAGGGAAAGCAGGCTTGCTGTTCCAGAACCACTGAAGGAGCCCCACTTAAACAATCTTTTAGGGAATCTGGGCTGCATCAATCTCTGGCCACCTCCTGCTGAACAAGGGTGCTGCATTCTTGGGGGGGTATTTATTTTATTGCATCATTTCAGGGGGTCTCGGTGAATCAAACCACATGAATATGGAATGAATCCACAGGTTCTCATCCTCTGTGGAGACAAAAGCAGAACCTCTTTTCCAAAGCATCAAATCCTTAGGCACATTTTTTTAAGTCAAAATACCTTTCTTAGCAGTTCTCAGAATCAAATGTCTTTCTCCAGCCCAGCACACACACACAGACACACACACACACACACACACACACACACACACACACACACAAAACCCAACACAATCAACACAATCACATACATCTATACACATTTTATCTTTTTGAGGCCCTCAATTCACCCTCCTGCCTCCTCTTTATTGCTTTCCTACTGGTCAGTCTTCTGGAGGGTGTCCCTGAGAGCATCTCTGGGAACGAAAACACACATACCAATCTTCACTCCACCCTCACCATTCCCAAGGGCGATTGTAGCGGGCATTGTCAGCCGGCAATGGGAACTAGCCAAACTAACCTTATATGAAATACTCAGCTTTAATAAAAGGAGAAAATGGGAGAAACTTACAGAGCCAGAGTTCCTGCGAAGAGCAGGGAACTAAGAGAGCAAATCACCAAAACACGGATCTTTTAAAGGTATTTTGTGCCCTGGAGGGGTCACGCCCCTCAGACAAGGGATTGGTCAGCTACCCCATCAGGCGATCTCTCAGGGACCCCTAGTTCCCAGTCTCGGCGGGATCTCCACTTGGACTATCCATACTACTACATGTATACGTATTGTGGCACCTGCACTACAGGACCATTCCCAAGCCAGGCAAGGGTCTAGAGATTTAAACACAGAAAGACACACAGACAGAGACATGGATCATCCTTGAAACAGGAATGCCCCCCTTTATTGTGTACCAGAGCCGCTTATGTATGTTTCCTTAACTGATAGCCATGCCCCAGCCAAACCCACCAGAAATCACTCCTCTGCCATCAGGAACTCCTGAGGGTCTCGTGCTCAGAGCAGCTGCAAGCATAACACGTTGTTCACAAGAAATTCAGGATCTGGGGGGTTCACAGCTCCTGACAGGTGGTGGTGTGTTTTAATGGTTATTTGGGATGGGTAAAGGCTCTTCTTGTAGCTGCCCATAAATACCCACACTCGTGTAAGGAATCCCCAATATCTACTCCACAGCAGGAGCCCAGAGCCTGACAGACTTGGGGAACCATTTCAACAAGCAAGCATGGTAAGTCTGACATGCAGAAGTGCTCCTACTTCCCCTTGGCCCTGGGCCAATCAGAGCAGCTTGGGCTGGCACTACCTAGTTACATAATGGCTGGTGGCAGTGCCTCTCTCCTGTGCCATGGGGTCCATCATTGATTGATTGGTTTTGTATGTAAGTATTCATTCATATATATATTACTGTGTGCTTGCAGGTGCTCACATGGCCAGAAGAGGATATCAAGTCCCCTAAAACTCAAATTCCAGGTGATTGCAGCCTGGCCTGCCTAGTGTGGGTGCTGGGAATTGCATCTAAATCTTCAAGAGCAGCACACTCTCTTAACTGTCCAACTATCTCTTTAGTCCCACAACATTGTTTTTCTGAGAAGGCAGCTCATACAAGGGATGGAGTCTACTCCGACCAGACTGGACTTGTTAACATTGGTCTCTTTAGTCTCATTTAGTGGTTGACTGCTGTGACCAGCTGGTGCTTGCTTGGAATGATGGGTAGACTTTGCTACCCATTTATGAAAGGTTTATGAAAGGTGTCACCCACAGCTACCATATGCTAAACTCTGAGATATAGACAGATGTAGGAAAGTACCTGAAAGATGAGAAAGTCTACCTAGAGGAATAAGGTTGGACAGTCATTGCACAAAAGGTGCACGAGGAAGCCACGGCTGTAAAATTTCTAGGAACGTTATGGTCTGGTAAAATGCAAATGCCACCTAAGGAGGGGAATAAATAAAATCCTATAACAGCCTGTGCCTCTAAATGTTAAAACAGTGATTTTTTTTTTTTTTTTTTGCTTTTTCGAGATAGGGTTTCCCTGTAGTTTCTAGAGCCTGTCCTGGAACTAGCTCTTGTAGACCAGGCTGGCCTTGAACTCAGAGATCCGCCTGCCTCTGCCTCCCGAGTGTTGGGATTAAAGGAGTGAGCCACCATCGCCCGGTTTAAAACAGTGATTGAATTTTTATTAAAAGTACCTGGATGGAGGGAGGGCTCAGCTGTCAAGAGCACTGACTGCTCTTCCAAAGGTCCTGAGTTCAATTCCCAGCAACCACATGGTGGCTTGCAACCATCTGTAATGAGATTCAGGGCCCTCTTCTGGCTTCAGGAATACATGCAGACAGAACACTGTATACATAATATATAAATAAAATTTTTTTAAAGAATCAATTTTGCTGAGCAGTGGTGGTACATGGCTTTAATCCCAGCATTCGGGTGGCAGAGGCAGGCCATCTCTGTGAGTTTGAGGCCAGCCTGGTCTAAGAGTGAGTTCCAGGAGAGCCACAGCTACATAGAGAAACCCTGTCTCAAATAAAGCCAAAACAACAACAAAAAAGCACCCTGCACAGTCAAAAAAAGATGCTCACAGGTACACCAGAAACATAAAGGCTGGACATGCCCCAGCTACTGGTGAAGATGTATGAACAGGTTCAATCAGCTGTACATTTATGGAAACAAAACCTTATTAAATAATTTTTTAAAGATGCTTACAGAAATCAGAAAACTAAAGACCCTATTCCTGAAGATGTAATATGCCTTAGTATGAAGAAATCAAGCTGGGTCTCAGCTGGAAGCCTCTTCTCTGGAAGGTGCTACACAGGCCACTGAAGGGAAGTCATGGCCAAGAACCTGACTTGGTTACAGACTCTGTGTCTTAGTTACTTTTTTATTGCTGTAAAGAGGCATCCCACCTGGCTCCTACATGGCTAGCTTTACAACCGAAATAACAACACACAAATTGTATTCATTTAAACACTGCCTGGCCCATTAGCTCTAGCCTCTTACTTACTCTCACATCTTGCTTTAACCCATATTTAGTAATCTGTGTAGCACCACAAGGTGGCGTCTTACCAGGAAAGATCATAACCTGCGTCCATCTTGGAGAGGAGCGCTATGGTGTCTGCCTGAGGCATCTGCCTGACTCTGCTTTCTTTCTCCCACAATTCTGTTCTGTCTTCCCCACCTACCTATGTTCTGACCTATCAGGCCAAGCAGTTTTCCTTATTAATTAACCAGTGAAAGCAACAGATAGATAGAAGACCCTCCTACATCATAACATATAGAAGAAAAGGTTTACTGGGGCTTTGTTGTAGACTGTTATGTTAACTAGGCAAAGATGTGTTACATTTATTTATGATGCAGACTATTACTTTAACTCTGTAAAGGTGTGTTTCTTCTGTTTATGTTGCATTTATTTAATTATTAAAAACTGTTTTACCTTGCCTTCCAGAAGCACCAGTGGTGCGGGAGAATTATCTGTATTCTGTCAATCATGTATTTTAATAAAACACTGATTGGACAGGCAGGAAGTATAGGTGGTTCAACCAAACAGGAAGTAGAGGCAGGGCGATGAGAACAGGAGAATGCTGGAAAGGAGGAAGCCCATTGCTCCCATTCCAGCCCAGACCACCGAGAAGCAAGATGTAACCTACCCAGCTGAAAGGTACTGAGCCATGTGGCTAACATAGATAAGAATAATGGGTTAATATAAGCTACAAGAGCTAATAAAAAGAGTGAGCTAATGGTCCAATCAGTTTTATAACTTATGGAGATCTCTGTGTGATTTTCTTTGGGGCTTGCCGGCTGTGGGGTATCAGGCTGGACAGAAACCCCAACAAGCCAGCCCTCATGTTACACACCTGATTGGCCAGTGCCTGCGCAGAGAAAGGACAGGCATAAGACACCCCAATTAAATGTTTTCCTTTCTAGGAGTTGCTGGTACTATGGTGTCTCTTCACAACAACAGAAACCCTAACTAAGACATCCCTCTTAAAGTGACAGCAGCTATAATTACTTGGAGGAGACAAGCACAAGATTGAGCTCCCTAACATTCATGAGGCCCTGCTCCTTCCACTTCCCACCTGGACACCCAAAGATGCATAAACTGTTAGTTGTGGATGCTGGAAAGAGGTATCTTAGGTGGTGCAGCTACTCACAAATTGTCCATGATCCTGTAAGAATCAGCCACGCTCTTGTAGGTAGCCCTGATAAACTCCTTGGCCTGCTGTTGATGCCCTACCTGGGGAGAGATGGCCTTTTGTTACCATGGCTGCACAGTGGCTTTTGTTACCATGGCTGCACGGTGGTACAAGCCTATAGTCCTAGCACAACTGGCAGAGAGAGCCAAGTGGATTAAGAGTTGAAGGTTAATGTTGAGGTCCATGATCCATGCTGCCACCAGGGGCCATGTGGATGTCTGTGATCAGGGCTGCAGCCGGCAGCCATGTGGATGTCTGTGGTCTCTGCAGCTGCTGGAAGCCATGCTGAGGCTGAATTCTGTGCTGCCACCAGCAGCTAAGGGCAAGGAGGCTTCTTTTGCAGTGGTGTTGATGACTGCAGACTCATAACTGAGAATGAGAGACACTGAAACTTCTGTGACAATCCCCTCAACCAAAAGAAGACAAAATAACAGTCCAGATGGGAAGTTGTGGAAGAATGTAACACAAGAGCCGGCTTGTTGGGGTTTCCATCCCACCCGGTACCCCACAGCTGGCAAGCCCCAAAGAAAATTACACAGACAGAGATCTCCATAAGTTATAAAACTGATTGGCCCATTAGCTCAGGCTACTTATTAGCTCTTGTAGCTTATCTTAACCCATTATTCTGATCTATGTTAGCCATGTGGCTCAGTACCTTTCACAGTGGGGCAGATCACATGTTGCTTCTTCAGAGTCTAGGCAGGAGTGGGGCAAATGGGCTTCCTCCTTTCCAGCATTTTCCTGTTCTTATCGCCCTGCCTCTACTTCCTGTCTGGTTGACCACCTCTACTTCCTGCCTGGTCAATTAGCATTTTATTAAAATACGTGATTGACAGAATACAGACAATTATCCCACACCACTTCCCTCTTTTGTTCCCCACGCCACAAGAGGGCATGGGAAATCTCTCTCTCTTTCTCACACACACACACACACACACACACACACACAGACACACACATGGGACAGAGAACCACTCTGTGACAGAATCTGGAGAGACAGATCCAGGGTTCGAACCCAGGCCCTCGCTTTCACAAGCGCCGCACTTAACAGGCTGAGCCACTGCTCAGCTCACTCCTTCCTTTTTTTTTTAAACAAAGGAAAATACCCATAGTCCATTTTTTGGGTGTAGCATTCCAGGCTACTTCCTGCTGGTTGGGGGCACTGATAATCTTATAAGGACCTAAAGAAAATTTAGAGTTATAATCAAGTCCTGACTGGAGTATCCCGTGAGTCTTGATCATCTCAGGCAGCAGTCTTGAATCTGTTCTGGATGTAGAACTCAGACATCCGGGCCATCTGTTCCTACCAGAGATTTCTCAGGTGGTCTTCCTTGATCAAACCTGATTTTTCTTAACTCAGAATGAATCCACAGCCTCTCACTTCCTGTGGAAACAAAAGCAAAATCTCTTCTCCAAAATAACATACCTTTTGACTTCAATTTTGAAGTCAAGGTATTTTCAAAATACCTATCTTGAATTAATTCAGCATTCAAACAATTCAAAGAGAACATAATAGCATACAGTATCAAGATTCTCTGTGTATTTTTCATCTTTGACGGCTTTATTTTAACCTCTATTTCTTCTATTTTTACTTTTACTTTTTGAGACAGGTTCTTTGTATATCTTTGTCCTGGAACAACTCTGTAGACCAGGCTGTCCTTGAACTCACAGAGATCCATCTGTCTCTGCCTCCCAGGCATTGGGATTAAAGGTGTGTCCTGCCACACCTTGAAGTCACAGAGGTCAATCTACCTCTGCCCCTTGAAATCTCAGAGGTCAATGTACCTCTGCCTCCCAAGTACTCTCTTTCTTTTTCTAGAACTTTAACCTTTAGCCTACATACATTTTTTAACACACTGTAAACCATATAGAGTTTTTTTCTTTGAATCTCTCTTTACTGTATATCTCTCTTTTTCTGACTACATCAGTATTTAAGGAAAGGATTAAAGCAATGACTTTGATGGCTGAATCTAGCCCATTCCTTAGCTTTCCAGCCTCATGGCAGAGGTACCGGCTGTAGCCATGTTTATTGCCGCAACTCTATGGTATTTCAAGGTCCCTGCCAGCAAGCAAGCTGCAGCATTCTGCTCACAGACCACACTCAGTTGGACTGCCTGCCTGAAAGAATCAGAGTTTGCCCTGGCAGGATGGCCCAGAAAGCCAGCATTTTAAAACAGCGAAGCTTTTTTCCTGCTATGGCTGAAAACCGAAAAGCATGCATTCAACTTTTCATCAACACCATTTAAGTGTTTCGTGGCAGGACCTCTTAAAAGAGCTGCAGGGTTTTGCAGCTAAAGTTGAGTCAGGAAGCCTCTCTTAGATGAGAACACTTGCTTGCCTCTAGCAAGCAGAGCAGACCCAAGAAATTGCTGCTACCAAGAAAACATGCTTTACTCTATTCTTTCCCAAGCTTTCACAGGCTTTTTGTGGATTCAGTTATCCACGTGGGTGCCATTCTGTAACACAAGGGCTGGCTCATTGGGGTTTCTGTCCCACCCAGTACCCCACAGCTGGCAAGCCTCAAAGAAAATCACACAGAGATCTCCATTAGTTATAAAACTGATTGGCCCATTAGCTCAGGCTACTTATTAGCTCTTGTAGCTTATATTAACCCATTCTTATCTATGCTAGCCACACGGCTCAGTACCTTTCTCAGCGGGGCAAGTCACATGTTGCCTCTTTGGTGGTCTGGTCTGGTCTGGTCTGGGCTGGGAGGAATGGGCTTCTTCCTTCCTAGAATTCTCCTGTTCTTATCGCCCTGCCTCTACTTCCTGTCTGGTTGACCCGCCTCTACTTCCTGCCTGGCCAATCAGCGTTTTATTAAAATACACGATTGACAGAATACAGACAATTCTCCCGCACCAGAAGAGAGTCCTGGAAAATGGTGATAAAGATGCTGACATGCAGTTCTTCACAGCTGATGACTTCTAGGGGTTGGAGGTGAGTCAGGGTGTGGGGAAAAGACTCAGGTTTTTTTTTTACGGGACTGCCACTGGGAGTTTGGCCTTGCTCCAGCGAGTATAGGGGCAATACAAATTAGACTTGATGTATTTTGGGGGGAGAGGGGCACAAGGCTGCGAGAGTGGACCTGGGAGGAATGGGAACAGAGTATAATCTGGGTGTATTGTATGAAAATTCTAAATAATTAATAAAAAATATTATGTTAGGGAAAAAAGAGTTGAGGGTTAATTTTGGCCACATAGCAAGTTGAAATTCATCCTGGGCAACATGAGAACCTGTGTTGAAATAAAGTAAAATAAAATAAAATGCAAATTTTAAGTTGTGATTTTAAAATATTTATTTATTTTGAATGGGGGTGGGCATGCTACAGCATGACCATAGAGGGCAACTTTCAGGAGCTGGTTTTCTCCTTCTCCAGTGAGACTGCAGGGCCTGAACTCCAGACACTAAGGCTGACGGCAAGTGCCTTTACTTACCGAGTCATTTCACATGGCCAGCATCAGTCTTTCTTTAAAAACTCACTCAAGCATTCTAAAGCAAGGCTGGATGGTATTTCTAGTTCTTTGATAGAATATCACTTTTACAAACTTGTTACCCTGTCAAGAACCAATCGAAAGGAATACAGAGTGGAGAGAGCCTATGAAGGTAGTGACCCGAAAACTCTAGTGCTCTGCTCCATAACCGGAGCAAAGAGGCCCAAGCTTTCATAATCAGCTTTCTAGATCTCTAGAATTGGGATTAGAGGGATGACTTAATGCTTAAGAGCACTGGCTGCTTTTCCAGAGGAACTGGGTTCAATTCCCAGCACCCACTTGGCAGCTCACAACCATCTGTAACTCCAGTTCTAGGGGGTCTGATGCCCTCTTCTGCCCTCTGAAGGCACTGCTGTGCTCTCAGGGCAGAGACATAGCTGCCATCACACACCCATGCACATATGGTTTGAAGCAAAAACAAAGAACACAAGAAGTTACCGAGAGGCTTGCAGTCACTGATAAGTGTTTTGCTTGTTTGTTTCTGAGACAGGGTTTCTCTGTGTAGCCCTGGCTGTCCGGGAACTCACTCTGAAGACCAGGCTGGTCTTGAACTCAGAGATCCACCTGCTTCTGCCTCCAGAATGCTGGGATTGACTGCATGTGCCACCACCATCTGGCTAGAAAGTGTTTTTTAAAGGAAAACGCTGGAAATTGGGGTCAGCTGTGAACTGTTTGGTTTTTTTTTAACTTTAACATCCATCCTAGCTTTAGGTAGCCGCATTGTTACAGAGAACAGCCTGAATTCCAAGCACCAGCAGGACAGAATAGACTTCATTTTAAAAGAGTAATAATTAGTTTCTTTTTAAAAACGCACTTGGCGACTCCTTGGAAAGCCAGCACAAAAGGCTTATCTTTATTTCTCTGGATTTGGAAGTGGCCCAGTGCAAAAGCTACTGGAAAGGAGGGAGGGGTATTCACAGGTAAATGTTTTGTTTGCTACTGCCTGAGCTGACAGATAGAAGTTGGCACAAACAAAGAGTTAGGGAGAAAAGCCTGGGAAATGAGAGGGCCACAGAAAAACTTTGGAAAGTTCACGTGGAATTCCTGATAAACTGAAAAGGCATTTGGGTTTAGGAATGGCCTGGTAAGGGCCTATGCTCTGGCTAACCTCCAGTCTCATGAGTGGCCACAAATGGCAAAGAATGTCGCCATTAGAAAATCCATTTGCAAAAGTTGTTAAATTAATAACAATAGTCAAAATCAGCAGCAGCAACAAACCCTGGGGAGAAGAGAAAAATTGAATTTCAGAGTTACCATTCTGGAATATTCAAAACATTCAGCTTTCATCCAGTGGGTGGGTGGGGAGATGGCTGAGCAGGGAAGGCATTCGTGAGTTTAGATCCTCAGCACTCAAAGACGGGCCAGGTGGGCATGGCTGTAAGCCTGTAAGCGAAGCACCCAGGAAGTGGAGATGAGGATGCCTGGTGCAAGCTGGCTACCAGGACTGTCACATCAGACACCCTGGGTCCACATGTGAGACCCTGCTTCAACATACAAGATGGAGAGCAATGGAGAAACATATGACCTCAACTCTGGCCTCCACATGCCTGTGCACACACTTGCACACAGCATCCTCCCTGTAAGTGCCCATGTCATGGAAACATGCATACACACAAGCACACTACACATAGCCACATGCACAATAGGCAAATAAACAAGGAACATAAAGGGCCAAGTCACCAATTCTGTGTGTGGGGGGTATATTTCTTCTTGTTAGGACAGGGTTTCTCTGTATATCTCTGAAACTCATTCTGTAAGACAGGCTGACCTCAGAACCCAGAGGCTGGACAGTCCAGAGACCTAGGCTAGAGCTAAACACGTGTAATGATTCCTGGTGATAGTCTGCTCTAGACTGATGGCTCAGCCCAGCTGTCAGCAGAGAGGTCCTCCCAGCAGCTGCTGGAAACAGGTGCAGAGATGCATAGCCAAACATTAGCTGGAGCTCAGGGCATCCTTCGGAAGAAGGGGAGGAAGGATTGCAGGAGCCAGAGGGATCAAGGACACCACAGGAAAACCCACAGAATCAGCTAACCTGGGCTCATGGGTTCACAGAGACTGAGCCGACAACCAGGGAGCCTGCACGGGACTGGCCCAGGCACTCTGCACACACGGTGCAATTGTGTAGCTTGGTCTTCTTCTGGGACTCCTAACAGTGGAAAGGGGCTGTCTCTGACTCTGTTACCTACTTTTGGAACCTTACAAAACAAAAACCGAAACCAAACCAGTTGACCTCAAAATCAGAGATCTTCCTGCCTCTGCCTGCTTCAACAAAGCACACTTCCCAGTGGTGCAACTCCCTTTGGGTGGCATTTTCTTTCAAACACCACAGGGTCACTCCATAACTTCCTTGATTGCCCCCTGTCTAACTCCTTGAGTCCTCAGGACCCCATGATAGCTCTCATGGCTGGGACTCAGGTAAGGAATTTTGTTAGCTTTTAATGCGAGGCTTTATTTATTTATTTAAGAGCTAGGGCCAGGGCCTTACAATAGCTTGTCAGGAGTCAAAAACAGGAACAGGGCTTGGAATATGTTTTAGGGCCCTTTCACCCAGATTTATCGTTCATGTCTGTTTTCTACCCACAGAATGGTAGAAATGCTTCCACCAAGCCTGATGCGTTGGGTTGGATTTCTGGGGCCCACATGAGGGAATATAGGCTGTTTCAGACCTTCACAAGGGAGGCACTATAAGCAGTCCCCTCCCAAATAACTGAATGAACAAATAGATTAAGACATACATAAATAAAACCAAATACATTTTTTGTCATTTTGAGGTAGAGTCTCACTGTAGGCAGGGTTTTCTGTCTCACCAGTCTGCTTCCAAATAACCACACAGAGATGTATTATCAATTATAAATGCTCAGCTGAAGCTTATGCTTATTATTAACTAGCTTGAACAACTTAAATTAGCCCATATTTCTTGGAGGTAACTTTTTCAGCATGGCATGTTCATCTCCTGTGCGTTTGGCTAGCAACTCTGCCTTTCTTCCCCAGCATCCTATCGTCTCCGTCTGACTCTCCTGCCTAACTTCTTTCTACCTAGATATTGGCCAGTTGGCTTTTATTAACCCAATGGGAGTAATGCATTTTCACAGCGTATAAAAAGATTATTTCCACAACATCTCACTAGGTAGCCTTGTCTGCCTTGGAACTCTCTGTAGATCAGGCTGCCTCAAACTTACAGATATCCACCTGCCTACTGAATGCTAGGATTAAGAATGGTCACAGGAAATGATATTAAAGAGTAGGAATAAGCCATTTTTCATGGCAAACTTTGAGAGCTGATGACCATGGTCTGTCTGAAGTTGACTCACAATCTGGAAAAGCAAGGTGAGCTTGGAACTTGGGGAAGTAGAAGCTGCCATTGAGCTCTGCCCTCTTTCTGGAGAAGTGGGCACGCAGGGGACACAGGGAAAACGCGGGGGACACAGGGAGAACGCACAGGGGACACAGGGAGAATGCGGAGGACACAGGGAGAACGCGCAGGGGACACAGGGAGAATGCGGGGGACACAGGGAGAACGCAAGGGGACACAGGGAGAATGCGGGGGACACAGGGAGAACACGCAGGGGACACAGGGAGAACGCTGGGGACACAGGGAGAACGTTCCGGGCTTGGCAGTAAAGCTGGTTAGGAAGAGGGCCTGCTGAGAAAGACGTCACTGCATCCTCCAGAAGTAGATGACTAACAGTGAAGGAGTGGGTGAGCAGAGGGACGGCCTCCTGATGAGTGAAAGGGCCACCTTAAATAGACAAGGAGCCGGGAAGTATTCCAACCCAGCCCTCTAAGGGTTGGACGGAACCCTTGGTAAGGGAAGGGGCGGAAGGCAGAAAATAAGAACGTTCAGCACTACAAATGGAAAGAAACTTTTCTCCACACTGCTATGGGAAGAAAACATTTAAGGGTTTGTGTGTTTGCTTAGATCTCTCTCTCTCTCTCTCTCTCTCTCTCTCTCTCTCTCGGTGTGTGTGTGTGTCTGTGTGTGTGTGTCTGTGCGTGCGCGTGTGCACCACGCCGGGAAAGATGCCCGAGGACAGGAGGGGGTGTGGACTCCCTGGGACTGGAGTTACAGGCATTTGTGAATGGCTCAGTGTGGTGCTGGGAACCGAACTTGTGTGCTCTATAAAGCAGTATTACAGCTACTTTCCTGATTCTGTGCTAAAATCTGATGACTGAGGGAGGCAGAGTAGCAGGCAGGAGCAGGATGCTGAGAAACTGCATCCTCAACCACAAACACTAGGCAGAGAGAACAGGAAGTGGCAGGAGTTTACCTCCAGAGGCATACTCCTACTGTAAGGCTGCACCACTTCCACAAAGAGCACCCCAACTACCGACCAAGTGTTAAATACCTGAACCTATGGGAGCCATTTTTCACTCAACCAACTACAAGCTGCAGATGCAGTTAACCTCTGAGGCATTTCTCCAGCCTACTCTCCTCATTTTTATTTTTAGACCTGGTTCTATGCACTTGTATTAAGAATTCATGGGATCAGGTAATAGTGGTATACACATTTAATCCCAACAGTCTGGAGGCAGAGAAAGGTGGATCTTTGTGAGTTTGAGGCTAGTTTGGTCTCCAGAATGAGTTCCAGCACAACCAGGGTGATTACACAAAAAAAGAAAAGGAAAGAAAAAAGATTTCATGGGATTATTATGGTACAACTGTTTATAAAAGATGATATATTTCACAGATAACATTGTTGTTACAAGCTTTACATGATATCTTTGCCTGCTTTCTTGTGTCTATGGATTTAGGTAGAGATATTTAATGATCATCCAACTGGAAACTGCAGGGTGTGAGAAAAAAGTGTCTTAGTTGAACAGGGACAGATGAAGAACAATACTATCTTAATTGTGCAGAATACTATATTTGCTGACTCTGTTTTACTGGTTAAACAATAGCTTTACAGCAAAATAAATAATAAATTATTCAATTTCTTCATTAAAAATAGAAAAGCATCGGACATTGAAAGTGTGAAGTATTTATAATGAGACAGAGACTGTATCTTTTAAAAAGTCCAAAAGCATTCTGGAGCTGAGATGCATAATATCAAATTTCACAGCTCAGTGGAGGTGCTCAAAAGTAGAGCCGATCAGGTGGAAGAATCGATGATTTGAAGGTAGGTGATGGGGATGATCTGAAGTGATGGGGATGATCTGAAGGTGGTGATGGAGATGATTTGAAGGTGGTGCTGGGGATGATTTGAAGGTGGTGCTGGGGATGATTTGAAGGTGGTGCTGGGGATGATCTGAGGTGGTGATGGGGATGATCTGAGGTGGTGATGGGGAGGTCCAGTAAGAGAAGCAGAGAGTGACAAGAAGACTCAGAAGAGACGTAAAGACCCATGGGCCACCTGCTCCCACCCCACTCCGGTGCCAGAGGAGGACAAAGAGCGAAGCAGCACACACTGACAGGGAGAAGATGGGCGGTGACGAGGTGTCGGTAAGGGAAAGTGGAGTGGATGCAGGGTTTCGTTTTGGGGAGACAGAAAAAACACCCTGAAAGTTAGCAGAAGCATTCATCAGAAGTCAAGAGAGATGCTGGTCACTTTAGATGATTTTATCTTCTGTGACTTTTACCCCAAGACATTTTTTTACAAGCCATGCCACTGGTTAGCCTTGAAAACCGTCGGCTATGTGGGAAACACGAAAAACCCAGATACCAATGGCCACATACTTCATAATACAATTCGCATAAAATGTTCAGAATAAGAAATTCATCGAATTAGAAAATAGATTAGTGGCCTTGGGGTCAAGGCAGGAGAATTGTGACTGGCAGGCAAGCTTTCCCACTTAGTTCTGCATTTGTTTATTTCTTTACCTCACATGCCTGTGTGGATGTGCATCCCTGCTCATGCTGCGGGTGTTTCCTCCTAATACCATGTGGGAGCCCAAACGTGGAATTGGCAGGCCTGCAGCAAGCCCCACCCGCTCTGAGCCCTCTTGCTAGCACCTGAAGGCAGGCCTTCCTGTGAGGTAGCAGAAGTGTCCTGTGACAGATACTGGTTGTGAGCGTGCGGCACGGTGAGCGTGTTAAACCCATTGGACTGCACACTTTGAAATGGCGAACTTTAGGTTCTGGAACTTATTCACTTTTTAAAAAAGGAAGATATAGAGAGAAAATAGGGAAGTAGTCTTGTGTACAGTAGATAATTAACAACTATAGGAAAATTCTAGATTTGTCATTTTCGGCGTTGTTACATGTAATTGTTGTAATTTCTCCTACTCTAAAGGTAAGCTGACCATTTGACCTACTAAAGTACTACATTTTCTCCTAAGAGGGCTCCTGAACTTGATAAAGCTTCTGTTCCACAAAACTAGGATACCCCCCAGAAGCTTTGCAAGGCTAAGGAATTCTGCCACCAAACAGGGTGTGCCCTGTGCCAAGGGGGTCTACCTCTCAGTATCTCCTGGTGCCCCCTCAGTCCTCAGGCCCCTTCTGAAATCAGAGAAGGAGCCTCCGTCTGTTCTCCCATCTTCCATTGCTATACTCCTCACTCAGCTTCTTATGGCTGGTCTAGTCCTGGGCCATCATCAGACTGCCTCAGAGCTGTTTTTAAAGCTATTTACATATTTAGCGGTTTGTTTGTTTAGACCTGGTCTCCCATAACCCAGGCCAGCTTAGAATTTGCTGAATAGCTGAGGATGCCCTGTAATCCTCCTGCCTCAGCTGGGATGACAGCCAAGTGCCAGCGCAGGAAGCCCTGGCCACTGCTGAGTTTCACCGAGCACTCATCTCCAACTGCCAGGCTGGGGACACCGAAACTCTCCTCTTGCCTCTCTCACCCCGGCTGAGGAGCCCATCAGCACCCGTCCCAGCCTCTGTTTACCCCATCTCTCGCCTTTCCCTCATGAGAAGGGCCTGCGTCAGACTGTGCCAGCACCTGCCCATTTCCCCCCAAATCAACACATGGCTATCTCTGTGTAGTTCTTTCTCCTCACCTTGGATGCGTCCCCTGCCTGGAGCCAGCTCCCAGGTAGCCCTCAGAAAGGCTTCGCACCTCCATCTGCAACATCGAAGCCTCCCTCTGGCATTGGCGAAGAGATGTGAGCATTTTAAACAGTCCGTGCTTGCTCAACTTACACTGCCTCTGTGCACGAATCTATAAAACATTTGTACGCGTTCGTGGGCTTATGTATGACTACAGGAATAGTATATATGCTTTCAATTTATTTTCTCAAGAGCTAGTCATCTATAAACATGTCCAAGGCAGGGGCGATGCCTCCTTTGTTTACATTTGGAAGTCTCTATGTTTTCAGTTTACAGTATGTGCGCACCCCTGTGCCAATTTCTGCGCAGGAGAATAACGCTTTGGAGTTGAATTCTTTCCTTTAAGTGTGTCAGTCACTGAATAATGAAACCACCAGAAGAGCACAATTAAGAATGTTAATGCACCGGGTGGTGGTAGTATATGCTTTTAATCCCAGCACTTGCGAGACGAGTTTGAGGCCAGCCTGGTGTAAAAAGCCAGTTCCAGGACTGCCAGGACTGTTACACAGAGAAGCCCTGTCTGAGTCAGGGGGAAGGCGGCTCTCCTCTGCATCGCTGTCCTGCGGCTTGGGTACTGCGGCTAAGCAAAGCACCCTTCCTAGAGTAGACGAGCAGTGGAATGGTGAAGCTGTGTTTTCAGGGTGTGGAGGATAGCGGTTTAGGATGTGGGTGGCCGGGCTCTCCTCTGGAGGTAAAAACATGGCTAATGAAGGTAAGGTGAAGCTGGTCTTATGGAGACGGGGAACTTCTGCCCTCCCTGTGGTTGGTCGTGGTACCTTCATGTTTTCTTCCAGCTTTGAGCTCTTCCCTTGGACAAAAGGAACTACAGCAATGTAAGTCACTGTCCACACCAATATAAGCTGTCCGAGATGGGTGGTGATCCCCTCACTCCTGCCGCCGCCACCCAGTACACAGCCATATTAAAAGTGGGCAGAAGAGTCACTCCCTTTTAACGCTCTGCTTCTCCCAGTCAAGAGGAGTCCTTTGAGGCTTCATGGAGGACAAGGCCGCCAGGCTTCCTAGAAGGGCTTAGAGAAAATAGCAGGTGCTTGCTGGGCTAGAAATCCCAGGTTGTAGAAAAAAAAAAAACAAAAAACAAGAGGAGCTGGGCTTGCTGGTGTGTGCCTGCTTGGTGGCGCATGCCTGCTTGGTGGTGCATGCCTGCTTGGTGGTGCACTCCTGCTTGGTGACACACGCCTTCTTGGTGGTACCTGCCTGTAGCCCTGCACTCAGGAGGAAGAATTAAGTGTTCAAGGTCACTCTTGGTTATTTTGTGAGTTTTAGGGTAGTCTGGGCTACTTGAAACCCTATCTCAAACAAACAAAAACAAGCAAACTAGAAATGCAGACAAATTGAATTCTGTTTTATGTAGGGGAGTCAGAGAGGAACTTCTCTGTTTGCTACTGACAATACCAACTATGATGTCACTAGCTATGACGTCATGAGGAAGCAGATGGAAATCATGTTTAATTTTAATGTAACTTTAAATTGAATTGTGTAACTGAAATTTTTATTTCAGTTTTATAATTTCCTTCAGCCTGTTCTTCCTTCCTCCTCCTCCTCTTCCTCCCTCCCCCCTCTCTCTCTGTCTCACACACACACACACACACACACACACACACACACACATTTTGCTCCAAAGTCAGCTTGTGTGGTGTACTGAGCACCCGAGCCACACCCCTGCCTGACAGTATGAAGAAGCAACACCTTGCCTGGGGCAGAGCTCCAGGGAGAGCCAACATCTGGAGAAGAGTCCATGCAGGTGTTGGGGGAGGAGCGCAATTATGTAAAGTCTGGAACTAGACAAACACAGTGCTCTGTTACTCAGCTCCTTTTTGTAACAGGCTTCTCACCATGGGCTGAGCTGGCCCTGAGCTGAGTACTCTAGCTAGGAAGGGGCAGAAGACTGGCAATTCACAGTATTTGTGAAGGCTCTACCATGTGGTGTATAATAAAAGAGCTTCAGGCTGGGCTGACACGGTGAAAGGGGCACTGGGCCAGAGCTCCAAGGCGAGCAAAGCCATTTGGAAAGATTCACACCCATGGTGGCCATACAGGATCTGGGCTTGGATTATGCATCCTACTTGTTTTGTTTCCAAAGCACTTTGGCTACTTTCTCAAAAAGCACCAAAGCAAAACAGAAAGATTTTTTATTTTTTAAATTAGGATGTGGGGAACTAAATGTGAAGTCCAAAGCCTGTCCACAAAGCCTGGAATCTGCTCTAGGTTTGGGCCCTCGGGCTGGCGCTGCAGCTCCCTGGTAGAGGGCACCTGCTTTCCTCGGGCTCTGGGTTCTGGTCCCAGCACTGAGGGAGGAGTGGGGAAGGAGCCTGGCATATTCATTCACTGTGTGTGCTGTCCCTCCTCACTCCTTCCTTACAGTTCATTCCAGAGGCCCAGAACCTGGTGCCCTGCAAACCTCACTGATCTCTGAGGGGTTCCCTGAAAAGTATCACCTCAGGAACCTTCCAGGCCATGTTCTCAGCACAAAGAAGATTTATTTGACCCAGAGAGACAGAGGGCAGGGAAAAGAGACAGAGACAGAAGATAGAGAAAGAGGGAGAACAGGAAGGGAAGAAGGGAGGGGAAAAGGGACAAAGGACTGCCTGTGGATGGAGAGGACACAGACACAACTCATAGCAGTTTATAAAGGTAGAGGTGGAAATCCCATTGTAGGATGAGATATTGAATTTTAATTGGGCATGTTAATTAGGTGAGTGATAGGGGGCTTCTGTGTGGTGGACTTTAATCCTTTGATAGCTGGACCTTGGTAGTCAGCCTCAGGAGGAGGAAGTGGCCAAATAAGGCAATAGACCTTGGTGGCTAGCTCTAGGAAGGTAACCTAACAGCTTTTAGCAAGGCAGAGGGAATGGGGGAGAAGGGCAAGGCCTGCCAGAGCCATGCTCACTGAGCTGATCAGAGTCCCTTCAGGTACGGTATTGGGAAGCAGAAGTCGAGTGGGACTTCTGACATAGTTTTAGTCTGTCACTACTAGAGTTCTCAGGAGGTATAGACAGGGTGACCAGACTCTTACTAATATAGAATTGGTTTTTTGTGATGGCAAATCACACTTTTTTTAGTGGTCTCATGGGAGTCAGTCTCTCACCCCAAGATAGGACAGTCAGTATTTATGAGGAAGCATCTCATTCATGTGCCCTAGGGATTCTGATAAATGCTGCAGAAGCAAAGCCAAGCTCAGGCGTTAAACTGGAGAATGCTGAGGGAGACTTCTCATCCTCAGTTCACCTTAGCTGACTTCATTGACTACAGTGTAAGTCCTGGCTAGGGTATACAAAGACAAATGTCTGCACTTGACCCCCAAGGAGCTCAGAGTCCAGAAGGGGAGACAGACATGCCAACAATATTAACAGGGTAGAAATAAGCCGGCAGCATGAGTACGCAGCGGAGTCTTGGGTAGAAGAGAGGATGTGCCCACACTGAGGGACAGGATAGTCTCCGCGTCCTTTGAGTGAGGTGGCACCATGACTCTGCTAGGCTTTGAAGGGCATTTGGCACAAATACATGTAGTCATGAGACTAAATTTTCAGAAGAAACTTAGAACTGAAATGTAAAATGGAAAGCTCCTAGAATCTAGGTGTCTGAATCAAGGGAGAGAGGCTCAGCTCTCCAAGAGAATGCAGAAGTCAAGACACAATACACTCCCTTGGGTTCCTGTGGGCAAAATGTTTACCGGAAAGGCTCCACCAGTGACTCACTCAAAACTGAGAGGAAACTTGTGTGGAGAAGGTGGGTAAAAGCATCTGTTGCTACTGCGGGGTGAAGAAAAACTTAGGTAAGGATCTAGAAATGAGCAAGTTGTAGAAACTGTTAGGAAGACGTCTTCTGTACCGTTGGAATGAAAGAGAGGTTCAAGGGCTCAGAGGAAGAGGAACCAGCAGAGGTGGTTCCAGAATGTCAATTCTGAAATCACGCATAGAGAAGGTGGTTAGCTAGAAGCAGCACTGGGTTGGAGGGCTGGACCAGATTGAGGACTGATGTGAAGTCCTCGCAGAGACAGAAGCACATGGATCCCAGAGCAGGCTGGGGATATTGATCTTCAAAAGAAGAAGGAACACATCTCCATCTCAAACTGCTAGAATGTCGATGGATAAAAAAGGGAATATTGTAATGGTCTGTCCTATCCCTTTAAGAGACAAGCCTCACCCGCTCCCTCCCCCCTCCACTGCCAAGGCAGGCAGATCTTCCTTCCAGCCTGCAACCTGAGCCCCTTCCTGCAACCTGAGCCCCTTCCTTTCCATCTCCCTCCCAAAGAGGTAGCTGCTGCTGTGGTTCCTCTCCTCTCCCGTTCTCTTCCCCCCTCCCTCTGTTTCTTTCCTTGTCCCTCTTTTTTCTCCCTCTCCCCTTCCCTTCCATAACCCACTAAATAAAATCCAACCTTGCTCTGCATGGTATGCCTATCTGTCTGTCCCTCACCCTCCATGGCTGTGGCTTCTTGTGGGACTGGCTTCCACTGGCCAAGTGGCTCCCTGCCTGGGACCCAGCTACCTTCATGGCTCACCGTGGTCTTGGGACCCACTGCCCACTGCCGCTACTGGGGGACCTGCACTGTTTCTGCTGCTGCGCCCCTCAGAGAGCCACAACATTTTACTTAAACCATTACAAATATTGTTTGTAAAATTTAGGAACTTTAAGCCCACTGGCTTGAGTTACTGAAATATGAAGACCATTGTCCAGGCTGAAGAACCAAGAAAGGAGAAAATCAATAGAGAGTATTAATCCCACCTGAGGAAAGCATGACCACTACTAAAATTTTTGAGCCATATTTGAACAAGCTTTAATTAAATACTGGCTGGGATGATGGACACTGGCCAGGCCCTTCCCTGAGCCATGGTGACAAGTCACATTTTGCAGAACTTTTTAAAGGCAAATCCATAAGGCTTGTATTTCCCACCAGATCCAATCAGGGAGAAGTGTACATTCTGACATGCTTCCTGCCTGTGTGCCTCCGACCTACATCCAAACAGAGACAATCAGACATTCTGATGTATTTCTTGTCTATGTACCTCCACCTAAATGTGATTAAGCACATCCCATGCAGTTAGGTGAAACATTAAGAGATCAAAATATTTTGCTTGTCTCTCGTATAAATAGCTTCCAATATTTTAGAAAGTGTCTGTCCTTGGACGAAGGGTTTAAGGGTTAGAGGCACATTTTGTTTCATGAATCTCTTACACACAATAATCAAAACTTAAAACATAAGTTTGGCTCTCATAGGAGGAGATATTGGTTCTTATATATGCATGGTCAATAAGGGAATGAACTCCCAAAAATGAACTAACAACAATAAAACTATAGGAAAAGTACAAGCTAGCCTAGGAACTGGTCACCGGTATCCTAAGGAACCCAAAGATCTTTCTCCAGTTCCTGCTACTGGGCCAGGTCTGCTACATCTTAGGTCAAATGTCATCAATTCGAAAAGTTCAAGGCTTCTAAATTAAATGCAGTGCAAGTAAAGTCACAACTGTGAAAGCCGTGTACAACATGGCACCCTCAGCTTGCTATGGAAGCCATGTACAGGATGGGGGGCCCAGGCAGCCAGCCCACACATATTGGGGCCCAGGCCACACAGGGCCCAGCAGTACCAGGTTCCAGGAAAAGTTGTAAGCTGACATCACCCAGGGAGGGTCAGGATCTAAAGGGAAGTACCTGACATTCCAACCATTAGCTAAGATTAGATAAGACCACCAGAAGTCCCTGAGCCCAGGACTCACCTGTTCCCCTTTTGCCAAGACCCCTATATGAATGTCAGCTAGTCAGGGTTCTCACCCCAATCTCCACTATGATAAAAACCCTTTCCTGACTGGGTTTGGCACTCTCTGCTCTCAATTGCTGTGTTGGATGAGTAGAGCTTAAGCTTTGCTTTTACATACGAGTGCGGACTCTGTGGTGGTCTTTTGGGGGAACCTGCCATCTGAGTGTAATATGGGACAGCACCCTCAGCTTGCTATGGAAGTCGTGTATGGGACAGCTGTAATGGTAAAAATAAAATGCTGCGGATCCCCCAGTAGCTGCAGTAGCAGAAATGCTGCAGGTCCCCAAGCAAGCAGGGGGCAGCAGATCCTGAGAGCAGCCAGTCCCAAGCAGGAACAGCGCACAAGACCACACCACAGGTCTCCAAAGTTGGCTGGTCCCAGGCAGCGAGCCATGTTGTGGTGACCAGCGAGAGACAGACGAATAGGCACGCCATGCAGAATGAAGTTGGATATTTCTTTAGTGGGTTATAGAGGGTGGGAGAAGAGAAGCAGAGAGAGAGAGAGAGAGAGAGAGAGAGAGAGAGAGAGAGAGAGAGAGAGAGAGAGAGAGAGAGAGACAGAGAGAGAGAGACAGAGACAGAGAGAGAGACAGAGAGAGACAGAGACAGAGAGATAAAGGGGGATGGGGAGAAATGGAGAAGACAGAAGCTGCCCCTTCCAGAGGGAGATGGAAAAGGAAAAGGCAAGAGGGAGTGGGCAGAGTTTGTCTTAAAGAGACAGAAAAGATCATTACATTCCCATCTATTTTTTTTTTTTTTTAGTAAAAAGGCAGGAGGTTAGGCACCACAGGTTAAGGGAATTGGGGTGGCAGATTCTCAAGACTGCTTCCTGCTTATTTATGGATGTCATCTTTGCAGGAGAACTTGAGAAAGCTGGGTGCTGGTCACATCCTGGCGTAGCTAATCTGTTCCTGTCCAGTGTTTGTGGTATGGAAATGTCTGGTATCTCTTACACCTGTTTAAGATATTGGCAGAACAAAGGACAAAGTTAAGTTTAGGAAAAAAATTAGGACCAAGTAATTGAGGAGGATGTATCTGACCTGTTTAAGGTGGATCCTTTAATTCGGGTCCCTGAAACTCACAAGAATTCTTTGGGTTTGTGAAAACAGAAGTTTTAGACATATAGATTGTATAAACAGTAGCATATTCATGTCAGAATGACTGGACAGATGTTTATGCACAATGCAAAGTATTTTTAAGACTATGGAAGGCAGCATGAGAGAGAAATTTGATAGTGTGCTTTTGTCCTCCCACCTTTATAACTTGCAGGTACATGTCTTAATAACTTGTATTTGTAATTTACTGAAATTTGTTTGATGAGGTTGTCCTTTTAAACTGACAAAACCTCTCAGCTGTCAAACTGCATCAGAGATCTTTGAGAAGGATGAAATTTTGCTTGAGTTACTGATTAAAAAGGACAGAGAACTTACCTGGTTAGCACCTAGAGCATTCCTCAAGTCCTCCATGGTCGCTGAAGGTCATATTTGCCTTTTTCTGTTTAGTGCAGGGCCTGCCAGGCTACAGAAGTTCCTGTGGACTAAGCAATCTGTAGGAAGACAAGCCTACCTTGACCTGAGCAGCTAGGCTGTCAATTCCAGCGATTCTGTCCACATCTGGAGATCTTCAGTTTAGATGAAAGGAGTTTTTCCCAGTGGTCAGCACTTGGCAGTTGAAGTGAACTGCAGATGGACATTGTTCTGTGCCCACTTGTCTTCTGTCTTTGGAGGAAGTAGAGTGCTGCTAGGAGCTGAACTGTCTCTTTTTGTTATGAAAAGTTTTTAATTATTAAATATTTAAATGCCATATTACAGAGATCTCTGAGCAGTTGCGGGCTGTTTATCAGGTATAACTACAGTATAGAATCTGCCTGGAGAGCTGGGTCTGAGCTTGACTATATTGGCTCTCAACTTAACAGGTAAGATTTACAGTCATTAAAGAAAGAAAGAAGAAAAAACTACTTGCAATAGAAGGTTAATGGCAGAACTGACAATAGTAGAAAACATCTTAATATATTTTAAATCAGTGTTGGATTAAATATAAAGTATTTTTGTAAGAGACTTAAAAGTACATACCAATTTAAAATATGAGACTCATTGTTTTGTAGTCTGAAATGAGATGCAATAAACAGACAATTATAGCATTTAACAGTAAAAACAGGTGCATTTAAGTATGAATACACACACAGAGTGAACAGGAATTGGGTTAAGTGGATGTTCTTGGTGGGCCCTACCAAAGGTATGCCACTGCACAAAACGCATATGGAACATAGTCAGCAAGAGGAAATAAGAGACAAAAACATAGGAAACTGGGGTAACAGGCAGGGTATACTTCAGTAAAGATGGTGGGACTTGGTTACCTGACCTGGTTCTCAGTTAAGATGGTGGTAAGATCATGTGACCTCAGTCAAAATGGCCGTGGTCACATGTTGCATTGAAAGTCCATGATTTTTGAGCTGCAGGGATTTTAAAGTTAATAATAAAAGAGAACTAGAGGCGTGATCTGCCCTATGGCTGAGCTGCCATGCCATAAGCCACAAAAGGAAGCAAAAGGCTGGAATTGAAAACAGCCACCTCGTGGACCTGACCAATCTTGTTGGCAGTAGTAGCAGTGGCAGGGACAATTTGAGGAAACTCCTTCCATTTTCCTGTGTGCGCTGACAGTAGTTAGAAAGCTCCCATAAAAGTGGAGCTGGTGGGACACCAGGGGAGTGAGGGTAGGAGCTGAAGAAGTAGGGCAATAAGGCCTGGGGTTTTAGGGCCTCTAAAAGGCATCCATCCCAGGGGGGACAGACATGGATGCCTTGCTACCGTAGCTGAAACTGTGAAAACTCACAAAACGGCAACACCACAAGGCCTATAATGGGACATCTCCCCCATAGGCAGGGTGTAAATCAGCACAAACACCACAGGACCCATGGGAGAGTGTCCTCTGACCCCTGGGTGGGGTGCTATTGCCTGACTGGATCCAGTTGGGGTGACTTGGAAGCCAGAGAGGTCAGAGGCCGCTCTGAGCAAACTTTAACAGTGAGGGAAAAAAAGAAAAAGAAAAAAGAAAAAGAAAAACTGAGGGACCCTGGACCCCCAGTCGAATGCACTGCACAGAGGGTGCAGTGCTAATGCAAGAGAACGGACCTCGGGTGAGTCTGGTCACGATTTTAGCTAAGGGAAGCAATCCAGAGATGAATGTCACAGAAGGGCTCAACCATAGCCTTAAAGACTGTGGTTAGGGGCTATCTCCCATTTCTAGGAACACCAAAAGATTGCTGGGAGCTCACCAGTCAGTTCCTTGGGTTTGTAGAAATGGTTAAGCTGACCAGAATGGAGGGAAACTCACCAATTGAAACCAGTGGTATGTGTTGAAATCACACTGTAGAAATTACACTCAGGTATATGAAACACGTGGTTGTTGTGGGAAAAATACCTGTTTCTGGATCATGACCCCAGGAGAGCTATCTGAGTCATGGCACCAAATGTAATGGATTAAATAAAAAATGCTGTGGATCCCTGAGCAGCGACAGGGAGCAGGCCATGTGGTGGCAGGTAGGGGGCAGCAGGTCCTGAGAGCAGCCAGTACCAGGCAAGGACGGCACATGAGACCATGCTTCAGGTCTCCAAAGGTGGCTGGTCCTGGGTGGTAAGCCATGTGGCCACCCGCGAGAGACAGATGGATAGGCACACCATGCAGAGTGAGGTTGGATATTTATTAGTGGGTTATGGGAGTATGAAAGGGAAGGGGGAGAAGGAGAAGAGCAGAGAGAGACACACACACACACACACACACAGACAGACAGAAGGGAGAAAGAGAGAAGGGAGAGACAAAAGCTGCCTTTTTGAGAGGTAGATGGAAAAGGAAGAGACTCAGCCTGCAGGAGTGAATATCTGCCTGCCTCAGCGGGCAGGGGAGGGAGTGGGTGGGGCTTGTCTCTTAAAGAGACAGAATAGATCATTGTAATAGCACCTTCAGCTTGTTATGGAGCTGCATCTTCCTGGAAGAACAGTGAGAAGACAGTGTTAACTGGAACAGTTTTAATAAGGAATGACACCCTGGAAAACTGCTGAAATATTGCTGGCCTTAGAAGGAGAACCTGCCAGGTGAGCCTTGAGGACATGTTTACTCTAGGCAGTTTCCAGTCAGTTGTAGGAAGTTTATGTGATTTAATGCTCTTTTAATTCTATGAATCATTTGGGCTTTGGTGGTGGGAGCAGAGAATGAGACAGAGAGACAGAGATGGGGACACAGAGACACACAGAGAGAGACATGACACAGAGAGACAGAGAGACAGACAGAACATACAGGAGGATTCATTTATTGGAGAGTTTTCTTCTTGTTCTTTTAGCCTTATCTGTAGGGGTGCATTAGAAGCCTTTATGTGTCATTTTCTTGTCTCATTGCTGTGACAAAACACAGAGCAAATGCAACTTAATGAAGGATTGATTCTGGCTCCTGATTTGAGAGATACATCCATCATGGTGCGGAGGATGTGGCAAAGGAGCAAGAGGAGGCTGGTCATACAGTGTGTCCACAGCCAGGAGGAGGAGGAGAATGGTACCACTCAGCTGATTTTTTCCATTTCTTAAACTTTTTTATTCCGTTCAGTATCTCAGCCTGTGGATAGTGCTACCTGTGTGGTTTGTTTGTTTGCTCCTCTTTTTGCCAGCTTAGTGGCTGCACATAAATCTACTAATATTTTAATTACCATCTGCTGCTCCGTCAGCACCCTGCTGGACTCGGCTCTGGCTCTGCCATGGCCTTGATATATAGGTTTAAATTAAGTCTGTATTATTCTGTTTATCAATAAGACTTGGGAGTCAAAGGCTGGAGTGAAAACCTGCTAGCTCAGAGAAGTTGAGTAGCAACTAGCTGACCTTGCTTTTTGGCTGGAGACACTGTAGGAAACATTTTTTTCTCTTGTCCCAGAAGCAAAAGAAAGTTCAAACTCCAGTCCCCACCCTTTCCTTCCTGAGCATCTTCTCTATCCAAATTCCTGGCTTCTCTATGGCTAATTCTAGTCAGCCAGTGGCTGACTACACCCCCAGTTTCAAGGTAAACTTTATTGACAGTCTGGAATGTCACAGTGAGATCAAAATATCCCACAATAGCTACCTACATCCAGGGTGGATCTTCCCTGGTCTTTTAAATCTTTAACACTTTCACAGAGATACCCTCTGGACGTGTCTCCTAGGTAATTCCAAATCTAGTGATGCTGAAGGCAGGTATTAATGGTCATGCTTTGATGTAAATTAATCTGGACATTAAAGTCAAGCAAGTCATGTATTAAGTCATGTATTATTTATTCATTGTGTCATAGGCTCTATCAAGGGAAGGATGGGGGGGTTTCTGATCCCTCCCACTATTCCCTAGCAGTCTTGCTGGTTATCTCTAGCTTGATTAAAGGGAATGATACTCATTTGTAAATGTATTTGGCAAACTTACCCTGCTATTGTTTCCATTATTTTGCAAATTACAGACATTGAGATGAAGGCTCTATAATTTCCGAGTGCTCCCTTTATTCCCTCTTGGGAAACTGGTGTTGCCCTGGCATGCTTCCACTTAGCTGTTATTTCATTTGAATGCAGCAAATTCTTTATTATGATTAACAAAGACTTCTGCTCCATTCCTCTTTGAATATCAGTCTGCTTATGGAGATGAGTTGATTGGGAGCCTGCTGTCTGCTTGAATCCCTGAAAGACTTTCAAGACAACAGACACCCAAGGATTCCTAAATGACATGTTTTTTTGCATGTTCTCCATTTTGAGTCTGTGATACGTTTAGTAATTTTGCCATTGTCTGGAACTTTTTTCTTCGCTTCTTTCGATTGTCTGCTTCTAAGTGTCTCCTTCACCCATTACTTAAATGCCTGAAAAATATGCAAATGGCTGGGTTTGGGTGATTGTTGGGGCTCAGAAAAGTGACAGCCTGCAGGGAAGTCCTCAGCATCCAGACTTATCACTAAGCTTCCCCATCTCCCTGCCTCTGACCGCTCTCCCTTCACAAGCCACAGAAGCTAGAATCCCTCTCCTGCAACCAGAACTTCTTCCTCCAGAGCCAGATATCAAACCCCCAAAACATGATTCTGACTTTACTGCCTTTATGCCTAAAAGCTGGTCATTGAAAAATGATCAAATATGCCACGGTAACACTGGCCCAGAAATGATGCTGTCTTGTGACTAGAAGGCAGGTACACTGAACAGTATTCAGGAGACTCTGAACAGACAGCTGTGCTGGCTCTCCCAGCTCAGTTTCATTGACAGCCTGTTATTCAATCACACTTCTACATGGGTGTCTTTATAGACGCTTAGCCTGGGCTTTGGGTCTTCAATCTGAAGGCTCTTGAGTCACATAAACCTATGACCAAGCAGCTTTCTTATGCTTTGCTCTCAGTAGTTCCAGTTACGGGAGTGTGGGCCCTTTAAGATGAGCAGAACTCCCCATACATGCTTTTGCAATTTTAAAGATCTTCCTCCTCCTTTAACCTCCTTTGATCTTCTTTTCCTCATCTGTATCTGTCAAGATTTTTTTTTACAAAATTTTCACAAACAGCTCTGATTCCAGTCACTTTGTTGTACCTCAAATGCATGGTTTCCCTCCAGTGATAAGTACCCATTAGCCACTGAACCCACATGACCTTTGTCCACACCAGGCTCTCCTTCTTTAGCCTCTACCTTGGTGATTCCCAGTATAATCTCATTGAGCAGATTCTCACTGGGAGTCTGTCTCCTCCTGGAGCAGGCACATGTAGGGGTATCACATTAAGAGCGCTCTTCTGGGTGAAATGTGCTGGAACTAAGACAGGGGCATGACTATGAGTAGAAAGCCTATCTTACAAACCAAAAATCCATGCAGAAAATGCTTTTTGAATCCTTCTTCCTCTCTGTTCTTTTGTCTTTTCTCTATTAAGTGATGTCAGCATCTTTGGTCTCCCTTCTTCCTTCAACACCAGCAGTACACTGTACCAAGGTGAGGGGAGCTCAAATCCTTTCTCCAACCAGAAGGGTGACATTGTGTGAAGGGAGGGTCATCAACAATTGCATCTCATACTGAAAATGTCATGTGTGCTTGGCATCTTTCCAAGCACATTATTTCTGTTGTTGACTTCATCTCACTCAGTCCCAACCATCTGAGGATGTATATTAGCGTGGGTCCTCAAGAGGAATAGAACATATGCATATTTAGTTATGGATATTTACTAGACTGGTTCCTATGACAGAATCTGGGTAGCCCAACAATGCCAATCTGCAACACTGGAGGGTCTGAGAACTCAGAAGTTGCTAGTCCATAAAGCTAGATGCCCTCAGCTGCCCAAACCCAGTGCTGAGAGTCTAGATGTTCACGGCAGTCACTGGTGTGGACTACACAACGGAGGCCTAAGAACATCGAATTTGATGTCAGTGGTGGGAAATAGCAGCAACCGGAGATGCGCTCACTCTGCAAGAGGAAGCAAGGGCAGATACCCACGCTGCCTTTAACTAGGGCCTTTTTCTCTCAGTGAAGCCCATGGGGAGTGGTCTAATATGGCTGCACACACTGAAGACAGCCTTGTCTGCTCAGGTAATCCTCTAGATTAACACCACAGTCACACCCAGAGCAGTGCTCCCTAGGTGACTCCAAGTCCTGTCAAGTTGGCAATCAAGAGTAACCATCACAGGAAAAACAGCAGGTAGAGAGGCCCACAGCTGGCTTCCAAGTGGAAGGTGCAGGGTTTGAAGACTTGACCAACAGAGCCAGGCCTCCACTGCAATGGCACTCTGCTGAGCTTTCTGGGGAGCCTGCCATCAGATATTGATCATGTATGCACTGAACACTACTGCATGGTTAGTTTTGGATCTGCTATCTCTTTAATTTTTTTAATAATCCCTGGAATCAAGCCTTCTTTTTATAGTCAAAATGGAATCTCAAAGACATTCTTTCCTCGAGTTGTAACTCCCATCCATAAAATTACTTTTGTTGCTACTTCATAACTATAATTTTGCTCTGTTATGAATTGTAATGTAATTATCTGTGTTTTCTGTTTTCTGATGATCTTAGGCAACCCCTGTGAAAAGGTCATTTAAGCCCACAAAAGGTCAGGACCCACAAGTTGAGAACCACTGAGCTAGGAGGAAGAAGCCCTACATAGTCCAGGGAATTGCTTTTTAGAACCCTCTGAAGGGTTTACTTTGGAGAACACTGTGAATTTTTTCTTATCAGACTGAGGGTGTTAATAAGGTCCCACTGATAACAAAAATGTAGAAGCCAGTAGATGTTTCTTCCTGTGCAAAACCTTGGTCCCTGAGTGTTGGAGGAAGCCGCTTGTTGGTTCCCGGCCACTTAGCCCCAAAATAATCACACAGAAACTGTATTATTTAAAACACTGCTTGGCCCATTAGCTCTAGCTTCTTATTGGCTAACTCTTACATATTAATTGAACCTATCCCCATTAATCTGTATCACCACGTGGCACTGGCTTACCGGCAAAGTTTCAGCATGTCTGTCTCTGGCGGAGGCTCCATGGCTTCTCTCCAACTCTGCCTCCTTTCTCCCAGCATTCAGTTTAGTTTTCCCCACCTATCTAAGTTCTACACTGCTATAGGTTCAAAGCAGTCCTTTATTAGCCAATGGTATTCACAGCATACAAAGAGAAATCCCACATCACCTTTGTTTTTCTGTTTAAATAAAAAGGAAGGTTTTAACTTTAACATAGTAAAATTACATATAACAAAACAGGTATCAAGTAAGAATTATAGTTACAGTATTTATATCTACTTTATCTTTTATTATAACTAAGGAAAACTATAACTATAACTATATATTCTTCAACTCCATCAAAAACTCCAGAAGGATATAATATTACCTAAGTAAACAAAAAGTACATTGTAATCAACTTCCAAAACCTTTGAAATGACAGAGACATCTTGCTGCCTGGACAATCACCCAAAGTTCTTCTGTACTGTTGGGGCATCCATCTTCAGACTACAGGCCCATAGTATCCAGCAGATTTTTCCATGAAGCAGGAAATTTCAAAAACAGTTTCACTATATTGGCAGTTTGTCAGTCACTTTCTTTTGTGTCTTACAGAATATCTAGCAGACTCTTTTATGAAGCAGGAACCCCAAAGGACTGTCTCATCTTTAGGCAAGTTCAATGATCATTTCTCTGCTGAAGGCCAGGTCACCTGGGCTCAACACATCTCTTGTTGAGAGCTGCCAGCACCCAGTAGAATATTTCTTTCCCAAAAAGATGTTTTTTATGTTCAAGAGGGGATGTACCCTGAGGAACAGTAGGAGGAAGGACTCACACTGGTGTCAGCTTCATCAGTAGCTTGTGCAGAGGTGGAGTTGCTGTTTTAGCAATTAGAACAAGGTGGCGAGTCTGGCCGTGGCAGCACATGCTTTTTTAATCCTAGCATTTGAGAGGCAAAGGAAGGTGGATCTCTGTGAGTTTGAGGCCAGCCTTGTTTACAAAGCGAGTTCTAGGACAGCCAAGGCTAAATAGAGAAACCCTGTCTCCAGAAACTAAAAGCCAAAACCAAAACCCTCCAAAGACATGGGAAGCTCTTTCCCTTTTCAGCCCACCCTTCACTGCCCATAGCTTTCACTCAGGGGTCAGTTCACAGGTGCCACAGCAGAATTGGAACCTATGTGATGAGTGCCACTCTCCATCCACACTCTTCCCTTGTCAATCAGCTCAGAGGCAGGTCTGCTCCGTGGTCCTCCTTGCTGAGCTGAGCCCTCCTCTTTCTGCCTCAGAAGAGTTCTCTCAGAGCCTCCTATGGTGCGTTCACCTCATGCACAACACTCTAAAGCACCCTCGAACTCAAGGGCAGTCTCTCTGAGCACCGTGCCTCACTATTTGTCTGTTTATCACCCAACCTCTTTATCCAAAGACCTTGCAGTAAATTCCTTCCGGCCCCTCACGTGTTATCTTGAAGGATAGGTACATCCACCAACCAGCAAGCTACAGGGCCCGGAAGTGAGCATGTAATCTTGTTTGACCGATCAGTGTTTTCCCTTGGAGCTTTGCTGTGAGGAATAACACAGAGAAGTGAGGGGTCCATAGTTGGGCAGCATTCAGGGAGCAGCTCAGGCTCAGCCTTCTGTGGAGTCTGAGGCCATGCTCTCAAACTCTCCTTCACGCCCCTGTCTCTGATCTGTGACAGATGTTTTTGCACAATGAAAAGTATTTTTTAGACTATGGAAGGCAGCATCAGAGAGAAATTTGATAACTTGTATTTGTCCTCACACCTTTATAACTTGCTGGTACATACCTTTGTAACTTATATTTGTATTTTACTGAAATTCGTTTGGTGAGGGTTGTCCTTTTAAACTGACAAAACCTCTCAGCTGTCAAACTGCATCAGAGATCTTTGAGAAGGATAAAAATTTTACTTGAGTTATCGATTAAAAAACGACAGAGAACTTACCTGGTTGGCACCTAGAGCTACGCCTCCAGGTCCTCCATAGTTGCTGAGGGTCGTATTTTTCTTTTGCCAGAGAGGCTTAGAGGCCACTCCGAGTGGTCTCTCACAGCAGGGACAGGTGGTCCAAAAGAAAAGAAAAGAAAAAGAAAGGAGAAAAAAAAATCCAAGGGACCCTGAGCCCCCAAATTGAATGCACTGCACAGCATGTAAGGGAGAACCAACCCTGGGTTGTCCAGTCACGTTTTTAGCTATGGAAAGCAACCAGAGATGAATGTTAGTGAAGGGCTCTAAGTTGCACAGTCGAAGAGACAAGAAGACGCACTGGTCTGGCAGGAGCCTGCATTCATTTTGCTAAGAGCTATGGCTTCAGAAAGGGTTTCAATAACGGCAGACCACCTGAGGAATCAGGAGGACCTGTACCCATTTGTCAGTGACTCAGGCCTGATCAAAAGCAAGATACAGTTTCTGCAGCTCATAAGCAGGACATGAGCGATCAGCCCTCTTTCACATAGGATACAATATTGGAAGCTGTAGTGGTCCCCGCAATTTTGTTAGGCAAAGAAAAACAGGAAGCAAGCCCGTTTTCCCCATGTCTTCTCTCTGAGAGGCCTGTGCTGACTTCTTGTCAATATTGTATTTACTCTCCTGGTCATATGAGCAGAGACAGGAGGATGAGTCACAGTTAACTGACTGCTAAATTAAGAAAATGTAACCCATGTGCTTGCTGGAAGGCTGAGAGCCTTTTTTCCCTCAGCAGCCCTGCCACACCCTCGGCAGGACAAGCATTCCTGCACCCCTGCTGAGCTGGCGCTGGGATAAGTAAATCAATGATGGACTTGTGGCAGTCTCTTCCAGAGCTGTGAGATTCTGAGGGTGTTCCTCTGTGCTTACTAACCCCAAAGTTCCACTGTGGCTCCACTCATGGCCACCCACCCACCCCCTGGTTCCCCAGACTGACTGAAATGGAGCACGTCACATTGGGCAGCACCATTTCTAGGAACTCTGGTCCTGTGAGGAATCTGTTGAGATACTCAAGGTGACTTCCTTACTTTTTAAACAAAAGGGTAAGAGACCCAGCAAGGCTGAAGCAGGTTCCTGAACTCCGACTTCCAGTTCCCCTGTTAGAGAAACTTTTCCCCTGAGCACCTCCGAAGATCAGTGCCACGCAGGAAGCCCTGGTATAGAAGAGGCAGATGTGTCAAGGTTAAGTAAACAAACAAGTATCACCAGAAAACACAGCCAGTTCTCATTCCAAAGGGAACAAGAGTCATTATTTATGGGGCATGGCAGAGGGCTGGCTCAGTAAGTAACATACCAGCCTTGTGAACACGAGAACTTGAGTTCCATCATGTTGAAACCCATGTTTTCAAAAAAGTCAGCATCGTGCCATGTGCTTGTAATTCCAACAATGAGGAGTCAGAAACAGGTGGATACCTGAGGCCTGCTGGCCAGTCAGCCTGCTTGGCAATCCAAGACAGTGAGAAACCTCATCTTCAAAAGCAAGGTAGGCAGAATCTAAGAAAGGACAGCTAAGGCTGCTTTCTGACTTCCATGGTAATAGGCATACATGTGCACCTTCACACACACACACACACACACACACACACACACACAGAGAGAGAGACAGACACACACACACCACACACACACACACACACACACACACAGAGAGAGAGAGAGAGAGAGAGAGAGAGAGAGAGAGAGAGAGAGAGAGAGATTATCCTGAACTAGATTTGTATTGCCCAAGATGGCATGCTGCAATCTAGAACTGGTTGCAAGAACTCTCAAGGCATTAAAAACAGTCATAAATAAAGGGACTTAACTGAACACATTGGTGGGCTATAGCAAGGCAAGGGACTCTACTGCAGACCTCAGATGCCCACTGGTGACATTCTTAGCTTTCGGTTGGAGAAAGATTAGTGGTCTGCTGCGAATACATTGCAAAAGTCTCATCCGATAGTCAAGAGGATATTAGGTTGGATGCAGAGGTGGGCAGAAGTGATTATGAATGAAGCTAAAGACAATCCAAGATCTTTTTGGCTGTCTGTGTCAGGAGGTTCCAGCGGTCAGTCAGGAGACAGGATTCACACAAGCCAACAGATAAACCTCAGGTCATATACTACCAGCCAGGCCACTCCTGGGGACCAGGATGTCGGCTGAAGAGCCAGGACTCTGCACTGGAGGGAGGTTCAGCTTTATCACCACTGCTCCAATTGCATCCACCATCTTACCAGATCTGCTGACTTGACTCGGGGCCAATTTCTCATCTTTCCCAAATGAAGCAATGGGTTCGGACACTTGACATTCTTCACATAGACATTAGCTCGCCAGTTCTGATCTTTATTTCCATGGAATGCTACACTCTTGGGAAACCACTGGTGATTTTTCTCCAGATGAATGGGGTTCTGGTTCATCTCATTCTGCAGTATTGGCACAGGCTAGCCCGTGGGCAGAAGTAAGCATTAGCAACATGGGCCAACACAAAGGAAACCCTTTTGGGTGTGGTTGCCACTCTATCTTCGCCCCATTTACATGGAGCATTATGCACCTGGGAAGCGGAGGCAGCAAGAATACTCAGAGTCTGGGGCAGTTTGGCCTGTCTAATGATTACAGTCCAGCCAGGGCTACAGAGTGAGCCTGTTTTAAAAATTTCTGTTTTGCTCTGGTTGGCCTGAAATAGCTATGTAGACTAGGGTAGCTGCAAAAGTTGCCATCATGGAGTTAGGGAGGTGACTCAGTGAGTAAGAACTTTTACCATACAGGCATCAGAATCTGAATTCAGATGTCCAGCACCCATGTTAAAAAAGCTGGTTGTTGGGCTGGAGAGATGGCTCAGAGGTTAAGAGCATTGTCTGCTCTTCCAAAGGTTCTGAGTTCAGTTCCCAGCAACCACATGGTGGCTCACAACCATCTGTAATGGAGTCTGGTGCCCTCTTCTGGCCTGCAGGCATACACACAGACAGAATATTGTATACATAATAAATAAATAAATATTAAAAAAAAGAAAGGCTCAAATTTCACAAAGCAACCTCGTCACGTTCACCTCAGAGTTTTAAAAAAAAAGCTGGTTGTGGTCAGAAGGATTACTGGGGTGAGCAAGGCACAAGTCTAGCTCCAGGTCCAGTGGGAGACCCTGTCTCTCCGAAAAATTGCAGATAACAGTAGAGAAGGGACCTTTTGACTCACTCATACACACACAGGGGCATATATCACTGTACACATGCGCATACTTGTACACACACACGGGCATACATCACTGTACACACGTGCACACATACACACATACTTTAATTCAAAACCTCCATATCATAGGGAACCATTTGATTGTACCCAAATACGAAAAAAAGAGGTGGGGAGGAAGGGAAGAAGAGATGGAGGGAGGGAGGGAGGGAGGGAGGGAGGGAGGGAGGGAGGGAGGGAGGGAAGGAGGGAGGGAATTTCCCAGCTCAAAGCTCTTCTTACTTTTGCTGACCTGACAAGTCTCTCTCAGAGCATGAGGCATCTGGAGCAATATTTTCCAAGAGGAAAGAATCCCGTTTGTTCTTCCCACATGGGCCTCTTGGACTTTGGTTCCCTGAACATCTCCTAAGTTTGGAAAGTCTCCAGGTGGCAGAGAACAGCAGAGTCTCTGGGAAGGAGAGGCCTTCTGCTCAGGACTTGGCAGAGCTCTTTGCTCAGTTACTTAAAGTTCAAGGAACCTGACAGACAGAGGTTGTTTGTTGAAGACTTGAACCTGCTGGTTCAGCCAGTCACCTCACACCTAGCTCTTCTGTTTCCTTGGGGGAGGGGTGGTGAGCTCTTCTTGCTGAGGAGGCTCAAGAATGGTAATTATCATGAACTAGAGCCAGTCTTGGGCCCTTCTGGTCTATTCAGCTTCACTGTACCTGGAATGATAAATCTGTCTCTCTCTGTATCTCTTTCTGTCTGTCTGTCTCCCCCACCCCTCTCTGTGTGTTTTACTCAAACGATTGAGAAAGAAGACAGACGGCTAGACAGATTTCCAGCAAACAGACTGTGACAGTCTAGACTAGTAGTAAAGCAGTCAACTTATTTTTTTACTCTGTGATGATTAGTGATTTATTTTGTATTTAACCATTTTCCAATCCAAGAAAGTAAGAAAGTGTATAAATGCTAGGCTTGGAAGTCACGAGCCAGCTCCAGTGATTTCACCAGTAACAAGAAGCTTATCGTTCCGAGGAGCAGAAGGTACATGTTGTTTGGATGAAAAGGTTGTGATTCTTGAAAAGGTTCTACTTTTTTTTTATTCTGTAATTTAAAAAAGCAGCACATTCTGTTGTTAGGTATTGGCAAAAGGAGTTGAAACTATGGCTGCTCTTAAGATTACATGGTTTCCTGGAGCAAACAATGACTTGGGCTTAGGTAGAAAAGGTTCCAATTATGGACCTAATGACATGATTCAGAACATGTTAATGTTGCTCAGAATTGCTTTTCTCTCCATAAAGGGAGCCCCTTATTTGTCAAAGAATAGAGGATTGCAATAGACTTCTAGGCACAAAAATAACTGCTGATTTGTGGGCTGCTAAGATGGCTCATTAGGTCAATAGCCTGTTGTCAAACCGGACAGTCTGAGTTCTACCCTTGGGAACCAAGTGAGGACAGAGAGAAGCAGCTCTTGCAGGTTGTCTTTGACCTCGACAAGCATGCCTTAGCATATTTACCCCCCTCTATCCAGTAAACAAGCATAACAAATAATTCAAAAGACCTTTTCTTTCCATGAAACTTTATGTTACTTGGATACCCAATGAAGAACCTTCTCCCCAGAAGTAAAGAGAAACATTTCCCCTCTTTTTAAAACTTACATTTATTTACTTCTTATTTTACTAGGGGGTGGAACATATTTGGAAGCCTGAGAACAAAATCGCAAGAGTTCATTGTCTGCATCTGCCACATCGTCCCAAGAATTCAACTGACATCCTCTGGCTTCATCTGCCGAGACACCTTTCTCTTCCTTTCTTTCCCCACTTCTCTTCTTCTTACCCCCTTCTTCTTCCTTTTCCAGATAGAGCTGGGCTACCTTGGCTTGGCCCCATGTGGTCAAGCACACGCTACTGTGACTTGTGAAAGCTCTGTCCAAAGCTGTGTATTTCATCCTGTGAGACCCACTGATTTAGTCATGCTCTCTGGTTTTGTCAATAATTAACACTTTGTTCACAACCCTGTGAATACTGGAAGCCTCACTAGCTGAACCTCAGCTGTAGCCCCTGGCTGGCCTTCCACAAAGTATAGAAAGCACTACGGATGACTTCCGTACTCCATGACAGCCCTCTTCTCCCACCTCATAGAAGTGTCCTTCTGTGCCTAGCCCTTAGCCCTTTCCAGGAGTTCCCACACTGCTTTCTTGCTGTGGGACAATGATCTTATACCCTGTAAAGGTTTGTCAGTTGTACTGGTTTAATAAAATGCTGATTGGCCAGTAGCAGGCAGGAAGTATAGGCAGGACAATCAGAACAAGAGAATTCTGGGAAGAGGAAAGATTCAGTTTACAGTCGTTACCCAGACACAGAGGAAGCAAGATGAGAATGCCTCACTAATTAAAGGTAACAAGCTACACGGCTAACACAGACAAGAATTATGGGTTAATGTAGAATGTAAGAGTTAATAAGAAGCCTGAGCTACTATGACAACCAGTTTATAATTAATGTAGCAGGTCTCTGTTGTTTCTTTGGGACTGAACAGCTGTGGGACTGGGCAGGACAGAAATCTCTGTCAACAAGTCAAAAAAATTGGTGCCAAAGTGGACAACTGCATCCACATAAAACCTGAGAGAGCTTGGGAAGTAATTCTAGACGCAAAAGAACAGAGTGAAGCACAGCTTTGGTAGCAGCGTTTTCTTGAGTGGGCTCTGCTAGCTAGAGGTAAGTAGGTCTCATTTAAGAGAGACTTCCTGACTCAATTTTAGCTAAAAAAACCTTGCAGCCCTTTTAAGAGTCCCCCAAACACTTAAATGGTGTTTATGAATAGCTAACAGCATGCTTCCTGGTGGTGGCAGGGACCTTGAAACTCCATAGAGTTCTGGCAATAAACATGGCTCCCACCAGTAACTCCACCATGAAGCTAGACTCAGAAAGCTAAGGAATAGGGTGGACCCAGCTATCAAAGTCATGGCTTTAATCCTAGCCATAATCGCTTAGTAAATTAAAGACTTGCGTGGTCAGAAATAGAGAAATAAACAGTAAAGAAAGATTCAGATGAAAAATGGCTTACATTGTGCTTAAAATATATGTAGGCTTGGGAGAAAAAAAGGATAAGGTCCTTAAAGAGAGAGAGAGAGAGGGAGAGAGAGAGAGAGAGAGAGAGAGAGAGAGAGAGAGAGAGAGAGAGAAAAGTTGGGTGTGGTAGCACAAACCTTTAATCCCAACACTTGGGAGGCAGAGATAGGAAGATCTCTGTGAGTTCAAGGATAACCTGGTCTACAGAGTGAATGCCAAGACAGCCAAAGATAACAGAAAAACCTAGTCTCAAAAAAAAACAAAAATTAAAAATGAAAATAAAAGAAATAGAGTTTAAAATAAAGCCATGTAAAGATGAAAAATACACAGAGAGTCTGGATACTATATGTTATTGTGTTGTCTTTGAATTCTCTGAATGCTGAGAAAGGAGCAACAGCTGCTAAAAGACATTTGATTACAAATGCTGCTGGATTAATACAACATATATATTTTAAAAATGCTTTGACTTCAAAATTTAAGTCAAAAGATATGTTACTTTGGAGAAGAGGTTTTGTTTTTGTTTCCACAGGAAATGAGAGGCTTATGGATTCATTCTGGGTTAAGAAAAATCAGGTTTGATCAAGGAAAACCCCCTGAAAAATCTCTAATAGTAGCATATGGCTGAGATGTCTGAGTTCTACATCCAGAACACCTCTAGACTGCTGGCTGAGATGACCGAGCCTCACAGAATATTCCAGTTAATACTTGACCACAATTCAAAATTTTTTTAGGCCCCCATAGGATTATCAGCACCCCCAATCAGCAGGAAGTAGCCTGGGAAACTATGCCCACATTTCCAAAAAATAGATTATGGATGTTTTTCTTTGTTTAGAATGTTGGTTACAAGTTGTTGTGGGTAATGGTCAGGAAGAAAGCTAAACAAAGGAGATTAGATTCAGAATTTTTGTTTTGAAAAAAAATGGGGGGTGAGGGAAGTGCTGTGGGACAATGATCTTATACCCTGAAAAGGTTTGTCAGTTGTACTGGTTTAATAAAATGCTGATTGACCAGTAGTGAGGCAGGAAGTATAGGCAGGACAATCAGAACAAGAGAATTCTGGGAAGAGGATAAAAGATACCAAGCCACATGGCTAACACAGACAAGAATTATGGGTTAATGTAAGGTGTAAGAGTTAGTTAATAAGAAGCCTGAGCTACTATGCCAACCAGTTTATAATTAATGTAGGCCTCTGTGTGTTTCTTTGGGACTGAACAGCTAAGGACCAGGCAGGACAGAAATCTCTGTCAACAAGTGTTCTCTCTACCTTACAGGTGGGTCTCTTCAGGGTTTCCTTTGCTACTTCAGGATCAGGGGGAAGTAACACCTCCCTATGTGTCCGTTTTCTCTCCCTCTGGCCTTGTGGGAAGTAGAAGCAAAGACATTGTTTTTTTTCAACAGCATCTTTCTCTATTGCTCAGGCCATAGAGTCTTGGTGGCTTCAAAGGCACACTTGCTTTTTCTGTTTGATTTTTACCATGGTCCTACTGTCTGGAACTTTACTACAAGGCTAAAAGGGTTGAGTACCAAATACCAACTCCTTCATTCCCAGGACTCACTTGGGAGTCCCTCCCTAATTTCTTCCCTTTCTTCTCCTTCCTGTTCCTCCTCCATCCTTCCTTTCTTTCCTTTCTTCTTCCTGTTCCTCCTCTTTCCCTCCTTCCTTCCCTTTCTTCTCCCCTTCAACTGTTGACTTCACTCCAAGCCTGTATCTCCAGTCCCTGTTCCCTCCACCTTCCCCCCTTAGGAGACTTCCTTTCTTCTTAAGAATAATCGTTCTGTGCTTAACAGCTCAGACAAGTCCACACCAGCTGACTCATGCCAAATGCTTCTATGACCCCTGGGCTTCCATGCACTATGTCCAGAGCAGAATAGTTCAGTGGCAGGGCTAACTGCTGAAGCACAAATCTGAGCCAACAGTGACCATGAGAATAAAAGAAAAAAATTGGCAGACTTTGGATTCTCCTGGT